>NC_090440.1:477710173-478310173 GCF_031143425.1 Pleurodeles waltl | reverse complement strand
CAAAAGAATTCCTAAAAAAAACAGCCCCTGCTTGCATGCCTGAAAATAACGAGAAAGGAGATCACTTAAGTGACAATGACTGAGGCCGATCTTGTGTGGGGGGCGGCAGTGTGCTTGGTGGGCACCCTGTGGCCTTTGTGGACCTGTAAGTGAACTGCAGCTTGGCAATGTCTGAACCAGTGAGTGTTGGACTACTTGGCGGCTCACACCCACTTACCCATACTGGGTGGGAAGTTCAATGGCCATACCAGAGCCCCCCTGGATTAGTCCAAAACATTCAGTTGTGGCTTTGAGATGGGTTCTGTTTGTGGGTGGGAATAGGAGGGGTGGTTGGGCCCAATTTGGGAGCCTGAGTGGGCGGGGGTGGTACAGGTATTGTTAGTCACTTAGTTTGATGTTCATGTTCTGGTTCTTTTCCCCCTTTCCTTTCCCTTCACGCATGAAAGAGGGGGTGGGCGGAGTAATTGCGTAGAATAATGAGATGGCTTCTAAAAATGCTACTCCTATAGGATGCCTGACATGGAATGTTCGGGCTACTGTCTACTGTCTACTGTCAGCTTACATGCAGCGCCACGTGATAGATATCTGCATGCTTCAGGAAACTCACCTGACTGAGGGCACGAAGTCAAGAACGAGGGCGGGCTGGACTGGTGAGAGTCGCGTGGGGGTATATTCAAGCTACGCTCGGAGGGTGGCCATCCTGCTTAGAAAAGGATTGCAGTGGCCTACGGAAAAAATGCTCACGGACCCGCATGGTCGATATGTTATGTTGCAGGGTACGTTACAGGATAGACCGTTTCGTCTGGTGTCGATTTACGGTTCCAAAGTTGATGACCCAGAGTTCTTTGGGGAGGTGTGGTGATTAATCAACTCCTTAGGCTCTGAGTCCCTGTTGTGGGGAGGTGATTTCAATGTTGTGCTGGACTTTGATGTGGATGACAAGAGCCGGGCTCGGCCGTATGTTGTGGCAGCCGCAAGGGACTTGTCCCTTGTTATCGATGAGGATGTCGTGGTGGATTTATGGAAGGTGAAACATGGTGCGAACAGGGGTGCCCTCTCTCATCACTGTTATTTGCAGTGGTGATGGAGCCGCTGGCGGCATGCTTGAGGCAGCACCACAACCATAGAGGACTGGCGTTTAGACAGCACCCAATATTGGTATCTATGTATGTGGATGATGTTGTGCTATATGTTCGTGACCCACAGCTGAACCTTGATACGCTGATCATCAAGATTGTCTGGTTTGGCCAGATTTCTGGGATTACGATCAACTGGTCGAAATCAGTGGTATTCCCCTTGTCGGCTGCAATGGTGAAGTGCCACTCCAGATACCCCTTTTGTTGGATCGATAGACCGGTGAGATATTTGGGCTTATGGCTTAGTAGGGAGACAGATGAGCTGCGGTTGACCAATTATGGTAAGGCCGTCATGTGGCTGGAAGACAGGGTGGTGGCCTGGCGCTCCCTGCCACTTTCACTGACAGGCCGTATTGCAATAGCTCAGATGGTGATTCTGCCCAAATTCCTTTACCTATTCGTTAACATACCCCTCGTCCTCACTTCTAGCTTCTTGAAAAGACTCAATTCTTTACTCATAGCTCTTGCCCGGGAAGGTAAACAGCCCAGAATCTCATGGGAACAACTGACGCTACCGTTTAAACTGGGTAGCCTGGCAGCCCTGGATTTGGAACTTTATTGTAATTATGCACAGGCCCATTTTGCACATTTCTGGATGCACCCTACCAGATACCTGCAACATCTGGCTCCGGAATCTGATTCGGTCAGGCCTTGGGGGGGATGCCTGGGGTGATTGGTAGACCGCGGGGCCGAGATCGGGGAGGATAGATACTGTGGAGTGTAAGGCGTAGGCTTGGAGGGTGCTCCTGAGGCAGATGGGGGTTGGAGAGCTCTTTGCGCCTTTGATGCCTGTGCGGGACATCGTGGATCTGCTGAGATCGGAGGAATGACAGTTTTGTGAACGCTTGCGCAAATTGAATATGACCACCTTGGGGGCTTGGTTTCCTGGGTGGGGGGGTTGTTTATCTCGTCAGACGCCATGCTTGACGCCACAATACAGTGCTAAATCACTCATTCTTCCTCAGAATTCTGGCTATTTTGCGGGTATGGTACCCCTGCTTCCCTGAGATGCCCACGGTGTGCTGTGCGCTCTAGCTTATGTACAGAGCGCTGTCTCTGCGTAGACTCATTACAGGCCTTTATGTTTGCATGCAGACGACTGTGGCTCCTGTGAGGTCCGGGCCATAACTCACTGGGAGGTGGATGTGGGTGAGACCTTTTCCGGACAAGATGTGGTGGTACTGCTGTGCGCAAAATCAAGAACTTTCCCCTAATTATAATCATACATTTTAACTTCTTGCATCGAGAGTACTACACGCCGAGCAGACTGAGGAAAATCGGCATTCGATCTGATGGCAGATGTGAAAGATGCTCAGCTCCTAAGGCAGATTTTCTACACCTGGCGTAGAGCTGTGGGGCGCTGCAGGGTTACTGGTCAGAGGTGCTCTGGGCAATTGGGGAGATGGTTGGGCTGGCAGTGCTGCATTCCCCCAAGATTGCCCTATTGGGATATGTTAAGGTGGTACCCCCTGATAGCAAGTAGCTGGTGGGGCCTCTGATCCTGCTGTCTAAGCGCAGAGTGGCAATGTGCTGGGGGAGGAAACATACCCTGTTACAGAGAATGGCTGAGTGATGCTGCGCCCTGCCAGGAACAATTAATGATTTATTGGGAGCTGATGCCGGCAGATTCCGGGCCACTAGACATATGGGCCCCCTTGCAGTCTCTCCGTGTGTGTAGGCTGTGAGGAGGTACTAGAGTGCTATCGCCCAGCTCTTGGACTGAAACAGACGATGACTCCCCCTGCCAGGTCGAGGAGATGCCACTCCCCCTCTGTAAGGGAGATGTAGTTGCTGCGTGGACCTTCACCCCCCTTTTTCCCTCTCTCTCCTTTCCTTTCATTATGCTTCTAAAGACAACACTGCACAGGTCTGATTTATTTCATCCCACAGTTTGTAGAGCAGCCCAGGGGCCCACTCCTTGTGTGGGTGGTCTGTGTGGAGAGTGAAAGGCAGGCTTCTTGGACAAAAAACTACTTGTACCACGTTGAGGCTAGGCTCACTAATTCAGTTGTGCCAACTGTGTCTTGTGGCTGTCGTGTCAGGGAGTGATCTGTTTGGTTGTATCTATTAATTAATGCAATAACAAAAAAAAATGTTTTTCACCATTGCAAGACCCTTTTCTCGATTATGGTAACATCGGGATAGCCTTGAAATATCTTTTAATTGTAATTTCCCGTTGGGATCAGATAGAAATATGGCGTTTGGGATCAATGAACTCACAATTTATAAATAGATGCTTTGGTGAAGTTGGTTTTTGAAGTGTAGGTTTGAAAATGTCACTTTTAGAAAGTGGGAATTTTCCTGCTTAACCATTCTGTGCCTCTACCTGTCTGTGGAATACATCTCTGGTCAGGATGTCAGTTGGGCTGTTTGTGCATTCACTCTAGACAGTCACACCAAGAGAGCTGAGGTGTGTTCTGCTTGTCCTGATGGCCCATCACCAGCCTGATGGGTCTTTCTGAGCTAGAGTGATGGAAGGAGCTGACATTAGTACCGGAATAGGGCTGTACCTGTTCTTACACAAAGCAGTCTCCAACTCCCTGGAGTGTGTCTGGGGCCGGGCCTGGACAGGGAAAGACAGGGTCTTGTGCACTACAAAGACTTTTCTTTGAAGTTTGCCTACTTCATAGACAGAAATGTGTATATGTACTGGATTTTGACGCCAAATAGTTAGAACACATCTGGACTAAGGACATGCTGCCAGGAAGAAGAGATGAATGCTGTAGAAGGGATTGCCACTCTGCCTGTAGCTTTGTTGTGTTGGCCTGCTGCTTGATGCTTCTGTCCTGCGAGTGAAAGGACCGGACTTGACTTTCTACATCCTGCTTTCCAAGGTTCTCAAAGGGCTTGATCAGAGCTTATCTCCTGTTAAGAAGTCTCAGGGCCATCAAAGACTTCACCTGCCAGCGCCTGTGGTCTCTTGCTGAGAATCCTTACTTGCCAAGTTGTGCCAAATCCGGTTCCTGGACCCTTAGAAGTGTGCTCTGGTGTAACCCAGAAGAAACTAAGCACATCAACACCAGAGCCAGCGCTGCTGCCTGACTCTGTGCGGCAGCCTGTACTGGAACCAGTGTCCCTGCTAAGTGCAACAACCATGACCTGTAACACAGGCCTGACACCGAGCCTCACCTCTGAAGTCCAGCCACAGCGTTAGTCCCAAGTGCTGCGTCACTGATGTCTGTGACACCCAAGTCCTATTCCACCGCCGCACCTGTTCCTCTGTGGTGTGACAGTGACACTGCAAAGTTAACACCTCACACCTTGACCTGCTGGATTCATCGACGCTGCCGTGTTGTAAGGATCCAGTGCCTCACCACCAATGCTTTATCCCCTCCCCTTCACCCATAAGGAACCGATGACTCACCTCTCCTGGCTAGCAGTAAGGAATTGATGCCTTACCTCCCTGTTTGCATTAAGGAACAGATGTCGCTCCAGCTCCAGCGACGCCTCACCTCCCTGACTCTGTGCAATGTCTTTGTTTCCTCATTGTTTTCCAAGGTACTGTACTAAGGGTCAGTGCAACTCCGTAGTCCCTCGCAAGTGTTGGTAGTGACTCCTTCAAGGCCCTGTGATGGTCCCCATTGGAGCAATTGCGTTTCTGAGCACTATACTAAGATTTAATCTTTGAAAATTCTTATCTTTACTTGATTTATGCTGTCTTGGTCTTTTTTTACTCAGATAAATATTGGCTATTTTTCTAAACTGGTGTGAAGTACCTTTGTGGTGTTTGCACTATGTTATGTGTATGTACACATACTTTACACATTAAGGCCAGATGTAGCAAAGGGTTTTACCCATTTTGTGTCTATGGGAAAATGTGTTCGTACATATGGCCCTAAGTCTCATATAAGAATAACTGCTTGAGCCAGGACACCAAGGGGAGCTGGGATTATCTTAGCTGGATGACTTCCTTATCCTGACTAGTGAGGGTCCCTACTTGGACAGGGTGCAAACCACTGCCAACTAGATACCCCATTTCTAACAATCATATTCTCAAGTAATGTTCCCACAGTCAAATGCCTGCATGATAAACATAATAAACATTTTTTAAAGGATTTAAACCTGTGAGTTAGCATGGTTGATGGACACATTTTTATATTTGGATCATATCTAGCAACCTATAAAACTTCTAGCTAAAAGAGGGATCTGAAAAACAGACTGTTTTGGAGGTTGGAATTTTCCTGCAGTGCTATCAGGAGGCATGGAATTCCAGTTTCTGGGAGTGCTTCCTAGGAATGCTAGTTTCAATGTTTTAAGACCTGATTACAAGTATACCGGTCCTGGGACCACTGTACCCGTGGTGGTGGTCCGACCGCCGCCTCCTCGGTGGTCTGAGCACCAGATTACGAGGACGGACTGCCACAAGACCACCGCAACCACCAGGATCCAAGATCCTGTGGCAGCGGCAGTTTGAAAAGCAGTGATCAATCGTGGCAGTGCCAATGCTGGCACCACTGTGGAGATCACAACCTGTTTTTCTCCAAGCTTTCCATGGTGGGACCTCCCAGGTCTTTGAGCCATCTCCCAAGATTGTCATGTCCCTCAACACAGTCCAATGAAACCATTTCACAAGAAGAGGAACATATACTATACCGAAAGCAAGTCTGAGTCACCACTCCACCTACAACTAACAACTGCCATGGTATATTCCAAACCAGCATAAAGCTTTACCAACACATCTTCTCTCATTCCTTTGCAGCTGACCATGGTTATGGCATACTGCCATGGGTAATGACTCCATTTGCAATCCCACAATGATGGAAAAGCGTGCCTGCAACAAAGGGCACAGTAGAGCATGCAATGTGGTGGAGAGGACAGTTGGGTTTCTGAAATTAAGTTTCAGGTGCCTGGCCCTGACAGGAGGAATTCTCTTGTATGCTCCACCACTGGTTTGCAAAATCATACTGGCATGTGCAATCCTCCACAACATCTGTGTCAGAACAAATGTTCCCTGGGATGAACAGGTTGATGTCCCCAATGATGGAGCAGCTAAGTTGGAGTGGGAACAACAGAACACTGCTGCAGGAGTCTGCAGGAGACACCACATAGTAGAGAAAATCTACATGTAGGCCCTCATTACAACATTGGCGGTAAAAGCTGCTCACTGCCGTGCAGAAGACCACCAACACACTGCCGCGGCCGCGGAAATCCGCCACAGCTATTATGACCCACAGCACGGAGTCCGCCAAAATTCAGACACCCACACAAGTCCGCCCCACCAAAGGTCAGTGATAAACTGTCGAAAACAAATCCTCCACCATCACGGCCACAGAAATACGCCCACACTATCACAACACACGAATCCACGCGGCGGTCTTTCAACCGCGGTATCCCATTGGCGGTACACACCGCCGCGCTCAAAATACACACACGTTTACAAAACACAGCCACATTGGACAATTAAAAATACACATACCTGATACACATACACACACCACTCCCACACACCCAATACAATATAAAACACACACCCACATCACCCAGAAACCCCTACGACAAAAATACCGAAAGAAGGCCAGAGAGAGACACTACAAACTACTACTAAGCATCCACAGGCACACAACACCATCACCCACATAACTTCACACACCTCACACAACACACCACTACATATCAGCACACTTATCACCACACACACCACCCCACACATCACCCACACCACCCCATGGCACGGCAAACACACCCCAGGTTCTCGGAGGAGGAGCTCACGGTCATGGTGGAGGAAATCGTCCGGGTAGAGCCGCAGCTATTCGGAGCACAGGTGAAGCACACCTCCATAGCTAGGAAGATGGAGCTATGACGAAGAATAGTGGACAGGGTCAACGCAGTGGGACAGCACCCAAGAAATCGGGAGGACATCAGCAAGAGGTGGAACAACCTACGGGGGAAGGTGCGTTCTGTGGTTTCAAGACACCACCTTGCGGTTCAGCGTACTGGCGGCGGACCCCCACTTCCTCCCCCACAACTAACAACATGGGAGGAGCAGGTCTTGGCGATTCTGCATCCTGAGGGCCTCGCAGGAGTAAATGGAGGAATGGACTCTGGTAAGTCAAATCTTAACTATTACATCCCCCACCCTACCTGCATGCCATCACATACCCCCATCACTCCAACTCCTCACAAATGTCCCAATTTCACAAACCACCCATCGCAACACCAAGCCCTGCATGCAACACCAAAGCATGGACACCCATCACCAAAGCATGCCCACCGCTCATAACCATACACCCCCCTAAACCATCATCACACAAGGTCCCACACAGGAATGCAAGCACTGGGGTACAGGCTCACCCACCCTTTGCACACCATGGCACACACAGATGTAATAAACATCCTTTTATACCCCTGCAGGACCCCTACCCAACGTCACTGGACAGGAGGGTCCACACATGTCCACACCACCAACAGAAGAGGCCCACAGTGATGACAGCAGCTCTGTCCAACTGGATCTAGATGACCAGCCCGGCCCATCGGAGACCTCGGGACAGTCGGTTCCCATCACACAGTCACAGGCCACTACAGAGCTTCCACCCTCTGGAAACACCAGCACAGCACCCACCCAGCGGGCCCATACCTCTGTCCCCAGGACACGTCAAGCAGCTGTGTGTCCACCACTGCAGGGAACCCAGGCTAACCCACCACCTCAACAACAACAGGGACCTGGGGGCAGTGGTATTGGGCACACGGTCCAGTGGACGGAGGCCCAGGAACACAGGGGAACTGGGAGGGCTGCTGTGCGACAGGGGGAGGACAGGCCAAGGGAACCCACTCTCCACGAGGCCCTCTCCTCCATTATGGGAGCCTACCACCACTCCCAGGAGGCGATGTCAACGGTACTGGCCAACTTTCAGGAGACCCAGCGCCTGCAGGAGGAACAGTATTTGGGCTTCAGGGAGGAACTCAGAACCATCAATTCCACCCTGGACACCATCGTAGGGGTGCTGAAGGAAGTACTCAACACCAGGAGGGACACTGTGGCACAACAAGGGGCCCCTGACACTAGCATGGACGATGAACTGCCCACCACCTCCGCCGGCGCTAGTGGACAGGATGCCCTGCCAAAGGACCACCACACCAGCACCCCACCACCTGCAGAGGGAGAACCACCCCACAAACGGTCCCTGAGATCCAGGACAAAGACAGCGAACGATGCCAAGACCCCCGCCAAGAAATGAGACCACCCTGAATGTCATCTTTCTGTCCCACTTTGTCACCCTGCCCATCCTCAAACTGCCCCAGCTCCACTTCCTATGCTCATTTGGGCAATGCACCTGTGAGACTAATAGACTGGACTCTGCCGTGGACATTCCTCCACAATCACCCCTCACCATTTTACAACCCCCTCCAATACTGAGCACTTAAATAAACACACTTAAAGCACAAAACAATCTGGAGTCAGTCTGTGATTTCGAAATAGTGTATTAGCAATTACAGTGACAAAATGCTCTTACAATTGTAATGTCAACATACCTATGTCACACAGCTCTAGTCCATGAGGAAGCACTGCAGATGTCACACAGTGGGACCCACATCTGTGAAATCGTAAGGGAAAGTGACAACTCAGTGACCATACACTGGGTGAAAACGACAGACAGTAGAGAGGTAGTAGTATTAAAGTACATGTAGTAGGCAGGTCTGTACCCTTACCTGTGTCTCACTGGAAATATTGCAGGATTACCGAGTTCCTGTTGTCCATGTCCTCTTCTTCTGCTTCCTCGTCTTCACTGTCCACAGGCTCCACAGCTGCTACAACACCGCCATCTGGACCATCCTCCTGTAGAAAAGGAACCTGTCATCGCAAAGCTAAGTTGTGAAGCATACAGCAGGCCACGGTGATCTGGCACACCTTCTTTGGTGAGTAGAATAGGGATCCACCTGTCATATGGAGGCACCTGAACCTGGCCTTCAGGAGGCCGAAGGTTCATTCGATAATCCTCTGAGTTCGCCCATGGGCCTCATTGTAGCATTCCTCTGCCCTTGTCCTGGGATTCCTCCCTGGGGTCAGTAGCCATGACAGGTTGGGATAACCAGAGTCACCTGCAAATGGCGAGGGACAACTGTTAGACACACACTAACCTGTAGGGATATCCCCAGACCCAGACAACCATTCCCACTGTCTTGCTTCCAGGTGCTCACCTAATAGCCACACGCAGTGCCTCTGGAGTTGCCCCATCACATAAGGGATGCTGCTATTCCGCAGGATGTAGGCGTCATGCACTGAGCCAGTGAACGTGGCATTCACATGGGAGTTGTACTGGTCTGACAAACACACCATCTGCACATTCATGGAATGATAACTCTTCCGGCTTCTGTACACCTGTTCAGTCCTGCGGGGGGCCAAAGCCACATGTGTCCCATCAATGGCACCTATGATGTTGGGGATATGTCCCAGGGCATAGAAATCACCTTACACTGTAGGCAAATCCTCCAACTGAAGGAAAATGATGTAGCTCCACGTGTGTTTCAGCAGGGCAGACAACACTCTGGACAACACGCTGGAAAACATAGGCTGGGACATCGTTGATGCTATGGCCACTGTTGTTTGAAATGACCCACTTGCAAGGAAATGGAGCACTGACAGCACTTGCACTTGAGGGGGGATTCCTGTGGGATGGCGGATAGCTGACATCAGGTCTGGCTCCAGCTAGGTACACAGTTCCAGGATTGTGGCATGGTCAAGCTTGTAGGTGATGATCACATGTCTTTCCTCCATTGTCGACAGGTCCACCAGCGGTCTGTACACCGGAGGATGCCGCCATCTCCTCACATGTTCCAGCGGATGGTGCCTATGATGGACAAAAGCGAGCACAGAGGCAACCAACTCAGAGGTACGTACCCACAGTTTACACAGAACACGGATCCTAATCCGAAACGTGGCCTGTATGTGTGTTGAGTCTAGGCCTAGGAATGTGTGACGCAGTTAAAAAGTAAGCCATGTGGACCCCTTAAATGGCAGCTGCCTGATCTCTAAAGGGGGACAATGGGATGTGAGGTAACTGCGCTGGCATTGTACACCGTCGCGGTAGCCGGTCGAAGACCGCGGCACAATGCTGCATTGGTTAACATTGGACCCAATGACGATGTACGCCGGCGGTGACGGTACGCACTGCCGCGTACGTGACCGCCAATTTCTATCTGTTCAATCACTCGATACCTGATCTTCAACAGGAGAGGACCTACACTGCAAGTGCTGCTGTGACCTTGGTCTGGAAGAGACAATGGCTCGAGTGTCTGGGGAAAGGGCCCTGCCTTCACATCGGAGGAGTTGGAGAAACTCGTGGATGGGGTCCTCCCCCAGTACACGCTACTCTACAGTCCTCCAGACAAACAGGTAAGTACACTGGGATCATGCTGTAAGGGCTATGCCTGAGTGGAGTGGGGTGGATGAAAGATGGGGTGGGGATTGAGGCATGCATAAAATGACGATGAATGCATGTGCCACATGGCAAGGGTAGGGATGGGGGCCAATGACTGTGATGGTGCAGTTGGTAATAAAGTTTCTCTTCCCCCTGTACAATTCATGTAGGTCAGCGCCCACCAGAAAAAAGATATTTGGCGTGCCATCGCCAAGGACGTCCGGACGCTGGGGGTCTACCACAGACGGAGCACCCACTGCCGGAAAAGATGGGAGGACATTCGCTGCTGGAGCAAGAAGATGGCAGAGGCTCAGCTGGGGATGGCCTCCCAACGTGGGAAGGGTGCCCGTCGCACCATGACCCCCCTGATGTTCAGGATCCTGGCGGTGGAGTACCCGGAGTTGGATGGACTCTTGAGGGCATCACAGCAGCCACAAGGGGGTGAGTACACTCTCATCCTGCTGATTCTGCGCGCAGTGGTGGTGTCTGGGTGGGGGAGGTGGGCTGTGGGATTCCCTAGGCCAGGGCGAGTTTAGTAGGAAGTTCCCTCCCTAAGGCAGGCCATGTGGCACCCCACCCCACCTCTGTAGAGTGCCAAGTACACCTAGTCATGCCCCTGTGTCATTCATGTGTGCAGATGAAGTCCATAGCCTTGGAGACCATTTCCCAGGGATTGAACAGTGGAGCCCAAGAGCGCGGCGTAGTGCAGGGGGCTTCTGTGTCTGTCGTGTCCGCCAACTGTAGCGGTAATGCAGGCACTCAACATGTCTTTTTTCTGTCGTCCCCCCCTTTTTGTAGTCCCCTTTTCTTATGTGCATTAGCATCATCAGGCGGAGGAGCAGTGGCACCGGAGCACAAGGGAGCTGCATCCCACATGACCCTGGAGGGCGACACTATGGACTCCGAGTTCACCAGTGGGATGCAGGGTGAGGGGAGCTCCACGGCGGGGACAGGAGCTGACACCAGCGTCACCGACTCGTCCTCTGATGGGAGCTCCCTTGTGGTGGCGGCAACATCTGTGCCCCCCGCATTTACAGGTACAGCCACCACGCCCCTACCAGCACCGCCCTCCCAGCAGCCCCTCAGCCTTTGCCCCGTGCCCGCTCACCCAGGAGGGTGGGCATCGCCTTCACCCAAGGCACCTCAGTCCCTGCCCCAGTCACCACTGCTGCCCTCAGTGAGGAGGCCATTGACCTCCTAAGGTCCCTCACTGTTGGGCAGTCTACCATTTTGAATGCCATCCAGGGTGTAGAAAGGCAGTTGCAACAAACAAATACATTCCTGGAGGGCTTTCATTCTGGTCAGGCAGCCCTTCAGCGAGATTTTCAGACTCTGGCCTCAGCACTGACGGCAGCTATTGTCCCCATTTCTAACCTCCCCCCTCCAACTTCCTCCACCCAGACCCAATCCCCTCTACCCCAGCCTATCCCAAGCACACCTTCAGACCAGCATGCACACACGTCAACACACAAGGGAAGCTCAGGCAAACATAAGCACCACACATCCCACAGGCACTCACGCAAACATCACACACATGCAGACACACCAACATCCACTGCCTCCACTGTGTCCCCCTCCTCCTCATCTCCATCCTCCCTCCCAGTTTTGTCTACTCTCACACCTGCATGCACATCTACAGCCACTACTGCCATCACCAGCACACACACCACCACACCCCGCTCACGTGCAGTCACCACCCCCACTACCATTCACACGTCCCCTGTGTCCTCTCCCAGTGTGTCTGTGACGCCACCTCCAAAGATACACAAACGCAGGCACACACCCACCCAACAGCCATCCACCTCACAACAGCCTCCAGCGCATGCACCTTCACCCAATGTCACCAAACAAACACCTCCTACAACCACAACCTCTTCCACCACTCCCAAACCCCCTCCAGCTACCCGTCCCAGTGTCTCCAAAATACGTTTCCTTTCAAACCTTGACCTCTTTCCCACACCTCCCCCACCCCGTCCATCTCCTAGGGCCCGACTCTCCAGGTCCCAACCTAGCACCTCAGCCACAACATCTCCGGGACCAGTGGTGCCTGTAGTCACCAGAATCTGGAGTGCACCGGCCACCCTGGCAGCCAGTGTGGCATGGAGCCACAGCACGGACAGTCCCCCACCTGTCAAGCATCAAAAGTTAGCCAGTGCCCGAGAGGGGGAAGACTCCAGCCACCAAAGCCGACCCAGGGGTCCCGGTGGGAGTGTGGAGTCAGCTGCAACACATTCCAAGGTGGGGAAGGGCCACTAGAAACCCGGCAAGTCTGGGAAGGGCAGCACGGCGGAGAAGACTGCCATCATCCCTGCAGCCCAGGAGGCCACCGCCATCATCCCTGCTGCCCAGGAGGCCACTACCATCATCCCCGCTGCCCAGGAGGCCACCACCAGCACAAGCCCTGCGGAGCTAGAGAGGACCGCCAACACAAGCCCCGCTGGGCTAGAGAGGACTGCCAGCACAAGTCCCGCTGGGCTAGAGAGGACTGCCAGCACAAGCCCTGCTGGACTAGAGAGAACTGCCAGCAGAAGCCCCGCTGGGCTAGAGAGGACCACCAGAGAGGACTGGCAGCACAAGCCCCGCTGGGCTAAAGAGGACCGCCAGCACAAGCCCCGCTGGGCTAGAGAGGACCACCAGCACAAGCCCCGCTGGGCTAAGAGGACTGCCAGCACAAGCCCCACTGTGCTAGAGAGGACCGCCAGCAGCTGAGTCACTGAAAAGGAGCCCACCACCTCAAGCACTGCTGAACAGGGCACCGCCGCTACAAGCACCGCTGAACAGGGCACCGCCACTACAAGCACCGCTGAACAGGGCACCGTCGCCTCAAGCACAGCTGAACAGGGCACCGCCGCCACATGCACCGCTGGCCCATGAGCGGCAAGGGCACTGATGCTACTGAGTCCGTCACGAGCAGGATGAAGCACTCTGGGTACAGAGCCCCCTCCAGAACCAGTGGAGACTGTCATCCACTACCTCTGTCCTTAGCAGGATGAAGCACTCTGGGCACCATGCCCCCTTCAGAACCAGTGGCGACTGTCATCCACTACCTCTGTCCTTAGTAGGATGAAGCACTGTGGGCACCATGCCCCCTCCAGAACCAGTGGAGACTGTCATCCACTACCTCTGTCCTTAGCAGGATGAAGCACTCTGGGCACCATGCCCCCTCCAGAACCAGTGGAGACTGTCATCCTCTACCTCTGTCCTTAGCAGGATGAAGCACTCTAGGCACCATGCCCCCTCCTGAACCAGTGGAGACTGTTATCTACTTGAGAGATTGTGGCTTTGCACTCCCCAGGATGGAACAGTGGGCAACCCACCCACTGTATAGACTTGAGAGACTGTGGCTTTGCACTCCCCAGGATTGAACAGTGGGCAACCCGCCCACTGTATAGACTTGAGAGACTGTGGCTTTGCACTCCCCAGGATAGAACAGTGGGCAACCCACCCACTGTATAGACTTCAGAGACTGTGGCTTTGCACTCCCCAGGATTGAACAGTGGGCAACCCACCCACTGTATAGACTTGAGAGACTGTGGCTACACACTCCCCAGGATGGAACAGTGGGCAACCCACCCACTGTATAGACTTGAGAGCCTGTGGCTTTGCACTCTCCAGGATTGAACAGTGGGCATGTGGCCCTCTTGTGGATTTGGCATCGTGCACTCAACCGGCTGAGGTGCCTCACCTTTCCCTCCCTCTGAGGTGCCTGTTTTCTTGCTCTCTGATACCCCTGCAGTGTTCTCTCTGCCATGGTCAGGGATCTTGTGTGGGCCTCGCTAATACCGTGTGGGCCCAGTGTTCCACAGACTTCATTGGAGCACTAACTGGACTACTAAGCTTGGTGTATATTTTGTTTATGGTGTATTTCCTTTTGTCTTTGCATTCTTCCGGGGAGGGGATTGGGGGGTGTAACTGTAATGTATCATGCTGTATTGGTGTGTGTGTTGTGGGTGAGGATGGGGGTGGGGGTGTTGCATGTGTGTGTCCCTGTTTTTTCGCTCCACCCTCCCCTGTGTCGTAGGTGCAGTACTCACCTTTGTCTTCGCCGCCGGCATTCGTGCTCCTGGTAGAGGAGCAAGAAGATAAGGGCTGGCAAGATGTGCAGCTCTGGTTCCATGGCGTCCGGATTCCTCGTGGGGTGTGTAGAGGTCAGCGTTTTCCCTTCGAGATCCTGTTTCTGCCGTGTTTTTGTCCGCAGTGAATCCACCCCGGAAAAGGTGGCGGATTGGTAGGTTGTGATACTGTGGGCGGTACTTTGTCTTCCGCTTGTCTGTTGGCGGTGACCGCCAAGCTGTTTGTCTGTACCACCGTGGCGGTCGGAGTGTTAAAGGGGCTGTCTTTGTTGGCGGTTTCCGCCATGGTCATAATTCCAATTATTTTACCGCCGGCCTGTTGGCGGTCTTACCGCCCCTTTAACACTGACCGCCAGGGTTGTAATGACCACCATAGTGTCTAGACTAACAACATCACATTGTAAATAGCACAAATAAAATACTTTTCACCTGATTCTCCTTGGTCTACTCATTCTCCACTACATACACCATTGGAATATGTCTCAAACCTCAAGGAGCAGGTAAGAAACATAGGCCCTCATTACAACCCTGGCGGTTGGTGATAAAACGGCGGTAATACCGCCAACAGGCTGGCAGACAAAAAAATGGGATCACGACCACGGCAGAAATGGCCAACATAGACAGCCACTTAACACAAATACCGCCATGGCGGTAGCAACAAACACCGCGGTGGTCACCGCCAACAGACAGGCAGAAGACAATGTACCACCCACCGTATTACAAGGCACCAATCCGCCAGCTTTTCGGGACGGTACCAACGACATCAAAAGCACAGCGGAAACAGTACACTGAAGGGGAACCACTCACCTTTTGACACTCAACGAAGAACCGGGACGCCATGGAGCCCAAACTGCAGGTCCTCCCCATGCTGGTGTATCTGCTAATACACCAGGAATTTGAAAGAAGGCGGAGGCGATGATGACAGTGAGTACTGCACCTAGCACACAGGGGAGGAGGGAGGAAAAAGACAGTGACACACACACACAACACCCCACTCCCCACCCTCACCCATAACACCATACACACTAACAGATCCAACAACATTACAGATACAACCCGTAACCCCCTGGAAGAACACAAGGACAAAAGGAATTGAGTCAAATCTGTGATATTTAGAAAATGCATAGAAACAATTGCAAACCACTGTTTATACAAATATGTACAATATGTACAGCGGGCCGTACACTGTCCATTGCAAATTTCCATGGACCAGTGGCCCAAAAAATCATGGGCGAAGCCCACACTTGACTCCTGCCTCAAAACGGAGAGAACACTGCTGGGGCATCAGGTCGAAAACACACAGGCACCTCAGGGGGAAGGGGAGGGGATGCACCACAGCCGGAAGATGGTACTACGCCACTGCTTCTCGAGGGGGCAACATGCCCACGGCGATGTCCTGGGAAGTGGAAGGCCACAGTCTCTCAAGTCTCTCAAGTGGGTGGTTTGCCCTCTGATTGGTCCTGGGGAGTGCAAAGCCACAGTCTCTCAAGTCTCTCAAGGGGGTGGTTTGCCCACTGATTGGTCCTGGGGAGTGCAAAGCCACAGTCTCTCAAGTCTCTCAAGTGAGTGGGGGGGCCTTGTGCCCAGTCTACTTCTTCCTGCCAAGGATAGTGAGAGTGTATGCATTTCTCCACTGGTTCTGGAGTGGGCCTTGTGCCCAGTCTGCTTCATCCTGCCAAGGACTGGGTGAGTGGATGTATTTCTCCACTGGTTCTGGAGGGGGCCTTGTGCCCAGTCTGCTTCATCCTGCCAAGAATAGGGTGAGTGGATGCATTTCTCCACTGGTTTTGGAGGGGGCCTTGAGCCCAGTCTGCTTCTTCCTGCCAAGGATAGTGATAGTGTATGCATTTCTCCACTGATTCTGGAGGGGGCCTTGTGCCCAGTCTGCTTCATCCTGCCAAGGATTGGGTGAGTGGATGCATTTCTCCACTGGTTCTGGAGGGGGCCTTGTGCCCATTCTGCTTCATCTTGCCAAGGACAGTGATAGTGGATGCATTTCTCCACTTGTTCTGTAGGGCGCCTTGTGTCCAATCTGCTTCATCCTGCCAATGATTGGGTGAGTGGATGCATTTCTCCACTGGTTCTGGACGGGGCCTTGTGCCCAGTCTGCTTCATCCTGCCAAGGATAGGGTGAGTGGATGCATTTCTCCACTAGTTCTGGAAGGGGCTTTGTGCCCAGTCTGCTTCATCCTGCCAATGATAGGGTGAGAGGATGCCTTTCTCCACTGGTTCTGGAGGGGGCCTTGTGCCCAGTGATACTGCACCTGAGGTGTGGCAGTCCACATTCCCTCACCTGGGTGTCTGAGGCACGAGATGTGCAGGGAACAGGTAGCATGATACTCCATGGAGGCAGAGACAGACTCCATCCTGTGGCGACATAGGCTGCAAACTGCTGGTAGTGCCAGTGCTGATGGTGGTGCCTCAAGTGGTGGGTACAGGGTCCAGGATGTCTCCTGCAGCCTTGGATGGCTGCCCACTGGGGATGCTGCTGATGTCCGATGTAGTGGCAGTGTCTGTGGCGGAGATGCTGCCGGTGCTGCCTGTGGTGCAGGTGCTGGTAGTAGTGGAGGGAGACACCAGTCCGTCTCGGATGGCTGCCCGCTGGGGATGATGCTGGTGACTGTCATTGTGGCAGCGGCGGTGCAGATGGCGGGGCAGGTGGCGGTGCAGGAGGCGGTTGTTGTGCCGGTGCTTACCGTAGTACAGGTTGCTGGCCTGTCAGGACAAATGGTGGTCACTAGTCCCTCACCTGGAGGCTCCGAGCCCTGAAGTGCCTTGCCTTTGCTTTTTTGTCCCTTCCCCTTCTTGGTAGATGCTGCTGGGCCCTTGGCACTGTCCTCTTTTGTTTTGGATAAGACCTTGCTGGGTGGGTGGTGAGTCTTGTCCGTGCTGCATGCCTGCCCCTTCTTAACCTTGGCAGGTGCCGGAATCGGGTGGTCTCTTGCATTGGTAGGTGGCACACTGCCAGCCCTGATGGGTGCCCCCTTCGATCTTCTCGGACTTGCAGGTACCACAGCGGATGCCGACTTGGTGGCTGAGGTGCTGGCCTAGGATCTAGACATCCTGGCCCTAGGGGACGGACGGGGGAGGCATAGGGAAGAGGTCAACGTTGGGCAGGGAAAGTTTCTTTGACAAACTGGGACGGGAAGATGGAGGGAGTGTGGGAGTGGAGGAAGAGGTAGTGGATTTAGGAGGTGTACGTTTGTGACTTTGGGTGAAGGTGCATGGGCTGGAGGCTGTTGTGAGGTGGATGGCTGTTGGGTGGGTGTGTGGCTGCATTTGTGTACTTTGGGAGGAGGGCTCACAGACACAGTTGGAGAGGACACTGGGTATGTATGAATGGTAGTGGGGGTGGTGAGTGCACGTGAGCGGTGTGTGGTGATGGGCGTGCTGGTGATGAAGGTAGTGGCTGATGATGTAGTGCATTCAGGTGTGAGTGGAGATGAGACAGGGAGGGAGGAGGGAGACGTGGAGGAGGGGGACACAGTGGAGGCAGTGGATGTTGGTATGTGTGCATGGTTATGATGCTTGTGTGAGTGCCTGTGGGATGTGTGGTGCTTATGTCTGCCAGAGCCACCCTTGTGTGTTGAGGTGTGTGCATGCTGGTCTGATGGTGTGCTTTGGATAGGCTGAGGTACAGGGGACTGGGTGGAGGAAGTTGGACGGGGGAGGCTGGACACAGGGAAAATGGCTGCCATCATTGCTGAGGCCAGAGCCTGAAATGCTCTCTGTTGGGCTGCCTGGCCAGAATGAGGGGGTGATTTTAACCTTGGCGGACGGCGGAGGCCGTCCGCCAAGGTACCGCTGTGAAATGACCGCACCGCGGTCAAAAGACCGCGGCGGCCATTTAAACATTTCCGCTGGGCCGGCGGGCGCTCTCCGAAAGAGCGCCCGCCGGCCCAGCAGAAATGCCCCTGCAACGAGGACGCCGGCTCAGAATTGAGCCGGCGTAGTTGCAGGGGTGCGACGCCTGCAGTTGCACCCGTCGCGTATTTCAGTGTCTGCAAAGCAGACACTGAAATACTTTGCGGGGCCCCCAGGGGCCCCGCGGCACCCCCTACCGCAATCCTGTTCATGGCGGGTTTCCCGCCATGAACAGGATGGCGGTAGGGGGTGTCTGAATCCCCATGGCGGCGGAGCGCGCGGAGCGCCGCGGTAAGAATGCCCTCGGGAGCACCACCAGCCTGTTGGCGGTGCTCCCGTGGTCGGTGACCCTGGCGGTCACCGGCCGCCAGGGTCAGAATGACCCCCTGAATGCCCTCCAGGTATGCATTTGTTTGCTGCAACTGCCTCTCTTCACCCTGGATGGCATTCAGAATGGTAGACTGCCCAATAGTGAGGGATCTCAGGAGGTCAATAGTCTCATCACTGAGGGCAGCAGGGCTGACTGGGGCAGGGTCTGAGGTGCCTGGGGCAAAGGAGATGCCCACACTCCTGGGTGGGCAGCCACGGGACACACGCTGAGGGGCTGCTGGGAGGGCGGTGCTGGTAGGGGTGGTGGCGGCTGTACCTGTTGTTGGGGTGGGCACAGAGGTGTCTACCACCACCAGGGAGCTTCCAGAGGAGGAGGTATCCGTGTCCGATCTGTCCCCTCCAGTCTCCACTGTTGTGTTCTCCTCGCCGTCCATCTCACTGGTGCCCTCACCATTGGTGGATTCGGCCTACTGGGTCCTGTGGGATGCAGCTCCCTCCGTCGCCGTTGCCTCTGCTCCTCCCCCAGATGATGCTTATGCACATAAGGAAAGGGTGATAAAACAAAAAGGGGGGGAAGAGGCAAAGGATACACTTGGTCAATGGTGGCAACAACACCACCGTTGGCGTATACAACACAGTCACACACAGGGAACAACCCTACGCATTAGGCAATGCACTACCAGTCACAATGCTAGTCACCAGCCGATGGATAGGGACAACTAACGCAAATTGCAGCATACCTGAGACCCACAGACCCTGGCCAATAGTGGATACCTACTAGCATGGTTGTAGGACTTTCACATCAGAATCTTGCCATCCCCAGCTGGACCTCCACCGCCTTCCGTGCCCAGCATTTCAGGTCCTCCCACCGTTTCCGACAGTGGGTGCTCTTCCTGTCGTAGACCCCCAGAGTCCACACGTCCTTGACGATGGCACGCCATATACCCTTCTTCTGATGGGTGCTGACCTGCAGGGAAATAGACACAGGGAAAGGTATTAGTCTGACCGTCCTGCCTGTTACACTTATGGCCCACCATGCCCCTTCCCCTTCCCATTCCCATTAGCACAGACATGGCCCAGCATACATGCTGCACGCTGCCCAGGGCCCATCCACCAACCCCCCCCACATGAGGCCTTCACACACAGCAGTCCATGCATTCCCGCCCCATGCATCATACTGACAGTGAAATCACCTGTTGGTCTGGAGGCCCATACAGCAGTCGGTACTGGGGTAGGACCCATCCACCAGTTGCTCCAACTCCGCCACTGTGAAGGCAGTGTCCCATTCCCCAGTAACACGAGCCACGGTCAGTTCCAGACACAGGTCACAGCAGCACTTGCAGTGTAGGTCCTCTCCTTGAAGGTCAGGTAGCAAGTGAGTGAACAGATAGAAAATGGTGGTCACGGCCGCGGCTGTGTGTACCGTCACCACCGGCGTACATCACCATTGGCCACTGTACCCCATAGGGCCCAATGATAACTAATGAGTAGTTGCACGGCAGTTCTCGGCCACCTCCCGCATCTGCGCACAACATCAGCAGAATTACCTCATTTCCACCTGTCCCTCCATACAGGACAGGTAGGTGCCATTTCAGGGTGGAGTGCAGGCCATGGATCCTAACTGCGTCACAGTACACAAATGCACTATTTGGACATCTCCAACAAAATAATGTTACAATCACAATATGCATTGAACTGTAGTGGTTGGAATCTACAGATAATGAACAGCTACTCACTCTTTTGCCCCATAGATTGCAACCACTGCTGATGAATAGGAGATGGAGACATCCCCCAGTGTACAGACCCCTGGTGGACTTGGCAACAATGGAGGACAGGCACATTATCCTCAAGTATAGACTTGACAGGGCCACAATCACAGTGCTGTGTGCCCAATTGGAGCCTGACCTAAAATCTGCTATCCGTCACCCCACCGGGACCCCCCTCTCTTGTGCAAGTTCTATCAGTGCTCCATTTCCTGGCAACTGGTTCTTTCCAAGTGACAGTGGGCTTGGCAGCAGGAATGTCACAGCCAATGTTCTCAATAGTGCTGACAAGAGTATTGTCTGCCCTGATTAAACACATGTGCATCTACATAGTTTCGTATGGTGTGGGCCCTAAGGGTGAGTGTGTGGCTAACAGTTGTCCCTTGATATTTGCAGATGACTCTGGCTACCCCAACCTATCATGGCTTCTGACCCCTGTGAGGAATGCCAGGGCAAGGGCAGAGGAACATTACAATGAGGCACATGGGCGAACAAGAAGGATTATAGAAAGGACCTTCGGCCTCCTGAAGGCCAGGTTTCGTTGCCTCCATCTAACAGGTGGATCCCTGTGCTACTCACCCAAGAAGGTCTGCCAGATAATCGTGGCATGCTGTATGTTGCACAACCTTGCTTTGCGAGGCCATGTGCCTTTTCTGCAGGAGGAGGAGGCTGGAGATGGCCGTGTGGCAGCAGTGGATCCTGTGGACAGTGAAGATGAGGAGGCAGAGGATGAGGATGAGGACAACAGAAGTGCAATCATTCGTCAATACTTCCAATTAGACACAGGTAAGACAGTGTTATTGCAGATATAATTGATAGTTTGATATCTGACATTGTCACTGGTAGGCTGTGTAGTCCTACTTCTATGCCCACTCACTGTACCCTTTGGCATCTCTTTTTGCAGATGTTGGTGCCCTACTATTGCTCATGGTGTGTTTAGTACAGCTAACTACAGGTCTTTCCTATGTAAACCTTACTGTACAGTTGAATTGCAATGCTTGAACCTGGTTAAACGAATACATTATGAAAACATTTGACATACACCATAATTGCATTTTATCAAAGTGTGTTTATTGCAGTGCTCTGAAGAGCAGGGGGTAGTGCAATGGGCTGGGGTGATGATGGAGGAAAGTCCAGGTTAGAGTCCAGTCTATTTGTATCACAGGTGCATTATCCAAGGGGGCATAGGAAGGGGAGCAATGGCAGTTCAAGGTGAATAGGGTGACAGAGTGGGACACAAGGATGACAATCAGGAGAGTCTTATTTCCTGGCGAGGGTCTTGGCAATAGTCTCTGGCTTCTGCCTGGACCACAGGGAATGTTTGTGGGGTGGTTCTCCTTCTGTTGGGGGGAAGGGTGCTGGTGGCCTGTTGGTCGAGTGGCGGGGCCTCCTGTCCACTAGCAGCAGTGGAGGTGGAGGGCTGTTCAGTGGTTTGGCTGGTGTCAGGGGCCCGGTGGTGTTCCACTGCCCCCCTCATGGTGTTGGCAATGTCTGCCAGCACCCCTGAAATTGAGACCAGGGTGATGTTGATGGCCTTCAAGTCTTCCCTGATCCCCAGGTACTGTCCCTCTTGCAGCCGCATGCTCTCCTGCAACTTGTCCAGAATCTGGCACAGCATATCCTGGGAATGTTGGTATGCTCCCAGGATCGCGGTGAGTGCCTCCTGGAGAGTCGGTTCCCTGGGCCTGTCCTCCCCCTGTCGCACAGCAGTCCTCCCAGATTCCCTGTTGTCCTGTGCCTCTGTCCCCTGAACCGTGTGCCCACTGCCACTGACCCCAGGTCCCTGATTGTCCCGGGGTTGTGGGGTGGCTTGGGGTCCCTGTAGTGGTGGACACACTGCTGTTTTACATGTCCTGGGGACAGAGGTATGGGCCCACTGGGTGGGTGCTGTGGTGGTGTTTCCTGAAGGGGGAGGCTCTGTGGTGGTGTGAGAGTGTGCCTGGGTAACTGCTGGAAATGGGCCTTTTTGCAGGGTCATCCCCCGTCATTTTGCCTCCTGCCTATTTTTGTTTGTACGTGTTGCTGTTGGCTTTTGAACTCTGAGCACTTTACTACTGCTAACCAGTGCTAAAGTGCATATGCTCTTTGTGTAACTGGTATGTAATTGGTTTATCCATGATTGGCATATTTGATTTACTAGTAATTCCCTAGTAAAGTGCACTAGAGGTGCCAGGGCCTGTAAATCAAATGCTACTCGTGGGCCTGCAGCACTGGTTGTGCCACCCCCATGAGTAGCTCTGTAATCATGTATCAGACCTGCCACTGCAGTGTCTGTGTGTGCAGCTTCAGACTCCGTTGTCTCGCCCTCCTGGGCCATGTGGGATGCAGCTCCCTCCTGCGCTGGTGGCTCTGCTCCTCCGCCTGATGATGCTAATGCACACAAGAAAAGGGAGACCACAAAAAGTGGGGGGAGGAAAGACAGAAGAAAGACATGTTCAGTGCATGCAATACCGCTACCATTGGAGGACACTACAGACACAGCAGCCCTCTGCACTACGCCATGCACTTCGAGTTCCCTAATTAATCACAGGGACATGGGGTACAAGGCCTATGCCCGATTGCTGCACACATGAAAGTCACAGGAACCAGATTAGGTGTAGTTGGCTCTTACCACTGGTGGGATTGGGGTGCCACATAGCCTGCCTCACGAAGGGACTTTGCCTACAAAACTTGCCCTGGCCTAGGGGAAGGCACAGCCCACCTCCCCCGCCCAGACACCTCTTAATGCGTGCAGTCAGCTTAATGAGACTGTACTCACCCCCTTGTGGCTGCTGTGATGCCCTCAAGCACCCATCCAACTCCAGATACGCCACCGCCAGGATCCGGAACATTCGGGGGCGTCATGGTGTGACAGGCACCCCTCCCACATTGGGAGGCCATCCCCAGCTGGGCCTCCGCCGTCTTCTTGCTCCAGCGGCAAATGTCCTCCCATCTTTTCCGGCAGTGGGTGCTCCATCTGTGGTGGACCCCAAGGGTCTGGACGTCCTTGGAGATGGCACACCAAATACCCTTTTTCTGGTGGGCGCTGACCTAGAGGAATAGTACAGGGGAAAAGGATAATCTTTAACTTCCAGACCGTCACAGTCACTGACTCACATTCCCACCCTTGCCCTGAAGCGCCTACACTCACCGTCCGCTCATGCAGACCTTAGTCCCCTCCCCCACTCTATCTTCCATCCGCACCACTCCAAACAGGCATTGCCCATACAGCATGCTCACAGTGTACTCACCTGTTTGTCTGGAGGACCATAGAGAAGCGTGTACTGGGGGAGGACCCCATCCACTAACTTCTCCAACTCCTCCGAAGTGAAGGCAGGGGCCCTTTCCTCAAACACATGAGCCATCGTCGCTTCCAGACTGAGGTCACAGCAGCACTTGCAGTGTAGGTCCTCTCCTGTCGAAGGTCAGGTATCAAGTGAGTGAACAGAAAATGTCGGTCACGTTCGCGGTGATGCATACCGTCACCGCCGGCGTACATCGTCATTGGCTCCTCAGACCCATAGGGTCCAATGTTAACCAATGCAGGATTGTGCCACGGTCTTCAACCGCCTACCGTGACGGTGTAGAACACCAGCGCAGTTACCTCATATCCCCTTGTCCCACAATACAGGTCAGCCAGCCGCCATTTCAGGGGGCCACATGGCATTAATTTTAAATTGGTCACACCTATCTAGGCCTTGCATACACACAGTGACTGGCACATTGCGGATTGACAAATGTGTGCAATAAATATTTTTTACTATACCTCAGTGTTGGCTGACTCTCTGTTCGCTGTTCTCGTCCATAGGGCACGTCTGCTGGGGCAGGTGAGAAGATGGCGGCATCCTCCGGTGTACAGAACGCTGGTGGACCTGTCGACAATGGAAGACAGACACATCATTATCACTTACAGACTTGATCGTGCCACAATCCAGGAACTGTGTGCCCAGTTGGAGCCAGACCTGATGTCAGCTATCCGCCATCCCACAGGAATACCCCCTCTAGTGCAGGTCCTGTCAGTACTCCATTTCCTGGCAAGTGGGTCTTTTCAAACAACAGTGGCCATTGCATCAGGAATGTCCCAGCCAATATTCTCAAACGTGTTGTCCAGAGTGTTGTCTGCCCTGCTGAAACACATGCTCAGCTACATCGTTTTCCCTCAGATGGAGGATTTGCCTACAGTGAAAGGTGAATTCTATGCCCTGGGACATATCTCCAACATCATAGGTGCCATTGATGGGACACATGTGGCCTTGCTAACCCCCCTCAGGAGTGAACAGGTGTACAGAAACCGAAAGAGCTACCATTCAATGAATGTGCAGATGGTGTGTTTGGCCGACCAGTACATCTCTCATGTGAAAGCCAAATTTCCAGGCTCAGTGCATGACGCTTATATTTTGAGGAATAGCATCATCCCTTATGTGATGGGGCAACTCCAGAGGCACCGTGTGTGGCTAATAGTTCAGGACTAGGACCCTATACCGAGCGAATGATTGTCTGGGTCTGGGGTTGTCCCTAAGGGTTAGTGTGTGTCTAACAGTTGTCCCTCGACATTTGCAGGTGACTCTGGGTACCCCAATCTGTCATGGCTACTGACCCCAGTGAGAAATTCCAGGACAAGGGCAGAGGAACGCTAAAATGAGGCACATGGGTGAACTAGGAGAGTGATTGAAAGGACCTTCGGCCTCCTGAAGGCCAGGTTCCGGTGCCTCCATATGACAGGTGGTTCTCTCTACTACTCACCAAAGAAGGTGTGCCAGATCATCGTGGCCTGCTGTATACTGCACAACCTTGCTTTGCGACGACAGGTGCCTTTTCTGCAGGAGGATGTTCCGGAAGGAGGTCTTGTGGCAGCTGTGGAGCCTGTGGACAGTGAAGTAGAGGAGGCAGAAGAAGAGGATATCAACAACAGAAACACTGTTATCCAGCAATACTTCCAGTGAGACACAGGTAAGAAGACATCACTGCCTCCCACATCTCATACAATTGTTAGACCTATCATATGTCTGTCACTTTCGCCCAGTGTATGGAGCCTGACTTGTCACTTTGTCTTTCCATTTCACAGATGTGGGTCCCACAGTGTGACCTTTGCTATATTACCTCATGGACTAGAGCTGTGTGACATAGGTATGTTGACAATACAATCGACATTGCTATTTTCCTTAGTTATAGCAAATACACATTTGTGAAAGCACAGACTGACTCCAGATTGTTTTGTGATTCAAGGGTGTTTATTTAAGTGCAAATTAGTGGAGGGGGTTGGAATATGGTCAGGGGTGATGGTGGAGGAATGTCCATGGCAGAGTCCAGTCTATTTGTTTCACAGGTGCATTTTCCAAAGGGGCATAGGAAGTGGAGCTAGAGGAGTTTAAGGATGACAGGGTGACGAAGTGGGACAGAAGGATGACATTCAGGGAGGTCTCATTTCTTGGCGGGGGTCTTGGCATTGTTCTCTGTCTTTGTCCTGGATCTCAGGGACCGTTTGCAGGGTGGTTCTCCATCTGCAGGGGGTGGGGTGCTGGTGTCATAGTCCTGTGGCGGTGCCTCCTGTCCACTAGCGCCGGCGGAGGTGGTGAGCTGCTCATCATCCAGGCTAGTGTCAGGGTCCCCTGGTTGTGCCACTGTGTCCCTCCTGGTGTTCACAAGGTCCTTCAGCACCCCACAAATGGTGGCCAGGGTTGTGTTGATGGACTTGAGTTCCTCCCTGATCCCCAAATACTGTTCCTCCTGCAGCCACTGGGTCTCCTGAAACTTGGCCAGTACCGTTGCCATTGTCTCCTGGGAATGATGGTACGCTCCCAGGATGTTGGAGAGGGCCTCGTGGAGAGTGGGTTCCCTGGGCCGTTCCTCCCCCTGTCGCACAGCAGTCGTTCCAGTTCCCCAGTTTTCCTA
This sequence comes from Pleurodeles waltl, assembly GCF_031143425.1. Classification (NCBI taxonomy): domain Eukaryota; kingdom Metazoa; phylum Chordata; class Amphibia; order Caudata; family Salamandridae; genus Pleurodeles; species Pleurodeles waltl. Next base: position 478,283,780 of record NC_090440.1, on the reverse strand, counting down.
TTCCTCTGAACCGTGTATCCACTGCCACTGCCCCCAGGTCCCTGATGTTGTTGGGTATGTGGGTTTGCCTGGGTTTCCTGTAGTGGTGGATACACTGCTGCTTGACGTGTCCTGGGGACAGAGGTATGGGCCCGCTGGATGGTTGCTGTGTTGGTGCTTCCTGTGGGGGAGGCTCTGTGGGGGCATGTGCCAGTGTGTGGGGAACCGACTGTCCCGAGGTCCCAGATGGGCTGGGCTGGTCATCTAGATCCAGTTGGACAGAGCTGCTGTCATCACTGTGGCCTCTTCTGTGGGGGGAGTGGATATGTCTGGAACCTCCTGGCGGGTGACGTTGGGTAGGGGTCCTGCAGGGGTGTAAAGGCATGATTATTGCATCTGTTTCTGCCATCGTGTGCAATGGGTGGGTGACTCTGTACCCCAGTGCTTACATTCTTGTCTAGGTCCTTGTGTGATATTTGGTTTGAGGTCTGTGTGGGTATCTGTAGTGGACATGCTTTGTGGATGGGTGTCCATGCTTTGGTGTTGCATGCAGGGCTTGGTATTGGGATGTGTGGGTTGTGATAGTGGGGCATATGTGAGGTGTTGGAGTGATGGGGGTGAGGGTGGGGTATGTGATAGCATGCAGGTAGGGTGGGGGACGTAATAGTTAATGTTTGAGTTACCAGAGTCCATTCCTCCTGCTACTCCTGCGAGGCCCTCAGGATGCAGTATAGCCAAGACCTGCTCCTCCCATGTTGTCAGTTGTGGGGGAGGAGGTGGGGGTCCGCCGCCAGTCCTCTGAACTGCAATCTGGGGGCATATTTATACTCCGTTTGCGCCGAATTTGCGTCGTTTTTTTCGACGCAAATTCGCCGCAAAACTAACTCCATATTTATACTTTGGCGTTAGACGCGTCTAGCGCCAAAGTTCATGGAGTTAGCGTAATTTTTTTGCATGAACACCTTCCTTGCGTTAATGATATGCAAGGTAGGCGTTCCCGTCTTAAAAAATGACTGCGATGCATATGCGTCGTATTTATACTCCTGGGCAAAAATGACGCCCGGAAGTGGGCGGGTCTAAAAAACCTGCATTTGCGCCGGATTTTAGCGCCTGGGTCAGGGCAGGCGTTAAGGGACCTGTGGGCTCAGAATGAGCCCAGAGGTGCCCTACCCTGCCCCCAGGGACACCCCCTGCCACCCTTGCCCACCCCAGGAGGACACCCAAGGATGGAGGGACCCACCCCAGGGACATTAAGGTAAGTCCAGGTAAGTATTTATTTTTTTTTGTGGCATAGGGGGGCCTGATTTGTGCCCCCCTACATGCCACTATGCCCAATGACCATGCCCAGGGGACAGAAGTCCCCTGGGCATGGCCATTGGGCAAGGGGGCATGACTCCTGTCTTTGCTAAGACAGGAGTCATTTCAATGGGGGATGGGTGTCGTAAAAAAATGGCGCAAATCGGGTTGTGGCGATTTTTTTGCCTCAGCCTGACTTGCACCATTTCTGGACGCAAATACGCCATTTTCCCCCTACGCCGGCGCTGCCTGGTGTACGTCGTTTTTTTTAACGCACACCAGACAGCGCCGGCGGCTAACGCCGGCTAACATCATTCAATAAATACGGCGCCCGCATGGTGCTTCAGAATGCCGTTAGCCGGCGCTAATTTTTTTGACGCAAAACTGCGTTCGCGCAGTTTTGCGTCAAAAAGTATAAATATGGGCCCTGGTGTCTTGAGACCACGGAACGCACCTTCCCCCATAGGTCATTCCACCTCTTCCTGATGTCATCCCGTGTTCTTGGGTGCTGTCCCATGGCATTGACCCTGTCCACGATTCTCCTCCATAGCTCCATCTTCCTTGTAATGGATATCTGCTGCACCTGTGATCCGAATAGTTGTGGCTCTACCCGGATGAGTTCCTCCACCATGACCCTTAGCTCCTCCTCAGAGAACCTGGGGTGTCTTTGTGGTGCCATGAGTGTGGTGTGAGTGGTGTGGGTGAGGGTGTGTAGAGTGATGTGTTGGAGTGTGTGTTGTGAGGTGTGTGGGTGGTGTATAGGTGTAGATGGTTTGTGGCTCTGGTTCTGTGAGTGGTCTTGCTGTCTCCCTCTGGTGGAAATTGTATTCATAAAGGGTTGTGGGTAATGTGGGTGTGTGTTTTATAGTTGTGTGGGTGTGGTGTGTGTATGTGTGTCAGGTGTGTGTAGTTTGATTTGACCAATGTAGTGTTGGTTTGTGTATATTTGGAGCACAGCGGTATGTACCACCAATGATTTATCACCATTGAATGTCCGCCGCGGTGATTCGTGGGTCATAATGTTGTGGGCGTTGTTTTGTTGGCATAACAGTGTGGGTTTGGATACCACCAGTTTATCACTGACCTTTGGGCTGGCGGACTTGTGTGTGTGGCTCTATAGTGTCGAATTGGTATGTGTGTGTCATAATATGGTTGGCGGATATCCTCTGCGGCGGCGGTATGTTGGCGACAGTTGGCAGAGCGGTAAGTGGGATTTACCGCCAATGTCATAATGAGGGCCATAGACCAATACTGACTGTGCAAAACATCAATGTCTACATGTTAACATTCAACATATGTACAGAGAGGGTGGCCAGGTCAGTACATAACCCAGTCCTATTTGCCACTACCATAACCTGGTATTTGCCCATCACATGCCAACATGACAGGAGGCAGTGACAGACGACACCATCTGCACCCTGGCACATTCCCAAAATAGAAGTCACAACAGATATACAGCCTCTAAACAAGCAGCCAATGGAAATAACTAATGACATCAAATGATGAGACATGTCCTACAGGTGCAAGTATGCAGACCTCTGTACATGAGAGGGGAAGGCTGACATCAAGCACCTCAGAGAAAAATGTTATATCCCAGTCTGTTTGATAACAATTGTGTATGTGTCCGTCTGCAGGGGAGTGTGCATTGTTCTGCTGAGTAGCAATCATGAAGAGGCTCGATGCCTGCTCACAAGTCCTGAACACCACTGCTCTGGCTACGTAAACGTGTGACATTGTCAGGGGCCTGATGCCTTTGCACAGGGGGCTGAGTAAACAGGAGCTCCATTAACCTGCCCCTCCATGGGTTTGTGTTCCCATACAAACTCCCACAGTAGTGATGATGAGTAGGCTGCTGTCTATGCCAGACTGCAACACTGGTACACAGTGGTATGCCATTGCATGTGACAATCATATCAAACATGATGTGGACAAATGTGAGTGCCTAGTTGGTGGCATACACACATATACCACATATCTCTGCACACATGTACCACTGTAATGGCTCAGGCATGGTAATGTGTATAGATTTATACAAAAGGCAACTTAGCACAAAAGTAAGGGCAGCTGTATCACAAGATCAGTGACTGTAAGAAAGTAGTTATGTGAGACTTCACATCCCATGACCCACCACTGTGGTCATGTGTTACTAAAATGACACTACACGTCTTTACACACACACAGAATATACCAACCTTCAGTTACACATGTGTACATACCATCTCCTGTAACTAGATGCATGCAGAACCAAATGTCACACGTGTAGCAGAGCATCATGAAGTAAAAACCAACAACACACCACAGAGTGGACACACATGCACACACAAATTGGCTGGGGTATCGTGATGCCAACCCAGTCCTAGTTCACTGCATACTCTGAGTACAAATTGTCATGGTTGTCACATGCGTTACCATGTGCTGGACATAGGCCATCATATATATTGTGCTGCTGGTATGTGTACATTTGTATATGGTACATAACAATGTAGTAATCCCACAAATTAGTAATATAACACATATGTACACTCATAGTACACATGTGCCAACATGTATGTGGACACAGTGTAGCTACACATGTACATATGCACCAGGTATGAGTAATCGCATACAGCAGAGTCATTAACAAACCTATGGATTCAACATACCAATGTCACTGTTGTGACATTACAGGCTACTTACTCACATGTATCCATACTATATATAATTTTTTTTTGTCCTCATACACCTCCGACTTCAAGCCAACTCCACACCATCTTATTACACCCTCTCGTACATGAATATGACTTATGCCAGGGAGTCAGAATATCTCTTACTTAAACCCTGGTACAGGAGCCTGCCACCAGAAGGGGAGAGTAGTGTGGTGCCTAATCATTGGACACAAGCGTAATGACCACACCCAATTCAGGTATTGCCTTTAATCTTCCCTCCATTCCACCAACAATGACCATATTTTTTCTTTCTTTTTTCTAAAAGTTCCCACCGCCATATCCATTTTTTATGTGCAAAAGAAAGTGTCAAGCTAATCTTCGTGTGAGGGAGGAGATTCGGATACCATTTCTGGCAGATTTCTGTTCTGGCCAGAAGTATTGCATAAAACAACACTGTCTTCACCTCTCTGCTCCGTACTTCCTATTCTTCCAATAGACCAAACATTACTAAAGGAAGACTTGCGGAAATTCCTTGTTTCAAGATACTTGAAATCATTGTACAGACTTTTTTCCAGAAACAATACACTACTGGGCATTCATAAACATGTGAATATCTGATGCACTTTGCAAAACACATTTCATGCATTTAACTACTTCCCCCCTCATCATCTTAGAAAGCTTATAGGGAGAACAATAAGCTCTATGCAAAATGATGAAGTGGTTCCTCCTTAATGAGTCAGGTTTGACTACACTAAAAAGAGTGCGCATCGATACTTTCCATCTGTCTCGTAACTGTTCCAAAGACATATGCCCTCATTATGAACATGGCAGTCCAGACCACCATGCCGGTGGTCCAGACCGCCATATAATGTACATGGCGAGACCGCCACAGGTGGAACTCCGCCACTGCCATGCTACCGCCGCCAGGCAGCCTGACGATGGCGAAGTTCCTTATGCGACAGGGCAGCGCTGCAAGCAGCACTGCCCGCCGGATAATGTACATGTTTTCCCCAGCTCTTCCCTGGTGGTTTAGCCTGCCAGGGAAAGGCTGACAGAATGGGCACCCAGGGGCCCCCATGCACAGTCCCGTCTCCCATGTCACTGCCCAATTTACGGTCAGTGATATGCACCACAGGTACTGCTGCACCTGCCTCACTGCTCCATGTGGAGCCGGAGGCAATGTACAGGCCCTGCATTCCACTGGGCCGGCTGGTGGAAATACTGTTACTGCCCGTCTGCCCAGCGGAATGTTGTTTATTTGGCCAGCGGGGCTTCCAATGCCCTGACGGTCTTTTTTTAGACCGCCAGCACCAACTCGGTGGGATTTCCCGCAGAGTTTATAATGAGACCCATAAATTCCCCCAGAGTGTGTCCGGTAACTTAAAGTCGCCATCTAACGTGTCTAAAATATCCCAAAAACAGCTTGATACCTTCTTGAAACACAGATGGTCTTTAATTAGCTTATCCCCTAGCTGGTTTGCAGACACTATGCTAGCTCTTGTCCCCTGTACCCAACTTCTAAGCTGAATATACTTCAGCCAAGAAAGTTGTCCTCCTATTGACACCGTTAGCTCTTCCCAAGACAATAGGGACTCATCCCTAGCTAAGTCCCCCTAATATTTGACCCCCACCTTCCTAAGTGGCAGCGCCAATACATCCATCAGGCACTCGGGGTAGCAGGGGAGTCCCAAACAGGAGCCCATTGGCAATAGTACTCTTGCTTTGCTGCTTGACGCAACTTGTACCAGGCCTTTGCTGCATCTTGTATTATTTTTAATGTCACATTTTTTAAAGAATTTCGGGTTGCCAAATTTATATAAAAAGTATTTTGCTGTGAATTTCTCAGTGCCTGCCATAACTTTGAACATATCTCCAATAGCTGAATAGTCTGGGGAGGAGAATAACATCATAGTATTTTTTAGATGAAATGCCCAAGCATAATAATGTATGTCGTGGAGTGTAAGGCCCCCCCCTTTTCTCCTCTACGCAACTTCTTCCATGAAATCCTGGGGCCTCTCTGAGCCCAAATAAAGGAATTTATGTTGAAGTTCATCCAGAAATCTTTTATCCATCCGTAAAGGGATGGAATAATATAGAAAATTCAACTGAGGTAGGATTACCATTTTGACTAGGTTAACCCTTCCAGTATTTGTAAGGGGAGATCTACCCACCCTCGCATTAATTTACTGCACTCTGCTAAAGCTTTTTTTAGGTTAACCACAGCTATTTGTTCAACTTCCTGCACAATTGTTTGCCCTAAATACCTCATTGATTTTTTTTATATGCCGGTTATCGCCCTTCTGATTACATGCCATTATCTCTGTATTACCAATGTTAACATGATAGCCAGAGATCTTCTCAAACCCCTCCGCTATACTCAACAAGGTAGGCATGGCTATAGACAGATCCGAAGTGTAAACTAAAAGATCATCGGCATATGTTTTTCCCCCACCCACTGCAGCCAAAGGGGGAATTGTGGGATTCTGCCTGATCTTTCTGGTGAATGGCTCTATGTATAAATCAAATAACAGGGGGGGAGGGGGCAACCCTGTCTAGTACCTCTAGTAATCTTGAAGGCCTTAGTAAATTCATTAGTACCCTAGCCCCAGGGGCATGGTAAATTAGACAAATGGCCTGGCAGAACTTCTTGTCCAAATTATTTTGCTTAAGAATCATATTTAAATAGTTCCAATTGACTCTACCGAAGGCCTTCATCATATCTAAAGCTATAACAGCTAGGGGTTCTTGATAAGTTGTGGCTAGGTCAATAGCGTCAATCAAAATAAACGTTTGTTCATACAAAAATCTATTTTGAATACAATTATTTTTGGTCTGAATATATCAGGTTGCTTACCACTCCACTTAACCTATCAGCTAGTATTTTAGTAAATAACTTATAATCGCTATTTAACAGAGATATTGGTCTATAGGACTCACATCAAACTGACATTTCTCCTGGCTTTAAGGTAAGAGAAATAATTTCCTCATGCCAAGAAGCTGGTAATGGTACTCCTTCCTCAAACATCTCTGAAAAAAGTTGTGACATTACCATAAAGATATAGGTCCTCATTATGAACACGGTGGGAAACACCGCACCGCTGGCGGCAGAGGTAAAAACCGCCAACAGAGGAGCGGTCCGGACCGCCAAATAATGAACTAACTTAAACACAGGCATCCTGAAAACCACTCACCACCAGTAGAGGAGTGCCGACAACAACAGCAGAGGCCGCCCACAGTCCGACGGAAAGGCCCAAACTGCCCATCAAATGATGAACCACTTGACTGCCGTCAGTTCCAGGGTGGGAACCACCGCCATGCAAAGCCAGGCGGAAACAAACCAAATATAATGAAACACTCACTGGAGGCTCACACAACACGCCGGAGCAGACATGGATATAGAGCTGCAGATCATGCCAGCCCTTCTCCTTGCCATATACCTCACCGACCGAGACCACTGACGAAGACGACAGCAGAAAGTACTGCAACCTACTAAACAAGGGAAGAAAGAGCACAGTTACATACCCACCCACTCCACCCACCCCGTAACACCCCCAAAGCCCTTCACAACAGCACAAGCCACAGCAAGCACAGCACAAGCCACAGCAAGAGGTACTTACTCGACACAAGGCAAATCCAACCTGACCATAGTACATACAAATGCCCCACACCCACAAACAAAGAAACGAGAGACCAGGGATCAAGAGTGTGCTGCCAAAACACAGGCCACATATAAGCATTAAATGGAGCTCTCTGAGCAAACGAAACGATTGGCAAGTAAGGCCAATGGCCAGTCCATAGTGCAAGAGTTCAATGGGCTACGATGGCCCCAACCTGACTCCCAAAAGTGCTACGGTACCCCACCTTATAGGGGCAACAATGGGGCATCCAGGCACCTCAGGGAACAGGGGCAAGGGGCTGTGGGGGTGGGGATTTGCGACAGGTGTGGGCCTTGGATTTGTACTCAGAAGGTGGAGGGGGTTTGGCCTTCGAAGGTGGGGGTGTGTGCTTGGAGCAGGTGGAGCCAGATGGAATTCGCTCTGCACGGGGCTTCTTCCTCTCTGGCGAAGGGGCATGGGAATGTGAAGGGCGGACAGGGCTGGGCTGTGAAGTGCAAGGAGTGGAACGGGCAAGGAGGTGCGCACATTTAGGGACAAGACGGGGTGGGCCAGTGGGTTGGAAGAGGTCAGCACAGGAGAGGAAAAGTTTTTTGGGAGCAATTGGGTTGGACCTGGAAGAGGGCGTGGGAGTGGAGGCAGAGGGTGTGGACGTAAGTGGTGTAGGGGGTGCGTGTTGTGGGTGCAGGTGTCTAGACAGTATGCTGAGGTGTGGTGGATGTGTGATGGGTGGGTGTTTTGGTGCATTTTTGTGTTTTTGGAGGAGGGGGGTGGACACAATGGGAGAAGACAGGCTGCCGGTGTGAATGTATGTTGTGTGGGTGTCTGCAAGACTGGTGAGTGTGCTGCATGTGTCAACTAATGTAGTTGTGGTGAGTGCAGGTGTGGTGTCTGGGGTGCATATATCGATGTGAGCTAGTGTGGTGAGTGCAGCAATAGGCTCAGCAACAGTGAATGAAGGTGAAGTGCCTGGGGGTGTGCATGTAGAGGGGACAGACAGGGAGGCGGAAGAGGTGGGCACACTGGGGGAAGTGGATGTTGCTGTGTAGGCATTTGTATGTCGGCTGTGTGAATGCTTGTGGTGGGAGGTGTGGTGCTCGTGTTTAGAAGTGTGCTTCTTCTGTGTTGAGGTGTGTGACTGGGTGTCAGATTGTGTGCTTTGGACGGGTGAAGGCAGTGGGGTGCTGGAAGGGGTTGAGTAGGTTGGAGGGGGGACAGAATGACCAGGGAAACTGGCTGCCGTCAAAGAGGAGGCCAGAGCCTGGAAAGATCTCTGTAGGCCACACACAGCACAGTGAATGCCGTCCAGATAGGCATTGGTCTGCTGCATCTCGGATGCTAGCTCCGGAATAGCATTGACGATGGTTGTCTGCCCTACAGAGATGCATTGACGATGGTTGTCTGCCCTACAGAGATGGTTCTCAGGAGGTCAACAGCCTCCTCCGTGAGGGCAGCAGGGCTGACTGGGGCAGGGGAGGAAGTGCCTGGGGCGAAGGAGACACCCACCCTTCTGGGTGAGCGGGCACGGGCAACTTGGTGGGGAGCAAATGGGAGGGTGGTGATGGCATGGGGGTGGCGGAAGATGTTACAGAAGGGGTGGGTCCACCAGGGTCCGCCACCGCCAGGGAGCCCCCATCAGAGGAGGTATCGGAGTCACTGCCTCCAGTGGTAATTCCCTCCCCCGTGGTACTCCCCTCGCCCTCCAACCCACTTGTCCCCTTGGCGTCGGATGACTCTGCCTCTGATGATCCATGGGCCACTACATCCCCACTCGCTAGTGCCTCAGCTCCCTTGCCAGATGATGCTGATGCACACAAACAACACAAGAGAACAGGAATGGGGAGACAAAACAGGAGAAACACTTGTAAATAGCTGAAAGGAGTGAACATAGTGATCATACATACAGCCACCCAGAAGACCCTCCAACAGGCAGCACCTTCCACTATACCGATGGCCACGCCCCTGACTAGAGACAAGAACCCTGCTCTACACCCATTCCCTAAACAACCTAAGGACCCGACGTGTAGGAGACCTGACCCAAACACCCCTACTCCCTATGGGGGCCATCATGTAGATGGACATCAGTCAGAGTCCCTGCAACTAAGCAGCATAAACCTGAATGCACACACAGACATCCATCAAGGGTCAAGAATTTGGAAGGTGTACTCACCCCCTTGTGACTGCCATGTCTGGGTACACCACCGCCAGGATGCATAGCATGGCTGATACAGCACCATCGCCCCATGATGCTGGTACTGGGTGGCCGTGTCATTCAAGGGTACCCCACAGAGGCCAGGAAGCTGTGGTGGGGCAAGGTGCTCCAACACCTGACAAGAGTGTTTGCGACAGGAAGAAATGACCCCCAACTGGAGCACCACTGGGCAAACCTCATAACAAGGGAGCCAGATCTGCTGGATCATCTGGGCATCGAGATTGGTGGTGCAGTTGGTAAGTGTCCCATTTCCATACAAAGTCCATTTTTTCCTGTGCATGAGAGTTGCAGATACGGTTGAATGCTGCATGTCATGGTTATGGATCTGAACATGTTGTATGCTACCTGTATGAAGAGCCCCAGCACCACTTTAGGCCTGCCATTCAAATGTACAATAATGAAGCTGAGGTAGGGCAGTTGTACCATTTTTACTGCACAAACATTACAAAGTGTAGTGATGCATGCATAGGGCAACTTGGTATTGAGCAGCACAACATGAGGCCTGCACCATTCATCGTGTATGGGAGGGGGTCCCAAAACCTGTTTGAGGTGCAAATGTATAAGCCACTGGGAAAAATTAGAAGTACCTAAATTCCATATTTCATTTACTCTGAACGGGTGCTGAGAGCAGGTGTGATGTGGGGGCATATAAATGTATGTGATGGGCCCCCATGTACTCAGTAGAAGTCGTGATCATCTGTTGTTTTGCAACTCCTGCTGAGTGCATAAGTTTCCTACACGTAAATAGATGCAGTTGGTCCGTACCTGCACCGTGCTGTGCCTTAATTCTTATTAGGCACACACATGGCAGGGATAGGGGGTGCACTGAGGGCCACAAGGATTGTGGTGAAGCACTTGGTGCTTCACCATTGTTGTTCAATCGGCCCCTTTGTGTCATTGGCCAAGGTCATGTAAGGGAGCTTGACCATGCACTGGGTCCAGACTACTAGCACTTTCTTCTTCCTGTACATTGTGTATCACATACACCCTAAACTATGTCTATTACCACACACATGCTGAGTTAGTGCCACAGGCCTGCCGCATCTCACTGACAGTATGGGACTGCCCTGCATCTGCTCCATCACTGGCACATTACTCAGTCACCTGCACCAACAAATGCATCCCTGGACCACAGAGCAAGTGTGTCTATGTTGAGGCATATGTCTATGCCCATGTTCTTATCCCTCCCTAGACAAATAATGGTATACCATGCCAACAATGGCTAGCAACACACTATCGACAATACATCCATGATTTCAATCAGTCAATGTGCAGGTAGGTATAACTATTTTTCACATGATTAAGCTCCCAAAGCATTATTGATCGTGTAATGGCGCACACATATTACTTCACACAAGGATGTATCATGGCATTCCTCAACACTTTGGAATACACACACAAACCCTGGGCAGTTGTTTGTCAGTTTGCTGTGACAATGAGGTAGATGTGTACAACATCTGTGACAGACTGAAATGCAATGGGTGTCACAATGGGACAACAACCATTGCATGCCCCTCAGATGCAGTATACAGTGTCATGCAGTCACATATGGTCATGGAGGCATAGAGCTAACAAACACTTTAATGACAATGCTATGTAGAAATGGTGCAGTTAAAAGCACCACAGAAGTGGCAGGGGCAGTGATTGTTTGTAGGTGTGTGTGTCTACATTATTTGAGACTATGGTGCTCATTACGAGTTGGGCGGGGAAGACCGCCGACCGCTGTGCTGGCAGCCGCCAAAAGACCTGCAGCACCTGCAGACCGCTGACTGCCATATTATGACTGTTGGTGGCTTTACACCATTTTACAGGTGGAAAACTACCACCAGTCGAACTAGCGGTCAGCAGTCTAGTGGTGGTTGCACTGCCAACACCGCCACGTCAACCAAACACCGCCCGCCATATTTCAATTTGAAAATTGACCTGGTGGTGTTGTGTTGGCGGGTTGCTGCCGGCGGTGCAAGCGCCAGGACCTGTTCCCTCCTGGACGACCACCTCGACGACCAGGTAAGGTGACCATCTGAAAGGGGAGAGGGGTGTTGTGCGTGTGCATGTGTGTATGTGTATGGATTCAGGAGGAGTGGAGGTGTTGTGTGTGTGTGCGTGAGCACACGAGTGTAAGGGTGTTGTGAGTGAGGTGTGTGTGGGTGAATGTGTGTCAGTGTATGGAAGTATGTGTGTTTATGTGCATGTGTGTCTGCGGGGGTAAGTACGGGTGTGCGGGGGTGACTACGGCAAGTGAGGGGTGAGAATGTTATAAGGGAAGGTGGTAGGGGCCTCTTGGATGTAGGGGGTGGGAGAGTCGTCTACCGGTGACAGGAATGCAAATTCCTGTCTGTCGCTGGTAGCCTTTCTGCCAGGTTTTCATGGCGGTACTACCGCCACGAAAACCCTGGCGGAAAGGGGACCCGTAATACTGCCGGTGATCTCAGTTGGACTGCCGGGTCGGAGGTGCTTATCTCCAGCCCCGCAGTCCAACCGCCCTGTCCGTAGGAACAGGAAAGTGGCAGTTTGGCACAGACCAAACCACTACACTTGTAATATGGCGGTCCACACCGCCGGCCCATCGGGAGTGGGACCGCCACCGCAAGTCTGGTGGTCTGAAGACTACTAAACTCGTACTGAGGGCTTATGTGTGATTGACTGATCATAGATGTTTGTCAGTTGCTGTGATCTATCACTAGAATGACTTGCTCACTCACCCTAACAAGTTGACAGTGAACAATTTCATCCATTAACTGATATGTACACTAAGCAATGTTTTCCATTCATGTCTTGCAGGTGGACCTTCGCCCTATACCATTGGTGAGTAGCCCGATTTGAAGTCCCCGATGCAGCCAGTAAGTGTCATCTTGTGATCATGTGTGCTAATCCAGGGTTTGGAGTGAGTCAGTTTGAAGTGTGGAATGTTATGAATTATGGTTTTGTCTGATATCATTGGAGTATGGATGGTTACATCATGTCTGTTGGAATGTTGTACAATGAGAATGACTTGCTTGTAGTACAAGGGGCAATGTGTGCTGGCGTAGAGTTGTGTGTATTAGGAATTAGAAATGCTGGTCAAATATTCAATGATGTCTACCATGATAGGTGTCAGGGCAGCTGTTTATGTACATAGCATGCTTGATGACAACAACTTTGTCAAAGCACTATTGGCAGCACCGTGTAGCTTACACTTACTGACAAGACGGTACAGATGGGGGTTGTTGGAAAATGGATTATTGGTAAGGGCAGGTAAGTGCCTAGGCCACTAACCTCCACTTAGGTCCAGTTAGGTCTCAATAAATTAAACCCAGCTCAACCCTTGTTAGCTTGGCAATGAGTGACAAGACCTAACTTAGGAGACAAAGCGTAAAGCATTCAAATATCACAAAACAGTAATTAAATAAAACACAGGGAACAGTTTAAAAATCCAAAACCAATTTATACAAATATTTGTAGCTTTAAAATGACACCAAAACCAATAGAATTGGATAAAGGGAATTGGAGATTTGAATTTTTAAAGAATTAATGCTTTTTAGCACTGAGAAAAGAATAGTGCCAATCTGGTCATCTGGTCGCACCTCAACCGGGGCAAAGTCAACGTTTAAGGCCGACTGCGATGGTACCCTGCTTGGCTACAGCTTGCGGGAGGCCTCGTTCAAAAGTTTACCTTAGGACTCAGTCATTTTTCTGGAGATTTTTTTCAGCAAACTCCTTGGTGGAGGGGTTTTACCTTCAGACTTAGTCATTTTTTTGGAATGAAAATCCTTCAACTGGGGAAAACCTGAATCTTTATCTGACGTCCTTGGAGCCCTCTTTGGATACACAGCCTGGGAGGTCCCGGTCAACTTTCTACAATCTGAATTAGTCACATTTTCTGAAATTTTCTTCATCGAGACGAACCTGCAAGTCAGGTCAGGTTGCAGTTGAGGCAAGCTGGCTAGGGTTGCCGCAGCAGGTCGGTCCCTTTATGGAGCTTTTTTCAAAAAGTTCTCCAAACTTCTCCTAACTTCTGGATCTTCTCCCAGGTGTTCTTTCAAGGTTCTTTTGAGGTCCACAGCTCACTCCAAGGTTCCAGAAGCTCTGAGATGCTCCTTGAGGGTGTGGACCACAACACCCAGAATGCACCTGGCACAAACTACAAATTGGCCACTGTACAGTGGTCAACTAGTCAATTTCTTCAGGAGTTGGTGCAGGGGACTCAGTTTAGTATTTGCTCACCTGGAGTCCCCCCTTGAACCAGTTAGAGCCAGGCAAAGTCCTTCTTGTGGTGAAGCCCAAGTGTGCAGCTGGTGCAGTCCTCCATAGTGCAGTGTCCAGGTGCAAGTCAGGGGTCCAGCAGGGCAGTCCTTCTTTTCCTGTAGTTCTTCCTTGTAGGGATCTGGGGTGTGTGTTAAGGTCTGCCAGTTTGATCCTTGCTCCTGGGTGAAAGACAGGGGGGTCCTGGTTCTCCAAACAGGTGCAGGGTCCTTCTCCCTGTGCTGACCACTTCCTGGGAAGTGTGGCACAAAATCAATCCCAGGGAGCAACATTACTCAAACATTTATCATGGCTGAAAATTATTTTGGGAGGTTACATCTGGGTGAACCCACCCACTAGTGTGGCTAAAAATCCTAAACACAACCCTTTCCTGCCCTCTCCTAATCTAGTCAAGGGGGAACCTAATTGTCTGGGTTTGCAGGATATGAGGGAGGCGCTGGGTTGCTTCAAATGTCCTTCCCTGTCTTTAAAGATCAGTTTGACAGCCCTACCCCCTTCCATCTGCTGAGGGAAGTTCTCCTCCCCTAGGCACATCTCTTTGTGTTTAGCCAAGGCTACTTCACACCTCATCAGAGGCTGGCCAATCAGAGCAAAGCACTACAGGGCTGAAGTTGGCAACTTTTTACGTAAAGTTTAAAACTCTTTACCTGCACAAGTTATATTAAACCCAACAGTTGTAAGTTGTGGGGTTTATTAAAACAATTAATTTGATATCAAACTTGAGGTATGTGTCACTTAAGGGGACTTTATAAATTTAAATAAAGTCTCCCCATTCTATCCTATGGAGGCCATTCACTATAATGAGGTAAAAAAAGAATTTGGCTGTTTTACTTCACCAGAACATTATAAGACTATTTTTATAAGGCCCCTATTTATAGTTACACGGTACCCAACAATCGGGCCACAAAGGGCACATCTTAGGGGTGACTTATATGTACAAATAAGATTGTTTAAGACTTTGGAAGTACTTTTAATTCCAAAGTCGAATTTGCATGTAACTGTAATTTAAAAGAAGCCAGCTAGGCAGGCTTGCCTTTAAAATTACACTGGGCACCTCAGCAGTGCACTACCTTTGCTTGGGTCCCTAAACCTACATGCCCTACCTTTACTAGGGACTTATAGGTAGGTTAATATTGCCAATTATAATTAGCTGAATTTGTATATCCACTTTACAAGAGTCAGTAACCACCAGTATCTGTACAAAATGTTTGGGGGTGACCAGGGCAAAAAGGAGGACTTTCCTACATGGGTTATATCTTCAGAGGTCTCTAGGGGACTTATATAGGAGACACATGCACCACAGCTGCCTCGCTACCCTTCAGATATATGTATTGTGGCTGTAGTACTGCAAAAAGCCATATTGTGGTGGGCAACAGTCAGTAGTGTATACAATTAGTAGACAACTCAGCTCCAGATGGCTATGGGAAATGTCTATGATTTTTCCCACGCCAGATCTCAGCAGTTTTCACAAAATGGTCCTGCCACCATGATATTTGTGATTGATGTAGGTCACATCACATATGCATATGATGTGAATGCTGTGTGAGTACCTGATACTTTGATGATGTCTGATACTGTTGCAGCACCCAGTGCAGTGCCAAATCTACTGTGGGCCTAAGGGCACCAATACAGCCACCATGTGTGTGCCGTTTAACACATGTAGCATGGCATAGCACAGGGTAGGGGGCTTTAGTTCTGTAATGTGTAGACAGCTTTGATGTGCAGGCCAGGCTTCGGCCAAACCTTCTTGGGAAATTGCATCAGTTTTACATGTAGGCACATCATGGGCAATAGTGTGCCTCCTTGAAATGTATGCTAAAGCCAGGTCTTACACCAGGACAGAAGAATGATGATTTACCAATCCTTAGAATAGCTGGTGAGAAGTTTCCAGACCCCCTATCTTATGGCCCCCTCCTTGCATCCACAATGGCTAGGCAAGATCTGATGTTTCACCAGGCGTGTTGAGGGGGTGGATTGCATGCACACCCCCCTTATGCACAGGGTCACAGGAAATACAAACTTGTTGGGGCGCGTGATCCTCACAAGTTTGATGACACAAATGTTGATCATAGACAATTTTGTCCACTCACCTCTGGGACCGAATGGTTAACAATAGATAGCCATCATCCCAGTGACATCTACATGATACTGTAGATGGCTGGTAGGAAATAGTCATGGATGAAGAGGAAGTCATTGTTGAGGAATGTGTGGTGGACTGTATGTGTTATCTGCAGTTGCAGTGTACATAATATGTCTGTTCAATCTCTACCCAATGCTGAATCTGATGCTTGATTCTCCTCATATTTGAGCTGCCAATATGACACTAAATAAGAGGCACACATTTCATAAGAGGGCCGAACGTTACTAAAACATAATGGAGATGGAAGCAGGATACGGCAGAATGGGCAGGTGGTTCTACAGGGAAAAGACAATTTGGGAATGGTGTGCGTTTGCACATGGTCGACCTCCACAGCAGCAACAGCCACTCAAGAATAGTGTTGGCAAGAAATCAGAGGTGCAGTGGGCCTCTGCAGGTCCAAGGCCCTCCATCTCAGCTGCACCTGTCGGGAGCCAGGCACCTGTTCAGCCACCTTCTGCAGTTGTTGTAAGCCAATTTGAACAAGAAATGAGGCAGGGCATGACCAAGATTTTAGCCAGACTTGACAAATTGGAGGAGGAGAGTGCAGACAACAGGAGAATGTTGTGGTACATCAAAAATAAACTAAATAAAATAAAATAAATAAATGATCTTGTTCTACAGTATCCCAGTTCCTTCCCCTCCCTTTTACTGTTGTACATAGTTTTAGATTGGGTTTTAGATGGGTAGTATTAGGTTAGTGTAGGGTAGGCATAGGTTAGGTTAAGTATAGTGGAGGGGGTGGGGTTTTCGTCAATTTTGTATTGCTGGGGTGTTGGATGGGGGTCATGTTAGGATATTTGTGCATTAAAAAAAAACTATACCAAAAAAATATACATTTGTTTAGGCCATAGGCTAGGTTAGTACATGTGTAGTCATAGTTTATGTTGTCCTACTTGTATCTTGTCTCTTAAGGGGGGGCAATGTTTAGAGTGTGGTGCTACATGTGTAAGATACATTTAGAATAGGTTAGATAGGTGTAGTTGTTAGTTATGTTAATTTAGTATAGGTCAGTTTAGCATAGGGTAGTTATTAGGTTAGTTGTAGGTATATGGTTTTACAATAAATCCTGTTTTTCTTAGACTAATAATTTTGTAAGTTGACTGAGGGGGTCATTCCGACCGCGGCGGTCAAGGACCGCCGGGGCCGGGGATGCGGGAGCACCGCCAACAGGCTGGCGGTGCTCCTCAGGACATTCTGACTGCGGCGGTTCAGCCGCGGTCAGAACAGGAAAACCGGCGGTCTCCCGCCGGTTTTCCGCTGTCCTGCAGAATCCTCCATGGCGGCGCAGCTTGATGCGCCGCCATGGGGATTCTGACACCCCATACCGCCATCCTGTTCCTGGCGGGTCGCCCGCCAGGAACAGGATGGCGGTATGGGGTGTTGTGGGGCCCCTGGGGTCCCCTGCAGTGCCCATGCCAATGGCATGGGCACTGCAGGGGCCCCCGTAAGAGGGCCCCACTTTGTATTTCAGTGTCTGCTTTGCAGACACTGAAATACGCGACGGGTGCCACTGCACCCGTCGCACATACCCACTCCGCCGGCTCCATTCGGAGCCGGCTTCCTCGTGGGGAGGGGTTTCCCGCTGGGCTGGCGGGCGGCCTTCTGGCGGTCGCCCGCCAGCCCAGCGGGAAAGCCAGAATGCGGAGCGGCCATATGGCGGCTCCCTCGAGGCGGGCGGTTCTCATGAGTTCAATCGCCAAGTTGGAGGAATGGCATAGGGAATGCTTACTGTCTTCATTTATAAGGATTACCATGTGCATCCCCTATGGCGAAGGAGCTGTCAGGTTGCCTGCTACCTACCGTCAGCTAGTACATACATTTGCCATCCGCTGTTCCAGCCATTCGCAATGTGTATGTATACCTTATCTTGGACAGGTAGATATGGTACTTCACCTGTCATTGGTGGGGTCCTGTAATTTCATTGTTGGCAGGTGTGGCACATCTGACAACATTCAAATTTTGAACTATGGGCCTGATTACAACTTTGGAGGAAGGTGTTAATCCGTCCCAAATGTGACGGATATACCACCAGCCGTATTACGAGTCCATTATATCCTATGGAACTCGTAATACGGCTGGTGGTATATCCGTCACATTTGGGACGGATTAATACCTTCCTCCAAAGTTGTAATCAAGCCCTATATCCTCTAACTCTGACAGGTGCCCATCACTGATAAGGTTAGCTCTTCCTGTACTACACAAATATGTTGTACTGGTACTCCCATCTTAGGAAATGACCATTGACTTGGTTCAGAGCAACTTCAAAGGATATCTGTTCAATATTTAAATAAAATACTCAGTAAATTGGTTGTAGCAGACAACACCATCATTTACCTTTCTCATGTTAGGATCGTACTGTGTGGCTTTGTGTCTGACATTCATGGATTCATGTACTGATATTCTGTACACATTGACATGGATTGACACAAAGCAATCTTTTAGCTGAGTAGATGGATCACAGTAAACATAGAAATGCTACATGGGTACAAGGTGCTTTATTTGCAGGTGCAATTGTATTTGTGAATTCTATACAATGTCCAGTTCACGGACTCCATGAGTGAACGTTAGCCATATGTGGCACAATCAGTGTCCAGGGTTCAGGGACATGTCATGAGACATGGTTAGGAGTAGTATGCATTAGTGAGGAATTAAAACATTGCCTATTAGTATGAAAGAGACAATGACAGTACATAACAGACAAATCAACAGTGGTTAGGTGAAGATGGCACATTACCTACTGTCACAACACTGGCATGATCTTAAGCCCAGAACTAAGGAGAAACTGTCCATGTGGCACAGACTGGTGCTACTGGGTACTCTTCCTTGTCAATGTTATTCCTTCCACATCTTCATCTTCTGATGTGTTTGGTGCTTCCTGTGCCATGGCTGATGCTGTTATTGAGGTAGAGGGAGCCACACACACTACAGGGGATAGAAATGTGGAGTCAAAAATCCCAGCAGCTGCCATTTGTGGGGACACATAAGGCATCACTGCAGCAAGGAGGAACTGCTGATTTTTCAACACCGCAGCAACATCACAGTGGGAGGCAGCCATGTTTTCCCTGAGGGAGGCCACTTCCCGCTCTATAGACTCTAGGGTATTCTGCATAGCCCCCAGCCTGTTGTCTGTAATGCCTGTGCCAAATTGAGAGGGCAATTGTTGTAGCCTCTGCTTCATGACAGCAGCTATTTTAGCCAGAGACTGCTGGAGTCCACGTACCAGGGAGTGGGAGCCTTTGAAGGCAGCTGAGTTGTCCTTATTTGGACTGGGGCACATCCGCACTCCCTCTAGGCTGCATGCCATGGACACCATTCCTACCCGCACCTGCTTTGCCACCTCCTGCTGGACTTCTACCACTTTCCTCTGAAAGCTGAAAGCTGATCTCTGGGTCCTCGGAATCCAGGGCTGTGCTAATACTGGCTGGTGGTGTGTTTTGGTACCTGATTGGTTCATGTGGAGACCACTCATCGCTGTGTGTCCTCCCTTTGACTGGAGGTGGTGTCTGGAACGATCTTAGGAAGTCCTGGAGAGTCTGTACATTGATGGTTGACAGCTGGTCATCCATGTCATCTGCAAAATCCAGGACAGGCAGGTCAGCAGGAGGTAAGCCATTATTATCTGCAATGACATAGTGTAAAATCAATATTCGATTGTTTTGGTTGCTGACATAGGACATTATTTATTTGTCACTGGAGGCTCAGTGACATGTTACTGACCCAAGGTTGTAGTTGCACTTATGTGTAGCATTGTGCATTACAGGGGTCAAGTTCACAAGGTATTTTTGGCATATGTAGGTGCCGTAAGCACCACCTGGGTGTGGCTTTTGGTGAGGCTCAGGTGGTGCAATACCCTGCACCGTATTTACAAGGTGGTATGAAGCCACTTTTTGTGCCTTAACGCCACCTTGTATATATGTCCCCTTCACATGCAGCACTTTGCATGGAAGGTGTGTGTAATGGGTGTTGCTGTGGGTGTGCCACATCAACACCAACACCCATTGCTTTTTGACACTGCCTCAGAGTTAGGACTTTTTGTAAACCAGAAGCTGCGCCAAAATAGAATGCCAGCCCAGGGGTGGGGTTAGCAAGGCAAAATCTTGTGTAATGCTTAAACGTCTTCTCGATTTTTTGCTTTTTCTAAGTGTGCTGCAGTAAGAGCAAATCACCCTTTAAGTTTGTTGTTGTGCAGGAAGGTGTTCCTTCCTGCACAAAAATAATCTTCCCCTAAACGCAGCCATTCTTGCACTATGGTGGGGGTAATTTACCACTTGTGCAGGGGAGTACACAGGGGTGCCCCGGATTCTTATATATATGGCGCATCTCTGCATTTTGAAAATGATGGTGCGTGATGCTGCCTAATTTGGCACAGCACACACCATTATTTTCAGTTTGATCTGACGCTCTGTCTTGTCAGATGGTGAGATTGCAGCTACTTGTGCAGCTGCACACATGATGTTCGCAGACATGCCCCATTATACCACCCTGACACCACCCCTGGGGTGGTATTGGCTTCTGTCCTAGTCTTGGATGTCTATGTTGTATTGTTACAGGGGCTTTGACAATATGCAATGGGTGTTGTAATGGCACAGCCACAGCCACACTATTTGCATGCTTCTTCCAGGCAATGTGCTGCATATTTACATGGTGGAATATAGCTATAGTGAGTGGCCTATATTGATGTTGTGTATATGTTAAAGTGCATAGCACAACCAAAGCATCAGTATATGTGTGGCTTGGGTGGGAATGGCATGTTTTGATTCAGGCTCCATGCAATGAGTGTATCCTATGTGCCTCCCCTTCTGCCATCTGTGGAATTCCAAATACCCCCCTGCAACTTACCCTGTATTTGTGGTGGTTGTTGGTAGTCTGTGCTGTTCTGTCGTGCGATTTCAGTGACCAGCTCCTCCGGGATGACTGCTGCAACCATCTCCTCTAGCTCATCCAGGTGCTCCTTTGGTGCGGGACTTCCACCTCCAGTCTGCAGTGCTGCCTTTCAGTTCCTGGTGAGTTTCTCCTTAGTGCCGTGCTTGCAATCGTGTCAGTTCTTGTGACAATCCTCTTCACCTCTGCGACTCTATTGCTCTTGTCTACTATTTACTGCAAAATTGTGTCTCTCCAACCAACTGGCAATTTGGAGGTGACAAAGAGCTGGTGTTGGTGCTCCATCACCTTTCTGACCAGGATGTCATGATCCTCCTCGCTAAAGCGACAATTGCACTTTCTCTTCTGCTTCTCCTGGGACTTTTCTGGACCCTCCAGGCTGGTACTTGATGATTGGGGTCTACTGGGGGGGGTCTCTCCTGGCCTGAAAAAGCTATCTTCTCTTGCAATTGCACTTTTTCCTGTGCGTTTTGTTTTGACGTTAATGTGGTAAAAAAATGAAGCTAACCTTTTTGTCACATGTTTACGTGCCACAAAACAGTCTAGCGCCACTTTTCAGTATTGATGGCAAAATGGTAGAATAATGCAAGGACAACAGGAATTGATGAAAGAGACTGTAATCAGATCAACATCAAAATTAATAATTAACTTGTCAATGAAACAGATATGTACACATGTACACAAAGGGTCACTGCCCAGTCCAATGTTCAAAGGGCCCACATGGCCACAGTCTAAGGCCCAACGTGAGTCCTAACCACATCCGGATAGTACACTGCAGGGGCATCAGTTTGCAAATAGGCAGGCACCTCAGGGGGATGGGGAGGTCAGCTAAGCCGGATGCGGGAACAAGCCCACTGGTTCTGGAGGGGGCAGCCTGCCCATTGCTTTGTCCTGGGGAGTGCAAGGCCACAGTCCCTGGAGTGGGTGTCTTTCCCACTGGTTCTGGAGGGGACAACATGCCCATTGCTTTGTCCTGGGGAGTGCAAGGCCACAGTCTCTCGAGTGGGTGACTTTCCCACTGGTTCTGGAGGGGACAACATGCTCATTGCTTTGTCCTGGGGAGTGCAAGGCCACAGTCTCTGGAGGGGGTGACTTGCCAACTGGTTCTGGAGGGGGCAGCCGGCAAAGTAGCCCCTGGAGGGTGGACTATATGGCGTCCGCCGGCGGCGATGGCTGCACTGTGGTGGTGGTTGGAGGAGGCTTCAGGGTAGTCCCTGCACTCACTGATGTCTGCTTGGTGGTGGTTGTTGGAGGAGGCTCCTGGGCAGCCCCTGCACTCACTGACGGCTGCACATCCACAGCTGGCAGTTGGGGCCTTTGACAGCTGGTGGTGGTGGCGGTGTTTGCCTGGCAGCTTCCACTGATGTAGAGTGCCTCATCTCCTTCTGTTCATGGGTCGGGGATCCCTTACCATTCCTGGCAGGGGTGGATGGGCTCTTCCCTCCTCTGTCTGGTGGTGCAGGCTCATTCCCCTTCTTCACAGCTGGTGCAGGATCCTTCCCCTTCCTCACATGAATAAACAGGTGCAGAGGAATCCTAAGAGTTTCCACTGCATGAATTTGCACTCATTGCATGCTAAAGGGTTGCATCGGACACATGGGGCCTGAATCAAAACATGCCATCCCCACCCAAGCCACACATGTACTGATGCTTTGGTTGTGCTATGCACTTTAACATATACACAACATCAATATAGGCCACTCTGTAATGTTTAGTGTGAGGAGCTCGTTCTGCGCAAGAAATCAGTGCGAATGGCTCCACTTGGTGCAACAGAGGCACTGCTACTCAAGTTGGTTTGACTGCAAACTGTTGCAGGAACAGGTGTCGTGGGGCTCCTGGGGGCCCTATTAAGATTTTCAGTGTCTGCTTGGCACTTGGCAACTGCACCCGTCGCACCCCAGCAAATCCGCCGGCTCCATTCGGAGCCGGCTTCATCTTTGCTGGGGCTTTCCCGCTGGGCCAGCGGGTGATCTTTTGAAGATCGCCCGCCGGCCCAGCGGGAAAGTTGGAATGCTCCCCGCGGTCATTTGACCGCGGGCGGTGTTGGGGCGGTTTCCACCCGGCGGGCGGTGCCCGCCGCCCGCCGGGGTCGGAATGACCCCCACAGTCTCTCAAGTCTCTCCAGGGGGTGGTTTGCCCATTGCTTTACCTGGGGAGTGCAAAGCCACAGCCTCTCAAGTCTCTCCAGTGGGTGGTTTGCCCACTGCTTTATCCTGGGGAGTGCAAAGCCAGAGTCTTTCAAGTGGATAACAGTCTCCACTGGTTCTGGAGGGGGCCTGGTGCCCAGAGTGCTTCATCCTGCCAAGGACTGAGGTAGTGGATGTGATACTCCACTGGTTCTGGAGGGGGCCTGGTGTCCAGAGTCCTTCATCCTGCCAAGGACTGAGGTAGTGGATGTGATACTCCACTGGTTCTGGAGGGGGCCTAGTGCCCAGAGTCCTTTATCCTACCAAGGACTGAGGTAGTGAATGTGATACTCCACTGGTTCTGGAGGGGGCAGGGTGTCCAGAGTGCTTCATCCTGCCAAGGACTGAGGTAGTGGATGTGAAACTCCACTGGTTCCGGAGGGGGCATGGTGTCCAGAGTGCTCCACGTGCAGTGTGGCCAGTACAATTCCCTCACCTTGGTGTGCGTGCCTTGAGGTTTGTGAGGTTCAGGTAGCATGATACGCCATGGAGGCAGCAACATACCCCACACTGCTGCGGCTGCGCCTTCCACCTGCAGGTGCAAACAGTGATGGAAGAAAAGCCTCATGGAAGCTACCAAGGGTCCAGGAACTCTCCTCCAGCCTCAGACGACTGACCCTTGGGGATGGTAGCCATGTCAGCAGTGGTGCCTGTGTCCGAGGATGGCACGGGGCCAGTGGCGGTGCTTGCGGCGGTGTTTGTTACGGCGGTGCATGGGTCAGCACCTGCAGAGGGACACAGCAGGACGTCTCCTGCAGCCTCGGATGGCTGCCCATTAAGGAAGAGGCTGGGGACTGTAGCTGAGGCTGTAGACCTGCTGGGAGAGGTGCAGGTGGTGGTGCTTGCGGTGGTGTCTGTTGCAGCGGTGCTTGCGGCGGTGTCTGTTGCTGCGGTGCTTGCGGCGGTGCTGGCGGCGGTGCATGGGTCAGCACCTGCAGAGGGACACAGCCTCGGATGGCTGCCCTCTGGGGAAGAGGCTGGGTACTGTCGTTGAGGCTTTAGACGTGTCGGAGGCGGTGCAGGTGGCGGTGCAGGTGGCGGTTGTGGTGGCGGTGTTTGCCGCTGTGCAGGTTGGCGTGGTCGTGGACAGAAAGTGTGACACTGGTCCCTCAGTCGGTGCCACCATGCCCTCTCCTGACCTGCTCTTCAGCTTTTGGCCCATGCCCAGCTTTGATGGTGCCGCAGTTGTCTTGCCACTATCCCATTTGTTTTTTGCTGAGCCCTTGGTGGCTGGTACTTTCGGCTTCTCCCTCTGGGATGTGGGCACCTTTTTCACCTTGGAAGGTGGCGGAATGTCCTTGCCCTCGCTACGTGGCACACTGGCAGCCCTGATGTGTGGCGCACTCGATGACCCTGCAGTTGCAGTTACCACTGTACCTAGGGATTTGGTGGCTGAGGTGCTGGGCTGGGACCTGGAAAGCCTGGCTGTAGGGGAAGGACGGGGGGGAGGTGTAGGGAAGAGGTCAATGTTAGCCAGGAAGAGTTTCTTAGACACACTGGGACGGGAAGATGGAGGGGGTTTGGGAGTGGAGGAAGAGGTAGTGGTTGTAAGAGGTGTACGTTTACTGAATTTGGGTGAAGGTGCATGGGCCAGAGGCTGTTGTGAGGTGGATGGCTGTTGGGTGGTGTGTGCCTGCGTTTGTGTACTTTGGGTGGAGGGCTCACTGACACACTGGGAGAGGAGACTGGGGATGTGTGAATGGTAGTGGGGGTGGTGAGTGCACGTGAGTGGTGTGTGGTGATGGGCGTGCTGGTGATGGAGGCAGTGGCTGAGGATGTAGTGCATGCAGGTGTGAGTGGAGCCGAGACAGGGAGGGAGGAGGAGGAGGACGTGGAGGAGGGGGACACAGTGGAGGCAGTGGATGTTGCTGTGCCTGCATGGGGATGGTGCTTGTGTGAGTGCCTGTGGGATGTGTGGTGATTGTGTTTGCCATGTCTACTCTTGTGTGTTGATGAGTGTGCATGCTGGTCTGATGGTGTGCTTGGGATAGGCTGAGGTACAGGGGATTGGGTCTGGGTGGAGGAAGTTGGAGGTGGGAGGCTGGACACAGGGACAATGGCTGCCATCAGTGCAGAGGCCAGAGCCTGAAATGTTTTCTGTAGGGCTGCCTGCCCAGAATGAATGCCATCAAGGTATGCATTTGTTTGTTGCAAATGCCTCTCTACCCCCAGGAGGTCATTAGCCTCCTCAGTGAGATCAGCAGGGCTGACTGGGGCAGGGGCTGAGGTGCCTGGGGCGAAGGAGATGCCCACCCTACTGGGTGAGCGGGCACGGGACACACGCTGAGGGGCTGCTGGGAGGGCAGTGCTGGTAGGGGGGTGGCGGCTGTACCTGTTGATGGGGTGGGCACAGATGGGACCGCCACCGCAAAGGAGCTCCCATCAGAGGAGGAGCCGCTGTCACTGCTGTCTGCTCCTGTCCCCGCCGTGGTGCTCCCCTCGCCCTCCGTCCCACTGGTGGCTTCAGACTCCGTTGTTTCGCCCTCCAGGACCAAGTGGGTTGCATCTCCCTCCTGCTCCGATGCCAGTGCTCCTCCACCTGATGATGCTATTGCACACAAGAGCAGGGACACCACAAAAAGGTGGGGGAAAGACAGAAGAAAGACATGTTCAGTGCATGCAACACCACTACCGTTGGCGGACACAACACACATGGAGCAGCCCTCTGCACTACACCATGCACTAACAGTTCCTAGAAATTTCAGCTGACCATGGGGTACGAGGCCTAAGACCAATTGCTGGATACCTGAAAGTCACAGGAGCCTGACTAGGTGTAGATGGCTCTTACCACTTGTGGGGTTGGGGTGCCACATAGCCTGCCTCACAAGGGACCTTGCCTACCAAGTTCGCCCTGGCCTAGGGGAACCCACTGCCCACCTCCCCCACCCAGACACCTCGTAATGCGTGCAGAGTCAGCTTAATGAGAGTGTACTCACCCCCTTGTGGCTGCTGTGATGCCCTCAAGCGCCCATCCAACTCCGGATATGCCACCACCAGGATCCGGAACATCAGGGGGGTCATGGTGCGACAAACACCCCTCCCACGTTGGGAGGCCATCCACAGCTGGGCCTCCGCCGTCTTCTTGCTCCAGGGGCGCAGGTCCTCTGATCTTTTATGGCAGTGGGTGCTCCGTCTGTGGTGGACCCCCAGGTTCCGGACTTCCTTGGCGATGGCATGCCAAATACCCTTCTTCTGGTCGGCGCTGACCTAGAGGAATAGTACAGGGGAAAGGAAATTACTTACCAATCCGAACAGTCATACTCATTGCCCCCCAGTTCCCACCCTTGCCCTGACTCACATACACTCACCATCCGCACATGCAGGCCTCAGCCCCCCATGTATCTTCCATCCCCACCACTCAAAACAGGCATTGCCCATGCAGCGTCCTCACAGTGTACTCACCTGTTTGTTTGGAGGACCGTACAGTTGCCTGTACTGGGGGAGGACCCCATCCACTGGTTTCTCCAACTCCTCCGAAGTGAAGGCAGGGGCCCTTTCCCCAGACACATGAGCCATTGTCGCTTCCAGACTGAGGTAACAGCAGCACTTGCAGTGTAGGTCCTCTCCTGTTGAATGTCAGGTATCAAGTGAGGGAACAAACAGAAAATGGCGGTTACGTCCACTGCAGTGCCTACCATCTCCACCGGCGTACATCGTCATTGGCTCCTGGGACCCATAGGGCCCAATGTTAACCAATGCAGAATTGCGCCGCAGTGTTCGACTGCCCACCGCAACAGTCTACAATGCCAGCACAGTTACCTCATATCCCCTTGTCCCACCTTACAGGTCAGGCAGCCACCATTTCAGGAGGCCACATGGGATGGATGTTAACTGTGTCACACCTAACTAGGACAGGAATATAGACAGATACGGGCACATTGAGGATTGGTAACGTTTCTGAAAATAAGACATTGTGATACCTGAGTGTTGAATGACTCTCTGCTCGCTGTTCTCCTCCATAGGGCACGTCCACTGGGGCAGGTGATGAGATGGGGGCATCCTCAGGTGTACAGACCCCTGGTGGACCTATCGACAATGGAAGAGAGACACATAATTATCACATACAGACTTGATCGTGCAACAATCCAGGAACTGTGTGCCCAGTTTGAGCCGGACCTGATGTCAGCTATCCACCATCCCACAGGAATCCCCCCTCTAGTTCAGGTCCTGTCTGTACTCCATTTCCTGGCCAGTGGGTCTTTTCAAACAACAGTGGCTGTGGCATCAGGGATGTCCCAGCCAATGTCCTCTAACGTGTTGTCCAGATTGTTTTCTGCCCTGCTGAAACACATGCACAGCTACTTCATGTTCCCTCAGGTGGAGGATTTGCCCACAGTAAAAGGTGACTTTTATGCCTGGGACATATTCCCAACATCATTGGTGCCATTGATGGTACACATGTAGCATTTGTACCCCCCCGCAGAAATGAACAGGTATACTGAAACTGGAAGAGCTACCTTTCTATGAATGTGCAGATGGTGTGTTTGGCAGACCAGTACATCTCCCATGTGAATGCCAAGTATCCTGGCTCTGTGTATGACGCTTACATTTTGAGGAATAGCAGCATCCCTTATGTGATGGGGCAACTCCAGAGGCTCAGCGTGTGGCTAATAGGTGAGGCCAAGGTCCCAATACAGTTGACATAGGTGTCTGACTATGGGGCTGTCCCTAAGGGTTAGTGTGTCTAACAATTGTCCCTTGACATTTGCAGGTGACTCTGGTTACCCCAACTTGTCATGGCTACTGACCCCAGTGAGGAATCCCAGGACAAGGGCATAGGAACGCTAAAATGAGGCACATGGGCAAACTAGGAGGGTGATCGAACGCACCTTCGTCCTCCTGAAGGCCAGATTCTGGTGCCTCCATCTGACAGGTGGCTCCCTATACTACTCACCAAAGAAGGTGTGCCAGATAATCGTGGCCTGCTGTATGCTGCACAACCTGGCTTTGCAACGCCAGGTGCCTTTTCTGCAGGAGGATGGGCCAGGTGGTGGTCTTGGGGTAGCTGTGGAGCCTGTGGACAGTGAACAGGAGGAGGCAGAAGAAGAGGATATCGACAACAGAAACAACATCATCATGCAATACTTCCAGTGAGACACAGGTAAGAAGATGTCACTGCTTCCCACATCTCATACTATTGTTTGAACTAGCATAAGTCTGTCATTTTCTTTTCGTGTATGGACCCTGACTTGTCACTTTCCCTTTCCATTTCACAGATCTGGGTCCCACTTTGTGCTCTGTGCTATGTTCACTACTGACCTACAGCTGTGTTATATTGGTATGTGAACAAGTAAATTGACATTGCTATATTCCATAGATATTGCAATTACACATTTGTGAAAGCACAGGCTGACTCCAGATTGTTTTGTGATTGAAGTGTGTTTATTCCTGTGCTAATAAGTGGAGGGGGTTGTAAAATGGGATGGGGGGATGGTTGAGGAATGTCCATGGCAGTGTCCAGTCTATTTGTTTCACAGGTGCATTGTCCAAAGGGGCATAGGAAGTGGAGCAATGGCAGTTTAAGGATGAACATGGTGACATAGTGGGACAGAAGGGTGACATTCAGGGGGGTCTCATTTCCTGGTGGGGGTCTTGGCAATGTTCTCTGTCTTGTTCCTGGATCTCAGGGACCGTTTGTGGGGTGGTTCTTCATCTGCAGGGGGTGTGGTGCTGGTGTCCTTTTGTTCCAGTGGAGGTGCCTCCTGTCCACTAGCGCCGGCGGAGGTGGAGGGCTGTTCATCGTCCAGGCTAGTGTCAGGGGCCCGTTATTGTGCCACTGTGTCCCTCCTGGTGTTGACAAGGTCTGCCAGCACCCCTGCAATGGTGACCAGGGTGGTGTTAATGGACTTCAAGTCCTCCCTGATTCCAAGGTAGTGTTCCTCCTGCATCCGCTGGGTCTCCTGAAACTTGGCCAATACTGTTGTCATCGTCTCCTGGGAATGATGGTAAGCTCCCATGATGTTGGAGAGTGCCTCGTGGAGAATGGGTACCCTGGGTCTGTCCTCCCCCTGTAGCTGTCGCACAGCAGTCC
Source organism: Pleurodeles waltl (assembly GCF_031143425.1). NCBI lineage: Eukaryota > Metazoa > Chordata > Amphibia > Caudata > Salamandridae > Pleurodeles > Pleurodeles waltl. The sequence goes on along the minus strand of NC_090440.1, from coordinate 478,254,554 downwards.
TCCCAGTTTACCTGTTATCCTGTGCCTCTGTTCCCTGAACCGTGTGCCCACTGCCACTGGCCCCAGGTCCCTGATTTTCTTGGGTTGGTGGGTTTGCCTGGGGTTCCTTTAGTGATGGACACACTGCTGATTGACGTGTCCTGGGGACAGAGGGATGGGCCCGCTGGGTGGGTGCTGTGCTGGTGTTTCCTGAGGGGGGAGGCTCTGTGGTGGCTTGTGACAGTGTCAGGGGAACCGACTGTCCCGAGGTGCCAGATGGGCCGGGATGGTCATCTTGATCCAGGAGTGCAGAGCTGCTGTCATCACTGTGGGCCCCTTCTGTGGGGGGACTGGATATGTCTGGCACCTCCTGTCCAGTGACGTTGGGTAGGGGTCCTGTTGGGGTGTAAATGCATGATTATTGTATCTGTGTGTGCCGTTGTGTCTAATGCACACACAGATACAGTGCTCCAGTGCTTCCATTATTGGCTTGGTCCTTGTGTGATTGGTTAATTTGGGGCATGAGTGAGTCTCTGTAGTGGACATGCTTGGGTGATGGGTGTCCATGCATTGATGTTACATGCAGGGCTTGGTTTTGGGATGTGTGGGTTGTGTTAGTTGGGTATCTGTGGTTTGTTGGGGTGATGGGTGTGAGGGTAAGGGAGGGAGTATGTGATGGCATGCAGATGGGGTGGGGGATAAGGTAGTAAAGATTTGCCTTACCAGAGTCCGGTCCTCCTGCTACTCCTGCGAGGCCCTCAGGATGCAGTATTGCCAAGACTTGCTCCTCCCATGTTGTTAGTTGTGGGGGTCCACCACCAGTCCTCTGTACAGCAATCTGGTGTCTGGAGACCACGGAACGCACCTTCCCCCGTAGGTCGTTCCACCTCTTTCTGATGTCATCCCTAGTTCTTGGATGCTGTCCCACTGCGTTGACCCTGTCGACAATTCTGCGCCATAGCTCCATCTTCCTTGCAATGGATGTCTGCTGCACCTGTGATCCGAATAGCTGTGGCTCTACCCGGACGATTTCCTCCACCATGACCCTGAGCTCCTCCTCAGAGAACCTGGGGTGTAGTTGAGGTGCCATGATGTGGTGTGGGTGATGGGTGAGGTGGTGTCTGTTGTGATGTGTGAGGGGGTGTGTTGTTTGAGGTGGGTGGATGTTGTGTAAGTGATGGTGTTGTATGTCTGTGGATGCTGGTGTTGTTTTAGGTAGTGTCTCTCTCTGGCCTGCTTTCAAATTTCTGGTAGTAAGTGTTCGTGGGTGATGTGGGTGTGTGCTTTATATTGGATTGGGTGTGTGGGTGTGTGTATGTGTATCAGGTGTGTGTATTTCGAATTGTGTAATGTGGTTGTGTTTTGTATATGTGTGTGTATTTTGAGAGTGGCGGTGTGTACCTCCAATGCATTACTGCGGTTGAAAGACCGCCGCGTTGATTCATGGGTCGTGATAGTGTGGACGTATTCTTGTTGGTGTGACGGTGTCAGTTTTGTTATCGGCAGTTTGTCACTGACCTTTGGTGTGGCGGACTTGTGTGGGTGTCTGTATTGTGGCGGATTCCAGGCTTTGGGTCGTAATACCTGTAGTGGAATTCCGCGGCCGCAGCGGTATGTTGGCGGTCTTCTGCACGGCGGTAAGCGTGATTTACCGCCAGGGCTTTAATGAGGGCCATAGTGTCTGTTGGTTGTCCAAAAACATGTGGTACCCAGAACCAACAACTACAGCTTATACTGTTATTTTCTTTGTTTTCAACCATTCATATAGTAGATTCTCAAGATTAATAAATGGATATGAAGGAAACCTATGTATTTGTGAAATGTGCACATGATATTGAGTTAAGAATAGTGGTTATTTGTATGACTCTAATTATGGGGGTTACCCATACTATTGTATTTTGCAAACTGTGTTCTTATGTGCACACTAGTTTACACTTGAAAGTTATAATGGAAATAAATCCAGCAGAAAATAATAAATGGTCTCCTATTCTGTGTAGCCACTCTTCTTCTTATAAAAAGAGCACCTCCCTTGTGTGAATGTGCATAGCACTGTGATAGAAAAGGCCACTAAACCTGATGTGGAGGTATCAAATTCTCATCATAAAAAATGACTCTACTTTGTGATGAGGGTAGTTGCAGATTTAGACTAGGCTTGGCTGCCATCCAGTGAAACCTAAAATTTTCGGCAAACAAATCACCCATGGGAGTCTAGGGAGGTGTGACTTGCATGGATTCCAGTAGGTTGTTTGCCCACAATTTTCTGAAAACTCTACACTTTGGCTAAAATCCTGCAGTTTCCTCACCCTTCTGTGAGGAGACATTCTAGAAGGCGTAGCATCCACACAATTCATATCACTCAGCCTTTCCACACTTCTAATAAAAATATTACCCTATTTATGTCACTAGGCCTAAAGCCAGCCACAGAAAAGGCCACAATACCTGACATGGAGACATCATTTTAGTCATAAAAAATACTCTTTTTGATAAAATGGATAGCTTTGAAATTTGGTCCAGGCTGGTCATCACCCAGTGAAACCTACTAAACCCAGACATATCTGAAAACTAAACACACAGATGAATCCACAGTGGTGTGAGATGAAAGGATCCCAATATGTTTTCTTACCCACAATGCACGGCAAAAGCTAAAAACTTGGCTAAAATCCTGCATTTTCCTCACCATTTCTGTGAGGGAAAGTTCTGAAAGCTACAGTGATTCACAAAATTCTTACCATCCAGTATTCTCAAATGTCTTGTGACAAAAATGGTGTAGCACTTCTGTGGCTGGACTTAGCATCTGTGACAGAAACAGTCAAAACCAGAGACCATGCAAAGACCACATTGACTACATATGTTCACAGTTTTCATCCGCCCCCGTTGCATTCTAGAAACTGTAGCATCCAAAAAATTCACATCACTCAGACTCTGACATTTCCCAAGGAAAAATAGTACCCTATTTGTGTCACAGGGCCTAGCACTAGCCACAGAAAAGGCCTCAATACTCAACATGAGACATCATTTTCGTCATGGAAAATTACTCTTTTTGATAATATGGGCAGTTTTGTAATTTGGACCAGCCTTGGCCATCACCCAGGGAAACCTACTGAACCCAGAAATATCTGAAAACAAGACACACAGATGAGTTCACAGCGGTGTGCGATGCAAGGATCTCTCTATGTTTTCTTACTCCAAATGCAATGAAATTCTAAAACCATGTCTAAAATCATGTATTTTCCTCACCATTTCTGTGAGGGAAAGTTCTGGAAGCTACAGTGATTCACAAAATTCTTACCATCCAGTATTCTCAAATTTCTCCTGACAAAAATGGTGTAGCACTTCTGTGGCTGGAATTAGCATCTGCGACAGAAACAGTCAAAACCAGAGACCATGCAAAGACCACATCGACTAGATATGGTCACAGTTTTCATCCACCCCCGTTGCGGGTGCCACACTAACAGAGGATGAAGGTGGCAGGAAGGCTACAAATATGACTAAATGTGATTAGTCATGGGTGCATTCATCTGTGGGTCACTCCTACCTTAATCATTGGCCTTCATCCTATTTAAGATCCCTATGAAAAGAAGCTGAGGCCAGGTTTTGACTTTCTGGTCATGGCTTTGTCCCATTTAGGATACTGGTCAGTGCTTCACAGGTTCTAGGTACATCTTTACTTCCTGTGCCAGCCTGCACAGGATAAGAAATAATTATCTTTCTTTTGCTTTAAGCATAGTAGTTGCACTAAACACAAATCTTTCCACTGCATGATAGCAAATTGGGGGGTGTTTAAGTTTGTTTCAGGACTCATTTCTCCCACAGTGTGAGCGTAACCGTATTGTAAAATTTTGGGTAAACGTGCTACAGTAGACTCACCCAAGTATACTAAATAGGGCTTCCTGAAAGAGTTAGGTCTTAGGAAATGGTGAAGAGGGTACTGTGTCAAAACGTGGTGGGTCCCCATTCACCACTATGTGCAGTTCATTTACTGTAATGTACTTTTAATACAGTGGGAAGATCACCCAGCATGTTCTGAAGGAGGATGATGGTGGTAAGAATGCTTCAAGTAATACCAATGCGTACATGGTGTTACTTGTAGTCAGAAAATGTATACCGCGCTATTCACAAAGGCAACTTAATATTGTGAGTAATTTACATGTGCACCTTTCTCACAGAGTTTTGTGTAATTTTACTACTTTTGGTTATTCACAAACATCCAGTGTAAAGTTACTCAAAAATGTAGACTAACATGTCTCTACCCCCTCAGTTTAGGTGGTGAAGTCAGAATAATCATAATTTACAATCATATTGTTATTACATGTAACTTAAGACTGTATATTATGTCTGGAGGGACCTCTGCACAGTGGTCACTAGATCTCCACACAGAGGGTGGAATCTCCACACACAGGGTGGAGAGCACCACATGACATTGAATAGGAGACCTCTAAATGACAGTGTGCAGGAAAATAATATACATTTGAAAGAAATCAGACATACTTGACAGGCATTCTCTTAAAAACAGATAAATACTTCCCACACCATAGGATATGTGTTTTTGGGTCCTGCAGCCATGACCATGTCTATCTGCCTGAAGGATGCTGCCAGTGTTGAAGTAGAAGAGAAATGTCATTGAGGATGAGACAACCCTTGCATTAAAATGTTGGGCTAAATTCTACACGCATCGAAACGTGCTACTTTCATTCTCCCTAAGTGGAACCCCGAAGCCAGCCTTTTGGCAGGAGGCCATGGACTCTATGAATGCATTGGGTAAAGGTCCACATCATGGGAGACAATAAAAATGACAATGGGAGAAGAGGGAAGTGAAGGAAAAGTTCTACAGGATTCATCTGTTGCCCCATTACCATATGGGCTGCCACTAAGATCATAACTCTCCATCCTCATCATGAAACTCTTCATAGCTGCCAACTTAACCATGTCCATGCCTGGCTAGGCAAGCCAGTTCTGTTTTTTCTTTGGATTCTGGAGCTTGTAGTCCTAGTTTTATACTGGATTGAATAAGACTTCAAGTCCCAGAACTGTTAAAAAAAAAACAGGACAGGCCTAGCTAGTTACACATGGACCTTTTAAACCTTGCAGGTATGACTCGCTCTCTATAAAAACAAGCCTAAAAGCACTCATCCTTAACTATCCTTCATTCATATATGCATAGGGAGGTGCACATCACATATATACCATTCATAAACATCGTGAAACACAAGCCCTAACAATTCACCAAAGTTGTGTTAATGTTGATTTTACTACTCTTTCATTCAGCCAGATTGGTTGCTTCAGCTTGGGCAGAAGACATTGCACCTATAACAGGGCAACATGCAGGCCTTGCAATGCACCCCATCTACACAGACAAGTATGTCTCTATGCTAACAGGCTGACCAACATATTATAGAGGATTGTTTTCACTTGTGTTTTTTAATTCAATACAGAATGTCAATATGCGTTTGCCACGTCTTTTTATTACACTCAAATCAAACCTTGTAATTTATACTACTACATTAATGTACACTACTACATTTATTTTTCCCTTTAAAGGCCCTGTACTGTTGCCCCATCCACCACCCGCCACAACATTTACTTCTGGTCTTAGCACTCCTAAAAGACCTAGACTGGCACCACATAACATATGTGTGGTACACATTAGTAAATTCAATCTCTGCTCTTTTACCTAAGGGTTTATTATCTTATTTTTTACTGACAAGGTAGCTATCTGGCTTTTCTCACAATTGCTTGTTGCCACCAAGCTCTATATGTCAGCCTATTCTTTTGCATATTATTATTGACCAAAAAATTAGCCCTGAAATTTAGCAATGTAAGGGTAGCACTATGAGATATGCTAGGCCTTCCTTTAACCTGAAGAATATCAAAATATTTGCCTTCCAAAATGGGTGGTGATATCATATTCCTAGCATCTTCTTGTTTGATTTACAAAAGCTTACACCCCTATGCATGTCTCTCTCTCCTGTCAGCTTCTGTCATACAAAATCCCCTTGTGTCAACCATGAAAGCATCCTGGCAGCAGCAGTTAGGCCTTCTATCATCCGTCCATCAGGTAAGTCTGGGAACCTACAATCTTAATGTCCACATCTCATTATTAGTCCTTTAACTAACTATTTTTTCTCTTTTTGTAAGTCTCTCAAATGTTTAAGGATGTATTTCAGGATGGTATATTACTCCTGTATATCTCTCTAATGTTTCTGCGTTTGTAGTAATGATGACTTACATAAATTGACAATGTCATGTGACCCAACATTTAAACTCTATAGCTTTTGGATCTGGATGAGGACCCAGGTTCAGCAGCAGACTTCACAGGAGATCTACAAGAAGTATATCCTTGGCTGGAGCTAGTGAGTTCAATAAACACAAAATGTTAACTAGGCCATTAGAATGGGGCAATGGATAGAAACCACTGTTTGAAGTCTACCTTAGGTCTCCAAAAAGAATTGGAATAGATGCCCTGTGTTTGAGATGCCAACCCAGATAAAATGAAGGCCCAAGATGAGAGGTTGTTACTTACCAATAAGTCACAAAAATCCCTATTTATCAAATCAGGTGCAAGAGGTGACTGAGAGAAAATTTTGCTGTCATCTGCATTTCCCAGAAAAGTAGCGTACACCTCATGCAATCTGAATGTGATGGAGTGCCATAGGTGTGTTCTGTGGTGAATTGGCTGAATTGACAAGTGGAAACAGTCAATGGCACCTAGCACACAAGAGAAGTGGGCTCGGATGTTGTTGAAACAAGTTCAAGCTGGAGATGGGTAATGAATCAGAGAACAATCACTCATTTAATTAACAGGTGTGTTACAAGTTTTGTAATCCCTGTTATGTAAATCTCCAGCATTTGGTTCCAAATGAAAACTCGAAAAATTGTACAACAAAATATTACCCCACGTTCTATCATTGCACAGAGTTTTAGTTGTGGAATCTTCCTATGTTAAAGTATAGGGAAAAGGATGTCGGAAAGTGGATTATTGATAAGGGCAGGTAAGTACCTACACTTAGCAATAGGCTAATAACCCCTACTAGGTCTCAATAAATTAATCCCAGCCCAGCTCAACTCTTGGTAGCTTGGCTATGAGCAGTTAGGCCTAACTTAGGAGACAAAGGCCCTCATTACAACCCTGGCAGTCGGTGATAAAGTGGCGGTAATACTGCCAACAGGCTGACGGTAAATACAGCCAAATTGTGACCATGGCAGAAAAAGCTTAGATAGACAGCCAATTTACAATGGTAGCCGCAAACAACCAGGTGGAAGACAATGTTCCGCCTACCATATTATGACAACCCAATCCGCCGCCTTTTCCGGGGTGGTACCAACGACATCCAAAGCCTGGCGGAAACAGACCTCAGAAGGGAAAGGACTCACCATTGGAGACACAGGGAAGAACCATGCCGCCATGGAGCCAAAGCTGCAAATATTTCCGATGATATTTTATGTCCTGCTCCACCACGAACACCAACGACGGCAAATACTACTACAGTGAGTACAGCCGCCTAGCACACAGGGGATGGGTAGAGGAAAAAGAGAGTGACATACACACGCTCACCACACATCCCCAACCCCAACACCATACAGACAATCAGATGCAGTAAGAAAACATATTTACCCTGTACCCCTCAGGAATAATGCAAGGACAACACAAATAAATGAAAGCGAGTGTTATAATATAAATACAGTAAAATTACGAACATCCAATGTAAAAGTATATACATATGTACAATTCAAGGGACACTGTCCAGTCCTCAATGTGTGTGGGTTAGAGGGCCACATGACAAAGTCCAGGGCCCCACTTGTCTCCTGCACCGACACCGAGTGAACACTGCAGTGGCATCATTTGAAAAATAGGCAGACACCTCAGGGGGACGGGGTACGGGGGGACTCCTCAGCCGGCAGATGGGACAACACCACAGGTCCTGAAGGGGTCAACATGCCCTGTGCTTCTGATCCTGGGGAGTGCAAGGCACAGTATCTCAAGTGGGTTTCTTCCCCACTGGTTCTTGAGGTGGGATCGTGCCCTGTGATCTTCATCCTGGGAAGGATGGGGTGAGTGGGTGTCTTCCCCACTGGTTCGGGAGGGGGCATCGTGCCCTGTGATCTTCATCCTGCGGAGAATGTGGTGAGTGGGTGTCTTCCCCACTGGTTCTGGAGAGGGCATCGTGCCCTGTGATCTTCATCCTGGGGAGGATGGGGTGAATGGGTGTCATCCCCACTAGTTCTGGGGGGCATCGTGCCCTGTGATGCAGATCTTGGGGAGTGCAAGGTCACAGCCTCTCAGCTGGGTGTCATACCCACAGGATTTGGAGGGGGCAGGCCGCACAACAGACCATGGAGGCAGGTCTACAAAATGTCCGCGGGCGGTGACGGCTGCTCAGTGGTGGCAGTGGTGCTGCTGCTGGTGGTGGTTGTTGGGGGAAGCTCCTGCCCAAACCCTGCAGCCTCGGATGGCTGCACAACCATGGTTGGTGGCAGGGGCTTTGACTGAGTCCCAGCACCAGGCCCCTTGTCCTTTCTACCTGCTGGTGCAGGCCCCTTGTCCTTCCTGCATGCTGGTGCAGGCCCTTTGCCCTTCCTGGCAGAAGCTGGGGTTGGCTCCTTGCCCTTTCTGGCAGCAGCTGGGGAGGGCTCCTTGCCCTTCCTGGCAGCAGCTGCAAATGGCTCCTTGCCCTTCATGGCAGCAGCTGGAGATGGCTCGTTGGCCTTCAGGGCAGCAGCTGGGGAGGGCTCCTTGCCCTTCCGGCCAGCACTTGGAGCAGGTACTCTTTACGTGAGGCTGCCTGGTACCCTGGATCCTTTATAACCATAAGTTGCTGTGGACCCTACTGGGCCTGTGGAGTGGGTGGCAGAGGTTCTTGCCTGGGTTTTAGCCACCCTGGCCAGACATGAAGGACGGGGGGTAGGAAAGAGGTCAATGGTGGAGAGAAAAAGCTGCTTAGGGACATTGGGGCGGGAAGAGGAAGAAGTTTTGAAAGTGGAAGAAGAGGGAGTGGTTGTGGGAGGTGTCTGTCTGCTGCGTTTTGGTGCAGGTGCATGGGCTGAATGCTGTTGTGAGGTGAATGGCTGTTGGGTGTGTACCTTGGGAGGGGGGACAGACATAGTGGGAGAGGACACAGGGCGCATGTGCATGGCTGTTGTGGGGGTGTTTGTCAGTGAGGTGTGCGTTCTGCTAAGTGTGGTGGTGATGACGGTAGGGGATGAGGATGAAGTGCATGCAGCTGTGAGTGTAGACACAACTCGGAAGGACATGGAGGAGGAGGAGGGGGACACAGTGGAGGCAGTGGATGTTGGTATGTCTACATATGAATGGTGTTTGTGTGAGTGCCTGTGGGATGATGTGTGGTGCTTGTGTTTGCCTGTGCCACTCTTGTGTGTTGTCTTGTGTGCATGCTGGTCTGCCTGTGTGCTTGGGATAAGTTGGGGTTGCGGGGAATGGGACTGGGAAGAAGAAGTTGAAGGAGGGAGTGTGGAAACAGGGAAAATGTCTGCTATCAGAGAGGAGGCCAGAGCCTGAATTGATCTCTGTTGGGCCACCAAGCCATTGTGAATGCCCACCAGAAATGCATTGGTTTGTTGTGTTTGGGCTCCCATCCCCTGGATGGCATTCAAAATGGTTGACTGCCCAACAGAGATGGATCTCAGGAGGTCAATAGCCTACTCACCCAGGGCAGCAGGGCTAACTTGGGCAGGGCATGAGGTGCCTGGGGTGAAGGAGACGCCTACCCTCCTGGGTGAGCGGGCACAGGTAACTCAATGAGGGGCTGCTGGGAGGCAAGTGCTGGTACAGGGGTGGCGGCTGTACCTGTAGCTGTGGTGGGCACAGAGGTGTTTGCCACCACCAGGGAGCACCAATCAGAGGAGATATCTGTGTCCGAACTGTCCCCTCCAGTCTCTGCTGTGGTGCTCCCCTCACCCTATGTCCCATTGCTGCCCTCACTGTCGGTGGACTCTGCCTCCTGGGTCCTGTGGGATGCAGCTCCCTCCAGCGCCGGTGCCTCTGCTCCTCCGCCAGATGATGCTAACACACATAAGGATAGGATGACAAAACAAAAATGGGGGGAAAGACAAAAGATACACTGGGTCAATGGCTGCCCAAACACCCCCGTTGGCATACACAGCACCCTCACACACAGGTAACAGACCTACACACTATACAATGCACTACCAGTAACAATGCTAGTCACCAGGTCATGGGGAGAGACACATACCACCAACTGCAGCACACCTTAGACCCACAGAACCCTGACCAGTAGTGGATGCCTCCAAGCTAGGTAGCAGGATTATCACTTCAGAACCCTGCCCAACATAGGACCTACTCTGCAATGTCAGGTGGGGCCTAAGGGTACCCACTGACACACACCCCCCCACCCAGGTGTCCCCCTATCATGAATAAGTTGTAATGATGGTCACTGCACTCACCCCCTTGTGGCTGCTGTGATGCCCTCAAGTGCCCACCCAGCTCCGGATAGGCCGCCGCCAGTATGCGGGCCACCAAGGTGGTCAGAGTTCGATGGGTACCCCTTCCTCATTGGGAGGCCATCCTCAGCTGGGCCTCCGCCATCTTCCATACCCAGCATCTCAGGTCCTCCCTCTGTTTCCGACAGTGGATGCTCCGCCTGCCTTGGACTCACAGGATCCGCAAGTCCTTGGCGATTGCACACCATATACCCTTCTTTTGAAGGGCGCCGACCTGCAGTGGAAATATACACAGGGAAAGGTATTATTCAGACCGTTCTGCCTGTTACACTCATGTCCCACCATACCCCTTCCCATCCCCATTTGCACACACATGGCCCAGCACACAAGCTGCACGTCGCCCTGGGACCATCCATCAACCCCCCCTACAGGAGGCCTTCACACACACCACTCCATGCATTCATGCCCCATGAATCGTGCTCACAGTGTACTCATCTGTTGGTCTGGAGGCCCATACAGCAGTCTGTACTGGGGTAGAACCCCATTCACCAGTCTCTCCAACTCCGCCGAGGTGAAGGCAGGGGCCCTTTCCCCAGTCACATGGGCCATGGTAGGTTCCAGACACAGATCACAGCAGCAAATGCAGTGTAGGTCCTCTCCTGTTGAAGGTCAGGTAGCAAATGAGTGAACAAATAGGAAATGGCAGTGACGTCCACGGCGCTGCATACCGTCACCGCCGGCGTACATCACCATTGGTCACTGTACCCCATAGGACCAAATGTTATCCAATGAGGCGTTGCACTGCGGTTTCTAACCGTCTCCCGCAACGGTGCACAACGTCAGCGGAATCACCTCACTTCCACCTGTCCTTCCACACAGGACAGGGAGACGCCATTTCAGGGGGGGTAGGCCCTGGATTATAACTGCTTCACATTTCACAATTGGACATACAGAACAAATGCCTCTTATGCATTTCAAATTAACATCATGCATTGTACTGTTGTGGCTTCAATGTACAGTTTGTGACTGGCTCCTCACTCTTTTGCACCATAGATTGCTACCGCTGTGGACGAAAAGGAGATGGAGACATACCCCCGTGTACAGACCCCTGGTAGACTTGCAAACAATGGACGATAGGAACATTATCCTCACCTACAGGCTTGAAAGGGCTACAATCACGGAGCTATGTGGTCATCTGGAGCCTGACCTGATATCTGCTATCCATCACCCCACTGGGAACCCCTTCTTGTGCAAGTCCTATCTGTGCTCCATTTTTTGACAACTGGTTCTTTCCAAGCGACAGTGGGCTTGGCAGCAGGAATATCACAGACAATGTTCTCAGTAGTGCTGACAAGAGTGTTGTCTGCCCTGATTAAACACATGTGCAGCTACATTGTTTTCCCCCAGGTGGAGGATTTGGCTCTATGCAATGGGTCATATGCCCAACATCATTGGGGCAATTGATGGCACACATATTGAATTTGTCCCCTCCCGACAAAATTAATAGGTGTTCAGAAATCAAAAGAGTTTTCACTCAATGAATGTCCAGATGGTGTGCCCGGCAGACCAGTACATCTCCCACTTCAATGCTAAGTATCCTGGGTCGGTGCATGATGCACAGGGTGTGGCTAATTTGTGAGCCCTGGTTCCCACCCAGTGGATGTTGGTGTATGAGTATGGTGTGGGCCATATGGCATAGTGTGTGGCTAAATGTTGTCCCTCAATATTTGCAGGTGAGTCTGGTTACCCCAATCTATCTTGGCTACTGACCCCTGTGAGGAATCCCAGGACAAGAGCAGAGGAACGTTAGAATGAGGGACATGGGCGGACAAGAAGGATAATTTAATGTGCCCTTGGCCTCCTGAAGGCCAGGTTTCGGAGCCTGTGCTACTCACCCAAGGTCTGCCAGATAATCGTGGCATGCTGCATGCTGCATAATCTCGCCTTGAGACGCCATGTGCCTTTTCTGCAGGAGGAGAAGGCAGGAGATAGCCGTGTGGTAGCAGTGGACCCTGTAGAAAGTAAAGATGAGGAGGCAGAGGATGAGGATGAGGACAACAGAACTGCAGTGATTCGTCAATACTTCCAATGACACACAGGTAAGACAGTGTAACCGCACATTTCATTGTCATTTTTTCGTTTCACATTGTCACTGGCAGGCTGTGGTTTCCCACTTCTATGCCCACTCACTATACCCTTTGGCAACTCATTTTGCAGATGTTGGTGCCCCACTATCGCTTTTGGTGTGTTCACTGCAGCCGACTACAGGTCTATCCTACGTGAATATTACTATACAGTTGATTTGCGATGTTTGAACCTTGTTAAACAAATGCATACTTAAATCATTTCAGATACTCCATACTATATTTCAAAGTGTGTTTATTGAAGTGCTAAGAAGAAGAGGGGGAAGTGCAATGGGATGGGGTGATGATGGAGGAAAGTCCAGGGTATTGTTCCAGTCTATTTGTAGTACAGGTGCATTGTCCAAGGTGACACAGGAAGGGAAGCAATGCCAGTTTAACGTGGACAGGGTGACAGAGTGGGATACAAGAGTGACAATCAGGAGAGTCTTATTTCCTGGAGGGGGACTTGGCAATAGTCTTTGGCTTCTGCCTGGATCACAGGGAACGTTTGCGGGGTGGTTCTTCTTCTGCAGTGGGAGCGGTGCTGGTGGCCTGTTGGTCCTGTGGTGGGGCCTCCTGTCCACTAGCGGCAGCGGAGGTGGAAGGCAGTTCAGATGTCTGGCTAGTGGCAGGGACCCGATGTTGTAAGGATGCCTCCCTCATAATGTTTGCCATGTCTGCCAGCACCACTGCAATGGAGACCAGGGTGGTGTTAATGGCCAGAAAGTCCTCCCTGATCCCCTGATACTGTTCATCCTGCCGCCGCCTGTTGTCTTGCACGTTGGCCAGGATCTTGCCGAGCGTATCCTGGGAATGTTGGTATGCTCCCAGGATCCGGGTGAGTGCCTCCTTGAGAGTTGGTTCCCTGGGCCTGTCCTACCCCTGGCGCACAGCACTCCTCCCAGTGTCCCTGTTGTCCTGTGCTTCTGTCCTCTGAACCGTGTGCCCACTGACCCCAGGTCCCTGATTTCCTTGCGTGCGAGGTGTGCCCTGAGGTCGCTGAGGGGTGGACAGACTGCTGATTGATGTGTCCTGGGGACAGAGGCATGGGTACGCTGGGTGGGTGCTGTGGTGGTATTTCCTGAGGGGGGAGGTTCTGTGGTGGTGTGTGACTGTTGCTGGGTAATCGACTGTCCAGAGGTCCCTGATGGGCCAGATTGGTCATCCAGATCCAGGCAATCAGAGTTGCTGTCATCACTGTGGGCCTCTTCTGTGGGGGGACTGGACATTGGCTGGGATACCTGTGGGGATGTAAATGCAGAGTTATTGTTTCTGTGTGTGACATATTGTGCATGGGTGGGTTGCCCTCTTTGGTTGTATTTGCCATGGCAGCTTTCACTTGATTGAGTTGGTATAAGGTGGGCTAGCTGATTCTCTCTAGTGTGCATGCTTTAGTGGTAGGTGTCCATGCAGGACTGTGAGTGGTATCCATGCATTGGTAGAGCATGTAGGGCTTGGCATTGGGATGGGTGTGATTTGATGGTAGGGTATGTGGGGTGGAGTGGAGTGATGGGAGTGACAGTGAGGGTGACTTACCAGAGTCCAGTCCTCCTCCTCCTCCTACTCCTGCCAGGCCCTCAGGATGCATGATTGCCTAGACTTTCTTCTCCCATGTTGTTAGTTGTGGGGGAGGAGGTGGCGGTCCACTGCCAGTCCTCGGTACAGCGAGTTGGTGTCTTGCTGAAATGGAACGTTCCTTCCCCCGTAGGTCGTTCCTCCTCTTCCTGATATCATTCCTTGTTCTTGGGTGCTGTCCCACGGCATTGACCCTGTCCACGATCCTCCGCCATAGCTCCATCTTCCTAGCAATGGATATCTGCTGCACCTGTGCTCCAAATAGCTGAGGCTCTGCTCTGTTGATTTCCTTCACCATGACCCTTAGCTCCTCCTCAGAGAATCGGGGGTGACTTTGTGGTGCCATGGGTGTTGGGTGAGTAGTGTGGGTGAGGGTGTGTAGGGTGATGTGTTGGGTGTGTGATGTGGGGTGTGTGGGGTGGTGTGTAGGTTTAGGTGGTGTGTGGCTCTGGTTTTGTCTGTATCGTGGTGTCTGTCTCGTACCAACGGTTTGTATTCGTAAAGGGTTGTGGGTAATGTGGGTGGGTTTTTTATAGTGGTGTGGGTGGGGTGTGTGTATGTGTGTCAAGTGTGTGTAGTTTGAATTGTCCAATGTGGTGTTGTTTTGTATGTGTGTGTGTATTTTGAGCATGGCGGTATGTACCGCCAATGGTTTACTGCCATTGAATGTCTGCTGTGGTGATTCGTGGGTCATGATGTGATGGGTGTAGTTCTGTTGGTGTAACGGTGTGGGTTTTGATACCGCCAGTTTATCACTGACCTTTGGTGTGGCGGACTTGTGTGTGTGGCTGAATAGTGACGGACTGGTGTGTGTGTCATAATATGGTGAACAAATATCCACTGGCACAGCGGTGTGTTGGCGGCAGTCAGCGTGGCGGTAAGTGGGATTTACCGCCAAAGTCATAATGAGGACCAAAGTGTGCAAAGCATTCAATATCAACAAAACAGTAATTAAGTAAAAGACAAAACACAATAAAAATCCAACAACAATTTTTAGAAATAGATAATATTTTTGTCTTTAAAATGAAAAAAATCCAAAAAAGGAAACCGGAGATATGAATTTTTTAAAATTAAATGTTTTCTATTGCTTAGAAAACAAAAGCACAAATCTTGACGTCTGGTTGCAGTCGACTGGGTCAAAGTCCAATTTTGAGAATGACTGTGATGGAGCCCTGCTTGGCTATATCAAGCGGGAAGCCTTGGTCAAAGTTTTATTTTCGAACTGACGTAGTCACTATTTGAATCCGACCTGCCTGGAGCCCTCTTCAGATACGTAACGCAGGAGACCTCGGTGAAGAATTCTACCTTTGGACTTAGATGATTTTTCGTGACAGAAATCTTCGTCTGGGCTGAACTTGAAATTGGATCCAACCTCCCTGGAGCTCTCCTTGGATACTCTGCGTGGGAAGCCTTACTCAACTTTCTACGTTCAGACTTACAAGCTTTTTAGGAGCTTTTACTCTCCTACATCGGACGACCCTACACAGGAAGCTGATTTCAAGTCAATATTGTTGGATTGCTTTTCTAGGAGCCCCTGGTGAAATCCTGGAAATCTGTGGCTCCGGAACTTTTCAACAGGACCAACCACTTCCAGAATGCACCTGGTTCAAATCCAAAAATGACCACTAGCAACTGGTCAGTTTCTTCAGTGCTTGATGCATGGGACTCTGGTGAGTTATTTTCTACCTGTAGCAAACAGGGAGTCCCTTCTTCAACCAGTTGAAGACAGGAAAAGTCCTTTTTGTGTTGAACCCCAAGTTTGCAGGTGGTGCAGTGCTTCAGAGTGCAGTGTCCAGGTGCAGGTCAGAGTTCCAGTAGGGGAGTCCTTCTTCTTCTTGTCTTTGTTCCTGGTAGGGATCTAAGGTATAAGTGTAGTTCTACCATGTTTATCTTTGCACCTGGGGTGGAAAGCAGGGGGCGCCTTTTGATCAATCATGTGCAGGCCACCACCCTCTTGGATGACTGTTTTGTGGGAAGTGTGGCAAAAATCAATCCCAGGGAGCAACATTCCTCAAAAATCTAAAATGGCAGAAATTCCATCTTGGAGGTTAGGTCTGGCTGAGCCCACCCATTGGTGTGTCTAAGTTCCCTTAACACACCCCTCTCCAGCCCTCTCCTAATCTAATCACCTGGCTGTCTGAGTTTGCAGGAACTGGGGGAGGGCCAGAGCTGCCCCAAATGTCCTTCCTTCCTTTGAAGCACAGTTTGGCTGTTCTCCACCACCCTGTTTCACCATCTGCTGAGGCAGCTCTCCTCCCTCAAGCACTTCCTTGGTGTTCAGAACACGCAACATCATACCTCATCAAGGCAGCTTGGCCAGGCTGCCAGAGGCTGGCCAATCAGAGAAACGCACTACAGAGCTGAAACTGGTAACTCTTAGGAAGAGTTCTAAAACTCTCTCTAGGTGCAAGTTATATTAAATTCAACAATGGCAAGTTGCTGGATTTATTATAACAATCAGTGAAATATCTAGCTCCTTTAGAGACTTTATTAATTACAAATAAAGTCTCCCCATGTTAGCCTCTGCAGCCCATTCACTACAATGGGGAGAAACAAATGTAGCTATTGTTCCCTTACTAGAGCTGATAAAACATCTTATATAAAGTCCCTGCTTATAGTTACACTACACTCAAACCTGGGGGCACCCAGGACACACCTTAGGGGTTACTTATATGTAACAATAAGGTAGTTTAAGACTTTGGAAGTACTTTTAATTTGGAAGTCAAATTTGGGGTTAACTTTAACTTGAAATCAGTCAGCAAGGCATGCCTGCCTTTAAAATGACACTGGGCACCACAGCAGTGCACCTATGGGTGCACTACCTACGCTGAGGTCGCTAAACCGACATGCCTTACCATATACTAGGGACTTATAGGTAGGTTGACACAGCCAATTATAATGAGCCTAATTTGCATAACCATTTCAATCAGAGCACAGGCCCTGGGATTGCTTAGCAGTGGCCAGGGCACCATCCAAGTCATGAAAACACCAGCATAGGTGAAAAATGGGGGCATACAGTTAGGGGGCTTCTGTAATCAGTCTTGTTTTCCCACAAAGGATAAAAGTTCATTTTATTTTAAAAAAATACTAACAGTGTTTTATATTAAATAGTATTGAAATTTAATTGTATATATTTATTTTAAATGTGAATCAAATAAAACAAATGCTGCAGCACGATTAAAATTAAATATTTTTAAATAATTTAAACAGGTTAAACTACATTTTAGCATTCAAATTAAAATAAAATCCACTTTATACGGGTGCTAAAACACCTATAAAAGTACATAATGTAGCTAACATATAGGTTATGGCTAGTATTAGTGAATCATCTTGTTTCTTTTCCTGAAACTAACCTGTATCATGAGCCCATGCAATGGAATTTCCAAGCAAAGCCATGTACATTTTACCTTTTTTTGTCGATTTTATGTTAATTCAAGGAAGCAATTTTGAAAATCTTTACTAATTGCACAGAAGGTTACGGGATCACAAAGCTACTCTGCACATTTTGATCGCTATGGAAACCCCTATTTGTTTTCGGGTTGTCTCACATATTTGTGACGTAATGCGTAGTAGGAAAAAGTTGTGTCTTATAGAAGGCTGTATGAGTTGTGCGGGGCTAGGAATGTACGTTTTAAACTTGCGGTTTTAATTGAATGCCTTTTATGGTGTTTTAAGCAAATGTATTATAACTGTCTTCTAAAGAAGGCTGTATTAGTTGTGCGGGGCTCGGAACGTATGTTTTAACTTTGCTCTGTTAACTGAATGCCTTTTATGGTGTTTTATGTATATTGTATGTACTTTTTGGCCAATATCAATAGAATCAAATAAAGTTCTTGATGATGATGATTAGCTAACATCATCACACCTATAATACAGCAAATGTTAAATAGGTCGACAGTAAAAATCCCACCAACCTATACACATAAAATGTTAAAGTGTTAAGTAGCAACATTCATATTGCGTTGCCTTGTCACTAGATCACATACAGTATCAGTGGGAATACATAATAATTTTTAAGTGAACAGCTAACTTCAACAAGCATTTGCAATGCAATGGGTCATGAATTTGCTCAAGTTAGAGCTATTAGCGTTATATACTCCTAACCAGACTTTTCTTGCCACATAAATTGAAAACAAAAAGTAAAACAGTTTCATATAAGTGAGCCGATTCAAAGCACCACAACATGAGCGTGAAGGAGATGCAAAAAAAGGAAAAAGAAGTTTGCTCGCAGTCAAACCTATGGGCAAAAGTGCAAATATCCATGTAACAGGTCGACCCATGGAGGGATTAAAGAGTTTACCAATGATAACAAAGGATTTTTGAAAGGCAAGTCGAGACGGATAGCTCATCTATTCACATATATATTTGTAGAAGACCCCTGACCATGGGATCGATTGTTATGAATGAATTGCACTTTGCTTTTGGTAAAGCGAAACGGAGTTTGCTTAAAAGCTAATGGGGACTAAAGGGCTGGAGCTAGGCGTAAGCGTGACCGCAGGACGGATCTTCTTCATCCCCCACTGGTCTCCCCAGCTAGCCTGTAAATGCCACAAGCTTCTCACTTTCCTCTCTGATAGGCTGAGAGACCTGCGGAAATCCCTGATTCTAGTGCTGCTCCCACCACCTATGGTCCAGCCCAGCGAAAGGAGGGAGGGTTCATGATTCCGGAAGGCATGAACGTGGAGGGGTGGTAGCGAGAGTGCATGAGGAAGGAGGGCAGGGACATAAAAATCACAATATAGTACAGTTCGATACAGTGCAGTGGGAAGGAATCTTTTGAGAGGAAGGCACTGGACACTGAAGTACCAGAGAGGTAGTATAACGAGAGAGATGGGGGAATGTCGAGAGAGGCGGGTCGTCGTTGCATCAAGGAAAGGAAAGAGGGAGCATGAGAGGAAGGAAGGGTAAAGAGGGTAACGGTAACATATAGATTTTCTCAGCCCATCTTTCTCAGAAAGCTACAAAAATGACTCAGCAACAAAATTACAGGAATGAGGCATCCCATGCTCCAGTTCTGATGCTGAGCGTCTCAGAAACAAAGTGCCTGTTAGAAAAGGACCATCACAAATACCGAGCTGACGATCGCCATGAGTTTAAAGGATTCACAAAAAAAAAAGAAGTTTGCTCATAGCCAAATGTATGGGCAAAAGTGCGATTGTTCATGTAACAGGGGCGATGCCCAAGGCAGTAACCAGACCACCCCAAGGAGGGACAAACGTAAAGCATTTGCCAGTGATAACAAAGGATTTTCTTAACAGCAGAATTAAAAATTGTATGCGCATTAAATTTACAAAAGAAGACAAAGTGCAACAAGGACTTGGGAGAATTATCATTGCACTTGCAAGGACGTGCTGGAACATCTTTAAGTTATCCTAATGGGAAACTAAGTAAATTTAGAAGTGTTCTTTCCCTAAAGCAGAACAACAAAGATCTTTCTCAATGTCTTTGCGCTATGAATAAATAATGTTCTGGCCCACTAGTAGCTTAAAGTTTTGATAGGCTAACACAGTTGGTTTCTACTTTCCGTAAAATCCTATGTAAAATGGGTATGGTCTTAGTATGTGTTTCTTAATAACTTTTTGAGAGCTGCTCCAGCTCATGGAGTTTTATGGACATTAGTGAACCAGGGTATGCTAAAACTCTTACGGCAAGATAGACAAATATAATGTGGGGCTGTTTGGGGGGTGGTTCTGAGGAAAGCCTTCTGCAAAAGTGTTTTTCTTCCACCTGGAGAGTTGCACAGCTAGCAACACCCCATATCCCTGCTCAGTATGTTGCAATAGGCATGCATTGTGTCTTGTAAATGTGTAATATTGGGATTAATGATCCACCACCAGGCAGTCTAGGTATATTAAATAGGGCCCCCACCACTCGGGATAGCTTCATACAATGTTGCAGGAGATTAGGGGCCCAAGATGCTGAACTGTCATACATAATCCCCAAAGAGGAAAAACTATTGGTCCTTTCTAAACATGTGTGACCCACTGCCAGAGTAGGAATGTTTAATTGTTTGGGGCTACAGGCCATAGTGCCTAATTTAGACAAATTTGTAAGCATGTCTGGATCAGCCATGAGCTGATAAAAGGAGGTTACTAAAAGACGCAGGACCTTAGATGGGTGTGCCATTAAGACTGCATCATTAGCGTAATGTAGGGCCGGTGGGGGCATCACCAATCCTAGGAACTGACTTAGCTTGTTAATGTAAAGTATAAATAAAAGTGGAGTGAGGACCCATCCCTGCTGGACACCCCAGGAAAGTGTAAATGTATCTGTGAGTTCACTAGTGTCATATCTGATTCTTGCAGTCAAGGTCTCATGTAGGACTGCTAGAAAGTGCATGAGTGCCTCATCCATCCCTAGGTCCAATAGGATTGCCAAAGCTTTGAATGACTAACACTGTCTAAATCTGTGGATAGATCAATAAGTACAAGGTAGGGTGGGCACTGTTTTACAATGATATATTTGCCTATAATTATTTTCAGACTTAAGCACTGCTCTGCAGTCCCAAACATTCACTGAAACCATGTTGTCAGTGATTAAATATGATGTTTTCAGAAGCCCAGTCGAAGATCCTGTTGTAAATTACCCTGTCAATGACTTTAACTGAGGTGTCAATAAGAGAGATTGGCCGACAGTATCTTATGTCTAATCAACAGCCTTTTTTGAAAATGGGAATAATGATGGAGAAAGACTAGGACCTAGATAAATGAGAGTGAGCTATGCTTTTGAATACATAGGTCAGCAATGGAGCCCATAAATTAGATGTACATTTTACCAAATCTATAGGGACCCCTACTCAGCCCTGGTGTTTTCCCAATGGGGCTCTATAAGGGCTTCCTTACTTTGCATGGATCCAATCCTTGCAAAATTTAAATTTTCTGCTTAAGACTTTTGCATAGAAAGATACATAGAAACTTTTGCAACATGTTGATTGCTGTCGAGCACTACAAATATTGCTACAGTTCCACTTATATACAGGGGGCTATCTATGCCTTCCCTGTAATTCTTCAGCTATGATTTCCTTTACATTTCCAGGAACAATTTCCTCTTTTTCAATAGGGGAACAATCTTTCATTTCATAACATCGTCCAGATTCATCAACTGCATGTACTTAAGTGTTCTCTTGCAAGTAGCTTTCTTCATTAAAGAAAGGTGCGGTACTAGAAGTATGTACTCATTCACCACTGAAAACTTTGCAGAAGTTAGTTATATTGATTGGTCTTTTCTTTTGATTTTTCTCGTCATTATGTTTACAATCAAAATAAATTGTTTCTTTTTCAGAGTATAGGCCTTATCAACTACACCATCAACATGTTCCTTTTGTGTGAGAGATTTTCTCCTTATTTTATAATTCTTCATGTGTCTCATTAGGTTACAAATTACTCTGCTATGGAACATTCTAACTCTTATTTCCTTAAACTGACGCTGCCTTCTGGTTAAACTCTGTCCTTCATTGTAGGATGTTGTACTTCTTATATCACATGCATTTACTAATTTCTCAGTTGATCTCACAAATAGGGGGTCATTACAACATTGGCGGTAAAAGCCGCTTACCGCTGTGCAGAAGACCGCCAACACACCCCCGTGGCCGCGGAATTCCACCACAGCTATTATGACCCACATCTCAGAATCCGACAAAATTCAGACACCCACACAAGTCCGCCACACCAAAGGCCAGTGATAAACTGGCGAAAACAAAAACTCCACCGTCACGCCAACAGAAATACGCCCACACTATCACGACCCACGAATCCACGTGGCGGTCTTTCAACCATGGTATTCCATTGGTGGTACACACCGCCGCGCTCAAAATACACACACTCTTACAAAACACAGCCACATTGGACAATTCGAAATACACACACCTGATACACATACACACACCACTCCCACACACCCAATACAATATAAAACACACACCCACATCACCCACAAACCCCCTACGACCACTATTACAGAGAGAAGGCCAGAGAGAAACACTAGCATCCACAGACACACAACACCATCACCCACACAACTTCCACGCACAAAACACCACACACCACTACACATCACCACACTTATCATCACACACACCACCCCACACATCACCCACACCACCCCATGGCACGGCAAAGACACCCCAGGTTCTCGGAGGAGGAGCTCAGGGTCATGGTGGAGGAAATCGTCCGGGTAGAACCACAGCTATTCGGATCACAGGTGCAGCACACCTCAATTGCAAGGAAGATGGAGCTATGGCGAAGAATAGTCGACAGGGTCAACGCAGTGGGACAACACCCAAGAAATCGGAAGGACATCAGGAAGAGGTGGAACAACCTACGGGGAAGGTGCGTTCCGTGGTCTCCAGACACCACCTGGTGGTTCAGCGGACTGGCGGCGGACCCCCACCTCCTCCCCCACAACTAACAACATGGGAGGAGCAGGTCTTGGTGATTCTGCATCCTGAGGGCCTCGCAGGAGTCGGTGGAGGAATGGACTCTGGTAAGTCAAACCTTTAACTACCATATCCCCCACCCTACCTGCATGCTATCACATACCCCCACCCTCGCCCTCACCCCTATCACTCCAACTCCTCACAAATGTACCAATATCACAAACCACACATCCCAACACCAAGCCCTGCATGCAACATCAACGCATGGACACCCATCACTAAAGCATGCTCACTGCACATACCCATACACCTCCCTAAACCATCATCACACAAGCCCCCACACAGGAATGCCAGCACTGGGGTACACGGTCACCCACCCATTGCACACCATGACACACACAGATGCAATAATCATGCCTTTACACCCCTGCAGTACCACTACCCAACGTCACCAGACAGGAGGGTCCAGACATCTCCACTCAACCCACAGAAGAGGCTCACAGTGATGACAGCAGCTCTGTCCACCTGGATCTAGATGACCAGCCCAGACCATCGTGGGCCTTGGGACAGTCGGTTCCCCTCACACAGGCACACGCCACCACAGACCTTCCCCCCTCTGGAAACACCAGCACAGCACCCACCCAGTGGGCCCCTACCTCCGTCCCCAGGACACGTCAATCAGCTGTGTGTCCACCACTATAGGGAACCCGGGATAACCCACCACCCCAACAACAACAGGGACCTGGGGGCAGTGGCAGTGGGCACACGGTCCAGGGGACGGAGGCCCAGGAACACAGGGGAACTGGGAGGGCTGCTGTGTGACAGTGGGCGGACAGGCCAAGGGAACCCACTCTCCACGAGGCCCTCTCCTCCATCATGGGAGAATCCCACCATTCCCAGGAGACGATGGCAACGGTACTGGCCAAGTTTCAGGAGACCCAGCGCATGCAGGAGGAACAGTATTTGGGGTTCAGGGAGGAACTCAGAACCATCAGCTCTGCCCTGGGCACCATCGTAGGGGTGCTGAAGGAAGTACTGAACACCAGGAGGGACACTGTGGCACTCCAAGGGGCCCCTGACACTAGGATGGACGATAAACTGCCCACCACCTCCGCCAGCGCTAGTGGACAGGAGGCACCGCCACAGGACCACCACACCAGCACCCCACCCCCTGCAGACAGAGAACCACCCCGCAAATGGTCCCTGAGATCCAGGAACAAGAGAGAGCACGATGCCAAGACCCCCGCCAAGAAATGAGACCACCTTGATTGTCATCCCACTGTCCCACATTGTCACCCTGTCCATATTAAAACTGCCGCAGCTCCACTTCCTATGCCCATATGGGCAATGTACCTGTGAGACTAATAGACTGGACTCTTCCATGGACACTCCTTCGCCATCACCCCTCACCATTTAGCTTCCCCCTCCAATATTTTGTATTTAAATAAAGACACCTAAAGCACAAAAAGATCTGGAGTCTGTCTGTGATTTCGAAATAGTGTATTTGCAATTACAGTGACAAAATGTTCATGAAATAGTAATGTCAACATACCTATGTCACACAGCTCTAATCCATGAGGAATCTAAACAGATGATAACTCTTCTGGTTCCTGTACACCTGTTCACTCCTGTAAGGGGGGACCAAAGCCACATGGGTCCCATCAATGGCACCTATGATGTTGGGGATATGTCCAAGGGCATAGAAGTCACCTTTCACTGTAGGCAAATCCTCCACCTGAGGGAAAACGATGTAGCTCCGCATGTGTTTCAGCAGGGCAGACAACACTCTGGACAATACGTTGGAAAACATAGGCTGGGACATCTCTGATGCCATGGCCACAGTTGTTTGAAAAGACCCACTCGCAAGGACATGGAGCACTGATAGCACCTGCACTTGAGGAGGGATTCCTGTGGGATGGCGGATTGCTGACATCAGGTCAGGCTCCAACTGTGTACACAGTTCCTGGATTGTGGCACGGTCAAACCTGCAGGTGATAATCACATTTCTTTCCTCCATTGTCGACAGGTCCACCAGCGGTCGGTACACCGGAGGATTCCGCCATCTCCTCACATGTCCCAGCGGATGGTGCCTATGAAGGAAGACAGTGAGCACAGAGTCAAACAACTCAGAGGTATGTACCCACAGTCTACACAGAACACCATTCATACACAAAATGTGGCCTGTATGTGTGTTGAGACTAGGCCTAGGTATATGTGACGCAGTTGGTAAGTAGGCCATGTGGGCCCCTGAAATGGCGGCTGCCTGACCTGTAAAGTGGGACAATGGGATGTGAGGTAACTGCGCTGGCGTTGTACACTGTCGCAGTAGGCGGTCGCAGACCGCGGCGCAATGCTGCATTGGTTAACATTGGACCCTATGGGTCCCAGGAGCCAATGACGATGTACGCCAGAGGTGATGGTACGCACCGCCGCGGACGTGACCGCTGCGGACATGACTGCCGTTTTCTATCTGTTGAATTACTCGATACCTGATCTTCGACAGGAGAGGACCTACACTGTAAGTGCTGCTGTGACCTCGGTCTGGAAGAGACAATGGCTCGTGCATCTGGGGAAAGGGCCCCTGCCTTTACATCGGAGGAGTTGGAGAAACTAGTGGATGGGGTCCTCCCCCAGTACAGGCAACTGTATGGTCCTCCAAACAAACAGGTGAGTACACTGTGAGCACGCTGCATGGGCAATGCCTGTTTTGAGTGGTGGGGATGGAAGATACATGGGGGGCTGAGGCCTGCATGTGCAGATGGTGAGTGAGGTAAGTACACAGTCAGCATGTTGTATGGGCTATGTCTGTGTGGAGAGGGCTGGTTGTAAGAAGGAAGGGGGCAGAGTTCTGCGTGCTTGAAAGACGGTGGGTGAATGTGCCACATGGCAAGGGTAGGGATGGGGGCCACTCACTTTGACGGCGCAGTTGGTAATGACTTCTCTTCTTCCCCTGTATATTTCATGTAGGTCAGCGCCCACAGAAGAAGGATATTTGGCGTGCCATCGCCAAGGACGCAGGCACACACCCACCCAACATACATCCACCTCACAACAGGCTCCAGCGCATGCACCTGTACCCAAAGCCACAAAACGTACACCTCCTACAACCACCACCTCTTCCTCCACTCGCAAAACCCCTCCAGCTACCCGTCCCAGTGTCTCCAAACAACTTTTCCTGTCCAGCCTTAACCTATTTTACACCCCCCGTCCAACTAGCACCTCAGCCACAACATCTCCGGGACCAGTGGTGCCTGTTGTCACAGGTATGTGGAGTGCACCGGCCACTAGGACAGCCAGTGTGTCACGGAGCCACCGCACAGCCAGTCACCCCCTGTGAAGCACCAGAAGTTGGCCAGTGCCCGGCGGGAGAGGGGGAAGACTCCAGCCACCCAAGCTGCTCCCAGGGGTCCCGGTGGGAGTGTGGACTCAGCTGTGACTCCTCCCAAGGTGGGGAAGGGCCAGAAGAAACCCGTCAAGTCTGGGAGGAGCCATCATCCCCGCTGGCCAGGAGGGCCCCACCAGCCCCATCGTCGCTGCCCAGGAGGCCGCTGCCAGCCCCATCGTCGCTGCCCAGGAGTCCGCCGCCAGCCCCATCGTCGCTGCCCAGGAGGACCCCACCAGCCACAGCCCAGCTGCCCAGGAGGGTCCCGGCAGCCACAGCTCAGCTGCCCAGGAGGGCCCCGCCAGCCACAGCCCAGCTGCCCAGGAGGGCCACGCCAGCTACAGCCCAGCTGCCCAGGAGGGCCTCGCCAGCCACAGCCCAGCTGCCCAGGAGGGCCCCGTCAGCCACAGCCCAGCTGCCCAGGAGGGCCCCGCCAGCCACAGCCCAGCTGGGCAATGAAGGACCGCCAGCCCCAGCCCAGCTGGGCAATGAAGGAACGCCAGCCCCAGCCCAGCTGGGCAATGAAGGACCGCCAAGTCAAGCACCACTGAACAGGGCAAGCACCGCTGAACAGGGCAAGGACCGCTGAACAGGGCAAGGACCGCCAAGTCAAGCACCGCTGAACAGGGCAAGCACCGCTGAACAGGGCAAGGACCGCCAAGTCAAGCACTGCTGAACAGGGCAAGCACCGCTGAACAGGGCAAGGACCGCCAAGTCAAGCACCGCTGAACAGGGCAAGGACTGCCAAGTCAAGCACCGCTGAACAGGGCAAGCACCACTGAACAGGGCAAGGACCGCCAAGTCAAGCACCGCTGAACAGGGCAAGGACCGCCAAGTCAAGCACCGCTGAACAGGGCAAGGACCGCCAACTCAAGCACCGCTGAACAGGGAAACCACCGCTGAACAAGGCAAGGACCGCTGAACACGGCAAGGACCGCCAAAACAAGCACCGCTGAACAGGGCAAGGACCGGCAACTCAAGCACCGCTGAACAGGGCAAGCACCTCTGAACAGGGCAAGGACCGCCAAGTCAAGCACTGCTGAACAGGGCAAGCACCGCTGAACAGGGCAAGGACCGCCAAGTCAAGCACCGCTGAACAGGGCAAGGACTGCCAAGTCAAGCACCGCTGAACAGGGCAAGCACCACTGAACAGGGCAAGGACCGCCAAGTCAAGCACCGCTGAACAGGGCAAGGACCGCCAAGTCAAGCACCGCTGAACAGGGCAAGGACCGCCAACTCAAGCACCGCTGAACAGGGAAACCACCGCTGAACAAGGCAAGGACCGCTGAACACGGCAAGGACCGCCAAAACAAGCACCGCTGAACAGGGCAAGGACCGGCAACTCAAGCACCGCTGAACAGGGCAAGCACCTCTGAACAGGGCAAGGACCGCCAAGTCAAGCACCGCTAGCCCATGAGCGCCAGGGGCACTGACGCAGCAGGGCCCGTCACGGGGTGAGTGATGCACTCTGGGCAACAGTCCCCCTCCAGAACCAGTGGAGACATGCATCCACTATGTCTGTCCTTGGCAGGATGAAGCACTCGGGGCACAAAGCCCCCTCCAGAACCAGTGGAGAAAGACATCCACTATTTCTGTCCTTGTCAGGATGAAGCACTCTGGGCACCAAACCCCCTCCAGAACCAGTGGAGAAAGACATCCACTACGTCTGTCCTTGGCAAGATGAAGCACTATGGGCACCAAGCCCCCTCCAGAACCAGTGGAGAAAGACATTCACTACGTCTGTCCTTGGCAGGATGAAGCAGGATGCCCCACCCCGTTTGAAAAATAAAAATAAAAATTATTGGGCCCCCCTCTAAATTGTTCACAATTATTCATTTAGGATGGCAATGTTTGAATATATCTAGAATGATTTAAACTTTGCAGGTAAGTATTGTTGCCTTTTTGAAAATGATGCAATAACATTATTCTGATTAAAACAAAGCACTGCAGCTGTATAATGCTTCAGATGGCCAGAGCCTGGTGCCACCCCTAGGATCACTATAACTCGTGCACCCGCCATGCACAGTTTTTTCGTCAAAATGTTTACTCCAAATATTACATAGATATTATCACTGATGTTGTCAAAGATGTCATGTATGCTGTAATTTGTGGGGTAATTAGCAGGGCATAGTGAGGGCGTGAGTTATAGTTATCTTAGGGAACGAGTTATAGTTACTTGAGTTAACTCTAACAGGTTAATTTCTATGGTTTTGTACTTTTAAAATGTGAGCCTAACTATAACGTCCCTGTAACCTTTGTTTTTTTTTCCAATGAATTTCTATGTTTTATAAATGTATATCCTAACTATAACGTCCCTTTAACCTTTGTTTTTTTCAGTGAATTTTAAAGTTTGAGAATAGGTGTGAGAGGGTATATCTGGGGGTGAGAGTGGCTGTGAGAGTGTCTGTCTGGGTGTGAGAGTGCGGGTCTGTGAGTGGATGCATGAGGGTGTCAATGGGTCTGTGATTGGGTGTGTGAGAGTCTGAGCGGGTTTGTGAGTGGGTGCGTAACTGTCTGAGTGAGTCTGTTAGTGGGTGTGTGAGGGTCTAACTGGGGCTGTGAGTGGGTGCATGAGGCACACCCACTCACAGACCGACTCAGACTCTCACACACCTAGTCACAGACCCACTAACACACTTATGCACCCACTCATAGAGCTGCGCAGACACTGATGCATGTACTCTCACACCCAGAACAGAGACTCTCACAGACATTCTCTCCCCCAGATACACACTCTCACACCTGTACTCACACCCAGAGAGACAGGGGTGTGCACAGCATAGGGTTGGGTGGTTAGGGTAGTTGGCCGCAAGGTCTGGCTGCAGGCCAGGCATTGCGGGCAAACCCTGCCACGCAGGGGTGATGGCCCTGTACGGTGCAATGTTTGGTGCGTACAGGGGGTTGGTTACCTTGGTGAACGAGTCATAGTTACTTGAAAATTCTCTAGCTAAAACTACTGTCCCTGTAACCGTTGTTTTTTTCAGTGAATATATATTTATATATCTGTATAGCTCTCTATCTCTCTTCCTATATATGTATATATATATATATATATATATATATATATATATATATTCAACAATAAATAGATTTCCAAGGTAACCGCACACTCAGGAGATCAAAAGTAGAAAATTATTTATTTTAACACAACACGTTTCGGCTGACTAGCAGCCTTGCTCACATATATAATTAAACTAGATGCAATAACAACATGACATATAAACAGAGTGAAACTATTAGACTGTTAGCAGAGGATAGTGATACTATTATCTGCCCTGCTGATAAGGGAGGCAATATAGTGCTTTGGAAGAAACAAAGATACATTGATGAGGTCATGCACCAATTGAATAATGCCAAATTCTATAAGGTTGTAACTAAAGATGTATATACGAATAGCATTACGGGAATTTGGCACCTCTTGACTGAGTGGAAGGATAAGGGCCTCTTATTATGGGAAGAATATTGTTTCCTGAAAAAGGATTATCCTAAGTTACCTATACTATATATTCTTCCTCTGAGTAGACCGATTGTTTCCTCATGTGGGAATGTATTGGAAAATGTGTCTAAATATGTGGACTTTTTTCTGAGGGAATTCGTTATGAGCTTACCCTCTTATGTGCGAGATAGCAAAGATTTTTTAGGCAAACTAGAAGGCATTATGTGGGAAGATGAGTTTTTGCTCATTTCTTTAGATGTCAATTCTCTGTATACCATCATTGACCATGAGAAAGGCATACAAGCATGTAGACATTTTTTGCAGACAAGATCTTTAAGATATTTGGCACATACTGACATGTTCTTAGAGATGATAAGATATTGCCTGACCAATAATATATTTTTGTTCAATGGTGAGCTTTACAAACAAGTCCTTGGGACGGCAATGGGAACTTGCTTTGCTCCCAGTTTTGCCTGTTTGTTCATGGGTTTGTGGGAAGAAGAGATTTTTAAAGATGAAGAGAAATATCCAGAAATCAATCAGGCTACATTGTGGCTTAGATATATTGATGATCTTTTTATAATTTGGAAAGGATCCAAGAATGAGGCCATAGGGTTTATTGAGAAACCCAATGGAAATGACTACAATATTAGATTGACATATAATATCAGTTGTTCCTCAATTGATTTTTTGGATACTAAGATCACGATTAAGGATAAGAAGATTCACACTGAACTTTTTCGTAAAACTACAGCAGGCAATAGTTTACAGCATGCCACTAGTGGTGACCCTGACAAACTTAAATGGAGTATTCCTTATGGAGAATTATTAAGGGCCAAAAGAATCAGCAATACACATGAGGCCTTTGAACGAGAACAAAAAGATATGATTGTAAGATTCAAACAGAGGGGTTACCCGGATTGGGTAATAAAAAAGGCCACAGATAAAATCAAGAAAGTGGAAAGAATTCAGACACTCTTTGACAATACTGGGAAGGTGGAAAATGAGAAGAATAAGGGTATTAGATTGGTCTTAACTTACAATGAAGATATTACACAGATCAAAAAGATCATCTCTAAACATTGGAACATTTTGAAATGTGATCCTATTATTGGCAAAGAGATTCAGAGGTGGCCCTTAATTACCTATAGAAGAGGGCATAATCTTCATGATAGATTGAGATCAAATGATGTTACGCCCACTTCTCAAGTAAAAGAACATAACTTACAGGGATTTTTCCCTTGTGGCCATTGTAATGCATGCCATAACAGTATGGTAAGAAAAGAGTTCCCTGTAAATAAACTAGTCAATTCTTGACATGCAGCACTCCATTTACTATTTATGTATTGGAATGCCCTTGTCATCTCAGGTATGTGGGAAGCACTAAACATGCAGTGAAAAAACGTATCCTTGAACATATGCGTGCCATCACAACCAAGGATCCACATTATCCTGTAGCCAGACATTTTCAGGCTAATCACAATTCTGATATTACCCTGTTGTCTTATTTTGGTATCGAACATGTGCCATTACATAGCAGAGGGGGCAATAGAGAGTTGATTTTACGTAAAAAGGAATCACACTATATTGTGGATTTGGAAACTAAAACACTGAGAGGGTTGAATATTGGTGAGGAGTTGAATACCCACTTAATTGAAGATTAACATGATGGATTTTTCTGATATAGGGAATTGTTATAACTGTATCGTACACTTTTGCATTATTCTTATTACGATTAGCAGTGATTTTTTAACTAGTCCTATTTCTCTAACTAGTTCTTGTTTTTAATTCATCTATTTTATTTATGTCTTCTCAGAATGGTGGGGTCCGGATGGATTCCTGATTCTTGGATTGATTAGTGTTTGTGTCTTCACATGGTGAAGGGTATCGGCTATATAGAAACAGTGTTATGCTCTTTCTCATAAATGTGGCAATGATTTAGGAGGGGAGAATGAATTTTAATTTCCCTAGATATAGAATAACATTGATGTTAATTAACATTTGGGGGGTTTGAATTTAAAGAAGAAATCTTAATATAATATGTATGTGGTATATGAATTTGAGTATCTTATGTAGAAGGGAATGAGATCTAAAACTATGATATTGGTTTTATTCGTATTAATGAATAATAATGTCCTTAAGAAAATCTCTTTTTATATGGGATGTATATATGAGATATATTTATATTCATATTTATACTTATATTGTATCCATAGTTATATATATGTATATTGACATTATTTTTTGATATATGAATGCTCCTTGACATCCTGTTTGAGTAATTTTTTAGATGGGTACTTTTACATAGATATATACATATTATTGTTGTATTTCCTATTTTACCTAGCCCTATACTATTTTTGTTTATATGTATAGTTACATTTGTAATTATATAAGAAAAACAGAAAGAAAAAAAGACAAGACCTTATTTAGTCTTAGGAGTGAGAGAGAGAATAACAAAACTTTTTCTAGTCCTGTTTCTATGGCTGTGCTCATTGGGTATTTAATGTAGGATGTACTGGTTTAATTATACATGTGAGCAAGGCTGCTAGTCAGCCGAAACGCGTTGTGTTAAAATAAATAATTTTGTACTTTTGATCTCCTGAGTGTGCGGTTACCTTGGAAGTCTATTTATTGTTGAATTCAGATTAACCGGAGTGCTCTGCCAGTTGCTGCCGCACCACCCCTCCAGGGCCGCTCGGAGCCCGTTTTTGAGCATGATTTGTTGAGGATATATATATATATAAATATATATATATATTCCCTGAAAAATGCAAAAGTTACAAGGATGTTATAGCAAGGTTCTGAATTTACTCATTCAAAACCATAGAAATTCAGCAGTTATTGTTAGAGTTTTTTCAAGTAACTAAAACTCACGGCACTAAGGTAACTATAACTCATGCCCCCACCATGCACAGTTGTCTCATCAATAATTTTCTTGCAAATGTTGCAATGAGAATATGAAAGATGTCCTAGAATATGTCATCAGTGGTATAATATGTGGAGTAATGAGCTGTGCATGGCAAAGGTACAAGTTATAGTTACCTTAGTGGGCTAATTTTAGTTACTTGAAAAAACTCCAACAATAACTGCTGAATTTCTAGTATGATGTCTCTGTAATCTTTGTTTTTTCCAGTGAATTTCTAAGTTTTTTTTAATGTATGGTAATTTTCATTGCCATACGTGAATCATTGCCTTCTCTTGTGCACAGTGGGGGTTGCCCGCAGAAACAGCCAGTCCCTGCAGCCAACCCCCCTAACCACCCAACCCAAAGCTGTGCACAACCCTTTGCGCATATATGGCAGAAGTTGGCCCCGGCCTCTCTGGGTGTGAGAATAGGTGTGAAAGGCTGTATCCTGGGGGTAAAAGTGGCTGTCAGAGTGTCTGTCAGCTTGAAGTGCATACATCAGTGCTTTAGTGGGTGCATAAGTATGTGTGTGGGTGTGTGAGTGGGTGCATCAGGGTGTTAGTGGGAATGTGAGTGGGTAAGTGACGGTCTGAGTGGGTGTGTGAGTGGGTGTGTGAAGGTCTGAGTGGCTCTGTGAGTGGGTACGTGAGTGTCTGAGTGGGTTTGTGGGTGTGTCTGTGACTTTCTGAGTGTGCGTGGGAAAATTGATTAACAGAGAGACAAAGAGAGTGAAAGAAAGTGAGAGGAGAGATATAGATTTTTTATGCTTTGATGTCTGATATACTTAGAAAGAGTTATTTGTCTCTCATTTAAAATAAAAAATGTATTGTTTTTTTAAAAATATATAAAAAAAAAAATAACTTGAAATGAGTGGCTGGACTCTAACCCCCAAAGCTCAGTGTGAAGGTCTGCTGTCCATCTTTTTTTTTTTCATACTTTTTTTTAACATAAAAAGGCTTATGGGCTAGCTGATACTGTGGGGGAATCCTTAAGGCTTCTCTTGCAGTCCCATTGATTGAGCAAGCATGGAGCTGCTTTGAAGCATTTCAGAGATAAAAGCTTTGGATTTTGACAGCGAGACCAGCTTTACAGGTCCCGCTGTCAAAACCTGAAGTAATTTGCTGTGGCTTCCAAGCTACACCAAACAGCTATGTCCTGGGGGTGGGCACCCTGGGATATAGCAGGAGCTGGTGATCCCTGGTGTTTGAGGGTCCCAAAAGGACCCCCTTTCTTTTTTTAAATATTTGCCCTGGGGGGTGGTAGTCCCTGGGGCATCAGGAGGCCACAGACCCCGCATCTATAATGAAAGACCTGGGGAGGTGGTTGTTCCCAGGGCTGTGGGGGTCTGTGTCCCCCACAGCATATATAGTAATGAAAGCCCTGGTGGGGTGGTCGATCCCCAGGGCAGTTGGGGGGGGCACAGGTCACCCCTGCATTTTTAATAAAGAAAGCCCTGGGAAGGTGGCATTCCCCAGGGCTGTAGGGGGGCATGGCCTCTGTGTATAAAGTAATAAAAGCCATGGGGAGGTGGTGGTCCCCAGGGCACCGGGGGGACCATAGGCCCCCCTGCATATATAGTAATGAAAGCCCTGGGGAGATGGTGGTCCCAATGGCAGCGGGGGGCTGCGGGCCCCCTGAATTAAAAAAAAAAATGAAAGCCCGGGGAGTTGGTGGTCCCCGGGGCTGTGAGGGGACCAAGTGGCCCCATAACACAAATCTTTTAATGGCCCCGGGACCTGGCCCACCCTCGGGCCTCTTAAAAAACAAGCAGGGGAGTCCATGCTTTTTTTGGTTTTATTTTTCTGCGGCGAGTATCAGGATTTT
The DNA here is from genome assembly GCF_031143425.1 of Pleurodeles waltl. Taxonomy (NCBI): domain Eukaryota; kingdom Metazoa; phylum Chordata; class Amphibia; order Caudata; family Salamandridae; genus Pleurodeles; species Pleurodeles waltl. Next base: position 478,220,537 of record NC_090440.1, on the reverse strand, counting down.
GCAGCAAAAGAGATTTTTTAAATGTTTTTTTGCTCTGGGGGTCCCTTTCAGACCACCCCCCACCAGTGCTAAGGGGCCACGGTCTCCCTACCCTGGCCCCTTTTTTTTCTGGGACTCAGCTCAAGCCGAGTCCCACAATAGCTGCCAACATGTCCTGGTTTAAAGTGTTGTCAGCCAATCAGAGCTGTGTATTTCCCTGCATGAGCTCGTCTTTGTTAGCGAATACTTAGCGGTCAGAGCTATGCAAATATGAATTTCCCTAAATGTCTCAAAAACTACTGAACAGATTTACACCAATTCACCAAAAGCCCAATCTGTGTACTAACAGCTAGCTTTGTGCCAAATTTGGTGTAATTCCGTCCAGCGGTTTGGGCTATAGACGTGTTGACAAATCCTAAGGGAATTCAAATGGGAAACGCAATGTTTTTTTGAGCTCCCTTTTTCTCAGCCCTCACTTGACGGATCATCCTCAAACTTTCAATGTGCACCAAGACTCACCGGACAACGTTTTTTGGAGAATTTTGTGAAGATTCGTCAAACAGTGCCATAGATATAAGCAAGTCAAAAACACTTTTTCTATGGAAACATGGTCCGAATAATAACTAATACTGGCAATTACCAGTAGGTAATACATATATATATATATATATAGATATATTACATATAGGTGGTCATTACAACCCTGGCGGACGGTGTTAAAGCGGCGGTAATACCGCAAACAGGCCAGCGGAAAAAAAAAGGGAATCATGACCCTGGCGGAAACCGCCAACAAAGACAGCCACTTTAAAACTCAGACCGCCATGGCGGTACAGACAAGCAGTGCGGTGGTCACCGCCAACAGACAGGCAGAACCCAATGTTCCGCCCACAGTATCACAACCTGCCAATCCGCCACCTTTTCCGGGGCGGATTCACCGTGGATAAAAACAGCCGGAACTCCAAATCCTACCGGCCCTCGTATTCCGACTCATCTATGAAGACCAACGCCTGCGCCGGTGAAGACAACGGTGAGTACTGCACCTATGACATAGGGGAGGGGGGAGGCAAAAGTTAGGGACACACACACACAACACCCCCACCCCTACTCCACCCTCGCATATTACAACACACACACCAATGCATACACAAAAATCACAGTAACAACCCACAACCCCCCCCGGAAGAATGAAAAGACAAAACGAAATCAGTCCAAACAGTGTAATGTAGCAATATAAATGTCTCAAAAATTAACAGTTATGTTAGAAAATCATACAAAAGTATATACATTACGAGAAGTAGTGCAGATATGCACATATCAATGTCCGTGCACACTAGTCCAAAGATGCATGGGCGCGGCCCACACAAGATACCTGTCCACAGACGGAGAGAACACTGCCGGGGCATCAGATAGAAATACTACAGGCACCTCAGGGGGAAGGGACGGTGGGGCACCTCAGCCGGAGGAGTGCAAACCCAGATCCACGACGGGGCTCAATGCCCATTGATGTATCCTGGGGAGTGCAAAGCCACAGTCTCTCAAGTCTCTACAGTGGGTGGTTTGCCCACTGTACCATCCTGGGGAGTGCAAAGCCACAGTCTCTCAAGTCTCTACAGTTGGTGGTTTGCCCACTGTACCATCCTGGGGAGTGCAAAGCCACAGTCTCTCAAGTCTCTACAGTGGGTGGTTTGCCCACTGTACCATCCTGGGGAGTGCAAAGCCACAGTCTCTCAAGTCTCTACAGTGGGTGGTTTGCCCACTGTACCACCCTGGGGAGTGCAAAGCCACAGTCTCTCAAGTCCCTACAGTGGGTGGGTTGCCCACTGCACCATCCTGGGGAGTGCAAAGCCACAGTCTCTCAAGTCTCTACAGTGGGTGGTTTGCCCACTGTACCATCCTGGGGAGTGCAAAGCCACAGTCTCTCAAGTCCCTACAGTGGGTGGGTTGCCATGGCGGTCTCTGGACTGTTCAGCAGTGCTTTGCCATGGCGGTCTCTGAACTGTTCAGCGGTGCTTTGCCATGGCGGTTCTGGACTGTTCAGCGGTGCTTTGCCATGGCAGTCTCTGGACTGTTCAGCAGTGCTTTGCCATGGCGGTTCTGGACTGTTCAGCAGTGCTTTGCCATGGCGGTCTCTGGACTGTTCAGCGGTGCTTTGCCATGGCGGTTCTGGACTGTTCAGCGATGCTTTGCCATAGCGGTCTCAGGACTGTTCAGCAGTGCTTTGCCATGGCGGTTCTGGACTGTTCAGCGGTGCTTTGCCATGGCGGACTCTGGACTGGGCATTGGTGTGTGGCATGACGTTCTCTGGACTGGGCATTGGTGTGTGGCATGACGTCCTCTGGACTGGGCATTGGTGTGTGGCATGACGTTACCTCATTGCCCAGCGGGGCTGTGGCAGCCGGGTCCCTCCTGGGCACTGACTCCGGCCATGGCGGTGGTCTCCTGACCAGTGACGATACTTGGGCCCTCCTGGGCTATGACTCTGGCGGTGGTCTCCTGACCAGTGACGATACTTGGGCCCTCCTGGGCTATGACTCTGACGGTGGTCTCCGGACCAGTTACGACGGTGCTGGCGGTGGCGTCCCGACCGCCGGGAAGGATGCCGCCCTTCTCCGCTGTGATGCTCACACCAGGCTGTGCAGACTTCGTCTGGCCCTTCCCCACCTTTGGAGGAGTCACAGCTCCCTCTGCAATCCCCCTGGAACCGCTGTGAGTTGTTTTGCCTCCAGAAGTCTTCACAGGGTCCCGTCAGCCACTTTCCAATTTCAGAGCCATTACAGGGGGTGGGCTGCCAGTGCCTTGGCTCCGGGTCACACTGCCTGCCCTGGTGGCCGGTGCACTCCACACACCTTGAACAGGCACCACTGGTTTTGGAGGCTTTTTGGCTGAGGCGCTACGACGGGACTGATGAATTGGAGGGGGTGGGGGCAAAAAGGTCAATTTTGCAGAGGGACAGTTTCTGACGGACACTGGGAAGGGTAGTTGGAGGGGGTCTGGGAGTGGAGGAAGAGGAGGTGGTTGTAGGAGGTGTCACTTTAGGTGTTTTGGGTGCAGATGCAGGTACTGGAGGCTGTCGTGAGGTGGATGGATGTTGGGTGTGTGGTTGCCGGCGTTTGTGTACTTTGGGTGGGGCGTCACAGACACACTGGGAGAGGACACAGGGGACGTGTAAATGGGAGTGGAGGTGGTGAGTGCAGGTGAGCAGCTTGTGGTGCTGGGTGTCCTGGTGTGAGTCCTAGTGCCTGTAGATGTAGTGCATGCAGGTGAGAGTGTAGATGACACTGGGAGGGAGGAGGCAGACACCGAGGAGGGGGACACAGTGGAGGCAGTGTGTGTTGGTGTGTCTGCATGTGGGTGATGCTTGAGTGAGTGCCTGTGGATTGTGTGGTGCCTATGTTTGCCAGAGCTTCCCTTGGGTGTTGACGTGTGTGCATGCTGGTCTGTAGGTGTGCTTGGGATGGGCTGGGGTACAGGGGATTGGGTCTGGGTGGAGGAGGTTGGAGGGGGAGGCTAGAGACAGGGACAATGGCTGCCATCAGTGCTGAGGCCAGAGATTGCAGGGTTCGCTGAAGGACAGCCTGACCAGAATGAATGCCCTCCAGGAATGCATTACCGTGTTGCAACTCTCTTTCTACACCCTGGATGGCATTCACAGTGGTAGACTGCCCAACAGTGAGTGACCTGAGGAGGTCAATGGCCTCCTCACTGAGGGCAGCAGGGGTGACTGGGGCAGGGCCTGAGGTGCGTGGGGCGAAGGTGATGCCCACGCTCCTGGGTGAGCGGGCACGGGGCGAACGCTGAGGGGCTGCTGGGAGGGTGGTGCTGGTAGGGGAGGTGGTGGCTGTACCTGTAGAAGTGGGGGAGCTGGTTGGTGATCCGGTGGCCGACGTGAAGCTCCCCTCACCCTCCGTCCCACTGGTGCATTCAGAGTCCGTGGAGTGGCCCTCCATGGCCATGTGGGATGCAGCTCCCTCGTGCTCCGGTGCCACTGTACCTCCGCCTGATAATGCTGATGCACAAAAGAACAGGGAGAGCACAAAAAGGGGGGGGGGAGACAGAAGAAGAACAGGTTGAGTGCATGGCATACCGCTACCGTTGGCGGACAATACAGACACAGCTGACCCCTGCACTACGCCGTGCTCCTGGCCTCTGCAGATGCAATTCCTGGGATGTGGCCTACATGGCTATGGTGGAGATCTGCACACATCGATGTCACAGGGGCATCTATACCTGTACTTGGCACTATACTGCGGTGGGGTAGAGTGCCACATGGCCTGAATTACAGAGGGGCCTAGTCTACGTATTTCTGCCTGGCCTAGGTACACCCACAGGCCTGCTCCCCACCCAGACCCCTCCACTGTGCGCAAAGTCCGCAGAATGAGAGTGTACTCACACCCTTGTGTCTGCTGTGATGCCCTCAAGTGCCCATCCAACTCAGGTTAGGCCACCGCCAGGATCCGGAACATCAGGGGGGTCATGGTGCAACGGGCACCCCTCCCACGTTGGGGGGCCATCCCCAGCTGAGCCTCCACTGTGTTCTTGCTGCAGCGGCAAATGTCCTCCCATCTCTTCCGGCAGTGGATGCCCCGTCTCTGGTGGGTCCCCAGGGTCCGGACGTCCTTGGCGATGGCACGCCAAATGTCCTTCTTCTGGTGGGCGCTGACCTACATGACATGCACAAGGGAAGAAGCAAAGTCATTACCTACTGCACCGTAGATGTAAGTGTCCCCCCTCCCTACCCTTGCCATTTGGCACATGCATTCATGTTCCCTGAATTCTGCACCCTTTCCTCTTACAACCAGCCCTCTCCACCCAGGCCTAGCCCATACAACGTGCTCCCTGGGTACTTACCTGTTGGTCTGGAGGACCGTAGAGTTGCGTGTACTGGGGGAGGGCCTGTGTACTAGTTTCTCCAACTCCTGAGCAGTGAAGGCAGGGGCCCTTTCCCCAGACGCAGCAGCCATCGTCGTTTCCAGACCGAGGTCACAGCAGCACTTGCAGAGTAGGTCCTCTCCTGTCGAAGGTCAGGTATCTTGTGATTGAACAGATAGAAAATGGCGGTGACGTCCGCGGAGGTGACGTCCGCGGCGGTGCGTATCATCACCGCCGGCGCACTTGTTCATTGGCTCCTGGGACCCATAGGGTCCGATGTTAACCAATCCAGCATTGCGCCGCGGTCTACGACCGCCTCCCGCGACGGTGTGCAACGCCAACGCAGTTACCCCACAATCCCATTGTCCCAGTGTAGAGGTCAGGCATCCGCCATTTCAGGGGCCCACATGGCTTCATTTACTTCTGCGTCACACATAGCTAGGCCCACACTCAACACACAATACAGGGAGGGTTTTGTGTTTGGTGTCGTCTTCTGTGTAACTGTGGGTACATACCTTGCAAAAATCTTGACTCTGTGGTTGCTGTTGTCCTTCCTAGGTGCCGTCAGCTGGACATTTGAGAAGATGGCGGAATCCTCCAGTGTACCGACCGCTGGTGGACCTGTTGACAATGGAGGAGCAACATTTAATCGTCACCTACAGGTTTGACCGTGCCACAATCCAGGAACTATGTACCCAGTTGGAGCCAGACCTGATGTCACCAATCCGCCATCCCACAGGAATCCCCCCTGACATGCAGGTGCTGTCAGTGCTCCATTTCCTTGCAAGTGGCTCTTTTCAAACAACAGTGGCCATGGCATCAGGGATGTCCCAGCCTATGTTTTCCAACGTGCTGTCCAGAGTGTTGGCTGCCCTGCTGAAACACGTAAGGAGATACATCATTTTCCCTGAGGTGGATGATTTGCCTACTGTGAAAGGTGACTTCTATGCCCTTGGACATATCCCCAACGTCATAGGTGCTATTGATGGGACCCATGTAGCTCTGATCCCCCCCATACAGGAGTGAACAGGTGTACAGGAACCGTAAGAGTTATCATTCCATGAATGTACAGATGGTCTGTTTGGCAGACCAGTACATCCTCCAGGTAAATGCTATGTTCCCTGGCTCAGTGCATGATGCCAACATCCTACGGAATAGCAGCATCCCTGATATGATGGGTGAACTCCAGAGGCACTGTGTGTGGCTATTAGGGGACTCTGGTTACCCCAATCTGTCCTGGCTATTGACCCCAGTGGGGAATCCCAGGACCAGGGCAGAGGAATGCTACAATGAGGCCCATGGACGGACTAGGAGGGTGATCGAACGGACCTTCGGCCTCCTGAAGGCCAGGTTCAGGTGCCTCCATATGAAAGGTGGTTCCCTATTCTACTCACCGAAGAAGGTGTGCCAGATCATCATCGCCTGCTTGATGCTTCACAATCTTGCATTGCGACGCCAGGTGCCTTTTCTGCAGGAGGATGGTCCAGATGACGGTGTTGTGGCAGCTGTGGAGCCTGTGGAGCCTGTGGACAGTGATGAGGAGGAAGCTGAGGAAGAAGACAACGACAACAGGGAGTCAGTCATACAGCAATATTTCCAGTGACACACAGGTGAGAACAATTTCATTTTTTACCATTACATTCACTGTCACACGTCTTCCTCTATCCTGTGTGTAATTTAATGGCATTATTTGGTAACTGAGTTGTTCCTTTCCATTACTGTTTCACAGGTGTGGTTACCAACGTGTGTCATCTGCATGCATCCTTGAAGGACTTGTGATGTGTGACATAGGTATGTTGGCTTTACAAGTTGACACGCATTTTGACACTGTCATTGATAATACATCATATAAAATCATGGACTGACTCCAGATTGTTTTGTGGTTCAAGGGTGTTTATTGAAGTGCTCAAAAATGGAGGGTGTTGTAAAATGGTGAGGGGTGATGGTGGAGGAATGTCCATGGCAGGGTCCAGTCTATTAATCTCACAGGTACACTGCCCATCTGGGCATAGGAAGTGGAGCTGGGGCAGTTTAAGTATGGACAGGGTAACAAAGTAGGACAGTGGGGGACAATCAGGGTGGTCTCATTTCCTGACGGGGGTCTTGCCATCTTGCTCTGTTCTGTTCCTGGATCTCAGGGCCCGCTTGTGTGGTGGTTGTCTGTCTGCAGGGGGTGGGGTGCTGGTGTGGTGGTCCTGTGGCGGGGCGTCCTGTCCACTAGCGCCGGCGGAGGTGGTGGCCAGTTCATCATCCTGGCTAGTGTCAGGGGCCCCTTGGAGTGCCACGGTGTCCCTCAAGGTCTGCTGTATGTCCTTCAGCACCCCTACGATGGTGCCCAGGGTGGAGCTGATGGTCCTGACCTCCTCCCTGAAGCCCAAATACTGGTCCTCCTGCAGGTGCTGGGTCTCCTGAAACTTGACCAGGAACGTCGCAATCATTTCCTGGGAGTGTTGGTATGCTCCCATGATGGAGGAGAGGGCCTTGTGGAGAGTGAGTTCCCTTGGCCTGTCCGCCCCCTGTCGCACAGCAGCCCTCCCAGTTCCCCTGTGTTCCTGTGCCTCCGTCGCCTGAACGGTGTGCCCACTACCACTGCCCCCAGGTCCCTGTTGTTGTTGGGGTGGTGGGTTTTCCTGTGTTCCCTGTGTTGGTGGACACACCGCTGATTGACCTGTCCTGGGTACGGAGGTTTGGGCCCGCTGGGGGGTGCTGTGCTGGTGTTCCCAGAGGGTGGAAGGTCAGTTTTGGGCTGTGCCTGTGCAAGGGGAACCGACTGTCCCGATGCCCACGATGGTCCGGGCTGGTCATCAGGATCCAGTAGGGCAGAGCTGCTGTCGTCACTGTGGGCCTCTTCTGTGGGTGGAATGGAGTTGTCTGGACCCTCCGTGGTGGTGACAGTCCTTCGTGATCCTGCAGGGGCATAAGGGCATGATTATTGCATGTGTGTGTGTCATGGTGTGCAATGGGTGGCTCACCGTGTACCCCAGTGCAAGCATTCCTGTGTGTGGGTTTGTGTGATGATGGTTAGGGGTTGCTATGGGTATGTGCAGTGGGCATGCTTTAGTGATGGGTGTCCATGCTTTGTTTTGTCATGCAGGGCTTGGTGTTGGGATGTGTGCTTTGTGTTATGAGTACATTAGTGAGGAGTTGGAGTGATAGGGGAGGGGGTGAGGGTGGGGGTGTGGATGGCATGCAGGTAGGATGGGGAATATGATAGTTAAGATTTGACTTACCAGTGTCCATTCCTCCACTGACTCCTCCGAGGCCCTCAGGATGCATGATGGTCAAGACTTGCTCCTCCCATGTTGTTAGTTATGGGGGAGGAGGTGGGGGTCTGCCGCCAGTCTGCTGAACCGCGATGTTGTACCTGGAGACCGTTGAACGCACCTTCCCCCATATGTCGTTCCACCTCTTCCTGATGTTGTCCCAATTTCTTGGATGCTGTCCCACTGCGTTGACCCTGTCGACTATTCTTCGCCATAGCTCCATCTTCCTGGTTATGGATGTGTGCTGCACCTGTGAGCCAAATAGCTGTGGCTCTACCCGTAGGATTTCCTGCACCATGACCCGGAGCTCCTCCTCGGAAAAGCGGGGGTGTCTTTGGCGTGACATGGGGTGGTGTGGGTGATGTGTGGGGTGGAGTGTGTGGTGATAAGTGTGGTGATATGTAGTGGTGTGTGGTGTTTTGTGCGTGGAAGTTGTGTGGGTGATGGTGTTGTGTGCCTGTGGATGCTGTTATTCTTGCTGGTGCCCTCTCTCTGTGCTTCTTTCAGATTTTCTGGTCGTAGGGGTCTGTGGGTGATGTGGGTGTGTGTTTTATATTGTTTTGGTTGTGTGGGAGTGGTGTTTGTATGTGTATCAGGTGTGTGTATTTCGAATTGTCCAATGTGGTGGTGTTTTGGAGATGTGTGTGTATTTTGAACGCGGCGGTGTGTACCGCCAATGGAATACCGCGGTTGAAAGACCGCCACGTGGATTCGTGGGTCGTAATAGCATGGGCGTGTTTCTGTTGGCGTGGAGGTGGAGGTTTTGTTTTCGCCAGTTTAACACTGACCTTTGGTGTGGCGGACTTGTGTGGGTGTCTGAATTTCTGCGGATTCCGAGATGTGTGTCATAATAGCTGTGGCGGAATTCCGCGGCGGTGTATTGGCGGTCTTCTGCATGGCGGTAAGCGGCTTTTACCGCCAATGTTGGAATGACCACCATATTATATATATATATATATATATATATATATATATATATATATATATATATATATATAATATATATTACCACTAGGTAATATATATATCTATATTACCTAATGGCAGTTGCAAGTAGGAAATGTGTTTTTGTTTGGCCAATTATTTTGGCCCTGTATGACAAATCTTCACAAAGTTTTCAAAACTAGTTTGCCACTCACTTCAGCTGCTGTCTTGAAAGTTTTAAGGTGATTCATCAAATTGGGGTTGAGAAAAAGGAGGGTCCAAAAAAATGATTTTCCCCCATGCAACTTCAATGGTGATTTTTAAATACGACTACAGCCCCAACCACTGGACGTAATTACTCCAAATTTGGCAGTAAGGTAGCCCTTGGTCCAGAAAGCCACTCTTTTGTTATTTCGTATAAATCCGTTCTGTAGTTTTTGAGACATTTAAAGAAAACTAAATTTGTATATCTGGGTGGAGCCTAAGCAGAGATCTCATGCTGAGTTCTGGTTGGCTGACAGCACTTCAACTAGAAAGTGCTGGCAGCCATCTTAAACCAATATACATGATAGCACCCCATTGAAATGCACTGTAGTGAATGGCAGGTTTTGAGAGTCTCAAAAAGTAGAATGTATAAAGGGTGATAATAGATTTTAGCTGCAATATAAATTATTTGTTGATGGTACTATACTAATTTTAGGAATGGTGGTGTGTGCTAAGGTGATTTTACCCTGTGAAAAAGGCTTCTGCTCAGATCTCATGAATCATGTTTGAGAGAAAACTGTTTTCTCATGATTTTCCCATAAAGGCTATGGAAGGTGCTCCAGAAGCTAAAACGTTCCAGTAAAGTCACACTATCTTCCTCATATAAGAATGAAGTCAGACATTCTCAGTGAAACATGTACTTCCAAGAGGAGCAGCCTGTCAGTTGGTTCCCTTGTGTTCTACTACAACTAGAGCACTAAGGGGGTCATTCCTACCCTGGCGGTCCGAGACCGCCAGGGTAGGGGACGGAGGAAGCACCGCCAACAGGCTGGCGGTGCTTCCGGGCCTATTCTGACCGCGGCGGTAAAGCCGCGGTCAGAAAAGGGAAGCCGGCGTTTTCCCGCCGGTTTCCCGCTGCCCCTGTGAATCCTCCACGGCGGCGCTGCAAGCAGCGCCGCCATGGGGATTCCGACCCCCTTCCCGCCAGAACCAGGCTGGCGGGAACGGGTGTCGTGCATGGGCACTGCAGGGGCCCCCTAACAGGGCCCCACATTGATTTTCAGTGTCTGCTTGGCAGACACTGAAAATCGCGACGGGTGGAACTGCACCCGTCGCACACCAGCATCTCCGCCGGCTCCATTCGGAGCCGGCATCCTCGTTGCTGGTGCTTTCCCGCTGGGCGGGCGGGCGGCCTTTTGGCGGTCGCCCGCCAGCCCAGCGGGAAAGCCAGAATGACTGCCGCGGTCTTTTGACCGCGATGCGGTCTTCTGGCGGGGCAACTTTGGCGGGCGACCTCCGCCGCCCGCCAAAGTTGGAATGACCCCCTAAGAGTCTTACTTATGACAAAAGTGTGGCACACCGGAAGCCATCAAACTTAGAACATTCAATTTAGAAACGAACAAAATGATTTCATTTTGTCATTGTAATTATTATTAGTGCAATAGAAAAAAAAATAAGAGTTTTTAAGTGACTTCTTAAATATCTTCTTCTTCTATTTCATTAAAACATTCTGACATGCAGATAGAAACATGCACTTTCAACAACAGCACCAGACTGCTAGTTAACACCCTGCTGATTACCAGCTTTACTACAGTGTTCTAATGAGCATCTAGAGTGCTAACATTGTGAATTCATGCTAAAAGTGTGCCACTTCTGAATGCCATCTTGATGGAATCAAAGTGGAAAACTGAAAGTATTTTCTACTCAGGATTCTGAGGTAAATGAGGAAATTAGGGAGCTTCATAACAAATATGTTTCCCAAGATGGGCATCAGATTAAACAGAGCCCAAAAGTAGCACAAATATCACCCAAATGTCCCCACCCTGGGACCGCAAAACTCGTGGGGAGGATGCCACCCCCATGCCGGTGGATTCCCACCTGCCCTACCACAATGTTCGCGCCGGTCTGACAATAGAGTGTTCCTGCCAGTCAGATCGGCAGGAACAGCGCTATGAGATAGCACTCAGCTCCTTTGAAGGAGCTGAGTACTATCTAGTAGCACAGAGGGGGCTGACCAGGACCCAGAGAATGTGCACTGGCTCCCCCCCAGCCTTTTCATGGCAGGGTCCCTGCCATGAAAAGTCTGGTAGAGAACAAAGTAGTAATCAGCCAAGAGGTGCTGAGTCCTACGCCGCCCTAGCTGACTACAACAAATACTGCTGCCACCCCACCGGGATCTGTGACCCTGACGGGGACAGCAGTCTTTAGGCGGGTCCACCCGTGTAACTCGGAATCTGGTGGTTGGACCACCACAGCCGCGGCGGTCCCGACCGCCACCGCAAGGTTGGTGGTCCTAGGGCTGCCTGCCTTGTAATGACACTGTTATTTTGTTGTTATTTTGCAGTTTTGTATTTTGCTCAGACTTAGACTTGAAAGTATTTGAGTGCTTTACACGAGCCTCAGGTACATTACACAAGGACACATTTGTTTTGGTTTTAGGCATCTGGAGATTAAGGGGGTCATTACAACATTGGCGGTAAAAACCGCTTACCGCCGTGCAGAAGACCGCCAACACACCGCTGTGGAATTCCACCACAGCCATTATGACCCACAGCTCGGAATCCACCAAATCTAGACACCCACACAAGTTTGCCACACAAAAGGTCAGTGATAAACTGGCGATAACAAAACCTCCACCATCACGCCAACAGGAATACGCCCACACTATCACGACCCACGAATCCAGGTGGCGCACTTTCAACCGCGGTATTCCATTGGCGGTACACACCGCCACGCTCAAAATACACACACATTTACAAAACACATCCACATTGGACAAATCGAAATACACACACCTGATACACATACACACACCACTCCCACACACCCAATACAATATAAAACACCCACCCACATCACCCACAAACCCCTACGATAACAATTGCGACAGAAGGCCAGAGAGAGACACCACCAGAAACAACACTAGCATCCACAGGCACTCAACACCATCACTCACACAACATCCCCGAACCTCACACAACCCACCTCTAAATATCACCCCACACATCACAACACACCCCACCCCACACATCACCCACACCACCCCATGGCACCGCAAAGACACCCCAGGTTTTCTGAGGAGGAGCTCAGGGTCATGGTGGAGGAAATCATCCGGGTAGAGCCACAGCTATTCGGATCACAGGTGCAGCACACCACCATAGTTAGGAAGATGGAGCTATGGCGAAGAATCGTGGACAGGGTCAACGCAATGGGACAGCACCCAAGAACACGGGATGACATCAGGAAGAGGTGGAACGACCTACGGGGAAGGTGCGTTCTGTGGTCTCAAGACACCAGATTGTACTTCCGAGGATTGGCGGCAGACCCCCACCTCCTCCCCCAGAACTTACAACATGGGAGGAGCAGGTCTTGACTTTACTGCATCCTGATGGCCTTGCAGGAGTAGCTAGAGGAAGGGACTCTGGTAATTCAAACCTTAAACTACCATATCCCCCACCCTACCTGCATGCTAACACCTACCCCCACCCTCACCCTCACCCCATCACTCCAACTCCTCACACATGTCCCACTATCACAAACCACACAACCCAAACCCAAGCACTGCATGCAACACCAAAGCATGGACACCCATCACCAAAGCATGGCCACTGCACATACCCATACACCCCCCTAAGCCATTATCACAGAAGGTCCCACACAAGAATGGAAGCACTGGGGTACAGGGTCACCCACCCATTGCACACCATGGCACATACAGATGCAATAATCGTGCCTTTACACCTCTGCAAGACCCCTACCCAACGTCACCGGACAGGAAGGCCAGACATGACCACTCCACCCACAGAAGAGGCCCACAGTGATGACAGCAGCTCTGTCCAACTGGATCTAGATGACCAGCCCGGCCCATCTGGGACCTCGGGAGAGTCGGTTCCCCTCACACTGGCACAGGCCACTACAGAGATTCCCCCCTCTGGAAACACCAGCACAGCACCCACCCAGAGGGCCCATACCTCTGTCCCCAGGACACGTCAAGCAGCAGTGTGTCCACCACTACAGGGAACCCAGGCAAACCCACCACCCCAACAACACGAGGGACCTGGGGGCAGTGGTAGTGGGCACACGGTTCAAGGGACAGAGGCCCAGGAAAACAGGAGAACTGGGAGGGCTGCTGTGCGACAGGGGGAGGACAGGCCAAGGGATCCCACTCTCCACGAGGCCCTCTCCAACATCATGGGAGCCTACCACCATTCCCAGGAGACAATGGCAACGGTACTGGCCAAGTTTCAGGAGACCCAGCGGCTGCAGGAGGAACAGTATTTGGGGTTCAGGGAGGAAATCAAATCCATCAATTCCACCCTGGGAACCATTGTAGGGGTGCTGAAGGAACTCGTCAACACCAGGAGGGACACTGTGGCACAACAAGGGGCCCCTGACACTAGCCTGGACGATGAACTGCCCACCACCACCGCCGGCGATAGTGGACAGTAGGTACCGCCACAGGACCACAACACCAGCACCCCACCCCCTGCAGATGGAGAACCACCCAGCAAACGGTCCCTGAGATCCAGGAACAAGACAGAGAACAATGCCAAGACCCATGCCAAGACATGAGACCACCCTGATTGTCATCCTTCTGTCCCACTTTGTCACCCTGTCCATACTTAAACTGCCCTACCTCTACTTCCTATGCCCCTTTAGACAATACACCTGTGAGACTAATAGACTGGACTCTGCCATGGACATTCCTCCACCATCACCCCTGACTATTTTACAACCCCCTCCACTATTTGGCACTTAAATAAACACCCTTAAATCAGAAAACAATCTGGAGTCAGTCTGTGCTTTTGAAAATGTTTATTTGCAATAACTGTGGAAAAATGCTATATCCAATGTAATGTCAACATACCTATGTCACACAGCTCTAGTCCATGCAGAAACAAAGCAGAGGTCAAACAGTGGGACCCAGATCTGTGAAATCAAAAGGGAAAGTGACAACTCAGTGTCCATGCAGACAGATGAGAGGTAGAATAATTAAATCAGATGTAGCAGGCAGTGTTGTCTTCTTACCTGTGTCTCACTGGAAGTATTGTTGGATCACCGTGTTCCTGTTGTCTCTGTCCTCTTCATCTGCTTCCTCATCTTCACTGTCCACAGGCTCCACAGCTGCCACAACACCTCCATCTGGACCATCCTCCTGCAGAAAAGGCACCTGTCATCGCAAAGCCAAGTTGTGAAGCATACAGCAGGCCACGATAATCTGGCACATCTTTTTTGGTGAGTAGAATAGGGAACCACCTGTCATATGGAAGCACCAGAACCTGGCCTTCAGGAGGCCGAAGGTCCTCTCTATCATCCTCCTAGTTCACCCATAGGCCTCATTGTAGCGTTCCTCTGCCCTTGTCCTGGGATTCCTCACTGGGGTCAGTAGCCATGACAGGTTGGGGTAACCAGAGTCACCTGCAAATGTCGAGGGAAAACTATTAGACACACACTAACTCTTAGGGACATCCCCAGACCCAGACACCTAGTCACACTGTATTGGGTCCATGTTCTCACCTAATAGCCACACACGGTGCCTCTGGAGTTGCCCCATCACATAAGGGATGCTGCTATTCCGCAGAATGTAAGCATCATGCACTGAGCCAGGAAACTTGGCATTTACATGGGAGATGTACTGGTCGGCCAAACACACCATCTGCACATTCATCAAATGGTAACTCTTCCGGTTTCTGTACACCTGTTCACTCCTGTGTGGGGGAAGCAAGGCCACATGTGTCCCATCAATGGCACCTATGACGTTGGGGATATGTCCCAGAGCATAGAAGTCACCTTTCACTGTAGGCAAATCCTCCCCCTGAGGGAAAACGATGTAGATGTACATGTGTTTCAGCAGGGCAGACAACACTCTGGACAACACGTTGGAGAACATAGGCTGGGACATCCCTGATGCAATGGCCACTGTTGTTTGAAAAGACCCACTTGCTAGGAAATGGAGTACTGACAGCACCTGCACTAGAGGGGGGATTCCTGTGGGATGGCGAATAGCTGACATCAGGTCTGGCTCCAACCGGGCACACAGTTCCAGGATTGTGGTACGATCAAGTCTGTAGGTGACAATTACATGTGGCTCCTCCATTATTAACAGGTCCACCAGCGGTCTGTACACCGGAGGATGCCGCCATCTACTCACCTGTCCTAGCGGACGTGCTCTATGGAGGAGAACAGCGATCAGAGGGTCAGCCAACACTGAGGTACGTAAACACAACTTAATAGGAAAATGTTTGAAAATCGACATATGGCTGTATTAGTGTTTAAGCAAGGCCTAGATATGTGTGACGCAGTCAAAATTATTGCCATGTGGCCCCCTGAATGGCGGCTGCCTGACCTGTAATGTGGAACAAGGGGAGGGGATATAAGGTAACTGCGCTGGCGTTGTACACCATCGCAGTAGGTGGTCGAAGACCGCGGCGCAATCCTGCATTGGTTAACATTGGATCCTATGGGTCCCCGGAGCCAATGACGATATACACTGGTGGGGACGGTACGCACCGCCGCGGACATCACCGCCATTTTCTGTCTGTTCAATCACTTGATACCTGACCTTCGACAGGAGAGGACCTACACTGCAAGTGCTGCTGTGACCTCAGTCTGGAAGAGACAATGGATCATGTGTCTGGGGAAAGGGCCCCTGCCTTCAGCACGGAGGAGTTGGAGAAACTAGTGGATGGGGTCCTCCCCCAGTACACGCTACTCTACGGTCCTCCAGACAAACAGGTGAGTACACTGTGAGCATGCTGTATGGGCAATGCCTGTTTGGAGTGGTGTTGATGAAAGATAGAGGGAGGAGAATGAGGCGTGCATGAAACAACGGTGAGTGCATGTGCATCATGGCAAGGGTAGGGATGCGGGCCAATGACTGTGACTGTGTGGACGGTTATATATTCTCCTTTTCCCCTGTACTATTCCTGTAGGTCAGCGCCAACCAGAAGAAGGATATTTGGCGTGCCATCGCCAAGGAAGTCCGGACCCTGGGGGTCCACCACAGAAGGACTACCCACTGCCGGAAAAGATGGGAGGACATTCACAGCTGGAGCAAGAAGACGGCGGTGGCCCAGCTGGGGATGGCCTCCCAACTTGGGAGGGGTGCCCATTGCACCATGACCCCCCTGATTTTCCGGATCCTGGCGGTGGTGTATCCGGAGTTGGATTGGCGCTTGAGGGCATCACAGCAGCCACAAAGGGGTGAGTACACTCTCATTCTGCTGATTCAGCGTGCATTGTAGGTGTCTGGGTGGGGGAGGTGGGCTGTGGGTTCCCCTAGGCCAGGGCGGGTTTAGTAGGCAAGGTCCCTTCTCAATGCAGACCCTGTGGCACCCCACCCCATCTGTGTTCAGAGCCAACTACACCTAGCCAGGCTCCTGTGACTTCCATGTGTGCAGTAATCGGGCATAGGCCTTGTAACCCATGTCCCTGTGATTAATTAGGGAACTCTGAGTGCACGGCGTAGTGCAGGGGGCTTCTGTATCTGTAGTGTCCGCCAACAGTAGCGGTATTGGATGCACTCAACATGTCTTTCTTCTGTCTCCCCCCACCTTTTTGTGGTCTCCCTGTTCTTGTGTGCATTGGCATCATCAGGCGGAGGAGCAGTGCCACCGGAGCAGGAGGGAGCAGCATCCCACATGGCCCTGGAGGGTGACACAACAGAGTCAGAAGCCACCAGTGGGACGGAGGGCGAGGGGAGCTCCATGGCGGGGACAGGAGCTGAGACCAGCGAGACGGACTCCTCCTCTGATGGGAGCTCCCTTGTGATGGCGGGCCCCTCTGTGCCCCGCATCAACAGGTACAGCCGCCACCCCCCCACCAGCACCCCCCTTCCAGCAGCCCCTCAGCGTGTGCCCCGTGTCTGCTCACCCAGGAGGGTGGGCATCTCCTTTGCCCCAGGCACCTCAGCCCCTGCCCCAGTCAGCCATGCTGCCCTCAGTGAGGAGGCCATTGACCTCCTCAGGTCCCTCTCTGTTGGCCACTTTACCATTTTGAATGCCAACCAGGGTGTAGAGAGGCCGTTGCAACAGACCAATGCATAACTGGAGGGCATTCATTCTGGTCAGGCAGCCCAACAGCGAGCTTTTCAGACTCTGGCCTCAGCACTGATGGCAGCCATTGTCCCTGTCTCTAGCCTCCCCCTCCAACTTCGTCCACCCAGACCCAAACCCCTGTACCCCAGCCTCTCCCAAGCACACCATCAGACCAGCATGCACACATGTCAACACACAAAGGAAGCTCAGGCAAACATTAGCACCACACATCCCACAGGCACTCAAGCAAGCATCATACACATGCAGACATACCAACAGCCACTGCCTCCACTGTGTCCCCCTCCTCCTCATCTCCCTCTTCCCTCCCAGCCTCGTCTCCACTCACACCTGCATGCACTACATCTTCAGCCACTACCCCCATCACCAGCACACCCACCACCACACCCCGCTCACGTGCAGTCACCACCCCCACTACCATTCACACATCCCCTGTGTCCTCTCCCAGTGTGTCTGTGAGCCCACCTCCCAAGGTACACAAACGCAGCCACACACCCACCCAACAGCCATCCACCTCACCACAGCCTCCAGCCATGCACCTTCACCCAAAGTCAGCAAATGTACACCTCCTACAACCACCACCTCTTCCTCCACTCCCAAACCCCCTCCATCTACCCATCTCAGTGTGTCCCAAAAACTTTTCCTGTCCAACCTTGACCTCTTCCCCTCACCTCCCCCACCCCTTCAGTCTCTTAGGGCCCGCCTTTCCAGGTCCCAACCCAGCACTTCAGCCACAACATCTGCGGGAACATTGGTGCCAGTAGTAACCGGCTTCTGGAGTGCGGCAGGGCAGCCAAGGAGCCAGACCACGGATAGTCCCCCACCTCAAAAGCACAAAAAGTTGGCCAGTGCCCGGCGGGAGAGAGGCAAAACATCTACCACCAAAGCCTCTCCCAGGGGTACAGTTGGGAGTGTGAAGACAGCTGCGCCACCATCCAAGGTGGAGAAGGGGCACAGAAAAACAGGCAAGTCTGCAAAAACCTGCACGGTGGACAAGACCGCCACCAGCACTGCTGAACTGGACATCGCCGCCACAGGCACTGCTGCCAAGGACACCGCCGCCACCAGCACCGCTGAACAGGACACCGCCGCCACAAGCACCGCTGCCAAGGACACCGTCGCCACCAGCACCGCTGAACAGGACACTGCCGCCACAAGCACCGCTGCCAAGGGCACTGCCGCCACCAGCACCACTGAACAGGACACCGCCGCCACAAGCACCGCTGCCAAGGACACCGTCGCCACCAGCACCGCTGAACAGGACACTGCTGCCACAAGCACCGCTGCCAAGGGCACTGCCGCCACCAGCACCGCTGAACAGGACACCGCCGCCACAAGCACCGCTGAACAGGACACCGCCGCCTCAAGCACCGCTGCCAAGGACACCGCCGCCACAAACACCGCTGAACAGGACACCGGCGCCACCAGCACCGCAGGCTAATGAGCACAAAAGCTTCAGACGCTACTGAGGCCGCCACAAGCAGGATGAAGCACTCTGGGCACAAAGCCCCCTCCAGAACCAGTGGAGATTTACATCCACTACCTCTGTCCTTGGCAGGATGAAGCACTCTGGGCACAAAGCCCCCTCCAGAACCAGTGGAGTAAGGCATCCACTACCTCTGTCCTTGGTAGGATGAAGCCCTCTGGGCACAAAGCCCCCTCCAGAACCAGAGGAGATTTACATCCACTACCTCTGTCCTTGGCAGGATGAAGCACTCTGGGCACAAAGCCCCCCCCCAGAACCAGTGGAGTAAGGCATCCACTACCTCTGTCCTTGGCAAGATGAAGCACTCTGGGCACAAAGCCCCCTCCAGAACCAGTGGAGATTTACATCCACTACCTCTGTCCTTGGCAGGATGAAGCACTCTGGGCACAAAGCCCCCTCCAGAACCAGTGGAGATTTACCTCCCCTATCTCTGTCGTTGGCAGGATGAAGCACTCTGGGCACAAAGCCCCCTCCAGAACCAGTGGAGTAAGGCATCCACTACCTCTGTCCTTGGTAGGATGAAGCACTCTGGGCACAAAGCCCCCTCCAGAACCAGAGGAGATTTACATCCACTACCTCTGTCCTTGGCAGGATGAAGCACTCTGGGCACAAAGCCCCCCCCCAGAACCAGTGGAGTAAGGCATCCACTACCTCTGTCCTTGGCAAGATGAAGCACTCTGGGCACAAAGCCCCCTCCAGAACCAGTGGAGATTTACATCCACTACCTCTGTCCTTGGCAGGATGAAGCACTCTGGGCACAAAGCCCCCTCCAGAACCAGTGGAGATTTACCTCCACTATCTCTGTCGTTGGCAGGATGAAGCACTCTGGGCACGAGGCCCCCTCCAGAACCAGTGGAGACTGTTATCCACTTGAGAGACTGTGGCTTTGCACTCCCCAGGATGCGCAGTGGGCAAACCACCGACTGGAGAGACTTGAGAGACTGTGGCTTTGCACTCCCCAGGATAAAGCAGTGGACAAACCACCCACTGGAGAGACTTGAGAGACTGTGGCTTTGCACTCCCCAGGATAAAGCTGTGGGCAACCCACCCACTGTAAAGACTTGTGAGACTGTGGCTTTGCACTCCCCAGGATGCAGCAGTAGGCAACCCACCCACGGTAAAGACTTGTGAGACTGTGGCTTTGCACTCCCCTGGATGCAGCAGTGGGCAACCCACCCACTGGAAAGACTTGTGAGACTGTGGCTTTGCACTCCCCAGGATACAGCAGTGGGCATGGAGCCCCCTCGTGGATCTGGCATTGTGCACTCATCCGGCTGAGGTACATTCTTGGTGTATATATTTGTTTTATGTGTAAATATATATATATATATATATATATATATATATATGCATTTTTGATTACTGTATTTGAATAGATTGCAAACGTTCGACTCATTTCCTTTTGTCCTTGCATTCTTCCAGGGGGGGTTGGGGGCTGTTAATGTAATGTATCAACATGTACTTGTGTGTGTGTTGTAGTGGGTGAGGGTAGGGGTGGGGGTGGGAGTGTTGTGTGTTGCATGTGTGTGTCACTCTTTTATCCCTCCCCCCTCCCCTGTGTCGTAGGTGCAGTACTCGCCGTGGTCTTCACCGCCGTCTTTGTTGTTCCTGGTAGAGGAGCAGGAAGACAAAGGCTGGGAGTATCTGGAGCTGGGGTTCCATGGTATCCTGGTTCCTCGTGGGGTGTGTAGAGGTGAGTGTTTTCCCTTCTAAGTCCTGTTTCCGCCATGTTTTTGTTTGCTGTGAATCCGCCCCGAAAAAGGTGGCGGATTGGACTGTTGTAATACAGTCGGCGGAACCTTGTCTTCCACCTGTCTGTTGGCGGTTACCGCCGCGGTGTTTGTTTGTACCGCCGTGGAGGTCTGAGTGTTAAAGTGGCTGTCTATGTTGGCGTTTTCCGCCACGGTCGTGATTCCATTTTTTTTTGCGCCGGCCTGTTGACGGTTTTACCGCCGCTTTAACACCGACCGCCAGGGTTGTAATGACCCCTAAGTGATTTGCCCAAAATCACAGGATGTCGAGCTGACTCCGAAACTCAAACCTTGTTCCCAGTTGCAAAGTCAGCAGCTCTGGCCGTAACGTCACATGCTCTCTTTTAAGTGTAACATATGATCTAGTGATCAACTGGATAAAAAACAAAGATAGAAAATATTTTAAAAGTGCTTTGTTGCTATTTGCGAACTCTTCTATAATGAAAGCCCTGGGGTGGTGGCGGTAGCAGGGCTGCGGGGAGCTGTGCCCCCACCGCATATATAGTAATGAAAGCCCTGGTGGGGTGGTCGATCCCAAGCATAGGCATGCACACAGACATCAGGGGGCAGGCAGAAGAAGAGTAGGGGCACAAAGCTAATCGATGAGGCTAAGCAGAATGGAAATGATGGGGCTTAGAACTTGGCAACAGAGGGCAGAAGGAGTGGGCAGGGGCATCAATCTAAATTGATGGCAGTGGCAGTACATCGGAAATTCAAGGCAGGAGGGAAGGGGCTGGTGTATGGACTCAGACAACAATGGGTAGGGAAGAGGTGGTTGGGGCAGCAAGCTAACTGTTCAGGGCAGGAAGGAAGGGCATTGGCAGAACAACACCCACACAGGGTTGTAATGAGGGAGCAGGGGCATGGCCCTGGACAATGGACGCCAAAGAGGAGGGCAAAGGGGGGGCAGGAACAGCAGGCTTGGGGGTGGAGGCAGCACAATGCCAGGCCAGGCCATGCATCCAACCCGTCACCATACATTGCAATGGGCATCTTACTTAACGTTAAAAAAACACTAGAAATCCACAAAAAAAACAAAGGTCACAGGGATGTTATGTTAGGTTCAGGTTTTACATGCACAAAATATAGAAATTCAGCTGTTATAGTTCGAGTTATTTTAAATAACTATCACTCATGCCCTAAGGTAATTATAACTTATGCCCTCGCCATGCACTGCTAATTACCCTAGATATTACATCACTCATGACATCTGTTAGACCTGACAGCCGTAGGGTGGTCACCCCTAACTTTTTGCCTGCCTCCCTCCACTTTTTGAACACTGTTTTTGCTGGCTTTTAGACTCTGCGCACTTTACCACTACTAACCAGTGCTAAAGTGCATATGCTTTCTCCCTTTAAACATGGTAACCTTGGATCATACCTGATTGGACTATTTAATTTACTTATAAATCCCTCGTAATGTGCGCTATATGTGCCTAGGGCCTATAGATGAAATGCTACTAGTGGGCCTGCAGCACTGGGTGTGCCACCCACTTAAGTAGCCCCTTTACCTTGTCTCAGGCCTGCCATTGCAAGGCCTGTGTGTGCAGTTTCACTGTCACCTCGACTTGGCATTTAAAAGTACTTGCCAAGCCTAAACCTCCCCTTTCTCCACATATAAGTCACCTCTAATGTGTGCCCTAGGTAACCCCTAGAGCAGGGTGCTGTGTGGGTGAAAGTCAGGACATGTAACTGTGTAGTTTACATGTCCTGGTAGTGTAAAACTCCTAAATTTGTTTTTGCACTACTGTGAGGCCTGCTCCCTTTATTGGGGCTGCCCTCATACAGTATTGAAGTGGTAGCTGCTGAGATGAAAGGAGTAGGAAGGTCATATTTAATATGGCCAGAATGTTAATACCAAATCCTGCTGACTGGTGAAGTTGGATTTAATATTACTATTCTAGAAATGGCACTTTTAGAAAGTGAGCATTTCTTTGCACTTAAATCTTTCTGTGCCTTACAATCCACGTCTGGCTGGGCTTGGTTGACAGCTCCTTGAGCATTCACTCAGACACACCCCAAACACAGGGTACTCAGCCTCACTTGCATACATCTGCATTTTGAGTGGGTCTTCCTGGGCTGGGAGGGTGGAGGGCCTGCTCTCACACAAAGGACTGTTACACCCCCTACTGGGACCCTGGCAGACAGGATTGAACTGAAAGGGGACCTGGTGCACTTTTTAGCCATTCTTTGAAGTCTCCCCCACTTCAAAGGCACATTTGGGTATAAAACAAGGCCTCTGCCCTACCTCATCAGACACTTGCTGGAGAAGAAACCTGAACCAGAACCTGCATCCTGCCAAGAAGAACTGCCTGGTTGCCTAAAGGACTCACCTGACTGCTTTCTACAAAGGACTGCTGCCTTGCTTTTTCTCTGCTGCTTTGCTGAACTCTTGTCTGGCTGTAAAAGTGCTCTCCAAGGGCTTGGATAGAGCTTGCCTCCTGTTCCCTGAAGTCTCAGGACCAAAAAGACTTCTCTTTTTCATTTGGACTCTTTGTGCGCCAAATATTTAGACACACAGCTTGCTCCGCGGCGAGAAAATTGCCACACACCGACGCTGATCGATGCGACACCTTCGGGGCGATCGGAACTTCGACGCACGGGCTCTCAAGGACAACGCCGCCCGACTTCCAGAGGGGAAATCGACATGACGCCTGCCGTGAGACCGAGAATTCCAGGCACAGCCTCCCGGAACGACGCGCAGCCGGGAAACAAGACGAAGAATCCACGCACAGACACCAGGACATCTGGTAATCCCGCAACCCACAGAAAGAGACTGTCCGCATGCCGGAAAACAACGCCCGACTTCCCCGCATGAAAAATAACGACGCACATCCGTGTGTGCAGGGGAGAAATCGACGCACACACCATTTTTCCACGTAGCTCTTCTTCTGCGGCCCTTTGCGGAGATTTTCCACTTTAAACCAGGTACTTTGTGCTTAAAAGAGACTTTGTTTGATTTTTAAAGACTTAGGACACTTTATAACACTTTTTAGTGATATCTCTACAATTTCACATTGCATCTTTATTCGTTTTGACCTACAATTAACCTGATAAATATTATATATTTTTCTAAACACTGTGTGGTGTATTTCTGTGGTGCTATATTGTGTTATTGTATGATTTATTGCACAAATACTTTACACATTGCCTTCTAAGTTAAGCCTGACTGCTCGTGCCATGCTACCAGAGGGTGGGCACAGGATAATTTTGGATTGTGTGTGACTTACCCTGACTAGAGTGAGGGTTCTTGCTTGGACAGAGGGTAACCTGACTGCCAACCAAGAACCCCATTTCTAACAACATCTTTTAAGATATCTTTAATAATATCACTGTAACATTTTCAGTTAAATTATTGGTGAAAAAAACTGTGCATGGCGAGGGGGAGAGTTATAGTTACCTTAGGGCACAAGTTATAGTTACTTGAAATAACTCTAACAGCTGCATTTCTATGTTTTTTTGCATGTAAAAACTGAACTTAAGTATAACGTCCCTGTAACCACTAAGATTGTTTTAATTCCACTTCCTAACTATAACATCCTAGTAACATTTGTTTTTATCAGTAAATATATATGTGTATGTGTGTGTGTGTGTAGAAATATGTAGCCACTTTTGTACACTCATTCATATATAAGGATATAAATATATATATATGTATATTTATAAACAATATTTATACTCCACAAGTTTTACCTCGGAGTGCGGCCGCTACAACACAGCGGTCCTGGTTGGGCTCCGAGTTGCCCAATATAAACCAACACACTCTTAGGATTCCAAGAGAACCAGGACACCTTTGTACAAAAATTCTCTAATTTATTTGACAACAAAGCAAAACAACTCCAATGCGTTTCAGCATTGCGCCTTGTTCACGGAGAGAGTACCCATTTCCTTTCTCATTTAAATAAACTCATAAATTAATATAGAAAGAGGACTGATACAGGAGAAATCGTACCATTGGCAGCCATCTTTTAACATCCATTCAATGTGAACAATACAAGTAATAAATGCAGCATTGTTGTGTAGCTATCTTTCGGTCTCACTTCTTTTACCCAAAATACCATGTGTAAATAATAATTCTATTGATCTCTAATTCATCATCTGCAATCTAATCCATTACAATCACATAGTAATAAGAAGTGTAAGGGGAGGCCCAATGCCCGAGACAGGGGCAGAAATAATCCCAATCCACAAAAAAGGATCCAGGGAAGACCCAGGGAACTATAGACCAATTATCCTCATAGACGTCACACAAAAAATTTATGCTAGACAGATCCTGAATAGAATCAATATCTGGATAGAAGAGAACAGCATAATGTCTATATACCAAGCAGGCTTTAGACAACAGACCAGTATAGTTGACCAGGCCTTTAGGCTATTGACAATAATATGGAAATACACTAGACTAAAGAAAGGACACCTGTATATCGCGTTTGTGGACCTGCGCGCAGCCTTTGATCTGGTGCCGAGAGACTCCTTATGGGCAGCATTAGGAAAACAGGGCATGCCGGGGAACCTCCTGGGCCAGCTGGAGAGGCTACATGAAAATACATTTGCAAAGGTCCGGTGGGGGCCAAAAGGAGAGTTGACAGACCCAATACCTATCAAGAGGGGGGTGAGACAGGGCTGTGTGCTCGCCCCAACTCTTTTCTCTTTATACATCAATGATCTGGTTCATTATCTGAAACAAAGTAACCACGACTCACCAAGATTGAATGATGATCCAGTCCCCGCCCTCCTTTTTGCAGATGACACCATCCTACTGTCTCAAACCCCAATGGGCCTGCAAACTCTACTAGATAAATTCAGTGAGTATTGCAGCTTGAAGGGGATAGAAATAAATGCAAACAAGACTAAATACTTAACTGTTAACCCTCACAAAGCACTCAAGAGAAACATTTGGATTAGAGGGCAGGCACTGGAACGAGTTAAAAATTTCAACTACCTAGGGATACTGCTTGATGCCAAATTGTCATGGGCGCCGCACATCAACAAAGCTGCTATCTCCTTAACTCATAGCTCCATGGCAATTAGTAAAAATTACAAATGTTCAAGGTCGAGTACTGTGTCACCAGTATTCGAGATCTATAGGTGCAAAGCACAGGCCTCTGCTCTGTATGGCGCAGAACTCTGGGGATTCGCAAAACTAACTCCATTGGCCACTCAGGAAAATAATTTCATGAGGGGGGTATTGGACCTCCCTCCATCGACTCCGCTGATTCCCTTAGCCCATGACACTAATATGAAACAAATAGGCAAATTGGCAGCCCTGAGGCCCCTGCTCTACTGGTGTAGACTTTGGTCAACCCCTGAACTGATCCAATACAGGCAAGCCTTAATTGAGATCATGGGCTTGGACAAGACTATTTCCCTCCTGTGGCTTCATTATATCAGGCAAAGCTTTTACAATTTAGGGCTGAAAATCTACTGGGATGAACCGCATATACTCACAACCCAATCAAAGATCCGACTAAAGCAAGTATTTTGGGACTTCATCTTTAATAGCCCTTTTCATAGCAAGGATTCAGGTAGACTAACCTTAAGTTTTCTGGATTTTAAACCACTACCGAGCGCTGAGGAATGGATTGATACTATTCAACCTAGACGAGCAAAAGCTTTATTTATGAAGTATCGATATGGGATTCTCCAGGTCAAGGCTTTTACCTTTAAATGGGGTCTCCTGAATGGGAGTAATCATGAGGCGACCTGCGAGCTATGTAATATGGAGACACCAGAAACGATGGATCATGTCCTTTTAAATTGCATTGCCTACGATAAACTAAGGAAGAAATGGATCCGACCCATCTGCAGGAACGTTGGAATTAGGAACTACAATGAAGCTGCCAGATTTTTGAGATCCAGCTCGATACCATATGTTGTTTTTGGTCTAAGCCGGTTCTTAATAGCAATTTCATTCATCAGAGACAAGGCGGGCCTGAGGTTGTAGGCGCTCTAATTCAGGCAAAACTCCCAAAGTCAACCTATGGTCCTGAAATCGATAACTGGGAGTCACCCTCTGCAATTCAATGGCCTTGGGACCTATAATCGGCCAAGGATATATCTAGCTCAGGGGACGCTGTCTATGCCCGGGAGGACCGTAGCTACTGGGAGGTTGATTAAGTTACCTAAAATGGTCATTGTCACCTATGAAACTTGTTCCTGGATTCGGATATTTATTTATTTTTATCCCAAAAAATCTCCTCCTAGTTAGGCAAACAAGTGCCTGATGGCACAAGAGGTAAATTTTATGGGTTTTACAAATGAAATACTGTAATCGATTTTTACTTACTGTTTTTAAGATCAAAATCAGATAACTTGTTTCTAGTAGATAAGTGAATATTTGCTGCTGCTAGAACAATGTGCCTTTTTGCATTACTCGATCGTATATGACCTCTAAGCAATATAGGCACGTAAGAAAGAAAGGAATCGTTGGGCCCTAGGGATTGTTAATCACTTTTTAAAAATTAGTCAAATAACCCCTCACGTGATGATGGTATCTATATTGCTAAGATTGTAGAGGCAACTTGAACCTACTGGAGGCAAATAATCATTCAAAAGCATATATCCTACTTTCATAATGGTTACTTTTTGAGCTAGTCCATAGTTAATGATACTACTAGCAAGATAGCAATTTCAACTGTCTTTTGTATTAAGGCTTATACTTTAGGGGTATTTTATAAAATTTTATAATATTTATATGGCGATCTGCATGATGATGTGTACTGTATATTTTATAGTGTTTTAGTGATTAATTGTTGATTTTTTATAACATTTATACCCATAACTCGCCTATTTGTATTGTATGGCCCTGAGGGAGCTTTGGTCTCGATCAGTTTTTAGTGTTTCTTTGTCTTTTTTCTTTTAAAAAGTGTCTTTTGTTCCTTCTAGAAATGTAAGAATTCTGTCAGTATGCTTTTATGGTATTGTTTTACCGAAATAAAGCTGTAAAGCATGGGTTTCAAAATAACTTGTGCAAAATATATTAAAACTCAACAACCAATTTTAAAATAAAGAGAAAAAATATGACCAAAATAAGACTAAAACAACAACAATCTAATAAGAGGAAACCAGGTGCATAGTGCTGTCCTGTAAATTCCCACAGTACATCTGGGGTGGGCCAGGGCTCAGTGTATAGCCAAGTTACCTACCTCTCCCTACCCATTTCAGATGCCTCTGGGGACCCCCAGTTCTCCAGGGGCAGACACAAAGTGATCAATTGTAGCAGCGCTCATTTGTTTCTATGGATTTCTTGGGGGAGTGTCAGTTTCTTGGGTCTGAAGGGGCTGCATGTTCTCAAATATGCCTGGGTACCCTCCCCCATTTTCACTGTGCCCATGTCAGGGGAGAGAGAGGCATCCAGCACAGCCAGTACCCTACCTCCTCTGAAGCAGGTGGCAGAATAAAGAATGTTTCATCCACAGTACAGTATAAGGGCCTCACATGAACCAGGAACAGCCTGCTCCCCTTTAAAAAAAGAAACTCAGCAGTGTAGTGCACTGCCACATCAAAGAGCACTCCTTGTGCCTTTGAGGTCTAGAAATCTGCATATTGGTCTTTGTGGTATCCCAGAGAGGCTAACATTTTTATGGAGTGTTATGTGGGCTGCCACACATGCAACAGCTCCTCCCCTACCTTTTTACAAAAGGTGCTGCAGGTCTCCTAGGGGATTACCTCCCTAACTCTGAGTGAAGCTTTTCATTGTTTTTAACTCTCCTGGAGCCTATACTTATTTACATAGGCTCTTGAGTGTAGGGACCCCTGTTGGTTGATCTTAAAGCTGCAGGAACAACATAATAAAGGTAGAAATAGGTCTCTGGGGCACATGTTATTTAACACAATGCTTTACTGACAGTGTTGATGATTGATAATGCAAGGGTTTACATTATAATAAATAGTATTGAATGTTGGTACTGTTTCCATTGCCTTTATTGGTCATTATCTGCTTTTGCTAATGTAGTGACACCGTGACAAAGGCAAAACACCTACCTTATTAATAATGACTTGCAGTGGATCCTGTTAGTTTTTTTGGGACTCAGGAGGTTAGTTTAGCCTCTTGGCTTGCAGGCCTGTGCCCGGTCACCTAGTGACTTTTAACCTACTTAGTTTGTTCTGTTTTAGCCCATTTATTTAACTATTTCTTTTAAAATGGCTGCCATGTTTATAGTTAGAGAAATGTGTTATCAGTGCCACTCTGTGAAGGCGTCACTTTTAATGTCATAATCAAGTGATGTATGTAGGTAGGCACATCATGTCCCCTTCTCACTCATGGGTGAAAGAAACATAATGTACACTTGTCGGGGATTGTTTACATAATTGCCACCACAAGCGTGTCTCCTTATCCATTATTTTAGAACATACCTGTGTCAGGGGTCCTACATTGTCTGTATCAATACACCGCACACAGACAGGGTTATCAGAGGGATTCCTACCAGATGCATCAATGCCATCTATGCTGCACATCACCTTGCTGCAGAAACCAGCCTTCGTGTCCCCACGGAGTGTGACCTAGACTTCATTCCAAGGTAACAAGGGTTGGAGGGTGCTTCTCATGGACTGGCAGATTAGGTTTAGCACACCTAGCTCTCATTAGATTAGGGATTAAGGGCCATATGTATGAACACATTTTTCCATAGACGTAGGATGGGTAAAAACCTTTCATACATCTGGCCCTAGGTTCTTTATGCTAGGGATTTTACATCTCATGTTTATTGCAATATGGAGGGGGTCTTTGTATTCATGACTCTCATCTTCACAATCATTCTTTTTTATTATGCATTATCCTAATAATTGCAGTTTAGGCATTTTACCGTAGGTTGCAGTCTTTTTAATAAACCTTTTGAAAACTCTCCTGCATATCCTTTATTGCCTGTGTGTGACTCAGACTTATTACTAACGTGAGAAAATGGTAATTTACATTCCACCACGTCTCCCCTGAGATGTTGCAATCTGTAGTCCACGCATAAGGCTACCAGAAATCACCTTTTACTATTTGGGTTTTTGGTGAGGTACTGCTTGTAAACTGGGAGCGTTGGGCCAACAGTTGCGACTTGTTATAGGATTGGTTCAGTCAAAAACCAACAAAAGTGATGTCATCCTCTAAACCAGCAGTTTTGCTTAGGAGTCCAACTACGACAGAATCCCCCTTTATTAATCATATTGAAACTTATAAAGATATGGGGATTGTGATTAGAGGTTTAGGGCTTGCTATATGTATGAACAGTTCTGAGGGTGTCACTAAAGATAATTCCATCTATCTGATTGTACATATTTGTAATTTAATATGCAGTATTTAGTAGTGCGTGTGTAATAAAGCACTTTTCTTTTTCATAGGATAAAGCACTGGGCTGGACAATAATTTCTTGAGTGTTGTTGTTACTAGCACACACCACCTCCCGTGAGTAGGCCTTGAACTGCTCTGCTTCACTACCTTAAGAGAGTCGAGTGTTACAATTGGGGCTTTGTTCCCAGGTTGTGAAAGACTCACACCCTTTACAACTAACAGTCCAATTTATTACAGGTGTACTAAGCAAAAGATAAGACAAACAATCCAGAGGGAGATATGTACATCTGAGTACTCAATATTTCAGTATGAAAGATTACAAAATATATTTCATTGGAATTTGGAACTAGTGGGAACATCATGCTAGGAAAAAAGGTACTGCCTGAGAAATTAGGATATGTATCAATGTTTGACTATCCTTTCTAAACATAGATTTCTAAGTAGCTGAACCAAATAGCATGGAATGTACATTTCTCATTCATGAGATGGTTGGAAATGCCACTTAAACTTGCTTTTGCGGTTACATTTTTGATCGAGACTTCGATTTGCAAATGCTTTGATGATTTCTAATTGCATAGGCTTATTCTTATTGCAATAACTAAGCATTTGGTAATCCAAAGTTTCCAGAATTTTTCTGAAATGGCAATAGAGGAGTGATCATTCAGCACTAGAATTGGGGGAAATAGCTGAAACCCTATTCTAGAGATTAAGAGCCATATGTACGAACACATTTTCCCATTGACACAGAATGGGAAAAACCCTTTGCTACATCTGGCCCTAAGTTCTTTCTTTTTTGGATTTGTTTCCACCAGTTCTCAACTGTGTG
The DNA here is from genome assembly GCF_031143425.1 of Pleurodeles waltl. Taxonomy (NCBI): domain Eukaryota; kingdom Metazoa; phylum Chordata; class Amphibia; order Caudata; family Salamandridae; genus Pleurodeles; species Pleurodeles waltl. The sequence continues at coordinate 478,189,905 of NC_090440.1, read as the reverse complement.
ACAATCATTGTCAGTACTGCAGTCGATGAGATGTGAAATACTGCCCCAGGGCAAAGACAATGGTTCAGTGAGGAATGCTAACCAGCCTAAATCAAACTGGTAAGGAGGGCCCAGGACCTTCACTATCTTGAAAGGAACCAGTGGAGACCTCTGATTTTAGAGTTTAGTGATAAGGGAAGTCTACAGAGGAGAGGTCTTTTGATTTTAGGAACATTTTAGCCATCTTGGCTTCAGTCCCGGCAGAGGAGGGAGCTTTGGGCAGAACCAGTTTGGAGTGGTTGATTTCTCATTATCCCAGTGGCACATCTATGAGTGCCCCAAGCTGCCTTCTGGAGCAGACGGGTTTTGACAAGTTGGATTGTACTAAGAATGATGGACTGTGAGCTAATTTTCAGTAAGTCAAACAGGATGGACTGAAAAACTGGAAGGTTCAACCTTTGGAACCTTTTCTTCCCTTTGGTGAGGGAGAGTCCAGGAGTAATGGCTAGAAAATTGAACAAACATAGCACCTCAACCCCAGATCCCCAGAACACTTTCTGGACCTGTGGAAGAACAGAAGAGGATTAGATCTGCTGTCTGACATGTCTGAAGAAATAAAGGGCTGGACATGCTCATTCTTGTGCTTAGGACTGACAAAACGGATTCCAAAGGTCAGTAGGCTGACCTCCTGTGTGGCTACAGAGACCAAACAAGCAGCAAGAGGCCTTTTCATGGGTTAAGCAGTGGACCAGTAGCAAACGGACCATGACTTGACTGTACTGGTGGCATCTGCTGGAGTGGATCCTTGATTCTAAATGCTGTCCCTGAGGTCTTGGAAGCCTTCAGGAATTGCTCCAAAATTTGGAAAAGTTAGAACCTAGAAAATGTTTGACCTCCAGAGGACTGGACTAATTACCCAAGACTATCTGCCCAAGGCACCACCTCAGTGAGCAAGAAAATCAACTTGTTTTTGCGTGGAGATTTTTGCTGATGAAACAAAGACTTCTGCAGACCCCACAGCAATGGGCCAACTAAGGGTCTGAGATTGAATTTGGCAGACAAAGTGGTGTGCACTTAGATGCCAACGACATTGTGTCTGCAATCCCAAAGGATCTTGGTTACAGCAATCTCTTTCATTGTACTAATAGTTTGGTGTATGGCTGCTTCCAGATTTGACAGCTGTCCACCAAATGTTTAACATTTTTGCTGTTTAAAAAAAAAAATAATGACCCTCCATCACCCTGCAAGAATATTTCCACGGTTTGGGGGTCATTATTAATTTTTTCTTGTCCATCACCACTGATATTTCCAGATGATGACAGATAGGAAAGAGGGTGTTAAACCTACCACCCTATATAGATATTGTAATGTCCTTCCTCTGGCAGCCTATGCTCTTTTGGGTCACCTGACGAAGCACTCCATCAATAGAGCCAACAGGGGCTCCAGCAACAGAATATTTTAGGTCCACCTGCCTCTAAATGAGGTGGGCAGACCATGGTGTTTGTAATAGAGTACCCTGTCTGCCACACCCTAAATCAGAGCCTAAGTCAGGAGGTAGAAATCTTGACCAGGAGAAGGTTAAAAAGAATGTGATTGACAACAGGACTTTGTCTGGTGCAAAATTAGAATTTTCCTTCTCTGAACATTTCCTGCCAGAAACAACAACTTCAACGGTGATCAATAACTTTTAGTTGGTGTGTTGGTCTTTCTTACCATCTTGTGACTTAAAACTTTAAAATGATTATCTTTGGTTCCTGTTGTTGGATTTTAGTCATTTTGTTGTTATCATATTTTTCTTATGTTCTTATTTTTGGGGGAATTGTATTATGCTGTGTTTTTGACTGCTTCAGTGTTGGTAAATACTTTGTACAATTTCCTAATTCAAGCCCATCTGCTCTGTTCCATAGCTACCAGTGGTTGAACCCAAGTTTAAATTATTGAAACTGTGTGTTTGTACTGACAGGATTTGGGGACTTAGTAATTGGATATGACTCACATCCTTTTCAAATAATAAGCCATTTTCATACACCTATCACACCCTTATACCATATCACCCCACAGGCAGCTCGAGAAGGAGCATTTCTTTGAGCTAGGAGTGCTCCGGAGGCTTTACAATATTCAACATAAAACCCCATCACTCCCACCCCAAGCTTAAAAAAACTCCCTACAAAACCTGCAAATGAAAATGTCTTTTAAACAAACATGACCAGCATTAAACCTCTCACTGAAGCTTTTCTTGAAATATAAAAATGTCTGACAGCCCAAGTCTCCCAGAAGCTTTGCTGACCTTAAATCATGCAAGAGAATGGAAGGGGAAGCCTATGCAGTGAATTTTACCTAACATTATAACCTATCTTCTCTTGCTTCATGGGCATTTCAAGATGGTATGGAAGCCTGCACAATACAGCATCTTGCCTAATCCCATAACTTTTCTTCTCTTGCTACATGTTCCAAGATGGTATACAAAAGTAGGTTTTCCACTTAAATGTATGACAACCTTCTTTTATTGTTTTGTTTGTTGGTGGTTTGGCTTGTTGCCATTGCTCCATTGTGAAATCCTAAATTCAGTGTTAATTGTTGAGGGTCAATTTGAAAATTTAGATAGAATGGATCCTGCGCTCCAATTTTTTTTATGAACAAGACATAGAAATGAATCCAAGGATTAAGAACCTCACTGATTTTTGGAATGATGGCAATTAGCAGTAAATTGACACCCCTACAAACTACCATGCATAAAAACGCCCTTTATAATGTTAGTAGTAATGAGAACTAGAAGTGATAACAAATTAGGATCAGCAGGCAGTACTTTTCCGAAATGTGTGAAGAGGTTGACATAAATTTAGTTTTTATCTTTTCACATTTTATGTGATTCAAAGACAGAGGTCAAATGTCAGCTCGTGTCTTTTACCAAATTGCTGCTTATTTTACTCTGAAGATTGGTGTTTTACCTTTTTCCTATGATTGCAGAGTTAGAGGATTTTGTAAAGTGAACTGTCTGACAATTGTGCTAGAAAACCTGAAGAGTGAAATTAAAGGCCGTAGGTTGTCAGTTTTTTTCTAATATACCACCTTTAAATCACTTGTAAATGATCTGCACACATACCAGCAGTTAATAAAAGCACGGGAGGATGAACACAAAGATTTTAATAGGATCACAATAATCAGAACACTTTACTTGTGCAAATGATAAACAATTGTCAAAACCCAATTTCCAACCATTTTTTGAATGCTATATAGTTTTACAGTAAAACTGCATGTCAGTGGGAAAGTTAATGCCCATTTCGGTGGAAAATAGGCTGCATACAAATGACTGTGTGCTACCACATTATGTTTTTTTAATTAAAAGTGAGAGTTTTTAAACATCAGCTGAGAAACACTCTAGCTCCTGCCCTGATGACAATGTTATAGTAAACTTAGAGGTAAGTCAAGGGTCATGGGTACCCTATAAGGGGGCTAGTTTCTTATTATACATAGAGCAAAGGTTTAGCAATGGGTTAGGCCCATATTTAAGAACAATTATGCACAACTGCACTAGCGTGAGCTAACGTTATTCCCTAGCACCATCCGTGTGCCATATTTAAAAAATGGCGCACAATGGCGCTAAGGAATGGTTAGCGCAAAACAAAATCGCACTAAAAAAATGCTGCTACTGCTGCAAAAGTGGTGCTAGACCGTTTTGCAGCACTTTTTTGACGAAAACACAGGTTAGGCCATATTTAACCTCATTAGCATTACAAATGTTTGGGTAGACAAGATGGAGAATGCAGGCCAGGAGAGACACCAGGGAGATCCCAATCAGCCAAGTACCAGCCAGAAGGGTCCATAAAAGTCAAAGGAGAAGGAGAAGAGGAAGCGTAAGTGCCGCTTTAGTGAGGAAGAGCATGACAACTTGGTCAGAGAGAAAACGGAGCACCAACACCAGCTCTTCGTCACCTCCAAATTGGCAGTAGGTAGGAGAGAGGCCATATGGGAAGCAATAGTAGACAAAGTCAGCAGCGTGGCAGAGGTGAGCTGGACTGTCACCAATTGCAAGAAGCGCTGGCATGATTGCAAGTGCAGAACTAAGGAAAAACTGGCCAGGAACCGAAAGGCAGTACTGTGGACTGGAGATGGAAGTCCCATACCACAGGAGGACCTGGATAAGCTGGACGAGATGGTGGCAGTGGTCATCCTGGAGGAGCTGGTCACTGAAATCGCAGGACAGCGCGGACTGCCAAAAAGTACCACAAATGCTAGGTAAGTTGCAGGGGGGGACTATCTGAAATCTCACAAATGGCAGAACGGGGGGGCATATAGGACACACTCAATGCATGCTAAATGATTGCACTGGGACATATAGGCCCTGAATCAAAACACTCCATCACCACCGAAGCCACATTTGTAATGACATTCTGGTTGCGCAATGCACTCCGAAATATACACAATATGCACAGAAGCCACTTACTGTGGCTTTACACCACCTTGTAAATATGCAGCACATTGCCGGGAAGGGAGGTGCAAATAGTGTGGCTGTGAGTGTGCCACAACAACACCCATTGCATATTGTTTTTGCCCCAGATCCAACACAACATGTTCATCAGAGACTATGAGTGAAGTCAACGATGCCCCAGAGGTGGTGTCAGGATGGCGCAAAAAGGCAAAATGCCCTCCTACCTCCTTGTGTCATTGCCCTTCTCATGTGTGCTGTATCCTTCAGCACACATAGAATTGCCACCTTGCCATATTAGTTTGTTCATGTGCAGGAAGGGACACCTCCCTGCATATAAACAATCTATCCCCTCAACGCAGGCACCCATTCACTATGGTGCAAGGATGCCTGTATTGATGCAGGGAGAACAAATCCACGCAGGTGCAGGGAGAAACGCAGGGGTGTGCCATATTCCAGTAAACATGCCGCATCCATGCATTTAAAAAGTGGTGCAGGATCCTACAACTTATTTTGCTGCTGCACTGAGATGTGCCACTTGAAAACAAATCAGGGCCTACATGTGCAACCTGTGGAATAAAAACCACACAGGGTGGACCAACAGCAACTCCACACACCTCCATGCACCATTTGGGAATGGGTACAAAAGTGAACTCATAAAACCCATGGGTCTGTGACCATCATTTGTGCTGCTGTATAAGTAGCTTCAATATCACCATGTAACAAGGTTGTCTGTGTTGTGTGAATGGTTGGTGTTCTGTATAATAGGACATCTACGTGCGTAAGAACTGGCACAAGTGGCATCAAAGTTGCACTACCAGCACAATGTCACTAGCCCGTAATGCAACTGTATCATCATACAAAGAGTTGCCCATGTGGATCCAAGCTGCACATTCCCCAAAGTCTGAAAATGCATTCATTGATCCACATTCTACATCCTTAGCCCAACATATGCCTGTGGTAGATATGCTGTATGCAAGGAAATTTCCCAAATGTAGGGAGGGACAAACTAATGGGGCAGACGATCCCTAATGGTTGGACTGTCCCATCCAATTAGCACATGTGTGGGACCTGCTAGCGGCAGATGAGAATGTAACACAAGCATTGTGAGCAATGTACCTACCTGTGCTTTGCAACACTACTGCCATCATTCATGGTGCCAATGCATTATAGCACTGTTAGAAATAGGGTCTTTGGTTGACAGTCAGGTTACCCCCTGTTCAAGCAAGGACCCTCACTCTAGTCAGGGTAAAAGAGAATCACCCTCAGCTAATCCCTGCTTACCCCCTTAGCAGCTTGGCAGAGCAGTAGGCTTAACCTCAGAGTGCTATGTGTAAAGTATTTGTACCAGCACACACAGTAACTTAATGAAAAACACTACAAAATGACTTAACACCAGTTTAGAAAAATAGGAAATATTTATCTAAACAAAACAAGACCAAAACGACAAATATCCGACATACACAAGTCAAGTTATGAATTTTTAAAGATTAAACTCAAAAATAGCACTTAGAAACAAAAATGCTTTGATGAGATGTTAACACGGCGTCGTGACGGAGTCATTCCCAACAAGCCGACACCAGCGGCGCCGGACACGGAGTTGTGTAGACCCCCAAGTACAGTACCTTTGGTGAAGAGTGAAAACAAGCCGATGCGCGAAGTCGGGGATCGCAGCGTCTGTGCGAAACATTGAATCCGTGCACTTCGAGCGGCGTCGGTCACGACGTGGTGCGGCGACTTCCACGGAGTCGCGGACTTCAACGGGGCTGCAGCGGCATCTGGCCTGCGAAGAGCGTCGCGTTCCCGCGAAGGTCACGGCGTCGGGTGCAGGCGGTATCACCGGATTCAGCAGCGGCATCGGTCCGAAGTCGTCCGAAGTCGATCTCCTTGGATTTCCACCAGCTTTCCTTTCAAGGGCCCAGGGACTGGATAGGGCACCACTTATCAGAGCAGGAGTCTCTCCAGAGACTCCAGGTGCTGGCAGAGAGAAGTCTTTGCTGTCCCTGAGACTTCAAACAACAGGAGGCAAGCTCTAAATCAAGCCCTTGGAGATTTCTTCACAAGATGGAAGGCACACAAAGTCCAGTCTTTGCCCTCTTACTCTGGCAGAAGCAGCACTGCAGAAAAGCTCCACAAAGCACAGTCACAGGCAGGGCAGCACTTCTTCCTCAGCTATCAGCTCTTCTCCAGGCAGAGGTTCCTCTTGGTTCCAGAAGTGTTTCTAAAGTCTGTAGATTTGGGTGCCCTTCTTACACCCATTTTAGTCTTTGAAGTCACCTTTCTTCAAAGGGGACTCACACCTACTTGTGAAATCCTGCCTTGCCCAGGCAAGGCCTCAGACACACACCAGGGGGTTGGAGCCGGCATTGTCAGAGGCAGGCACAGTCCTTTCAGATGAGAGTGACCACTCCACCCCTCCCTCCTAGCAGAGATGGCTAATCAGGAAATGCAGGTTACACCCCAGCCCCCTTTGTGTCACTGTGTAGGGCGAGGTGAAAAACAACCCAACTGTCAAACTGACCCAGACAGGGAATCCACAAACAAGGCAGAGTCACAAAATGGTTTATGCAAGAAAATGCTCACAATCTTAAAATCAACTTTACTAAAAGATGTATTTTTTAATTGTGAGTTCAGTGACCCCAAACTCCACATGTCCATCTACTCTCTAGGGGAATCTACACTTTAATCATATTTAAAGGTAACCCCCATATTATCCTATGAGAGAGACAGGCCTTGCAACAGTGAAAAACGAAATTGGCATTATTTCACTGTCAGGACATATAAACCACATTACTATATGTCCTACCTTATCCATAAACTGCACCCTGCCCTTGGGGCTACCTAGGGCCTACATTAGGGGTGCCTTACATGTAAGAAAAGGGAAGGTTTAGGCCTGGCAAGTGGGTACACTTGCCAAGTCGAATTTACAGTGTAAAAATACACACACAGACACTGCAGTGGCATGTCTGGGACATGATTACAGAGCTACTTATGTGGGTGGCACAACCAGTGCTGCAGGCCCACTAGTAGCATTTGATTTACAGGCCCTGGCACCTCTAGTGCACCTTACTAGGGACTTACTAGTAAATCAAATATGCCAATCATGGATAAACCAATTACATACAATTTACACGGAGAGCATATGCACTTTAGCACTGGTTAGCAGTCAACTTTGCTCAGAGTTGAAAAGCCAACAGCAACAGGTCAGAAAAAAATAGGAGGCAGGAGGCAAAAAGACTGGGGATGACCCTGCATAAGCAAATGTCCAACAAGCACCAAAAGAGTGACAGCATACATTACACCCCTGTGGGAATTTCCATCATAGTGAATACAAATGTAAATTACATGCTGCTATGTTGTCAGGGGAAAGAAGCCTGCAAGGACGTTGGTGGTGTGGGATCAAAGCACAAAATACCTTGAAAGGTTGTCATATGTGTGATGCACAATGAAACACATAATTTACACTACTACCTGGGGTCTATAACATGTCACTGAGCCTCCAAGAGCAAGTAAATGATGTGCCATGTCAATAGCCACCACAGTCAAAAATTGAAATATCACTATCTCATTGCAGAGGATGATGCCTTACCTCCTGTCGACCTGGCTGTCCTGGATTTTACAGTTGATATGAATGTCTAACTGCCAACCATCAATGAAGAGACTCTCCAGGATGTCCTAGGTTCCCCCCAGACACCACCTCCAGTCATAGGGAAGACACATTCTGACCCCGGCGGGCGGCGGTTGCCGCCCGCCTGGAGGGAACCGACATTTGGCCGCCCCGCGGTCAAAAGACCGCTGGGGCCATTCCAACTTTCCCGCTGGCCCGGCGGGCGCTACCTAAGCGGGAAAGGGGCCTGCAACACTGAAGCCGGCCCCGAATGGAGCCGGCGGTGTTGCAGGTGTGCGACGGGTGCGGTTGCACCCGTCGCGCTTTTCACTGACAGTGAAAATCAGGCTGGGGCCCTGTTAGGGGGACCCTGCACTGCCCATGCCAGGGGCCCCAGGACACCCGTTCCGCCAGCCTGTTCCTGGCGGTAAAAACCGCCAGAAACAGGCTGGCGGGAAGGGGGTCAGAATCCCCTGGGCAGCGCTGCTTGCAGCGCTGCTTGGCGGATTTGGCCAGCCGGGGGAAATCCGGCGGAAAAAACCGCCGGACCCGGTTTTCCGACAGCGGCCTTTGAAGCACCGCCAGCCTGTTGGCGGTGCTTCAGTCATCCATGACCCTGGCGGTCATGGACCGCCAGGGTCAGAATGACCCCCACAGTGTTGTGGGGTCTCCACATGGACCACCCAGAAGCCGACACACAGCACGAGACAATCCTGACACAGCCCTGGACTCCAAGTCTCAAGACATCACCTTTCAGAGGACAGTGGTAGGAGTCCAGCGGGAGCTTTATAAGCAGGCGTGGGTGGGGACGGAGACCACATCAGGTATCCTAGAGGGAGTGCAAGGGTGCCTCAGTCCAAATAAGTACAACTCAGCTGCCGTCAGAGGCACCCACTCCCTGCTACGTGGACTCCAGCAGTCCCTGGCCGACATAGCTGCTGTCATGAGGCAGAGGCTTCAACAATTGTCCTCCCAAAGTGGCAGCAGCATGAGAGACAATAGGCTGGGTGCTATACAGAATACCCTGGAGTCCATAAAGTTGGAAGTGGCCTTCCTCAGGGAAAACATGGCTGCCTACCACTATGATGATGCTGTGGTGTTGAGAAATCAGCCGTTCATCCTTGCTGCAGTGATGCCTTATATGTTCCAACAAATAGCAGCTGCTGGGACCTTTGACTCCACATCTCTACCCCCTGATGTGTGTGTGGCCCCCTCAACTTCAACAATAGTACCACCCATGACACAGGAGGCACCACTCACATCAGAGGATGAAAATGTGAAAGGAACAACATTCACACGGAAAACCACCCAGTAGCACCAGTCTGTGCCACATGGACAATATGTCCCTAGTTCTGTGCTTAAGATCATGCCAGTGTTGTGACAGTTGGCAATGTGCCCTCTTCACTCAACCAGTGTTGAATTGTCTGCTATGTATTGGCATTATCTCAATTCATACCTATTGCCAATTTGGACACCTCCTCACTAATGCACACTTCTAACCATGTCTCATGACATGTCCCTCACCCTTGGACTCTGAATGTACAACAAGTTGCTCAAGAACTCTCATGGGGTCTGAGAACTGAACATTGTATTGCATTGGAAAATACACTTGCACCTATAAATAAATCTCCATGTTCATATGTAAGATGTCCACGTTTAATGTGATCAGCTAAATATACTCATTGTGTGAAGCTAAGTCAATGAGAACATAACCTAATTCCATGTGCTCATTACTGTCAGACACAAAGCCACACACTAGGATTCTAACATGAAAAAGAAGAATTATGGTGTTGTGGGCTACGACCGACTTACAGAGCCTTAAATACATGTATTGAACAGAAATCCATGTAAGTTGACATATGGCATTTATGGGTCAGAACCAAGTGTTTGGAAATTTACCCAGATGTCATTTGTGCCACACTTTACACCTATAATTTTGACAGACCCCAGTGATGAAAGCTGAAGTTCCATACTGTCCTGTCAAAGATTCCGTATACATAAACAATGTGAATGGCTGGGACTGTGGATGACAAATATTTTGAGTAGCTGATGTCATTTAGAAGCCAATCTGTCAACTGGTCGTAGGGGATGTACATGGTCATCCATGGAAATAAAGACAAAAAGCAAACCTTAAGGCATTCTTCCTACGTGGCCAGTGCACACATGAGAACACCCAGGCACTTAATCAACACAGAGAGATAATTGTCTCACACTAACAGGATTTATTAAAACATATTCATTAATAACATCATATCAAAACCTAAACTAGACAATACCCTACACTAAACTAACCTAGATTAACCTAGATTAACTTATTTTAACTTACTCCTTAACTTACTCCTACAGCTATCTATCCTATTCTAAACTTATCTTATACATGTAACGCCACACTCTATACATTGTTCCCTCTGAAGAGACAAAATACGAGTAGGACAACATAAACTAAGACTACACATGTACTAACTTAACATATATCCTAAACAAAAATATATTTTTTGTACATTTTTTTTAGATATTTTTTTTATAAACATAGAAACTCCAACATAGCCCCCACCCAGCCCCCCAAAATAAAAAATAAAATACTTAAAGCCACCCCAACTATATTTACACTAACCTACACCTAACCTACACTATTTAACTAACCTTACACTACCCACCTAAAACCCACTAAAAAGTTCACATTAGTAAAAGGGAGAAAGGAAGGAACTCGGAGGCTGCAGCACAATTAGTTCACATCTTCTTAGGTTTCTTTTTGCAGTACTTAAGCAATTTGTAGTTCCTGGCATTGTCTTCTAATTTATCCAGTCTTGCCATCATGGCTGCCATGTCCCGTCTCATCTTGGCCTCAAAGGTTGAGGTTGTGGCTGGAGCCGGTGGCTGATAAGGTGTCTTTCTGTGGATAGGTGCAGTAGATTTGGAGGGGGTAGGACCAGCAGAGGCCCCCCTGACCACAGATGTTTTCCCTGATGTGGCCTGCACAGTTGTGGGCTGTGGCAGAGGTCCCCTATGAGAAAAGGCAAGCCAAGCCCTAGTGGATGTCTCTCTCCTATATCTTGGCCAATCTTTGGTATCTCCATGATGTGTCTGTATCTGTCAGCCCTCTTCTCAAATGCATGTTTCTCAGCCCGGGTCATATTGACAGCTGAAACACGAGGAGAACATGGCATTAAATATAGCATTGTGTGGAGGTAGAACAGACATGCAAACACAGAATCCTAAGATGACACATGCTGTCCATCACATATTCCACACCTCTGACAAACTCCAAATCTATGCTAACTTCCTACCAGCCATCTAGGGTATCATGCACATGTCACTGGGGTAACAGCTACCCATTGTTGACCATCAGGGACCAGAGATAAGTGGACTACTGTGTCCTTGTGCAACATGTGTGTCATCATACTAGTGAGAATCAAGTGGCCCAACAAGTCCCATATCCCTGTGCCATTGTCAATAAGCAGCGCAATGTATGCCCTCCACCACTTTGACACCCCTGGTGCTACATCAAGCCTTGGCCAGGCATCATAGATGCAAGGTGGGGGTCATCTGAGCGGAGGACAGGAAACTTCCCACCGGCAATTCTAAGGTTTGGCGAAGCATCATTCTTGTGTCCTTGGGTTAATACCTGCTCAGAGCACGCATTACAAGGGGGCACACCACTGCTTACAAGTTCAGGCTTAGTGCCCATATAGTTTTCCCAAAGCCTGAACAGTACATCTATCTTGTCTACAGATTTTGTACCTATTGTCCCCTACCCTGCGCTATGTTGTGCAAATTGTACAGACACATAGTGGCTGTATGGGTGCCCTATGGGGCACAGTAAGATTGGCACTGCACTGGGTGCAGCTACAGTATTCCTAATTATTGAACTACATGTGCACATGCACATCAGCTATTTTCTAAGTACCAGGTACACACTCAGCGTTCACATTCTATGCACAGATGACGTGACCAAGATCACTCACAAATATCATGATTGGTAGACCATGTTGGCAACTCTGCACACATCTAGCTTGCTATAATCTGTAGACATGTCCCACATGCATCTGGAGCAGAGTTGTATTCTCATTGTGTACTCAACTGACTGTTGGCCAGCACAATAAGGCACCTTGCACAATCTCTGCCTCACTTAAAATCTGAAGAGTAGTGAGGAACCGGTGGTGCAAGTGTCTCCTACATAAGTCCCTTAGGGACCTCAACACATGTATATCATCTGTACCTTTTCTTGAGTACCTGAAAGCTACGTGTTGTGGCAAATATGTTGGTAACAGGCATGCTAATCAGATAAATAGCAACTCAGACACATATCATGATTGCCATCAATGTATATGTGGCCATGTTTTCCTTTTCCCAAAACCCACAATTCCATACCAGCACATGTTGGCACTTGTGCAACAATCATCTCATTCTCCATCCTCAACATAGCATCAGACATAATGTCCATATCCTAACTCAGATGATGTCATCTCATTGGTCACACAATACATTTCATCATTGCACTGCACACATCAGACCCTCTCACACAAAACCCTGGAACGACACACATGACGCACAAGGTGACACTTACTGGCTGCATCGGGGCCTTCAAATCGGGACACTCCTCCATTGGTGTAGGGTATAGGCCCACCTGCAATACATAACAGAAAAACATAGATTAGTGATTTTCGGACATTTATGTGCATGAACAACGGTTTTACATTCAACATGTTAAGGTGGGTAAGCAAGTCAGCTTACTGGTAGGTCAGAACAACTGCCAAACATTAATAATGTGTCTGTAAGACAAAGGACCAGATAATGGAGGGCCTAGCACCACAAAAACATCACTTTCCCTGACACTCCTGTTGTGCATTTCACTGCTATATATGTACATGGATTTGTAATGCATCTGTTTTGTTTTATAACTCCTCCTCATCCATATGGGGCAATATGACACAGTATTCTGCATCAGAGGGGCATGCAATGGTTGTGTAGTGGCCATCCCATTGTAACATTCATTGCTTTTGACCCTGCCCCAGATGTTGAAGTCAACTTCCCAGGAGTGGTGTGAGCATAGCAAAGTGTTTAGGAATACATTGATACATCCTTTTTTCTTGTTTCTAATATGTGTGCTCCATTTGAAGTCACACACACTAGAGCTAAAATGCCATGGCAGTTTCCCTCTGTTCAGGTAGCTGTCCCTTCCTGCACATTATATGAATAACATTATGGATGTCTTGCCAATACTATTTGGGCAGCCATTGTCACCATAGTACACCATTTATGTCCAGGAAGGGATACCAACCTGTGCATATACACTCCCCTCAACACAGACACACTTGCCATGTGGTCCAGGTATGCCAGCTTTGGTGCAGACCTCTGAGTAATGTGCTAGTGCTGGAGCATGTGCAAGCCTTAACAAAGTGGCGCTATGCATGCATCGCAGCAGTTTGGTAATATGACACGGGGGAAATGACACTGACTGCCTTAGTGTCAATTATGAATTTCACAATGGCAGTGCTAAGGCGGTGCTAGGGACTCCTAAATCTGGCCCAAAACAACCTCTCCTGACCCTTTACAAAACATGCTGCACTCAACCTTATGTCCATCTGTCATACACATGTAAATAAGGATGGGGTACTTACCAACTGGTCCACCAATCTGAATCCCAAGGTGATCCAGTAGATCTTTCTTCCTTGCTATGAGGTCAGCTCAACAGTATTTTAACTCCGAATATTCTGCATAGGTGGTAGAGCACCTTGCCTCACCTCAGCTTCTGTGCCCTGTATTACGGGGCCAGCCAAAACTAGCATCGTGGGAAGGTAATGCTGCACCAGCCAGATGAACCCTCCAAGTTCATCTGCTATCATCTTCCTTGCTCTCCCTTTCCCAGACAATATGCAGAATAAGCTAACTGCAAATGAAAGAGCACCAAAAAATTATACTTAACTACCACACCTAACCCCAAATACCCCAACAAACTATGCCACCCCTAGATACAATACAATGACAAATACAGGACAAAAACACTACAAAAGAGTGAAGAAAAAGACAAAAAGCACACAACAGCAAAAGGACACAGCACAAAACTCTCCATAAACACCAATCCTTCACCAGCACCAGCTCCACAAACCCTCACACAGTCACAGACAAAAAAGACTGTAAAGTGAAAGTGAAACTGAAATCACTGTGCCATCTATGCAGCCATGAAGTCCTATGTTATCACTTCCTGGGCGTGTGTGTCACGTTTTCTGTTATGCGTCATTTCATTTTGACACATGCGTAAATTTCTTCCCATTAAGGCTGACAAGGTCTCAAGACTTGCAATAGACGCATTGGGGTCAGGCATCATTTTTATAATTTGCAATGTACAGCGTATTAGCGTTTTTGTCAAAAAAGTTGCCGCATGACAGTAATGCGTGGTATTCCTTCCCATAAAGGCTGACAAGGCCTGTGGACTTATGAATCACGTAAAAGGGCCAGGTCTTATCTTTTGGCATAGCGGAGTATGGAATATTGCCATTTGCGTCAATAATTTTGACGCATAACAGCAATAGGTGGATTTTGTTGGTAAGGCTGACAGTGCACTGAGATTCACATACCATGTCACAGGGGCTATGCATGTACGTAGTCAGTAGGGTATGGCTACCTGTGTATGCATGTACATTCATATTTTAACGGTAACATCGGTATATGTTATCATTATGTTTGTATTCGTGTGTGATATATGTGATGACTGACACCGTTGGCATATGTGCATGTGTTGCTAGACTTTATCCACATATATGTTACCACATGTGTACTAGGAGTGTACATATGTGGTGTAACAAATATTTGTGGGTCTACGACATTGTAATGTCTGATTTCCAAATGTACTTTAAACAACAACACAATAGATGTGATGGGCTATGTCCAATACATGGTCACGCATGTGATACCCTTGACAAATCGTACTCAGAGGATGCAATGGACTACAGCTGGATTGATTTCACGTTACCTCTGGCAATGTGAGTGCATGTATGTCCACACTGTGGTGTGTTGTTAGGTTCAGGATTCATGATGCTCTGCTACATGTGTGACATATGGTTCAACATACATCTATGGTGCAGGAGATGGTGTACTCACATGTGTCAATGAAGGTTGGTACGTGCAGTGTGTGTGGAATTATATGTGTAGTGTCATATGTATAAAAATTGCCACAGTGGTATGTTAATGGGATATTAAACCTCACACATCTATCTTCCTGCATGGACACATATTGGACTTTGTGAAATGGCTGTGTAGTCATATCAGTGCCACCTATGTTTCCGTATGTGGGAACACACCTGATGGTCATTTAAGCCTATCAACGATAATGTGATACAAATGCATTTTCATTAGTGGAAAGTTGACTTCTGTGCACACTCCAATACACAATACTAGGCCTGTGTCATTTAAGTGGTTCATGTGTGCAGAGATATCAGACATATGTGTACATGCCACAAACTAGGTCTTTACAATCGACCACAAAATGTTTGCTATGACTTTCACACACAATGGCACACAACTGTGTATCAGTGTTGCAGTCAGGCAATGATGGCAGCTTTGTCATCATTACTACTGTGGGACTTTTTATGCCCACACGGATCAATGGTTGCATGTTTTGGCACAGGTTGATGGTGTTCCACTCTGCTCAGTCTACTGTGCACATGCATCAGGCCCCTGACTGTGTCAAGAGTCAATGTATACTCAGCATTAGGGTTATGGGGTGTTGGTTGGGGATCTAGCCTCATCATGATAGCTCGTCAGCAGAGCAATGCACAGTCCCCTGCAGACTGACACATGCACATATGTGATTACATGGCATGGGATTTTCATTTTCCTTTGGGGTACTTGATATCAGGCTTGACCTATCTTGTACAGAAGATTGGCTACGTGTACGTGTAGGACATGTCTCATCATTTGGCATGGTTTGACAGACATGGTAATACATTCTTAGTAATTTCCATTTGCAGTTTGGTTAGGGCTTGTATCTCTAATGTAACCTGTCACTGCCTTCTGTCAGAATAGTATGCGATGGGCAACTACAGCCCTGCTGTAGTAGCAAACACGATTTGGTTGTGTATTGACCTAGGCATTCTCTCTGAACATATGTCAAGTGATCACATGGTGACATTTTTGTGTTGCACAGTCAGTATTGGTCTATGTGTGTACCTTCTCCAACATTTGACTTGTGTAATTTGAAGATGTACACATCGTCTACTACTGGCTTACCTCCCATTTCCAGGCTATGCAAGATTACATCACTTCCACACACACATGACAAAACACCTGCCACAGCACTTGTGTAGTCTACAAGTGACCTCCCCATGTTGTATCTCCAAGTGTCTGTGGGATTCTATGAGCTGACCTTCCACATCCTTTGGTATACATGGGTATGCACTCAATTCTGCATTCCACAATCCATGTCACTGTCACAATGAATATATTTTTGTTTGTGTGTGAAATCATCTCAGGGCAGGATTTTTTATTGGCATATGCAATATATCTATCTCCTTGTTCACCCATACAATTTAGAATGGGTCTGTGACATGCTTGGACACTACTACACATCAATCAATCAATCAATCAATCAGGATTTTGTAAAGCGCACTACTCATCTGTGAGGGTCTCAAGGCGCTGAGGAGGGGAGGGGGAAAAGAGGGTGGAGGTGCTGCTACTACCTGAACAGCCAGGTCTTGAGAAGTTTCCTGAAGTTAAGGAGGTCTTTGGTCTGGCGCAGGTGGGAGAGAAGAGTGTTCCACGTTTTTGGCGGCAAGGTGCGAGAATGATCTACCACCAGCTGTAGTTCTGCGGACGCGTGGGACGGTTGGGAGGGCGAGTTTGGCTGAGCAGAGATGCCAATTCAGGGTGTAGAAGGAGAGTCATCTGTTGAGGTATTCTGGTCCGGTGTTGTGCAGTGCTTTGTGAGTGTGGATGAGGAGTTTGAAGGTGTTTCTCTTGTTGCCAGTGCAGGTTTTTAAGGTGGTCTGTGATGTAGCAGTGGCGGGGGATGTCCAGGATGAGGCCTGCAGAGGCGTTCTGAATGCGCTGCAGCCTCTTCTGGAGTTTGGCCGTGGTTCCTGCGTAGAGGGCATTGCCGTAGTCCAGCTTGCTGCTTACAAGGGCTTGGGTGACTGTTCTTCTGGTTTCGGTGGGTATCCATTTGTACATCTTTTGGAGAATGCGGAGGGTGTTGAAGCAGGAGGAGGAGATGGCATTGACTTGCTGGGTCATGGATATTGAGGGGTCCAAGATGAATCCTAGGTTGAGTGCGTGGCCGTTGGGAGTCAGAGTGATTTCAAGAGTGGCATACCACCAGGAATCATCCCATGCAGAGGAGGAGGAGCCGAAGATGAGGACTTCCGTCTTGTCGGAATTGGGTTTAAGGCAGCTGTTCTACATCCATTCAGCGAAGGCCTTCATTCCTTCTTGGAGGTAGGTCTTGGCAGAGTCCTTGGTGAGGGAGAGGATCAGCTGGATGTCATCGGAGTGTGAGATAATGGAGATGTTGTGGGTTTGGGGCGATGTTAGCGAGCGGGGCCATGTAGACGTTGTGGAGGGTCGGGCCGGGGGACGAACCCTGGGGTACATCACAGATGTTTTTGGTGGCCTTCGAGCAGAATGGGGAGGCGGACTCTCTGGGTTCTGCCAGTGAGAAAGGAGGTAACCCAGTCCAGGGCTCTGTCGCGGATTACAGCACTGCTGAGGCGTGAGCGTAGGTGTGGTGGCAGATGGTGTAGAATGCAGCCAAGAGGTCCAGGAGGATGAGGGCCACGGTTTCACCACTGTCTAGTATGGTTCTGATGTCGTCATTGGCGGCAATGAGGGTGGTTTCGGTGCTGTGGTTGCTGCGGAATCCGGATTGGGAAGGGTCCAGGGTGCGGTTCTCCTCGAGGAAGCGGGTTAGTTGTCTGTTGACAGCCTTCTCGATGACTTTTGCCAGGAAGGGGAGCATGGAGATAGGTCAGAAGTTCTTGATGTCCTGTGGGTCCGCCTTGGTTTTTTTGAGGAGGGCATTGATCTTGGCGTGTTTCCATCTCTCCGGGAAGGTGGCGGACTCAATGGAGTTGTTGATGATCTTCCGTAGTTAGAGTGCGATGACGGAGCTTGGTTTGTTGAGAATGTGGTGAGGGCAGGGGTCAGATGGAGAGCCGGAGTGGATGGTGTTCATGATTTTGATGGTGGTGTTGTTGTTGACGGGGGTCCAGGAGAGCAGGAGGTTGGTCAGAGGTGAATCTGTGGTGTTGGTGGTTGCCGGGTGTGTCTGCGTTCTGAACCTGTCGTGGATGTCTGCAATCTTGCGGTGGAAGTAGGAGGCTGGGGAGTTGCAGAGGTCTTGGGATGGTGGGATGTCATTGGCATTGGCACTGGGGTTAGAGAGTTCCTTCATGATGTTAAAGAGCTCCTTGTCGCTATGTGCGTTGTTGTTGATTCGGTCTTTGAAGGTGGTTCTCTTGGTGGCTCGGATGAGTTGGTGGTGTCTGCGGATAGCGTTTTTGAAGGCTGTGAGGTTGTCCAGAGTCTGATCTTGGCGCCACTTTCTTTCGAGTCTTCAGCAGCTTTGCTTAGGTTTGTGGAGATCGGCTGTAAACCAGAAGGCCTTTCTGTTGGTGCGTCTGTTGGAGGGATTCTTGATTGGGGCGAGAGTATTGGCACAGGTGTTGACTCATTGCCTGAAGTTGTGGGCAGCTGCATCAGTGTCGGTAGTGTCGATAGGTGGGTTCTGGGAGAGGGTCCGATAAGTTGGTCTTGTTCCAACTGCAGTGGGAGATACGTTGTGGGTGGTGGTGTGTTGGTTTCTTGAAGGAGAAGTGGATGCAACAGTGGTCTGTCCAGTGGAGTTCAGTGGTGTGGCTGAAAGAGACATGATTGCTTGCAGAGAAAATTGGGTCGAGTGTGTGTCTTGCGGAGTGGGTTGGTGTTGTGATGAGCTTTTTGAGGCTGAGGTTGAGAGGTTGTCGAACAAGGTGGCAGTGGTGTTGTCGTTGGTGTTCTCAGGGTGGAAGTTTAAGTCTCCAAGGAGTATGTAGTCAGTGGATGCGAGAGCGTGCATGCTGATGATGTCGGTAATGGAGTCGCTGAACTGCTGTCGTGGGCCGGGGGCCTGTAGACAAGGGTCCCTCGGAGGGTGGTGTGTGTGTCAGTGTGGATTTGGAAGTCAGGTGTTTGGCAGTGCTGAGGGTATCTTCGGTGCTAGTCGTAATCCTGAGGATGTTCTTGTGGATGACGGAGATGCCTCCTCCTGGTTTGTTGGAGCGGTCCCTATGGGTGATCTTGTAGCCGTCCGGGATGGCTATGGCGATATCAGGCGCTGAGGAGGGGTTAATCCAGGTCTCGGTCAGGAAGGCGACGTCTGGGGAGGCCGAGTCGAGTAGATTCCATAACTCGACTGCATGCTTCTGGACGGAGCGGGTGTTGAGGAGGATACCTCTGAGATGGTTGCGTCCTGCCTTGGCGGGTGGTCGTTGGCGTAGAGGCTTGTGAAGGTACAGTTCTGTCAGGAGAAGGGTCCACGGGTGGTCTGCGGGGAGGCTTGAAGGCAGGCAGGATTGACATACTTGCACATCCCACACCTAAGTAGCATGTTGGAGACCTAGACATTTTAGGGAATTTTGTCACAGTATGTAACTTTCTCGTGGTCAGGCATGTGAGTGTCAATGAGAAGTGTGTTTTCATATGTGGTGTGTGATGGTATCATACAGACTATACTAGGTTACCTTGCTGACACATGTCAACCATTGTAGGAAATTGTAAACCCTTTCCTACCTAGGCCATACTCCCGTACATCATTCTTCACATGTATACCGGACTAGCTGCAAGCATATGTCAAGACAGCAGATTTGTGTGACAAGTGTGTTATAATGTACATAGATAGTGGGACAGACTCTGCCTACATTCCAGCCAGACATTCATTTGGTGGTGGATTCTCCCATTTTATTGTTAAATCCTGGCTATGGGCCACTTGTATGGATAGTGGATCAGCACCCACTGCTGCTTCACGTGTCTGGCAACCCTTAGTGCACTCCACAGCCAACACGTGTGTGCTATATTTGAGGTACAGCACACCATGTGGCAGGGTTGGGCCCAAAGCGGTGCCACTGCAAAACGCTATTGATAAACGGTGCAGGCTTAGGTTCAAACTTTGGCTCCTAACCCTGAACAGTCAATGAAGGTCCGTTGATATCAATGGTGTCCCCCCTTGACACACGTGCTCAGTGCTGGTGTAGCAGCTACCGGCCTGAGATGGGACACAGTTTAGTTCCTAGTTTTCTAACGCACCATTTGGAAACAGCCCCTACCCTCTGTATGACACCCCTTGCATACATCTTGCCAGGCATGAGGATGATGTGGGGAAAGGAGTAGGATTTTGTACGATGCCTACTTAACTACACATTTTTTCTTGTGGTGCATAGATCTAGGCCTTTGGGAGCCACATGGCGTGAGTAATGTGCCACTGATGTGTGGCATGGTGGCGCTAGACCCTCTTACATCCCAACCTATTTTCCAACCATCTTTGTAACTGTTGTATTTCTTTCCTGCTCTCTGAGGTATGAGCAACATTCCAATGGTATATGTAGTAAAGAATGAGTAGACCATGGACATTCTGTGCAAAGTGATTTATTGGTTATATTTACAAAGTTATATTAGTAGTGAAGTGTCTAGGTGTAGAAGTTCTATACAATTTGTTGTCTCTTGCAAACTCCAGCAGCAGTGTTTTGTAGTGTCCCCTCCACCTGTGTAGCACCATTGTCATCCTTCTCCTCATTGGGGACATCTGCCAGTTCATCCCAGGGGACACCGGTCCGTATACATATGTTATGAAAGTTAGCACATACAAGTGTCATCTTGCTTACCAGGGTTGGTGCATACAACAGTCTTCCTCCTGTCAGGGCCAGGCACCTGAACATTGACTTCAGGAGCCCAAAAGTCCTCTTCACCACATTTCAACTCCTTCTGTGCCCTTCATTGTATGATCACTTTTTCATCATTGTCGGGTTGCCAAAATGAGTCATCACCCATGGCTGAATGCGGTAACCTTTGTCGGCTGCAAAGGAAATAAAGTAGATGTGTCAGTAATGCATATTTGTGATTTCGTATGTTCCATGGCAGATGTTAGGTGGAGTGGTGACTCAGACTTGCTTCTGGCATTGTGTGTGTTCCTGTTTTGCGGAATGGCTGCATTGTTTTGTGTTCATGGACATTACTATCATGGGTTGTGGTTCAGGAACCTGGTGATTGCCAAAATAAATATGAAGTGCTAGTTAAACCATGCCAAATATGTGTTGTGTTGTCCATATTTGAAGCTGTGAACTATTGTTAGTGGAACCTACCACCTCCTTGCACCACAATGGTGTCATTTTTATTGAAACAACGGTAGCCCTACAAAGCCAAACTCAGGCCTCCATGTTACCATGTGGAACTATTCATGCAGTGCAACACTTAGCAACCCTTTGTGGCAGATTATGACTGTGCCAGCCATCATGTGTACAAGGATGTGATCCACACAATTGGAGGAGCAGCAAAATAGGTGCAGAGGAATCTCCAAGGGTCCTAAACATGATTTATCACAGACACTTTCAACATAGGCACAGTGCAGGTGTTGAGAGGGTGTGGGAGGCTGGCCTGGCTTATAGTGGGTACCTTGTGGTACTTACACCTTGTGCCAGGTCCAGTTATCCCTTATTAGTAGAAGAGAGGTGTTTCTTGCAGCTTAGGCTGATAGAGGTAGCTATAGCTGAGCAGCTTAGGCTGAACTAGGAGACATGCAAAGCTCCTACTATACCACTTATATCAAATGGCACTATATCACAAGAAAACACAATACTCAGGTACTTTATTTTAGTGACAATATGCCAAAAGTATCTCAGAGGATACCCTCACTTAGGAGGTAAGTAATATACACAAATTATATGTACACAAACCAAAATCAGGTAAGTAACAGTTAGAAAAGTAGTGCAAACAATGCAGAATCACAATAGGATGCAATAGGTAGAAATAGGCCTAGGGGCAACACAAACCATATACTCCAAAAGTGGAATGCGAATCACGAATGGACCCCAGGCCTAGGATAGGTTGTAGAGGGTCGCTGAGACTGTGAGAAAACAGTAAGGGTGTCCAAGATACCCCACCCCAAAACCCTGAAAAGTAGGAGTAAAGTTACCCTACTACCCCAGAAAGACAATATAGTCGAGATAGGGGATTCTGCTAGAACAGCAACTGCTACCAAAACACTGAAGACGGATTCCTGGACCTGAGGACCTGTAAAGGACCAAGTCCAAGAGTCACGCAAGTGTCCAGGGGGGGGCAGGAGGCCTCTAAACCCTGGATGAAGGAGCAAAAGGGCTGCCTCCGGGTGGAAGAAGCCAAAGATTCTGCAACAACGGAAGGTGCCAGGAACTTCTCCTTTGGTCAGAAGATGTCACACGGCGTGCTGGAGGATGCAGAGTTGTTTTCACACAGAAATACCACAAAGAAGCCTTGCTAGCTGCAAGAGTCGCAATTGAGGATTTTGGGTGCTACTGGGGCCCAGAAAGGACCAGGAGGTAGCCCCTTGGAGGAGGAGACAGAGGGGGTGCTCAGCAACTTAGAGAGCCCCCACAAAAGCAGGTAGCACCCGCATAAGTACCAGAACAGGCACTTAGAAGATCTGAGGACAGCGGTCGACTCAGAGTCACAAAGGAGGGTCTCACGACGTCGGATTCCAACTCAGCGAGTTGGGTCATGCAGGATGAAGTGCTAGGGACAAGGGTAGGCTGTGCACAAAGGAAGTCTTGGAAAAGTGCACAGAAGAGTGAGCAGCTGCAGATCATGCAGTACACAGGATTATTGTCTGGCGTGGGGAGACAAGGACGTACCTCCACCAAATTTGGACAGAAGGGTCACTGGACTGTGGGAGACACTTGGACCCAGCTACTGTGTTCTAGGGACCAGGCTCGTCAGGATGAGAGGGGACCCAGAGGACCGGTGATGCAGAAGTTTGGTGCCTTCGTTATCAGGGGGAAGATTCCGTCGACCCACAGGAGATTTCTTCTTGGCTTCCAGTGCAGGGTGAAGGCAGACAGCCCTCAGGGCATGCACCACCAGGAAACAGTCGAGAAAGCCAGCAGGATGAGGCGCTACAATGTTGTTGATAGTCGTCTTGCTACTCAGTTGTGGTTTTGCAGGCATCCTGGAGCAGTCAGGAGTCGATTCTTGGCAGAAGTCGAAGAGGAACTCTGGTGAGCTCTTGCATTCGTTATCTGAGGAATAGCCCAGAGGAGAGACCCTAAATAGCCCAGAAAGGCGGATTGGCTACTGAGAAAGGTAAGCACCTATAAGGAGGGGTCTCTGACATCACCTACTGGCACTGGCTACTCAGAGCTGTCCATTGTGCCCCAACACCTCTGTATCCAAGATGGCAGAGGTCTGGGACACACTGGAGGAGCTCTGGGCTTTGTCCAGTTTCATGCCAGAGCAGGGCTGGGGATCCCTGAACCGGTGTAGACTGGTTTATGCAGAGAAGGCACCATCTGTGCCCATCAATGCATTTCCAGAGTCTGGGGAGGCTACTCCTCCCCAGCCCTTCACACCTATTTTCAAAGGGAGAGGGTGTAACACCGTCTCTCAGAGGAAATTCTTTGTTCTGCCTTCCTGGGACCAGGCTGCCCAGGCCCCAGGGGGGCAGAAACCTGTCTGAGGGGTTGGCAGCACCAGCAGCTGCAGTGGAGACCCCGGAAAGCAAGTTTGGCAGTATCCGGGTTCTGTGCTAGAGACCCAAGGATGCATGTGATTGTCCCCCCAAGACGAGAATGGTATTGGGGTGACAATTCCATGATCCTAGACATGTTACATGGACATGTTCAGAGTTACCATGGTGACACTACATATAGGTATTGACCTATATGTAGTGCACACGTGTAATGGTGTCCCCGCACTCACAAATTCCGGGGAATTTGCCCTGAACAATGTGGGGGCACCTTGGCTAGTGCCAGGGTGCCCACACACTAAGTAACTTGGCACCTAACCTTCACCAAGTGAGGGTTAGACATATAGTTGACTTTTAAGTTACTTATGTGAAGTGAAAATGGCTGTGAAATAACGTGGACGTTATTTCAATCAGGCTGCAGTGTCAGTCCTGTGTAAGAATTGTCTGACCTCCCTATGGGTGGCAAAAGAAATGCTGCAGCCCATAGGGATCTCCTGGAACCCCAATACCCTGGGTACCTAGGTACCATATAAAAGGGAATTATAAGGGTGTTACAATGTGCCAATGAGAATTGGTAAAATTAGTCACTAGCCTGCAGTGACATTTTTAAGAGCAGAGAGAGAGCATAAACACTGAGGTTCTGGTTAGCAGAGCCTCAGTGATACAGTTAGGCACCGCACAGGGAACACATACAGGGCATACTTTATGAGCACTGGGGTCCTGACTAGCAGGATCCCAGTGACACATAGGCAAAAACAAACCTACACACAGTGAAAGTGGGGGTAACATGCCAGGCAAGATGGTACTTTCCTACAGAGGGGGGCACACCATATTTTTGCATCGGACCCTATGTGCGGTGCATGAAAGGTCAGGTATGTTCTCAATACTTCTACAGAGTCCTATTATGGCATCCATTATCTAGACAGTATTGCCTCTACTCTGCGCCATGGTGGCCCATTTCTTGTATGTGTCGCACACATGGTGGCATTAGGAGGCACTAAAGGGCGCATGTAAAGTGGCACTGGACTAGGTGCTGCACCACTTCTCGTTAATCTACCCCATGGTCTTTCATGGTTGGTGATGTTGCGTTCCTATGTGTGCGGCAGACAGGTGAAGGTACACACTTCAGGTACGTCAGGTATATGTAGGTGTTATGTAGTTGGTAATCTCAACACTTGGTTGGCATTAGATATGGTTGCCGCCAGAAGCTTGTACACCATGACAAATGTGGGGCTGTGCCTATGTGTAACTTTCTTTACATTGACATGACCTATGCCATTCACATAGCTGAGCTATTTATTGTTTGGTGTAATGTATGGGGGATCTGTATTTAGTTGTCAACCAGTGGACACTTGTAGTGGTTTGGGCCCAGCTTCTGTATGCAAAGTGGACATTGCTCCACCTGTTCTTCATGTGGTGTGCCAGTCAGGTTGTGTCTGTATTATGTACATATGGGTGTATGTGTGTGTGATGTGCAATTAATGTGGTGTAGGGTTGTGTGTGGGATATGTGTTGTTGCCTGTAAATCTGTGTTTCCCTATCCAGGTGAGTTTAGTGTGGTGCATGTCTTGTCCTACAAGGTTGATGTGTTGTCTATGTACTGATTGATATGGTAGCATACATATGAGAAGCCCATTGCCATATTGCCCATCCTGGAACCACTTGTTGATGGTAGAAGGCCAGAATATGTAGGCATCATGGACGCTGCTGGGATATTTGGCTAGGATGTTTGTGAAAAGCCCACGGTAGTCCATAATGGCCTGCACATTGTTTGAATGAGTATGTCTGCAGTTCCTGTAGATGTGTTCAATTGCTGCAGGTGGTACAAGTTGCACACAGGTGCAGTCTATTGCACCCAGCACATGCGGGAACCCGGTAAATAGGTCAAAACCATGCTTGGTCTCCTGTTGCAGTTACTGGGTGTTGGGGAAGTGGATGTGGTGGGGTGTGAGGTGGATGATTGCATCCAGAACCTTTGGTAGAAAGGCCGAAAGGATGACTAGGTGATACCACCCACTTGTGCGCTTGTTGTCTGAAATGATCCTGATGCCAGCATATGGAAGACAGCGAGGAGTTTGGTCATGGGTGGAATAGTTGTTGGAGTTTCCACCCTTGCAGTGATGTCTGGTGCTATGAGGTGTTGCAGGCATACAATGGACTCCTGCTTCAGACGGTAGATTCTGATGACTTCTTGTTTTCTGAGCCCAAGGATGGTTGTGCGCTGTTAAAATATCCTCTCCTATCTTCTGTGCTGCCTTTGTGGCTGCTGTGGTGGTGTTTGGGGTTGCCGTGGGGGTGCTGGAGGGACCTGTTGTCATCGCTGTCATCTGCTGCATGTGTCAAGCTGGAGCATTAAGAGTTCCATGTTGTCTAGGAGGTTGCCAATGCTCATTCTGTGTGTTTTCCTTAAGTAGTAGTGTGTGGGCCTCATTTTAAAGCCTGGTCTGACCAGGTGTTAAAATTTGATGCAAATTGGGCTTTGCGTCATTTTTTGGGACCGGTTCTGCTATGTGCCTCGTTTTAACATTGGGGTGTAAATATGGAACTGGAGGGCCAGTGTCATTTTTTGCAAAGGAACGCCTACCGTGCATATCATTGTTGCAAAACGACGCAAGGTAGTTAGGCGCTCCCAAAAACGTATGCTAACTCAACTATTTTGTTGCTAGATTGGTCTAGCATCAAAATATAAATATGGCAGTAGGTTAGCGCCGCTTTTGCATTAAAAAATGAAGCAAAGGCAGCTCAAACGTTTCTTACATATGGGCCTAAATCTATTAAAACAAACTCACAAATTTGAAGGTGGTCTCACATAAGATAATGAAGAAAAAGGTGATTTGGTAAAACAAAATATTTTTCTTCAGTCACATTATTTGCGACCAGTTTATGGTTCAAGCGCATTGCAGTTAGGGTGAGTAGATTATTCAAGTCACTACACCTGTAGGTGTAATAACATTCTGATTTTTTCTAGGTCTGTAGATAAAACCATGCTAACAAATTATATTAAGAAAGGTAACTTGATAATAATCCAGTTTGAGAATGTAATTTGAAAGCTGTGACACAAGGAACATTCTTCCCTATTTTAACAAAATAAAGGAATGACAAACATTTAACAGCTCCTTCTCTTTAGCAATCAGCCCATGCTGCTTAAAGTAGTCATGGATTAATCTTTTACTTTATGAAAATCAACAACCATGCTGAACCTTGATAATCCTATTATGATGTCAAATTGTCCAAACATCTCTTGGCAATAGCCCATTTTGGAGGCTCTCTGAAATCAACTGAATTGCTTAGTGACTACCTGTCAAGGTTCAAACCAAGGAGGCTTATGGAGAAGCATTTATTGATGCAAGAAATTAATAATAATAGTTGACAGGACTCAAGAATCAAATCAGTTGATGTTTATCTGGTCAGATGTGCATTATACACTGAATCATGAGGTCCAATTCAAATGTTTAAGGAAGTGGCAGAAGCCGCAAGCAGTGTCATAAAGGGGTTATTAAAAAAAGCCATTTTGGAGTATGTAACCTAGTATTGCTTTACATACTCCAAAATGAAATAAACAGACCTACAGTCAGAGATTTCAGACTACATTTCTGTCATTCTTTCAGTATGGAAATCTTTACCGTGCGTAGATTCTTACTCCTGAATGTTTGAGGGTAAGGGAATTTCAAAGAGGAGTTTAGCAAGGAACATGCTCATACAAAGCACAAACCCACATGAGAGTTAGACACTTGAAATTCACAAAGCACTAATTTATTTCTAGTACACCAGTAGCAATGGCAAAACAGGTTCAAATGTTCTCTCAGTGTCATTAGGCAGATGTCTTAGTTCATTCTGAGCAGGTTTATTGTGTATCCTATGATCAGGTTGTTGAGAACGGAAGTTACTCCACAATAGGCCCCCTATGTTTTATGCAATGCCATAATAGGTGGTGATATTTGGATGAGCTGTCCTATATTGTGAATATGCAGTACACAATGAGTGAGTTGTCTATGTTGTCAAAGTCATTTATTTGTCGGCTAGTCCATTGTCACCGGTACTTCAGTCTTGTCGGAGTTGAGCTGCAGGGAGCTAGTTCTCATCCAGTCTGCTATCATGGTCATGCAGTTGGTGAAGTTGGTTCTGGTGGTGGTTGTTTTGTACATCAGAAAGAAGATGTATTGGGTGCCTTTGGCATAGAAGATGAGGGTGAGCTCTTGTGATCGGATGGTCTTGGCAAGCAGTGTCATATATATGGTATGAAATGTGGAGCTAAGAGACGATCCCTGCGGGACTCTGCATATTAGTTTCTTGGTCTCTGCTGTAAAGGGTGGCAGCCTGACCCTTTGGGTGCTTTCTATGAGGAAGGAATAGATACAATGGAGAGTAAATCCTTGTATGCCAATCTTGTGGAGTCTTTTGTGGGGGGTGTTACGGGAGACAGTGTCAAAGGCCACAGAGAGGTCAAGCAGGATGAGGGCCACGGTTTTTCATTGGTCCAGGATGATTCAAATATCATCTGTGGCCACGTTGAGTGATGTTTTGGTGCTGTGGTTCTTTCTGAATCCTGATTGAGTGTTGTCTGGACGATGGAAAGGTTTGAGGTGGGTTGTGAGTTGCTTGTTGATAGCCTTCTCAAACACTTTGGCTGGATAGAAAAGAGGGGATATGGGTCAGAAGCTGCTCAGTTGATTGAGATTGGCTGTGGGCTTCTTGCGAAGGGCATTGATTTCTGCAAGTTTCCATTAATCTGGGAAAGTGGCAAAGGATGATGATGTGAGTCAGGACGGTGCTGATTGGAGATGTTCCCAAATTGTAGATGTGCTGGTGGCATGGGTCCATCGGGGCCCGAGTGAATGGTTTGCATAACTTCTGCTGTGTTTTTTCTGGTAAGGGTTGTCCACTCGGTCAGGTGGCCATCTTGGTTGTTGTTGAATAGGTTAGAAATTAGATCTTTGAGGTTGGGTTGAAGTGCAAAGTTGTTGCAGATGTTTGTGATTTTACTGTGAAAGAGTTTGGATAGGTAGTTGCAGAGTTTCTGAGAGGTAGCAATGTAGGTGACAGCAGCTAAAGAATGAGATATAATTCTGAAGATCTCCTTGCAGTTGTTAGAGATCGCTTTGATGAGGTCCACTAGTGCTTTTTTCTTGGTGTCTCTTATTTGCTGGTGATTGTGTCTGAATGCAGCCTTGTAGGTAGCTCTGTCAGTGGTATTGTGGCCGGTTCTCCATTTCCTTTCTAGCTGTTTACACCGTTGTTTGTTTGATGTTTCAGAGGTGTTCTATGTACCAGCTGGCCTGCTTGTATAATCTACTATGCTTGTTGGGTTTGATGAGTGTGAGGTAGTCCACGCAGTGTTTGAACCATTTGTTGAAGTTGTCGATCTCCTTGTTGAGGTTATCTCTGGTGCTAAGTTGATTCATGCTCAGGGCACTGAACCAGGCTGCTTCCATGATATTGCCCTAGCTCTGGCTTTGAATACTGACCATGGTAGGGGTGTTGACTTGAAGTGTGTTGATTTGGAAGTGGATGATGGAGTGATTGGTCCATATGAGCGGTGTGGTTGAGTTGTGTTTCATGATGTCTCTTCTGGTGAAGAGGTTCAGAGTGTCCCCTGCTGTGTATGATGGTTCTGGGACGAGCTGAGTGAGTCTGATGTTACTCATGCTTTCAAGAAGTGCTGTGAAGCAGGGGTCGCGTCGGTCTTCAAGTTGAAAGTTGAGGTCACCAAGGAGAATGTAGGCTCTGGAGTCACTGGTAAGCAGAGCAACGAAGTTGGTGATGAGGATGGTAAAGGTAGCTCATGTCATGAGTGATCATTAGGCAAGAGTTCCGTTCAAGGTGAAGTTTCCTGAGATTTGAGGTGTGAAGTGCAGGTTTTCCATTAATGGGGTGGTGTTCTCTGTGAATGTTGTGTATTTGATGGATCCCTTGTAGATGATAGCTATGCCTTCTACTGGCTTGTGAGGTGGTCCTATCAAGCGATCTTTTAGTCTACTGGGATTGTGGTGGCGATGTCAGGAGCCAGGTCTCTGTCATAAAGAGGATCTCAGGTGTGTCGTTACTCAGCAGGTCCCATATTTCCATTGAGAGTTTCCTGAGTGATTGTATCTTGAGAAGCATGCACGTGAGTTGTGTTGACATGCAGGTTGCTGTCACGTGTGGTGTACGGTGTGGGTGCAGGGGAAAGCTCCTACTGTGGTGTGGGTGTGAGGCATGGCAGCAGTTGGGGGAACAGCATCCAGGGTCTAGCGACCTAAGGAGTGCTGTGGAGTATTTCTGGGCAGTGATCAGACCAGGGTTCCTGGCACTGGGTGCGGTTCAGGCACAGATAGATGCAGATGGGCTTTGCCTTTGGCATGTCAGCAGTGTGCCTGCAAACGTGTGCTTGCTGTGCGTCTGTTTTGCAGCTGATTAAGTAGTTTCTGGGAGGATGGAGAAGTGCAAGGAGCCTTGATGTCATTTCCTGTGCTGGAGAGTGATGGGAAATGGAGTCCTCTTGTTTGGCTTCTTCTTTTAAAGATGATTTTGGCTGGAAAGACAGTAATGTCACTTCCTATACTGATGTATAATGAGAAATTCAGTAATGTCACTTCCTATGTAGCTGGATGATGTGGGATCCATTGATGTTGTTTCCTCTGCTGATGGGTGATAGGAAAAGAAGTCTTCTTGTTTGGCTTCTTCTTTTTAAGACATTTTAGTAGAAAAAAATGGTAATGTCACATTATACCCAAACATTCCTTTGTATCTCCTGCTCACCAACTTGAATGTTAGCATTGTTCCACAAAGTAGCATGAATTGGGTCAACATCTAGTAGCTTGTGAGTGTGGGGCCAATAAATTGGCACAGCAGGTGTTATTACGTGTTAGTAGTGGGTGAATTTTTATATTTTTACTGAAAATGCAGCCCCCAGACTGGGGGCCTGATTTAGGGGTTGGCGGATGGGTTACTCCGTCACAAATGTGACGAATATCCCACCTGCCGTATTCCATAGGCTACTATGGGATCGTAATGCGGCAGACAGGATATCTGTCATTTTTGTGACAGAATAACCCCCTTCCCCAAATGCTAAATCAGACCCTTTCTCATTACACACAGGATGGGGAATAACCATGGTATAGGAGGAAATAGATCAGTTATGACAAGTGATGTAAATGATTCTCTAATTAGTGATTAAATATTCAGTTTCATGTGCAATTTTAAGGAATCCTTTTTGCCTGAGGGTTCCCTATATTAGCATTTGCAACTGGTTTGCAACTGATTTACAAATCACTAATGCTTTGTACATGAGGGCAATAATTCTATGAAGATAATAAATGCATTACCACAACCATATTACAATGTGTTAATACCTTCCATTAATCAAGACATAATTTCAAGTCAACCGACATTATACAGAGGGCATGTTGGAGCGAAGGTCTCCCCTACCAGTCATAAAAGGTGTGGATTTCAAACAATAGCTAGCTTTTCCACTTTCAGTATGAAGTATCTTTACTAGCCTGCCCATATCCTCCTTATCTGATCTCTGGCTCCCTGGCATCTCTTGTGAAGCAACTATAGTATGTTTCAGGTTACATTTGTACTGGGCTTCTTTGGCAGAGTCTGGTGTGGTGCTTTGATAATAAGATGCAACATCCATGACGTCCAAATCCAGATAATCCTAAAAGGTTTACAGGTTGTAAGGACATAAATGTGATTGTTTCCCCATGCATTGCAATGAGTGTAACCAGAGAGTCTAAAAGGCGATATAAAAATGTTTATTTCCTAAAGGGGGAGGCGCGAGTTGAGGAACTTTTTCAGTAGGAAGTTTTTAAACACAGAATATCTCATGGGATGGAAATTGAGTGTTATTCATAGGTTAGTGGAATCCATTAGCCTTTATCATTTACTGGTTTAGTCTTGTGTGCTGGTACCTTAGAATACATGCAATCACCAGGTGAGTGCCTTTAATAGAGCAGTTCCGGGGTTGGAATTTTTGTGGCCTTTGGAACTCAAGAGGCCAGCACTGTGTTCTTAAAGAAGACATTTCTTTCACTCTGTGCTTTTCTCAAGACTGCAGTAAGATAGCTCTCTGGTAAGTGTGGTAACGCTTTGTCTCTAGCGTTCATAGAATCATACACACTCTTACGTGGGGATCCTTTCTTGGAACAGCATTTTATTATAAAAACACTACTTTGACCCATATATGTTAGAGGAGATTCCAGCCAGATGACCAAGACTGTATGCTGATTGCGGAGTGCTTTGCTGCAGCTGATTATGTAGGCTACAGGCCTTTTGCTCAGGTATGAGGGGTGATGTCTTTCCGGGGAACCTGAAGGGCAGAATTAGAGCTTAACATGCTGTGCTCTAACATAGCCTAGGTAGGAGCTATTTTAACGATTCTAGTGACAATATGATAGCGTTATTTTTATTTTCACTCTCCTTGTCACAATTTTAATCCTGTCATGCTTCATCGTCCTATTTATTGCATTACATGCTTTGTTATCTAAGATGCAGTTACTTAAAAAAAATGTATTGAACTTTATTCTGCCTCTAATTGTCCTTGTATATGTGAGACTAATATAAATGACAGAAACGGGCGAGATCTGAATGACCATGATTTTCCTAAGGAGTCAATTGTGTCATGCGCTCGGTTGCCAAATCATCTCTACTCTTGGGTGGAGATGAGGCACTGCTAGTTAGCTGGAGCAAATCCCAGATTAGGCCCACAGATGTCACCTGTAGTGGGTTCAGACTCAGTTCCCCACAGTGCAAGTGATTCTGCCACTCAAATCTAGTAGTCTCATTAGGATAATGAGGGGCTACGTAATATAGTGCCGCCAACGTTTGGTCAGGCTCTAATTTTCTAGCCATCCTGAGTATCTCTGTCTCACTACATATAAAGACACCTCAGTACTATATACGGAGACATCCGTGGTATTGAGGTACTCCAGCTAAGTGAGGAGTACCTAACTAACGCTGTAGGTTGTTCAAGCTTGAACCCTTAAAAGGCTAATCCCCATTTGGTGTGCTTATCTCTGAACAACATTTACCATTCTTCATGGCGAACCCACAACAGGTAGCAATTGCAGTCAATATGCGACCACCCGTTACTGCACATTTATTGGCACATGCCTAAGGGCACAGGGAGGTCCAGTTACATTTGTTGTTGAGGCTCATCCAGCCTATAGAACATATTTCTTTTATTCTTGGGTCACATTTCCAGCAGCTGATGGGAACACAAATACATTTCAGCACTATGTAAACATATCTGCACAATACAGCGCATATGCACATCTAGAAATATCTCTAGCTTATCAAGAACATAATAATTGCCTTGATGGCACCATAACCCATACCATTCTACATGTTAGGTTAGGTCCTCTAAGTAATGATGGTCCTACCTGGCCTTTATTGGTCACATATACCTCACCCTGCTGCAGCGAACCTAATGGTAGCTGAAGTCCGTCACTTATATGCTGAGCTTACGGCAATATACAGACGATTAGTACAGTTTGTAATTGGAACATTAAATACAAACCCAGCACGTGCAGCCCAGGCGGGGAAACATCCTGAACAACTAGGTCTAAACCACTACTTGCCTGAACCACTACTGCTAAACAATTAAAAAGTCTCTACAACTAAGTACTGGACAACTACTGTCTAAACAACAATTGTGCCTGAATAACAATTGTTGTTTAGACAGTAGTTGTTCAGTACTTAGTTGTAGAGACTTTTTAATTGTTTAGCAGTAGCAGTTTAGGCTATAGTTGTTTAGGACCTAGTTGTTCTGCCACATATTCACACAGGCGCAACCACATGCAGTAACGCCGGCCATTAATCCTGTGACTGTACTCGCCAAACGAGAAGAGATTCCGTTTTGGTTAGCTCAAAAATTAAATGCACTGGAATCAGTATTTCCCCATACGGGACCTCAGGATAAGCACAGAATATTAACTATGTGCTTGCCATTTGGGATGGTTCCCACAGTAGACACCTGCAATACTCGGGGCATGGTATTTACCACGCTCTATACTAATGCACATAGTACAGCAACACTTGCCAATTTACTTGAAATGTGAAAACAAATTCAAGATGAATACAGGGGCTGCCCCAGCCCTGGACTTGGGGATGCAACTGATGGGCAATTTTCCCATAGTATCCTCAATTATATTAAGTAACCTTAAAGGGGAAGCAGTTGCACTAGCAGTGCACATGTGGCTCTGGAATGTTCCTCCACAGTATCAAGAACGTGAGCTGACAGATATCAATATACTGAAACATGACATCCTTGTTCCTTTCAGGACTCACCGGAAAAACTCAGTGAGAGAAGTGGGCGGTCAGAAAGAAGAACTGAGTACGTGAAACCGAAACAGGAATCACAACGCTCTACAGAAGTTTCTGTTACAAAAGAAGATAAACTTCCCCAACAAAAACCCCAATTTAAAAAAAAAAAGTGGCAGCAGTTGCAGTTCGTCATGCCGCTCAGGAAGAGAGCTCTATTGAAGAACAAAAAGTGGGCATTAGCGCTATTAGACAGCACTCCAGAGGTCACAATAGTTCCCTGGAATCTTCAAGAGCATCTGGGGGTGAAAGCAACTGATGACTTCTTACAAGCTGAAACTGCGGACATGCGTGTCTCCACGCCTGATATGGTGTACAAAGTAACGTTACAGTTAGAAGGGGACATTGAACGCACAATCAACACAATCTTTTGGGACCGCATCGTAAGAATATATGATATTCTACTGGCCGAAAGGGATTGGCCACCTGAATTTGTCCGTACTTGCCTATATGGGGAAGATGTTATCAAACCTTCTTTCTCACCCATTGTTCCCGATGAGCTTGCAGAATCCTACTCCATCGATTGGGCATTGGTGCAGGCACCCGTGTTATATCGAAACCATGTAGGGTGGGATAAAGACTCCCCCTATCATGTAATTCCAATAAAAAATCAACCACAACCTCAACCCCAGTATCCAGTAAAACATGATGCTAAAGCGCCCGTGAGCAAAATCCTTACACAACTGGAGTACCACGACATAATCGAACCCTGCATCTCACCAATGAATAATCCCTTATTCCCAGTAGCTAAACCGGACCATTCATACAGAATAGTCTTAGACTACAGACATTTAAATAGTCATACACGCACATGTGCTATAGAAAACTCTCACAGCACAGCACTCATGAACAACATAGTGCACAAAAAATACAAAACAACATTGGACATTTCCAATGGTTTCTTCTGCCAAAATATAGCGCCTTTGAGTAGAGACCTAAAACATTTCAGCGTACTAGGCTGCCAGAAAAAATAATGTTGTTTACCACAGGGGTAGAAGAACAGTCCAGGACTGTTCATGGCTCGTGTGACTTCAATATTGTACAACATTGACCCTGAAGCATTGTCCTATGTAGATGATATCTATCTCACGGATCATGAATTAAGGCAATATCTGAAATGGGTAGTTAGCATTGTTGTAGGATTTGCCAAATTCAGCTATAAATTAACCTACAATAAAACAAAAATAGCCTTCTTTACCATCCTGTGTTTGAGCTATGAGCTATCAAATGAAGGAAAGAGCTTAGGGCCATATTTATACTCCGTTTGCGCCGAAATTGCGTCGTTTTTTTTGACGCAATTTCGACGCAAAACTAACGCCAACTAACGCCATATTTATACTATGGCGTTAGAGGCGAATAGCGCCAAAGTTCCCGGAATGTGCGTCATTTTTTAGCGTGAACCCCTTCCTTGCGTTAATGATATGCAAGGGAGGCGTTCCCGTCTAAAAAATGACTCCCAGGACTTTACGTGGTATTTATACTCCCGGGCAAAAGAGACGCCCGGGAGTTGGCGTGGCAAAAAACGGCGCATTTGCGCCACTTTTTAACGCCTGCTCAGGGCAGGCGTTAAGGGGCCTGTGGGCTCAAAATGAGCCCACAGGTGCCCTCCCATGCCCCCAGGGACCCCCCCTGCCACCCTTGCCCACCCCAGGAGGACACCCAAGGCTGGAGGGACCCACCCCAGGGACATTCAGGTAAGTTCAGGTAAGTAATTTTTTTTAATTTTTTTAATAATATTTTGTGGCATAGGGGGGCCTGATTTGTGCCCCCCTACATGCCACTATGCCCAATGACCATGCCCAGGGGACAGAAGTCCCCTGGGCATGGCCATTGGGCAAGGGGGCATGACTCCTATCTTTCCAATGATAGGAGTCATGTTGATGGGGGATGGGCGTCGTTAAAAAATGGCGCAAGTCGGGTTAAGACGATTTTTTCGACGTAACCTGACTTGCCCCATTTTAAGACGCCCATGCGCCATTTTCCCCCTACGCCGGCGCTGTCTGGTCTACGTGGTTTTTTCCCACGCAAACCAGGCAGCGCCGGTCTGATTGCGCCGTCTAACGCCATTCCATAAATACGGCGCCCGCTTGGCGCTTCAGAATGGCGTTAGACGGCGCAAAACTTTTTGACGCTAAACTGCGTTAGCGCAGTTTAGCGTCAAAAAGTATAAATATGGGCCTTAGTGCAACAATTCTTGGAAAAATGTACACAGTTACAAATACCCAATACCGTTAAAAAAACTCCAATCACTATTGGATTTCCTAAATTTTGGCAGAACTTACATTCCAGATTATGCATGACGCATGAAACATTTATATGACTTACTACGTCCTGACTTTTTCAGTAAATTCTCGACACTCGAACACACATGCATTCTCTGAGCTTTGCAAACAGACATACTTGCAGCAAAAGACCTACACACACAAGGGACAATAAAAACCATCTGGTCATCAGAGTAATTGTTGGTGCCATTGGTTTCACCTATGTAACTTTCAGTGAAGGTGAGACAGTCCCGATTGCATACAAATCAGATTTGTATTCAGCAGCAGAACAACGCTTTGCTCCCACTGAGAAAATTCTCTCTGCTGTTGAGACGGCTGTCATTAAAAAAAGACCACTGGCCCAGGGGAAACGCATTATTGTCTGATCTCTGATTCCAGCCCTTGAGGCTGTTACAAAAGCCAGCGTGTCAAAGGCTAAAGCATTACATCCACGCTGGGTCCAATGGGCAGCGTCTCTGACAGCCACTGATGTTGACTATATTTTTTACCTAAAGTTACAAACTCAAGAATTTTTGCAATTTGAACTAGAATATCTAGTTACGGCAAATACACTGCCTATTGATCAATATCAAAGAGTCTTGCACACCGATGGCTCAGCACAACCAGCAATAGGCACAAAGCATCAATACTCCACTGCTTGAGCAGTTGTAAGTGGCTGCATGGAGGATAATACATTTTGTCCACAACATAAATTCACACGGTTTGTGTAGGGTATTGCACAGCACAACTAGCAGAGCCAAAGGCTCTGGTGATGGCACTGGAACATACGGATCCTGCACAGCTAACACTGATTGTCTGTGATTCATACTATTGTGTCTAGTCCTTCAATAAATAGCTGGATTACTGGCACCAGAATTGGTTCAGAGATTCTAAAGGCAACACCATCAAACACAGAGTTCTGTGGGGGAAAGTAGCGGATCTGAAGGAAAGACTACCAAACGTCCATGTTGTACCTACACTTGGACACCAGCACGTTGGAATACATG
The DNA here is from genome assembly GCF_031143425.1 of Pleurodeles waltl. NCBI lineage: Eukaryota > Metazoa > Chordata > Amphibia > Caudata > Salamandridae > Pleurodeles > Pleurodeles waltl. The sequence goes on along the minus strand of NC_090440.1, from coordinate 478,152,641 downwards.
TTGCTGGAAATACACTGGCTGATCATGCAGCCAAATCAGCAGTAGCTACTTCTTCTGTTGCTGCAGTAAATTGATCTGGAATGAAACTGGACGATGACATATGGGCTGTCGTGAAAGCCACGGCTGAAGGCACACTCTTTCCAAAAGCATTTCCTGCTAAATATTCCTACCGAATGGGAGGCTTCCTTGATGCAGAAGTAAAAATACCAGGTGTGGGAGTTCGAGTAATTCCCAATGAAGACATAAAACCAGAGTTGATTAAAGCAGCGCATGAGGGAGTTGCATTTGCCCATGCTAGTGTGGGGACTACAATATCATTATTGCAAGCATGTTATTGGTGGCCGGGTCTATACAAACAGACCAAGCAGTATGTCCTTTGTTGTGACATCTGCCAACAAATTAAGGGCTCCACCATTAAATGCCCACTGCTGACCGCCTCCTAATTTCCAACAAACATTTACAATGTGTGTACTTGGCCCATTGTGGTCCCCAACACTGGACAGTGCATACAAATACATTTTAGTCACTCTTGCTCCAGATTTCTATAGGTGTGGTCACAACGCTCAGCTGACACTCGGACTTTTATGAAGGATTTTCAAGTCTTAATCGGCACATATGCAGTTGCGTCTTTCCACTCAGAACAGGGCCCTGCTTTTGCCTCAAGGACATTCTGGGACACCATGGCTTCGTTAGGGGTCAAACTCCATTACTCGTATCCATTTCATCCCGAGGGAAATAGAGTTGTGGAGCGACGAAACCGTGATTTAAAACCATCATTAACTGCCAGAGTAATAGGTACGGGTGGTGGTCGGCTTAATCACTTGTATGGCGTCCAGAGAGCACTTAATAATCTGCCTAGAAGGTCTCTGGGGGGGTCGTACTTCATACGAGTGCCTGTTTGGAACTCAAATGTATGTTCCAGATCTTGATGGTCCTGGTGTGGAGGCAGAAGAAACACCTTTTGAAAGAATGAATGTGTCACTGTCTTGATGGAATTACAACAGTTCCATTACGACAATGCTTCTGCCAGTGCTACCTCCGCAGGAGTTAATGATGTACCAATAACATCTACCTGCTGGATTCCAAAGGTTGGGGATCTAGTATGTGAAAAAGTTGCTGTGAAAAAGGAGTTTGGTCCTTCTTATTGTGCACCAGCCCTATTACTGGGAACACACAGTACCAGAATTGTCATTCTACCACCATTGCCTGGGGCTAAAGAAAACCGCTTTATATCTATCAACAATGTCAAGTTACACCATGTGGCTGATCCTGCAGAGCAGACCAAGAGGAGCTGCCAGTAGTTCCTGAATCCCTCTCACTACTGGCCAAGATGACCCTCTACAAGTTTTGAGCAGCAACGCTAGCAACTCTCTGGGCTTTGGGGGGGGAAATGATCTTGCATTAGTTCCACTAACATCTGTTACAACAAACGATATAGAAATTGCTGATCGATTTGACACAACTTCTACACAGACGGATAGCATCATTAGCTGTGAACCAGCGCGGGAGACCCCTACCAGTTCTCCTACAAATACGACTCCAGCTTTTGCACAAACTGCTTCTGGATACTTTACCGACAACACTTTCACGGACTCATTAGTCTCTCCTACATCTGAACTGCCAAAAACACATAAGGTGATAAACTGGCTTAAAACAAATTACTTTACTGAAAGATAAACAGTTGAACTGATGGATGAGGTCCTAAAACCCAATTTTTCTTCTCACAAGGGCCACAGAGACTTGTCTTTTGTGAACATTTTCGCTATACTAATTCCTGATGGGATTGTTTGGGATAAAGTCATATTTTATATGTACGGCCCCACTGAGGTCATTCAAATACTAAATGTGTTTAGACTTTCAATGAATAAAGTAATAATACCCAGAGTTGTTTCTGTTTACTGGGATGTAAAAGCAGTTGATTCTATGATGGCTGAATTGCAGTATTTTACTGTATTTGAAAGTGAGGATATTTGTCAATCTAAAGAGAATTATGGTGACATATTTTGCTATAATTATTATGGTCACCATTTCATTCACAGAGCAAGTAGCCCAAAGACTATTTTTAATTACACACAATGGGAACATTGTCCAACTCCACTACAAGGGAGTTCTAAAACATATTCTGAAAATGTTTTATATTTTTCTTGGCACAATGTTAAAAATGCTGAGTCATATTACTTCAAATTGCCATTGATAGAAAATATACATATATTGTTGACAGATACGAAATTAATTTTTTCGGATTCCTTTGTTTCCCGGTTGGCGATAGAAGGCTACGAATATTGGCTGGAGTTGATTAACTTAAAAAGTGTGTGGGGAACAAAAAAATTGGCAAATAAGGGGGAAGGAAGCTTTATTTAGAGCATGCCTAATATCTCTTCAAATGATATTTTTAAATGAAACTGTACAACAGACAAGCTGTTTAGGCTTAGCAAAAATGGCAAAAGTATATAAAAGCAACTGAAGATCAGCTTGATGAATGGGTCCGGAATGGCACGTTAAATGCTTCACTTTCACGTCCTGGCGGGTGGTTTTTGTGGCCAATAGATTCCAATGGAAGTCATAAATGTTTTATAAACTCCACTGGGGGTTTTAAAACAAGTAGACCTGACCCTCGCTATGTGTCATCTGAACATGCGGGTATAGTAGCAACATACAGTGTAAGAAAACTATTCCAGCAATAGTTGAAGAGTTCCTCACTAGAAGTTGTTAGAGATCACCTCAGTCTCCTGCCTAATAACACTAACTTACAGGATTTCCTGTTAGGCCTCAGAAAACATCGCAGAAAGGGCTTTTTATATGCAGGTTACAATGCAATTTGGAAGCTTTCTCAACAAGAAGCTGCATCCCAGTTAATGCAAATAGATCAGGAAAACTTACAGACGGCATTAGCTGTTATAGATAATGGGATTAATACCCTATCGCACCAGATCTACACCTCAAACAACATTGTTTCTTCTGTAATGGAGATAATACAAAGTGATATTTCTTCTTTACATCATGGACAGTCAACTAAGGTTCATTATGCAGTTGGGTTGGACACTACAAACACTGAAGGCAGGTCATGTTCCCTGGCAACATGTTAGCACAAGGGATATATTTTCCACATTTAATTTAACACAACAACAACAACTAATGGCTAAGAAGGAAGCGTCTTATGTCATGTTAAATATTGATAAATTAGAAAAATTGCCTTTTACTGTGGCTGAAATACCATCTGCTGAGTGGTTAATACACAGGATCATTAATCTGCCTATTTCAACACTTCAATTTATGTCCAGTTTAAAACACATTCCAGTTGGCAGATATAAAAGGCTAGGACATAGTTACATCCATGAGGTGTGGGAGCTACCCTTCTCGTACAAATGTCTCAGTGGCATGAAAGAGGTCTTTCTTAACGGTAGTGAATGCAAGACATTTGCAAGCCATTCGATGGTTTGTAAACAGCTGTCCTTGGCTTGTTATCTGAAGGGAGTCCCAGTCCCCTTGATTAGACCTGCATTCCAGGTGCTCTGGAATGGCAGCTATGTCCTCCTTAAAAGTGAAAACTGTTGTTGGATGTGAGCCGGAATAGTTTCTGTCGTTTTGGTCTCTAAGATTGTTACATGCTGTTACATGCTGCAGGAATGTACTTTTTCCTCCTACACGACAGAGGGAAGTGGCTGAGATTTGGCCCCATATCGCTATCTCAAAAGTGAATTTTGACAAGTGGCTATTGTTAAAATAATAAAACAAAGCTGAATAAAATATATCTAAGTTAAAGTGCACAGCAGCAGGCCTAGTTTGCAAAAATAACGTGAATGAAGCTATAAATAAGATAGCTACACAACAGTACTTGCCTGCAGGTCTATAGCCATGGGCAGGAATTTGAGGGCCAAGGAAGCCCATACTAATATTTGTTCCTCCACACCCAAATGACACAGACAACCGGCACAGTATTTATTAAGGACTCAGGTCTTAGAAACTGCATGAACATTTGAATGCATAAAACATAATCAAAATAACCATGCTGGAGTTCAGAAGCTGGATAAATAATACAAATGACTTTAAAATCTGTTTTTCTCTTGTCACATTTGCTGTACTTTTGAAGAAAGAGGTGAAACGTCAGGCTACATCTTCCTCTTATTCTTTTCACATGGACGCATTTCCTTTCCTTTCTATGGCTTTGGCTGAGAATTGTGTAAAGACAATTATGTGCAAAATCTCTAGTGTACAGGGAGTATGAAGTGAATAATGTGAGATGCCAATTTGTTTAATACAAAATATCATTTAATCACCAGTAAAATAACTGTACACATATTTCAAAATATATCAGCAGTTGTGAAAGAACAAATGGAGCACATTTTGTTTTGTGTTTCCGAAGTGTGATGGAAACAAAGATTTTAATAGGATCAAAACAAATTGTGGTCATGTCAAAATAATCAATATTTTACTGCTGCATTTGCATAGTGTTTACTACCCCACTGAAGCACTTAACTACATGGGCATCAAGTTACATCATATAGGGCGTGTTGCAGGAAGGGTGTTGTTTTGTTTTTGATACTGTGAGGGAACCGTTTCTATGTTGTGTGTGATACCCAGCAAGGCATGGTGATCATGTGAGGGAAAGCAGCAAATAGCAATGTGGATGGTGAGGTGTGAGACACACCAACGTCAGTACATGGTTTTCCAGTGCCCTTGCAGCTTTGAGCCACTCTGCAGGTCCCTTTATGGTATTTCTCATGATTCTAGTCTATATAGCTAGTTGATAGGTATACTGGGATGTCCAATCAAACATTTTGTGAATAGCTGTGGGCCTCAGGTGATGTGGGTGGAGGGAAAGAGATGTGGAGAGATCTGCTGGGACATGCATTATTATTTTTATTCCATAGCTGTGTGCAATTATGAGATGTAAATAAGTGGCTATAGTGTATATGTAATTGGGACATAGTCAAGTTTCAGATTATGATTGTGAGGAGGGCCTACAGCTTTTTAGAACCCAAGGTATGAGAAGATGCAATATAGTGTTTTAATTGTATAGGAGGCATTTTTTGTAACATTGTTAATATGTAGTAGAAATTATAGGTTTGGATCCATGGTGACCCCCAGGTTTGTGCCATTGTCACTAGGCCATAATCTATGCATTTTGAGTATTGAGCTTAATATGGTTATTCATCATCTATGTGTTTATGGCCCAAAGGCAGTTCTCAAGTTTCAAATTGTAGAGCTCTTCTAGCCCATCCATTTTTTAAATGGTTTAGGTGTCATCTGCACAGTTGTAACCGGTGATGTCAAATGATTTAATCAATTTTGGTAAGAGGGTTACATGGATGCTTGAAAAACAGCAGGATATAATGTATCCACAATCCATTATATGAGGAGTGCCACCGTTTTGTTGATGAGGAGCTGACATGAAACCTAGCACTAATACTAGTTTGCAGTCACAGGTGAGGCCAGTAATTCAATGGGCATTAGCTGAACTCCTTCTCACCTTTCACATATGGTATATTAAACAAGAACTTGCTGTGAAACAAATTGCACACCTATGCAGGACATTAAGGGGGTCATTCTGACCTCGGCGGTAAAAGGCGCTTACCGCCGGTCAGAAGACCGCCATAACACCGCCGCGTCCGCGGAAAGCCGCCACGGTCATTCTGACCCACAACGGCCAAACCTCCAAAAATCTGACCTCCACTGCAGGCCGCCACATCAGCGGGCAGCGATAAACTGGAGATGACCAAACCTCCACCGTCACGCCAACAGAAATACGCCCATGCCATTTCGACCCACGAATCAACGCGGCGGGCTTTCCAACGTGGTATTCCATTGGCGGTACACACCGCCGCGGTCAAAATACACACACAGCACCAAAACACAGGCACATTGGACAATTACAAATACACACACCTGATACACATACACAACCCACTCCCACACAATCAATCAACTATAAAACACACCCCCACATCACACACAAACCCCTACGACCACAATTACTGAGAGAAGGAGAGAGAGACACAGCAGACAATCCATAGCAATACACACTGAGGCACACTACACCATCACACACACCACATAGTAGCACAAAGCACCACACACCAACATACTCATCATCACATACACCACCCCACACCTCACCCACACCACCCCATGGCACCCCAAAGGCACCCACGCTTTTCGGACCAAGAACTCCGGGTGATGGTGGAGGAAATCCTAAGAGTGGAACCCCAGCTCTTCGGCTCACAGGTGCAGCACACCAGTATAGCTAGGAAGGCAGAGCTATGGCAGCGGATCGTGGACAGGGTCAACGCGGTGGGACAGCATCCCAGGAATAGGGAGGACATCTGCAAACGATGGAACGACCTACGGGGGAAGGTCCGATCGATGGTCTCCAGGCACAACATCGCGGTCCAGAAGACTGGCGGCGGACCCCCACCCACCCCTCCCGAATTTACATCATGGGAGCAAGAGGTCTTCAACATCCTGCATCCTCAGGGCCTCGCAGGAGTAGCCGGAGGAATGGACTCTGGTAAGTCCAATCTCAACTACTATATCCCCCCCACCCCACCAGCATGCCAACCCACACCCCCACCCTCACCCCCAAACCCCCAGCACACATCCTCCCTGACAATGTCTCACCAGCACAACCCACCCATCCCAACACCAACTCCTGCATGCCAACCCAATCCATGGACACCCATCACCCAAGCATGACCACTGCACTTACCCCCCCCACTAACTACCCTCACAACACCTCCCTCAAGGGAATGCCTGCACTGGGGGACGAGGGCACCCATAACACGCACGCCATTGCACACACAGAAACAATAACCAAACTCTCTTACCCCATGCAGGACCCGAACGCCAACACACCAGCCAGGAGGGTCCAGAAATGTCCATCCCACCCCCGGAACAGGCCCACAGTGAGGACAGCAGCTCTGTCGACACTGAACCTGATGACCAGCCCGGACCATCGGGGACCTCTGGGCAGTCGGTTCCCCTCAGGCAGCCCCAGGCCACACCAGACCCGACCCCCTCTGCCAACACCAGCACAGCTCCCACCCAGCGGGCCCATGCCTCTGTCTCTAGGACACGTCAATCAGCGGTGTGTCTGCCACTACAGGGCACCCAGGCTAACCCAACACCCCAACAACAACAGGGACCTGGGGGCAGTGGGAGCGGGGACACCGTCCAGGAGACAGAGGCCGGGGGAAACCGGGCAGCTCGGAGGGCTGCTGTGCAACAGTGGGGGGAGGAGAGGCCCAGGGAACCCACTCTCCAAGAGGCCCTCACCACCATCATGGGGGCCTACCACCACTCCCAAGAGACGATGGCGACGGTACTGGCCAGGTTCACGGAGATCCAGGCACAGCAGGAGGAACGCTACATGGGGTTCAGGGAGGAGCTGAGAATCATCGGGACCGCAATGGGGACCATCGTCCTGGCCCTCAACAGGATAGAAGACGCGTTGCGGGACCATGTGGCACCACACAGGGCCCCTGTCACTAGCCCGGACCAGGAACAGCCTACCACCTCCGCCGGCGCAAGTGGACAGGAGGCCCCAACACCACGACAGGCCACCAGAACCCCACCTCCTGCTGAGGAACAACCACCCCGTAAGAGGAGCCTGAGATCCAAAAAAAAGACAGAGTAGGATGTCAAGACCCCCGCCAGCAGGACATACCCCCTGAACTCTTCCCACTGTCCCACATTGCCACCCTGTCCAACCATGAACTGCCTCTGCTCCATCCTTCCACAGGCAAAAGGACAATGCACCTGTGAGACTGAGAACTGGACTCTGCCATGGACATTACTCCACCCCCACCCATCACCCTTATAATCACATGTACCAATATCTAGCACTCTAAATAAATCACATATTGCACACAAATCAGTCTGGAGTCATGCTGTATTATTAGCAAATGTTTTACATATTACTGTTCAATATCTGTTCTGTCAATTAGTGATGACAACATACCAATGTCAATACACTGTAGCTCATGGGCAAACCAAGCAGAAGTCAGGCACTGAGTCATACAGTACTGAGAAGGGAAGGGAAAAACAAAAATTACCCAAAAAGATCTGGTGGGAACTACAGAAAGTACAGATGCAGGAGGCTATAAGCAATTGTGAAATGGCGTGGGTGATTCTTACCTGGGTGTTACTGGAAATACTGTTGTATCACTCTGTCCCTATTGTCTGTGTCGTCCTCTGAGTCTTCCTCCTCTTCACTCTCCACAGGCTCCACGGCTTCTACAACACCACCATCTGGACCATCCTCCTGCAGGAAAGGCACCTGGCGTCGCAAAGCCAGGTTGTGAAGCATACAGCACGCCACGATGATATGGCACACCTTCTTTGGTGAGTACATTAGGGATCCACCGGTCATATGCAGGCACCTAAACCTGGCCTTCAGGAGGCCAAAGGTTCGCTCAATCACCCTCCTAGTACGCCCATGGGCCTCATTGTAGCGTTCCTCTGCCCTTGTCCGGGGATTCCTCACTGGGGTCAGTAGCCACGGCAGGTTGGGGTAACCAGAGTCACATATTAGCCACACACGTTGTCTCTGTAGCTGCTCCATCACATAGGGGATGCTGCTATTTCGCATCACATACGCGTCATGCACTGACCCTGGGAACTTGGCATTTACATGGGAGATGTACTGGTCAGCCAAACAGACCACCTGGACATTAATCGAATGATAACTTTTTCTGTTTCGGTACACCTGCTCATCATCTTTTGGGGGTACCAAAGCCACATGGGTCCCATCAATGGCACCAATGATGTTGGGGATATGTCCAAGGGCATAGAAATCACCCTTCACTGTAGGCAAGTCACCCTCCTCTGGGAAAATGATGTAGCTCCGCATGAGTTTCATCAGGGCAGACAACACTCTGCTCAAAATCTTAGAAAACATAGGCTGAGACATTCCAGATGACATGGCCACTGTGGTCTGGAATGACCCACTTGCCAAAAAATGGAGGACTGACAAAACCTGCACCAGAGGGGGAATCCCTGTGGGTTGGCGGATGGGGGACATCAGGTCTGGCTCCAGCTGGGCACACCGTTCATGGATAGTGGCACGGTCAAGTCTGTATCGAAGTATTATATGGCGTTCTTCCATTGTCGACAGGTCCACCAGCGGTCGGTACACGCGAGGATTCCTCCTTCTCATCCCAAGTCCCAGCGGACGGTGCCTAGGAAGGACAACATGGAGCACAGAGTCAGCCAAACCACAGGTACGTACAGACAGCTTGCACAGTTAAAGAATGGCAATGGGTTGAAAGGCGTGTATGTGTGGCAATGCAAGGCCTAGGCCTGTGTGTCGCAGTCAAAATTAAGCCATGTAGGCCCTTGAAATGGCGGCTGCCTGACCTGTGAAGTGGGACAATGGGATGTGAGGTCAATGCGCTGGCGGGGCACACCGTGGCGGTAGGCGGTCGAAGACTGCGGCGCAAAGCCGCATTGGTTAACATTGAAGCCTATGGGTTTCAGGAGCCAATGACGAAGTGCGCCGGCGGTCGCGGTACGCACCGCCGCGGTACGCACCGCCGCGGGCGTGACCGCCATTTTCTATCTGCTTAATCACTCGAGACCTGATCATCCACCGGAGAGGACCTATACTGCAAGTGCTGCTGTGACCTTGGTCTGGAAGATACAATGGCTGCTGCGACTGGGGAAAGGGCCCCTGCCTTCACGTCTGAAGAGTTGGAGAAGCTCGTGGATGGGGTCCTCCCCCAGTATGCGCTACTCTACGGTCCTCCAGACCAACAAGTGAGTACACCTGGTGCACATGGAATGGGCTATGCCTGTGTGGATTGGGGTGGATGTAAGTTGGTGGGGTGGGGGGCGAATGAGGAGTGCAACGCCCGACAGATGAGAGCATGTGCCATATGGCAAAGTTGGAGGGGGGGGCCAATCACATCTAACATGCAGGTCATTGATGATTTCCTCCTTTCCACCCTGTATATGTCAAATAGGTCAGCGCCCATCAGAAGATCGAGATTTGGCGTGCCATCGCCAAGGAAGTCCGGAACTTGGGGGTCCACAACAGACGGGGCACCCACTGCCGCAAGAGGTGGGAGGACATCCGCCGCGGAACAAGGAAGACCGCAGAAACACTGCTGGGGATGGCCTCCCAACCTAGGAGGGGTGCCAGTCGCACCATGACCCCCCTGATGTCCCGGATCCTGGCGGTGGCCTACCCTGAATTGGATGGGCGCTTTAAGACATCACAGCAGACACAAGGGGGTGAGTATCAGCACATTCTCCTATCTTTCTGCGCTGTGGAGGCGTATGGGTGGGGGAGGAGGGCTGTGGGTGACATTAGGCCAGGGCGCTTTCTGTAGTGTAGTCCTCTCCCTTAGGCATGGCCCTGTGCCCCCGGCCCCCACCTCGGTAGGGTGACAAGTACAGCCATTGAAGGTCCAGCATCTCCCATGTGCGCGTTTGACGTCTCTTGGCCTGTTGTCTTAGTCAGTAGTACTGAGTAGTGTACCCCGAATGCGCGGCTTAGTGCATTAGGCACCTGTGTCTGTCCTCTCCGCCAACGGTGTTGACATTGCATGCACTCAACCTGGTCTTCTTTTTTCTCCCCCCACCCTTTCTCTTCATCTTCTTGTGCATGTGTGCATTAGCATCATCAGGCGGAGGAGATTTGGCATCAGAGCACGAGGGAGCTGCAGGACACAAGGCCCCGGTGGGCCCAGGAACAGACACCGAGGGCACCAGTGATCCGGAGGGCGAGGGGAGCACCACGACGGGGACCGCTGGTGAGAGCAGCGAAAGCGACACGTCCTCGGATGGGAGCTCCCTAGGGGTGGCGGCAACATCCGTGCCCCCCGCCTCTACAGGTACAGCCGCCACCCAGCGCACCAGCCCCGCCCTCCCAGCAGCCCCTCAGTCTTCGCTCCGTGCCCGTTCGCCCAGGAAGGCGCGCGTCTCCTTCGCCCCAGGCACCTCAGCCCCTGTTGCCCCTGCTGCCCTCAGTGCGGAGCTCATTGACCTGGTAAGGACGCTCATTGTTGGGCAGACGACCCTTTTGAATGCCATCCAGGGTGTGCAAAGGGAGGTGCAACAGAGCAATGCGTACCTGGAGGGCATTCATTCGGGTCAGGCTGCCCATCAACGAGCGTTCACTGCTCTGGCCTCAGCACTGACGGCAGCCATTGTCCCTGTTTCCAGCCTCCCTCTTCTTACTGCCTCCAGCCTTTCTCTGTCTCCTGTCCCTCAGCCTATCCCATCCACACCATCAGACCAGCCTGCACACACCTCAACACCCAAGAGCAGCTCATCCAAACACAAGCACCACAGATCCCCCAAACACTCACCCAAGCAACACCCAGATGCAGACATGCCAACAGCCACTGCCACCCCTGTGTCCCCCTCCTCCTCGTCTCCCTCCTCCCTCCCTGTGACGTCTACACTCACACCTGCATGCACCCCAACATCAGCCAGTGCTTCCATCACCACCTCACCCTCCAGTACAGTCCACACTCGTGCAGTCACCACCCCCACTGCCATTTACACGTCCCCTGTGTCCTCTCCCACTGTGTCTGTCACCCCCTCTTCCAAGACACACAAACGCAGGCAGCCACCCACCCAACAGCCATCCACCTCACGACAGCCTACAGCACCAGCACCTTCACCCAATGACAGCACACCTGACTCTCCTACAACCACCTCCTCTACCTCCACTTCCATCTCCACTTCTCCTACCCTTTACCTTGGCCCTAAGAAACTTTTCATGGCTAACCTTGACCTCTTTCCCCCCGATGAGCTCCCCCATCCATCTTCAAAGAGTCCCAAGAGCACCGCAGCCACCACCAGCCCAGCTTCGGGTGTCACTGTTGTGCATGGGTTCTGGAGCCCACCCTTTGCCAGCAGTGACACATCGATCAGCAGCAAGGACACGTCCAGCCCCCCCACCGGCAAGAGGACCCGCAAAAACAAGGGCCGCCGTGCGAGGACCGACAGGGCTGCCCACAAGGAGCAATGTGCGGCCACTTCACCACCCACACCATCTAGGGGAGGCAAGGGCCCGAGAGCCCCATCAAAGGAGCGGAAGGGCAGCAGGAGCGCGGAGAAGGTGGTCCCCACATGCCACATCCCAGCTGGGAAGGAGGACACTAAGGAGGCCAGGAGTCCGTCCCCGAAGGGTCCAGAAACGTCACGGTCCGAGGGCGACTGAGCAGGGAGTCCAGGCCAGGTCTGGCTCCCTTGACCTGCTGGATGAGCACCGCTGAACAGGGCCCGCGGTGAAGAAGAGCACCGCTGAACAGGGCCCGCCGTGGAGAAGAGCACCGCTGAACAGGGCCCGCGGTGAAGAAGAGCACCGCTGAACAGGGCCCGCCGTGGAGAAGAGCACCGCTGAACAGGGCCCGCCGTGGAGAAGAGCACCGCTGAACAGGGCCCGCCGTGGAGAAGAGCACCGCTGAACAGGGCCCGCCGTGGAGAAGAGCACCGCTGAACAGGGCCCACCGTGGAGAAGAGCACCGCTGAACAGGGCCCGCCGTGGAGGAGAGCACGCTGAACAGGGCCCGCGGTGAAGAAGAGCACCGCTGAACAGGGCCCGCCGTGGAGAAGAGCACCACTGAACAGGGCCCGCCGTGGAGAAGAGCACCACTGAACAGGGCCCGCGGTGAAGAAGAGCACCGCTGAACAGGGCCCGCCGTGGAGAAGAGCACCGCTGAACAGGGCCCGCCGTGGAGAAGAGCACCGCTGAACAGGGCCCGCCGTGGAGAAGAGCACCGCTGAACAGGGCCCGCCGTGGAGAAGAGCACCACTGAACAGGGCCCGCGGTGAAGAAGAGCACCGCTGAACAGGGCCCGCCGTGGAGAAGAGCACCGCTGAACAGGGCCCGTCGTGGAGAAGAGCACCGCTGAACAGGGCCCGCGGTGAAGAAGAGCACCGCTGAACAGGGCCCGCGGTGAAGAAGAGCACCGCTGAACAGGGCCCGCCGTGGAGAAGAGCACCGCTGAACAGGGCCCGCCGTGGAGAAGAGCACCGCTGAACAGGGCCCGCCGTGGAGAAGAGCACCGCTGAACAGGGCCCGCCGTGGAGGAGAGCACCGCTGAACAGGGCCCGCGGTGAAGAAGTGCACCGCTGAACAGGGCCCGCCGTGGAGAAGAGCACCGCTGAACAGGGCCCTTCTTCTCAAGCACCGCTCCGCTGGGCCCTTCTTCTCAAGCACCGCTCCGCTGGGCACCGCCGTCTCAAGGACCACTCCGCTGGGCCCTTCCTCTCAAGCACCGCTCCGCTGGGCCCTTCTTCTCAAGCACCGCTCCGCTGGGCAGCGCCGTCTCAAGGACCGCTCCGCTGGGCCCTTCCTCTCAAGCACCGCTCCGCTGGGCCCTTCTTCTCAAGCACCGCTCCGCTGGGCCCTTCCTCTCAAGCACCGCTCCGCTGGGCCCTTCTTCTCAAGCAACGCTCCGCTGGGCAGCGCCGTCTCAAGGACCGCTCCGCTGGGCCCTTCCTCTCAAGCACTGCTCCGCTGGGCACCGCCGTCTCAAGCACCGCTCCGCTGGGCCCTTCTTCTCAAGCACCGCTCCGCTGGGCCCTTCCTCTCAAGCACCGCTCCGCTGGGCACCGCCGTCTCAAGCATCGCTCCGCTGGGCCCTTCTTCTCAAGCACCGCTCCGCTGGGCACCGCCGTCTCAAGGACCGCTCCGCTGGGCCCTTCCTCTCAAGCACCGCTCCGCTGGGCCCTTCCTCTCAAGCACCGCTCCGCTGGGCACCGCCGTCTCAAGCACTGCTCCGCTGGGCCCTTCTTCTCAAGCACCGCTCCGCTGGGCCCTTCTTCTCAAGCACCGCTCCGCTGGGCACCGCCGTCTCAAGGACCGCTCCGCTGGGCCCTTCCTCTCAAGCACCGCTCCGCTGGGCCCTTCCTCTCAAGCACCGCTCCGCTGGGCACCGCCGTCTCAAGCACCGCTCCGCTGGGCCCTTCTTCTCAAGCACCACTCCGCTGGGCACCGCCGTCTCAAGCACCGCTCCGCTGGGCCCTTCTTCTCAAGCACCGCTCCGCTGGGCCCTTCCTCTCAAGCACCGCTCCGCTGGGCACCGCCGTCTCAAGCACCGCCCCGCTGGGCCCTTCTTCTCAAGCACCGCTCCGCTGGGCCCTTCCTCTCAAGCACCGCTCCGCTGGGCACCGCCGTCTCAAGCACTGCTCCGCTGGGCCCTTCTTCTCAAGCACCGCTCCGCTGGGCACCGCCGTCTCAAGGACCGCTCCGCTGGGCCCTTCCTCTCAAGCACCGCTCCGCTGGGCACCGCCGTCTCAAGCACCGCTCCGCTGGGCCCTTCTTCTCAAGCACCGCTCCGCTGGGCCCTTCCTCTCAAGCACCGCTCCGCTGGGCCCTTCTTCTCAAGCACCGCTCCGCTGGGCACCGCCGTCTCAATCACTGTTTATGGTTCACTGTGCCCACCATGCCTCCTCCTTGACCAGTGGAGACTGTCATCCACCTGATGGACTGTGGCTTTGCACTCCCCAGGATGGTCCAGTGGGCAGCCCACCCACTGTAGAGACATTGAGAGACTGTGGCTTTGCACTCCCCAGGATGGTCCAGTGGGCAGCCCACCCACTGTAGAGACATTGAGAGACTGTGGCTTTGCACTCCCCATGATGGTCCAGTGGGCAGCCCACCCACTGTAGAGACATTGTGAGACTGTGGCTTTGCACTCCCCAGGATGGTACAGTGGGCAGCCCACCCACTGTAGAGACATTGAGAGACTGTGGCTTTGCACTCCCCAGGATGGTCCAGTGGGCAGCCCACCCACTGTAGAGACATTGAGAGACTGTGGCTTTGCACTCCCCAGGATGGTCCAGTGGGCAGCCCACCCACTGTAGAGACATTGAGAGACTGTGGCTTTGCAATCCCCAGGATGGTACAGTGGGCAGCCCACCCACTGTAGAGACATTGAGAGACTGTGGCTTTGCACTCCCCAGGATGGTACAGTGGGCATGGTGGCTCCTCGTGGATCTGGCGTCGTGGACTCATGTGGCTGTGGTGCCCCCCCCTTCCCTTCCCCCTGAGGTGCCTGTAGTTTTTACATCTGATGCCCCTGCAGTGTTCTCTCCAAAGGACTCAGGTCTCCTGTGTGGCCTTTGCCCTTGTTTCTCACAACTTTGGCCCACGGACATGATGGATTCGTAGGATGTGCAGGACTTGTTACTTCAGTTATACACTGATGTGTATGTCATTTGTTTTCTTGTGAATATCTTTCATGGTTGTACGATATTTTTCAGGACCTTTTTGGTACATAAATATTTATTCCAAATTTGATTATGTCCTAGCATTTTTCTGGGGTGTTTGGGTGGTGTCACTGTGACTTGTTGCTCTGCATTGGTGTGTACATAGTTGGGGGGGGGGGGTCACATATGTGTGTGCCCGTAACCTTTCGTCCTCCCCCCTCCCGTGTGTCGTAGGTGCAGTACTCACCGTTGTCGTCTGCGCCGGACTTCGTACTCGTGGTAGATGAGAAGGTAGACGAGAGCAGGTAGGATGTTTAATTCGGGTTCCATGGTGTCCTCCTTCCTCCTGGAGTGCGTAGTGGTGAGCGTTTTCCCGTTCGTAGTCTGTTTCCGCCGTGTTTTTATCAGCGGTGCTCCCGCCCCGGAAAAGGTGGCGGATTGGTGAGTTGTGATAGGGTGGGCGGTACATTGTCTGCCGCCTGGCTGTTGGCGGTGACCGCCGCGCTGTTTGTTTGTACCCCCGTGGCGGGCGGAGTGTTAAAGTGGCTGTCTGTGTTGGCGGTTCCCGCCAGGGTCAGAATTCCATATTTTTTACCGCCAGCCTGTTGGCGGGTTGGCCGCCGCTTTAACACCGACCGCCAGGGTTAGAATCACCCCCTAAGTCATGTTGTTCATAAGCCTGCAACTTTCATTACATTTTCTGTTCCTAATACATGTTGTCACTACCTAAATCTATCAGTCATTAAGAAGAACGGTCCAGTCAGGAATTTTCCTAATTCCAATATGGCATAGTGGATTTATTAGCCTATTGACTGGGGCAGATTCATCACATCAGGTACAAATTACATCAATCTGACATTGCTCTAGCCTACAGCCTTTCTATGGGCACTGACATGTGACCTATAGCCTGGTGAGATAATGCATATACTCTAAAGATCTTTATTATTTCTGCAGTAATGGAGTATGAGCTGGCCAACTTGGGAAATTATACTGTGGTTGCGCTCCAAATTTCTGTAAAGGAAAAGGGGCTGTACATGAAGAAGGATGAAAACGTTTAGAGCTTCAGAAATATCTTAGGGCCAGGACAGACGTCCATCAGTTGACAATATCTACCAAGGAGCAGGATGTTGAGGATGATATTGATGAGCAAGATCAGGACCTGGATATCAGCCGTGAGATGCAGACTTCAGGCGAGGATGAAAACACATCTCCTGAGTTGGAACTCCCTGCCAGAGCAAAAAATAGTGTATTCCCACATGACCTGTCACCAAAGGACCTGACGAACAAGAATGTGGGGAGAGGGGACAGACCACAGATGACAAAGTTCAAAAAAGGAGGGCAAGGAGAAGAAAATGGCTCATGACAGGAGCCTTAAAGGGCTGGAACTCAAGTCAAAGCCCGCAGATTCCAGCAGCATTAGTGGCAGCATACACTCTGAGGTAGACAAAAATGTCCACATGCTTAAATATCTGGTGCCCAATTATGTGGTGGGAGATGAAATTGATAAATGGTTTCCAACCTATGAGGGTACTTTGTGGGTTTCCAAGATCCCAGAGAAGCATCAGGGGGTGACCTGTGGAAATAAATTCCTCAAGTGGGGAGAGACGCATTCTTAACCTAGAAGTAGAGGACCATACCAGTTATACCCCTCATGAAACCCATTCTTCTAATTTGGACTGATACCTAAGAAGCACCATCAGAGATTCAGGTGCAGACATAAATTCCCATACTAGTCTTGGATGGATTTTTTGCACTACTCTAGCATGGCACTGAACGGCTCGGTGAGGGGAAGCAAAGTTGATGATTTTAGTGGGCTGTTTAATCTGACACTAAAAGACCACATGCTTAGTACATGTTTTACAGAGCTGCACTAGCACCTAGTGGAAAGCAATCTGACTGACCCCAGGAAGCTTGCTGAGCAGATGGACCTCTGGGTCAGTATCAGAGTGGCCAAGAAGGTACCTGGGAGTAACCACAAGAATGGTGGTTCAGGTTCCCACCGACAAAGTGACTGGGAAGTTGGAGGCGACCCAGACAAGTCCCAAAGTAAGGCAAGGGTGAATGCTCCCCAAGCCCATTCTGAGAATCAAGGGGGTGGTTCTGGTGAGTGGTGGCTCATGGCACACCATTACTAACCTGCTAGTGCTCCCAGTTAGGACATAGGCAGGGGACTCTATCTGTCCTAAGAAACCACCTACTGGTGGGACCTCTACAGGGGTGGTCAATATGGCCTTGGGGTAGTTTTTCCCTGGAGCAGGTCATAAACCATGCTATTATCTCTCTTAGCTGTGGGATAGATTCAGTAGATAAGTGTGTGATCCCTGAAGTTGGGAGTTTTCCATTCTATCAGTTGAAAGTGACTGGTATGCCCATCACTGCTCTGAGGGACACTGGGGCTAGCTAAACCACAATAGTGGAAAGGCTAGTTTTGCCAGAGCAGTATACTAGCCAGGTGTGTAGGGTAACTCTGGCCCATGGGCAGGACCTTTTTCATCCTAAGGCCCTTGTATCCCTGGAGTGAGGTAGGGAGTTGCCCCTGGTTGCCCCCAGTGGAGGGGCGACACCCAGGGTGCTCTGACAGTTCAGTTTTCAGGGGATACCACTCCTGACTCCAGTTCAGCCTCAGGATACAGACACTGGGATGAGTGTCCAATAACAGGATATCACCTCTGAACTGTGGGGAGGTAGAATGGATATGGGGTGCCTATCACACAAGGTTATTGTTTCCCTACTGTGGGAAATCTCAGAGGTCAGTGAATCCTCAGGAGCCCATAGGGAACTCCTTGCCATCCCCAAGGCTGGATAAGAGGCCTACCAAATATTCCCACATACAGTCTCCACCTGGCAGTGGATGGGTTGGGACCTGGCTCCGGTCACTGACAGCTGTCAGTGGCCTATTTTGGTTGCTGTCCTTATGGGCAGAGTTTTCCTTGGGTTTGGAACAGAAGTCTGATGCAAGGGGTGCAACAGGCCAAGGAGGTACTGTCTGCCTACTGGGATGGATCTGTGAGCAAGATGGGGTCTACAAGTTCTATGGTCTATCACCTATACAGGAAAGCCTTTCAAGATATTGATTGGTCTACCCTGGCTTTTGGCTGGTGAGAGGACGTGTTGGACTTGGACTTGTGAAGCTTCACAGATGCAGGTCCTTGCATCACAAATGTCTCATCAATGGCAGCCTCGAAGACAATGTACTTTCTCACAACACAGCCTTACAACTCAAATTTGCGACATATCCTCGATGCAGGCCTTGTAATGCTCCGCAACCAGGATTTAAGGTACTATGTTCAGTGGACCTAACTGGGTCACTGTAGCCAGCCTGTAGTCCATTGCGGTCGGCCTGAACCTGTGACTTTGTGCAAGTCTGGCACAACCAGATTTCCACAGTTGGCACTTTGTGCTTTTTTGGTGCTATTGTATCTGAAATCTTTAAAATGACATATTTCTCACGTTTTACTGATTGAATGTTTGTTATTTTAGTCTTCTTGTATTTATTAAAATGTGGTCTTTTTATTGGTGTGGCATCGTTTTGTGTGGTGTTTTCACATTATTACTGTTTGAAGTGCTGCATAAATACTCTACACATTGGTGGTCATTACAACCCTGGTGGTCGGTGTTAAAGCGGCGGTAATACCGTCAATAGGCCGGCGGTCAAACATTTGCAATTACGATTGCGGCGGAAACCGCCAACAAAGACAGCCACTTTAACACTCCGACTGCCAAGGCGGTACAAACAAACAGCTTGGCGGTCACCGCCAACAGACAGGCGGGAGACAATGTACCGCCCACACTATTATGACAGGCCAAACTGCCACCTTTTCCGGGGCGGATTCACCGCGGATAAAAACAAGGCGGAAACAGGAATCCCGAAGGGAAAACGCTCACCTCTACACAACCCATGAGGAACGAGGACACCATGGACCCGGAACTCCAAATTCTCCCTGCAATAGTCTTCCTGCTCCTCTACCAGGAGCACGAATGTCGGCGGCGAAGACCACAGTGAGTACTGCACCTACGACACAGGGGAGGGGGAGGCAAAAAACAGAGACACACACACGCAACATCCCCACCCCCACCCTCACCCACTACAACACACACACTAATACATATCAATACATCACAGTTACACCCCCAAGCCCCCCGGAAGAATGCAAAGACAATAGAAAATTAGTGTAACCATTGTAATATATTAAAATCAAGTAGGCAGAAATATATATATACACCATGTACAAAATATATACCAAGCATAATAGTCCAGGTAGTGCTCTAAGAAAGTCTGTGGAACACTGGGACCACACGGTATGGGCGAGGCCCACACAAGATCCCAGACCATGATGGAGAGAACACTGCAGGGGCATCAGACAGCAACTAAACAGGCACCTCAGGGGGAGGGAAAGGGGGGGACCTCAGCCGCTTGAGTGCACAACACCAAATCCACAAGGGGGCCACATGCCCACTGTTCAATCCTGGGGAGTGCAAAGCCACAGTCTCACAAGTCTCTACAGTGGGTGGGTTGCCCACTGTTCAATCCTGGGGAGTGCAAAGCCACAGTCTCACAAGTCTCTACAGTGGGTGGGTTGCCCACTGTCCAATCCTGGGGAGTGCAAAGCCACAGTCTCTCAAGTCTCTACAGTGGGTGGGTTGCCCACTTTACAATCCTGGGGAGTGCAAAGCCACAGTCTCACAAGTCTCTACAGTGGGTGGGTAGCCCACTGTTCAATCCTGGGGAGTACAAAGCCACAGTCTCACAAGTCTCTACAGTGGGTGGGTTGCCCACTGTTCAATCCTGGGGAGTGCAAAGCCACAGTCTCACAAGTGGATGACAGTCTCCACTGGTTCTGGAGGGGGCATGGTCCCCAGAGTGCTTCATCCTGCTAAGGACAGAGGTAGTGGATGGATCTCTCCACTGGTTCTGGAGGGGGCATGGTGCCCAGAGTACTTCATCCTGCTAAGGACAGAGGTAGTGGATGGATCTCTCCACTGGTTCTGGAGGGGGCATGGTGCCCAGAGTGCATCATTCACCCCGTGACGGACTCAGTTGCGTCAGTGCCCCTGCCGCTCATGGGCTAGCGCTGCTTGAGACGGCGGTGCCCTGTTCAGCGGTGCTTGAGACGGCGGTGCAGTGTTCAGCGGGGCTTGAGACGGCGATGCCCTGTTCAGCTGTGCTTGAGATGGCGGTGCCCTGTTCAGCGGTGCTTGAGACGGTGGTGCCCTGTTCAGCGGTGCTTGAGACAGCGGTGCCCTGTTCAGCGGTGCTTGAGACGGCGGTGCCTTCTTCAGCGGTGATTGAGGCGGCGGTGCCCTGTTTAGCGGTGCTTGAGGCGGAGGTGCCCTGTTCAGCGGTGCTTGACATGGCGGTCTCCATTGCAGGCTCTCAGCTGCTGGCGGTCCTTCATGGCCCAGCGGGGCTTTTGCTGGCGGTCCTTCATGGCCCAGCGGGGCTTTTGCTGGTGGTCCTTCATGGCCCAGCGGGGCTAGTGCTGATGGTTCTTCATGGCCCAGCGGGGCTAGTGCTGGCGGTCCTTCATGGCCCAGCGGGGATATTGCTGGCTGTCCTTCATGGCCCAGCGGGGCTGGTGCTGGCGGTGGCCTCCTGGCCAGGTGGGCTGGTGCTGGCGGTGGCCTCCTGGGCAGCTGGGCTGGTGCTGGCGGTGGCCTCCTGGGCAGCTGGGCTGGTGCTAGTGGTGGTCTCCTGGGCAGCTGGGCTGATGCTGGCGGTGGCCTCCTGGGCAGCTGGGCTGGTGCTGGCGGTGGCCTCCTGGGCATCGGGGATGATGGCGCTCTTCTCCGCCGTGCTGCTCTTCCCAGACTTGTCGGGTTTCTTGTGGCCTTTCCCCACCTTGGAAGGTGTCACAGCTGACTCCACACTCCCACCTGTACCCCTGAGAGCTGCTTTGGTGGCTGGAGTCTTCCCCCTCTCCCGCCGGGCACTGGCCAACTTCTGATGCTTCACAGGTGGGGGACTGTCTGTGCTGTGGCTCCGTGCCACACTGGCTGCCCCTGTGGCCGGTGCACTCCAGATTACGGTGACTACAGGCACCACTGGTCCGGGAGATGTTGTGGCTGAGGTGCTAGTTCGGGACCTATGAGACGGACGGGGTGAGGGAGGTGTGGGAAAGAGGTCAAGGTAGGACAGGAAAGGTTTTTTGGACACACTGGGACGGGTAGCTGGAGGGGGGTTGGGAGTGGAGGAAGAGGTGGTGGTTGCCTCTCCACACAGGCATAGCCCATACAACATGCTCCCTGTGTACTTACCTGTTTGTCTGGAGGACCGTAGAGTAGCGTGTACTGGGGGAGGACCCCATCCATGAGCTTCTCCAACTCCTCCGATGTGAAGGCAGGGGCCCTTTCCCCAGACACTCGAGCCATTGTCTCTTCCAGACCGAGGTCACAGCAGCACTTGCAGTGTAGGTCCTCTCCTGTTGAAGATCAGGTATCGAGTGATTGAACAGATAGAAAATGGCGGTCACGTCCGCGGCGGTGCATACCGTCACCGCCGGCCTACATCGTCGTTGGTTCCTGGGACCCATAGGGTTCAATGTTAACCAATGCAGCATTGCGCCGCGGTCTTCGACCGCCTACCGCGACGGTGTACAACGCCAGCGCAGTTACCTGACATCCCATTGTCCCACTTTAGAGGTCCGGCAGCCGCCATTTCAGGGCCCCACATGGCTTCATTTCCAACTGCGTCACACATACCTAGGCCTAGACTCAACACACATACAGGCCACCTTTTGTGTATGATTGCTTTTCTGGGTAAACTGTGGGTACGTACCTCTGAGTTTTTGACTCTGTGCTCGCTATTGTCCTTCATAGGCACCGTCCGCTGGGACATGTGAGGTGATGGCAGCATCCTCCGGTGTACCGACCGTTGGTGGACATGTCGACAATGGAGGAGCGGCATTTGATTATCACCTACAGGCTTGACCGTGCCACAATCCATGAACTGTGTACCCAGTTGGAGCCAGACCTGATGTCAGCAATCCGCCATCCCACAAGAATCCCCCCTCAAGTGCAGGTGCTGTCAGTGCTCCATTTCCTTGCAAGTGGGTCTTTTCAAACAACAGTGGCCATAGCATCAGGGATGTCCCAGCCTATGTTTTCCAACATATTGTCCAGAGTGTTGTCTGCCCTTCTGAAACACATGCGGAGCTACATCGTTTTCCCTCAGGTGGAGTATTTGCCTACAGTGAAAGGGGATTTCTATGCCCTGGGGCACATCCCCAACATCATAGGTGCCATTGATGGGACCCATGTGGCTTTGGTCCCCCCACCACAGGAGTGAACAGGTGTGCAGAAACCGGAAGAGTTATCATTCTATGAATGTACAGATGGTATGTTTGGCAGACCAGTCCATCTCCCATGTGAATGCCAAGTTCCCTGGCTTAGTGCATGACGCCTACATCCTGTGGAAGAGCAGTATCCCTTATGTGATGGGTCAACTCCAGAGGCACCGTGTGTGGCTATTAGGTGAGCACCTGGAGGCAAGTCAGTGGGAATGGTTGTCTGGGTCTGGGGATATCCCTCCAGGTTAGTGCGTGTCTAACAGTTGTCCCTCCCCATTTGCAGGTGACTCTGGTTACCCCAACCTGACATGGCTACTGACCCCAGTGAGGAATCCCAGGACAAGTGCAGAGGAACGCTACAATGAGGCACATGGGTGAACTAGGAGGGTGATCGAGCGGACCTTCGGCCTCCTGAAGGCCAGGTTCAGGTGCCTCCATATGACAGGTGGATCCCTATTCTACTCACCAAAGAAGGTGTGCCAGTTTATCGTGGCCTGCTGTATGCTCCATGACTTGGCTTTGCGATGACAGGTGCCTTGTCTGCAGGAGGATGGTCCAGATGGCGGTGTTGTTGCAGCTGTGGAGCCTGTGGACAGTGAAGACGAGGAAGCAGAGGAAGAAGACATGAACAACAGGGACTCAGTGATCCAGCAATATTTCCAGTGAGACACAGGTAAGAGTACAGACCTGCCTACTACATGTACTTTAACACTACTACCTCTCTACTGTGTGTCGTTTTCACCCAGTGTATGGTCACTGAGTTGTCACTTTCCCTTACGATTTCACAGATGTGGGTCCCACTGTGTGACATCTGCTTAGATTCCTCATGGACTAGAGCTGTGTGACATAGGTATGTTGACATTACAATTGAAAGAGCATTTTGTCACTGTAATTGCTAATACACTATTTCGAAATCACAGACAGACTCCAGATTGTTTTGTGCTTTAAGTGTGTTTATTTAAGTGCTCAATATTGGAGGGGGTAGTGAAATGGTGAGGGGTGATGGCGGAGGAATGTCCATGGCAGAGTCCAGTCTATTTGTCTCACAGGTGCATTGCCCAAATGGGCATAGGAAGTGGAGCTGGGGCAGTTAAAGTATGGACAGGGTGACAAAGTGGGTCAGTAGGATGACAATCAGGGTTGTCCCATTTCTTGGCGGGGGTCTTGGCATCGTGCTCTGTCTTTGTCCTGGATTTCAGGGACCGTTTGTGGGGTGGTTCTCCCTCTGCAGGGGGTGGGGTGCTGGTGTGGTGGTCCTGTGGCAGGGTGTCCTGTCCACTAGCGCAGGCGGAGGTGGTGGGCAGTTCATTGTCCATGCTAGTGTCAGGGGCCCCTTGTAGTGCCACAGTGTCCCTCCTGGTGTTGAGCACTTCCTTCAGCACCCCTACGATGGTGCCCAGGGTGGAGCTGATGGTTCTGAGTTCCTCCCTGAAACCCATATACTGTTCCTCCTGCAGCTGCTGGGTCTCCTGAAACTTGGCCTGTACCGTTGCCATCGCCTCCTTTGAGTGGTGGTATACTCCCAAGATGGAGGAGAGGGCCTCGTGGAGAGTGGGTTCCCTTGGCCTGTATAAAAGGATGGTTATTACATCTGTGTGTGTCATGGTGTGCAATGGGTGGGTGACTGTCTACCCCAGTGCTTGCATTCCTGTGTGGGACCTTGTGTGAGGATGGTTTAGGGTGTTGTATGGGTATGTGCAGTGGCTATGCTTTAGTGATGGGTGTCCATGCTTTGTTGTTGCATGCAGGGCTTGGTGTTGGGATGGGTGGTTTGTGATGTTGGACATATGTGAAGCGTTGGGGTGCTGGGGGTGAGGGTGGGGGTATGTGATGGCATGCAGGTAGGGTGGGGGATGTAATAATTAAGATTTGTCTTACCAGAGTCCATTCCTCCACCTACTCCTGCGAGGCCCTCAGGATGCAGAATCGCCAAGACCTGCTCCTCCCATGTTGTTAGTTGTGGAGGAGGAGGTGGGGGTCCGCCGCCAGTCCTCTGAACCGCCAGATGGTGTCTTGAGACCACAGAACGCACCTTCCCCTGTAGGTCGTTCCACCTCTTCCTGATATCCTCCCGATTTCTTGGGTGCTGTCCCACTGTGTTGATCCTGTCCACTATTCTTCGCCATAGCTCCATCATCCTTGCAATTGAGGTGTGCTGTACCTGTGCTCCGAATAGCTGTGGCTCTACCCGGACGATTTCCTCCACCATGACCCTAAGCTCCTACTCCGAGAACCTGGGGTGTCTTTGCCGTGCCATGGGGTGGTGTAGGTTATGTGTGGGGTGGAGTGTGTGGTGTTAAGTGTGCTGATATGTAGTGGTGTGTTGTGTGAGGTGCATGGAAGTTCTGTGGGTGATGGTGTTGTGTGCCTGTGGATGCTGTTGTTCTTGCTGGTGCTATCTCTCTTTGGCCTTCTTTCGGAATTTTTGGCTCATGGGGGTTTGTGGGTGATGTGGGTGTGTGTTTAATATTGTAATGGGTGTGTGGCAGTGGTGTGTGTATGTGTATCAGGTGTGTGTATTTCGAATTGTCCAATGTGGCTGTGTTTTGTAAGAGTGTGTGTATTTTGAACGCGGCGGTGTGTACCGCCAATGGAATGGAATACCGCGTGGATTCGTGTGTCGTGATAGTGTGGGCATATTTCTGTTGGCGTGATGGTGGAGGTTTTGTCTTCGCCAGTTTATCACTGACCTTTGGTGTGGCGGACTTGTGTGGGTGTCTGAATTTTGGCAGATTCCGTGCTGTGGGTCATAATAGCTGTGGTGGAATTCCACGTCCGCGGCGGTGTGTTAGCTGTCTTCTGCATGGCGGTAAGAGGCTTTTACCGCCAATGTTGTAATGACCGCCATTGTCTCTAAATTAATTCTGACTACTCTGTGCCAAGCTACAAGAGGGTTGAGCACAGGTTAATTTGGGGTTTGCTTGTCACTTCACCGACGAGAACTTTAATTTCTGCTTCAGTAGGGTGTTACCCCCACCACCAGTAACACTATTTCCTACACATTGTAATTAATGTACTACATGCATGATATGTGGTGAAAATGTGGGATATTGTTTTTATTGTGAGAAGTGTTGGAACATTTACCTACATAGAAATTTGAGGAAAATGTGTGATTAGCCCAAGTTTGGTATTCACAGGGCATTCTCAGTATGGAAAGTTATTGGGAGCCAGGCAGGTCACAACACCCAGACTACCCTAGGTGGCTTGTTTTCAGAACTGGTTGGACCTGCCAGGTACCCCTGGGTGTCGACTGAGCCCTGGCCTAAATAGCACAGCTATGCACATGGCGAGAATTGGTCAGATTGCAAGGCAAAATCTTGATGTCTCCTGGTTGAGTTAGAGGCCTTTTCAGTCATTGGTGCTAGCCCAGCTAAACACATGGGATCCGATTGTTACTGGGAGAAGTGTAGGTGCACTGTGTGTTAGATTGTTTTTGGATCTACACAGATTCCATTAGCATGGGCTTTGTTCACTTTTGTTTTGCTGCAACATCAGTATGCACAGCATTTTATGCAATACAGCAAAACAAAAAAAAGAAAACTAAGGACTCAAGGAAAGAATTTCCCTCGCTCCCCCACTTTGAGTTTGAAAAAGTAAATGTTTCTGCTGTTTTACCAGAAAAAAATATTTTCCAGTACTGTGGACAAGCCGTTAAAGTCCACTGCACTGTAAAGGGTAGTGTGGGTTGTCCTCTACCCTGAAGCAGCTCAAACCCACCAAATCCATTCAGCTGTCCAAAAAGAATGGACAACAAGATGCATGGATCTAAAAGCCACATTGCCCTAACATTTTTTTCCCAAGGTTGTAGGGGACTAACGTCTTCAGTTCCAGAAGGCACCCAGAAGGATAGGCATCAGGGACTGAGGATCAGCTTCTGAAAATCACAGTGCCCTGATCATGACCATGCACATCAAAGAGAAAGTTTCATTTGACACACATGATTTATGGAGAAGAAAGCTAAGGAGAAGTACAGAGAAGATAAACAGAAGAGGTTCTAGAAAAGGAGGGGGTAGAGAAAGAAAGAAAGGAGAGTAAATAGAAACAGCATTAGAGAGCAGGAGAGTAAGGAAGGGGGAGATAGTTGTAGAGGCAAACAGAAAGGGGTAATGGGGAAAAGGAGGAGAGAGGCAGTGAGGACAGAGATTTGGAGATGAGGAGAGAAGTGGAAAAGTAAAATAGAGCCTAAGGAGTCAAAATGAGAGTTATAACTACATGAAGAAAACGTGATTGGAGAATTTATAGCTTCACTTATCATATTTGTGCCCGTACAGCTGGCCCAATGTGATTTCAATGCAGAATGTTGCACTTATTTTCTAAAAATAGTCCAAAAATCACCTTGCCTAGTGGTTTTTGAAATCCTATTATAGTCTAACCATTGTTACTTGATCCACGTTAATTTTAACAAATGGCTTAACAATACCACCCCTTGCTATTGTTTTACTGCATGCTGTTTGTGAGAAGTTCTGATGTTTTACCTTTTAATGAATATCAGCCATGTCTACATTTGCTGGTTTAGTCGCTGTAAAGTACAACCTACATGCTGAGAAGTACAAACTCTAATATAAAGGTGATTTAGCTTTCTTTCGTACATTTACATAAGACTCTTCACTGTTTCATAACATGAATCTTGGCTTTAATCTGCACCTGTAGTGATGCCAACCAATCCCTCTAAAAATAAATATTTTTCATTTCTGGTACACATAACAGGCTTTCATGCTTTCTACATTTGCCACTCATAAAATTGCATGGTCGCCCAAGCAATTTTAGGCGCACAGAGGGTGTAACCGTGAAGCTCCTATACAAGGAATCTACTGCATGTGAAAGAGAGAAGAATAGAGGACCATGTAGCATCCAAGCTGGTGGTACCATTGAAGCAGCATCAACGCTATAGGTTATCACAGAGCAGAATCCTAGATGGAACCATTGCTCAGAGCTTTAGAGGCAGTGCTGATGCCTGTCCATGTATGGCTCATCAAACAGGAAATGCAAATCTTGTCCTCATACAGGCCAGAGACCTCAAATGGACTTATCCCATGTTTATGCAATCACCTATCCTTTGACATATCTACCTATTTATCCTGATGGTTGATGTCTGACTAAGGTCTGCTTTTGTACAGCACCTTTTGCAAAACCTGCCTGTAACTATGAGGAAAGCCTGCTTCAAGTCCATGCAGTTTTTAGGGTGCTTTTCAAATGTCATTAAGCTATCCATCTTTTGTCACAATCTTATAGTGAAATCAATTGTTGGCCCTTCCCAACTTACCCTGTAAAATGGCACTTAAATTCTATTTAGTTTCCACCATTGTTGCAGCCCTAAATTGTTTAAAACACAATGTTCACCACTAATTTCCTAAAATGTTCCCCATTGGTATGCGCCAACTTCTCTGTAAAGGTATAGTAAATTAGTGGTCTGTTAAATTAAAACTTCACTTGCAAAGTTGGACAGAGTTAGGAAACTCTACACTTTATGAAGCAGACTATGGGGGTCATTCTGACATCGGCGGTAAAAGTCGCTTACTGCCGGCCAGAAGGCCGCCATAACACCGCCGCGGCCGCGGTAATCCGCCACAGTCATTCTGACCCGCAACTGGCAAACCGCCAAAAACCCAACATCCACAAAAATCCGCCACACCAAAGGTCAGCGAAAAAATGGCGCTGACCAAACCTCCACCGTCACGCCAACAGAAATACGCCCATACCATTCCGACCCACAAATCCACGCGGCGGTCTTTCAAACGCAGTATTCCATTGGCGGTACACACCGCTGCGGTCAAAATACACACACACATAGAAAACTCAGCAACATTGGTCAGTTTGAAATGCACACACCTGATACACATACTAACACCACTCCCACACACCCAACACAATATAAAACACACACCCACATCACCCACAAGCCCCTACGACCCGAAATCATTGACGAAGGCTAGAGAGAGAGCACAGAATAGAGAATCCCACAACACAGAGGCACACAACACCATCACCCACACAGAATCCACGCACCAAACACCACACACCACCACACGCACCATACTCATCACCACAAACGCCACCCCACACCTCAACCACACCACCCTATGGCACCCCAAAGACACCCCAGGTTCAGTGACGCCGAACTCAGGGTCATGGTGGAGGAAATAGTCCGTGTAGAGCCCCAGCTCTTCGGGGCACAGGTGCAGCACACCACAATTGCAAGGAAGATGGAGCTATGGCAAAGGATAGTGGACAGGGTTAACGCGGTGGGACAGCATCCACGCAATCGGGAGGACATCAGGAAGAGATGGAACGACCTACGGGGGAAGGTGCGTTCCATGGTATCAAGGCACAACATTGCGGTGCAGAAGACTGGCGGCGGACACCCACCTACTCCCCCAGAATTTACCGCGTGGGAGGAGGAAGTCTTGCACATCCTGCATCCTGAGGGCCTCGCAGGAGTAGGCGGAGGAATGGACTCTGGTAAGGCAAATCTTCACTACTGCTTCCCACCCCCACCCCACCTGCATGCCAAATCATACCCCCATCCCCACCCCCTCCCCCATCACACCAACCCCTAGCAAAAGGCTCACCATCACAACCCACCCATCCCAACACCAAGCCCTGCATGCAACCACAAAGCATGGACACCCATCACCAAAGCATGCCCACTGCACACACACATCACCCCCACAAGCCACCCTCACAAAAGCCCCCACAAGGAAATGCCTGCACATGGGTACACGGACACCCACCCATCACATGAAATGCCACACACAGAAGCAATAACCATACCTTTATACCCCTGCAGGACCCGAACGCCACCACACCGCCACGGAGGGTACAGAGATGTCCATCCCACCCCCAGAAGAGGCCCCCAGCGATGACAGCAGCTCTGTCTCCCTGGAGCCAGACGACCAGCCCAGCCCATCGGGGACCTCTGGACAGTCGGTTCCCCACAGACAGCCACAGGCTACACCAGACCCAACCCCCTCTGGGAACACCAGCACAGCTCCCACCCAGCGGGCCCATGCCTCTGTCTCCAGGACACGTCAATCAGTGGTGTGTCCACCACTACAGGGCACCCAGGTTGACCCACCACCCCAACAACAACAGGGACCTGGGGGCAGTGGTAGTGGGCACACCGTCCAGGGGACAGAGGCCCAGGAACACAGGGGAACTGGGAGGGCTGCTGTGCGACAGGGGGGGGGGCAGGCCCGGGGAACCGATTCTCCAAGAGGCCCTCTCCTCCATCATGGGAGCATACCACCGCTCCCAGGAGACGATGGCGACGGTACTGGCCCGGTTCCAGGAGATCCAGGAACTGCAGGAGGAACGGAACATGGTGTTCAGGGAGGAACTGAGGAACTGAGGAACATCGGGTCCGCAATGGGGACCATCATCCTGGCCCTTACCCAGATCGTCACCACATTGCGGGACCATGTGGCACCCCAAAGGGCCCCTGTCACTAGCCCAGGCCAGGAACAGCCTACCACCTCCGCCGGCGCTAGTGGACAGGAGGCCCCCACACAATGACAGGCCACCAGAACCCCACCTCTTGCAGAAGAAAAACCACCCCGCAAGCGGAACCTGAGATCTCACAAGGAGACAGAGTAGGATTGCAAGACCCCCGCCAGCCTAAGATACCCCCTGATGTCATCCCACTGTCCCACATTGTCACCCTGTCCAACCTTGAACTGCCCTTGCTCCATCCTTCCACAGGCATATGGACAATGCACCTGTGCGACTGAGAACTGGACTCTGCCATGGACATTACTCCACCCTCACCCATCCCCGCTTCCCAATCATTTACCTATATGTAGCACTTAAAATAAATCACTTATTCCACATAAAAAAACAGGAGTCTGCTTGTATTCTTAACAAATGTATTACACATAACGGTGCAATAATGTCCAGTTACTTTGTGATGACAACATACCAATTTCAATAAGCGTTAGTCCATGGGCAAACAAAGCTGAAGTCAGGCAGTGGGTCATACAGCTCTGAAAAGGGAAGGGAAAGTCACAAATCAGTTAACAGGAACTGGGGGGAAACACAGACAGTGGAGACGCATGAGGCCTCAAGTAAATGTAAATTGGGGTGCTACTGAAAGTATTGTTGTATGACTGTATCCCTGTTGTCTGGGTCGTCCCCGTCGTCTTCCTCCTCTTCACTCTCCACAGGCTCCACAGCTGCAACAACACCACCATCTGGACCATCCTCCTGCAGAAAAGGCACCTGGCGTCGCAATGCAAGATTGTGAAGCATACAGCAGGCCACGATGATCTGGCACACCTTCTTTGGTGAGTACATGAGGGATCCCCCTGTCATATGCAGGCACCTAAACCTGGCCTTCAGGACCCCGAAGGTCCTTTCTATGATCCTCCTAGATCGCCCATGGGCCTCATTGTACCGTTCCTCTGCCCTGGTCCGGGGATTCCTCACTGGGGTCAGTAACCATGACAGGTTGGGGCAACCAGAGTCACCAATTAGCCACACACGGTGTCTCTGTAGCTGTTCCATCACATAAGGGATGCTGCTATTTCGCATGACATACGCGTCATGCACTGACCCAGGGAACTTGGCATTTACATTGGAGATGTACTGGTCAGCCAAACAGACCACCTGGACATTCATCGAATGATAACTTTTTCTGTTTCTGTACACCTGCTCACTTTCTTTGGGGGGAACCAAAGCCACATGGGTCCCATCAATGGCACCAATGATGTTGGGGATATGTCCAAGGGCATAGAAATCACCCTTCACTGTAGCCAATTCGCCCACCTCAAGGAAAATAATTTAGCTCCGCATGTATTTCATCAGGGCAGACAACACTCTGGACAAAACCTTAGAAAACATAGGCTGAGACATCCCAGATGATAGGGCCAGTGTTGTCTGAAAAGACCCACTTGCCAAAAAATGGAGTACTGACAGAACCTGCACCAGAGGGGGAATCCCCGTGGGTTGGCGGATGGGGGACATCAGGTCTGGCTCCAGCTGGGCACATAGTTCATGTATAGTTGCTCTGTCAAGCCGGTATGTAAGTATGATATGTCGTTCTTCCATTGTCGACAGGTCCACCAGCGGTCGGTACACGGGAGGATTCATCCTTCTCCTCGCAAGTCCCAGTGGACGGTGCCTAGGAAGGACAACATGGAGCACAGAGTCAAGCAACCCACAGGTTAGTTCACACAGCTTGCACAGTATACGAATCGCTATGCATGGAACGGCTTGTATGAGTGGCAATGCAAGGCCTAGGCCTGTGTGACGCAGTAGAAATCATGCCATGTGGGCCCTTGAAATGGCGGCTGCCTGACCTGTGAAGTGTGACAGTGGGATGTGAGGTCACTGCGCTGGCGTGGCACACCGTGGCGGTAGGCGGTCGAAGACCGCGGCGCAAAGCAGCATTGGTTAACATTGAACCCTATGGGTCTCAGGAGCCAATGACGATGTGCGCCGGCGGTCGCGGTACGCACCGCTGCGGTACGCACCGCCGCAGGCGTGACCGCCATTTTCTATCTGATTAATCACTCGAGACCTGATCATCCACAGGAGAGGACCTATACTGCAAGTGCTGCTGTGACCTCGGTCTGGGAGATACAATGGCTGCTGCGACTGGGGAAAGGGCCCCTGCCTTCACTGTCGAAGAATTGGAGAAACTTGTTGATGGGGTCCTCCCCCAGTATGCGCTACTCTACGGTCCTCCAGACCAACAGGTTAGTACACAGGGTGCACGTTGAATGGGCTATGCCTGTGTTGAGTGGGGTGTATGTAAGATGGTGGGGAGGGGAGCGAATGAGGAGTGCAACGCACGAAAGATGAGAGCATGTGCCACATGGCAAGGTTGGGGAGGGGGGGCCACTCACTTTGACCAGGCAGAAAACTGATGCGATGTCCTTTACCACCCTGTACATGTCACATAGGTCAGCGCCCATCAGAAGATCGACATTTGGCGTGCCATCGCCAAGGACGTCCGGGCCCTGGGGGTCCACAACAGACGGGGCACCCACTGCCGAAAGAGGTGGGAGGACATCCGCTTCGGGACCAGAAAGACTGCCGAGTCTCTGCTGGGGATGGCCTCCCAATGTAGGAGGGGTGCCAGCCGCCAATTGACCCCCCTGATGTCCCGGATCCTGGCGGTGGCCTACCCCGATTTGGATGGGCGCGTGAGGACATCACAGCAGACACAAGGGGGTGAGTATCAGCACATTCTGCTATCTTTGCGCGCAGTGAAGGTGTCTGGGTGGGGGAGGAGGGCTGTGGCTATCTCCAGGCCAGGGCGCATTCTGTAGGCTAGGCCCCTCCGTTAGACACGGCCCTGTGCCCCCGCCCCCCACCTCTGTAGGGTGCCAAGTACAGCTATCCATGGTCCGGCCTCACCCATGTGTGCATTTGTCGTCCATAGACCCGTAGGCCTAGTCACAATAACTGAGTAGTGTACCCCCATTGCGCGGCCTAGTTCAGGGGGTTTCTGTGTGTGTCCTCTCCGACAATGGTGTTGCCAATGCATGCACTCAACCTGTCTTCATTTCTCCCCCCCCCCATTTTCTTTGTCTTCCTGTTCATGTGTGCATTAGCATCATCAGGCGGAGGAGAAGTGGCATCGGCGCACGAGGGAGCTGCATTTCACATGGCCCCTGAGGGCCATACAACAGACTCTGAGTACACCAGTGAGACGGAGGGCGAGTGGAGCTCCACAACTGGGACCCGTGGAGACGTCAGCGTCAGCGTCACCGACACGTCCTCGGAAGGGAGCTCCCTAGCGGTGGCGGCAACATCCGTGCCCACCGCCACAACAGGTACAGCCGCCACCCAGCGCACCAGCCCTGCCCTCCCAGCAGCCCCTCAGCCTTCGCTACGTCCCCGCTCGCCCAGGAAGGCGGGCATCTCCTTCGCCCCAGGCACCTCAGGCCCTGCCCCAGTTACCCCTGCTGCCCTCAGTGAGGAGGTCATTGACCTCCTCATGACACTCATTGTTGGGCAGTCTACCCTTTTGAATGCCATCCAGGGTGTAGAAAGGGAGGTGCATCGGAGCAATGCATACCTGGAGGGCATTCATTCGGGTCAGGCTGCCCATCAGCGATCGTTCAACGCTCTGGCCTCAGCACTGACGGCAGCCATTGTCCCTGTCTCCAGCCTCCCTCTTCTGACTCCCTCCACCCAGTCCCAGTCTCCTGTTCCTCTGCCTATCCCATCCACACCATCAGACCAGCCTGCACACACCTCTACACCCAAGGGCAGCTCATCCAGACATAAGCACCACAGATCCCACAAGCATTCACCCAAGCAACATCCAGATGCAGACATGCCAACAGTCACTACCACCTCTGTGTCCCCCACCTCCTCATCTCCCTCCTCCCTCCCTGTGACGTCTCCACTCACACCTGCATGCACACCACCATCAGCCAGTACTTCCATCACCAGCACACCCTCCATTACAGTCCGCACACGTGCAGTCACCACCCCCACTGCCATTTACACGTCCCCTGTGTCCTCTCCCAGTGTGTCTGTCACCCCCTCTTCCAAAGCACACAAACACAGGCAGCCACCCACCCAACAGCCATCCACCTCACGACAGCCTCCGTCACAAGCACCTGCACCCAAGGACAGCACACTTGACTCTCCTACAACCACATCCTCTTCCTCCACTCCCAAACCCACTACACCTACCCGTCCCTGTCCTTCCAAAGTCCTTTTCCTTTCCAACCTTGAGCTCGTTCCAATCACTGACCAACCCCCTCCATCTGGTAAGACAAAAAAAAGCACCTCAGCCACCACCAGCCCTGCATCTACTGTGACCATAGTGCAGGGCTATTGGAGTCCACCTGATCCTAGGGCAGGGACATAGGCCAGCAGCAAGGGGACAGCCAGCCCCCCGTGGGAAGAGGGCAAAAAAGAAAAAGGCCCGGCGCGACAAGCCTGAGACGACTGCCACCAAGGACAGTAGGCTTGCCCCGTCACCAGCCACATCATCCAAGGGAGGCAAGGGCCACAGAGCTCCAGCGAAGGAGGGCAAGGGCAGCAGGGCGGAGAAGTCAGGCAGCAGGCGAGCTGCCCAGGAGGGCCCCACCAGCCCCATTCCGGGTGTGACGGACGACACCCACGGGCCCAGGACTCCATCACAGGAGGGCGCCGCGACCGCAAGTTCGGATGGTGAATGAGCGGGAAGTCTTGCCCAGGTCTGGCTCCCTAGACACACAGGACAAGCACCGCTGAACAGGGCCCCGCCGGGAGCAGCACCGCTGAACAAGGACCCGCCGGGACAAGAACCGCTGAACGGGCCCCGCTGGGAGGAGCACCGCTGAACAGGGCCCCGCCGGGACAAGAACCGCTGAACGGGCCCCACCGGGAGGAGCACCGCTGAACAGGGCCCCGCCGGGAGGACCACCGCTGAACAGGGCCCCGCCGGGACAAGAACCGCTGAACGGGCCCCGCCGGGTGGAGCACCGCTGAACAGGGCCCCGCCGGGACAAGAACCGCTGAACGGGCCCCGCAGGGAGGAGCACCGCTGAACAGGGCCCCGCCGGGACAAGAACCGCTGAACAGGGCCCGTGCGGGACAAGCACCGCACCGCTGGGCCCTTCATCTCAAGCACCGCACCGCTGGGCCCCGCCGTCTCAAGCACCGCTCCGCTGGGCCCTTCATCTCAAGCACCGCACCGCTGGGCCCTTCATCTCAAGCACCGCACTGCTGGGCCCTTCATCTCAAGCACCGCTCCGCTGGGCCCCGCCGTCTCCAGCACCGCTCCGCTGGGCCCCGCCGTCTCAAGCCCCGCACCGCTGGGCCCTTCATCTCAAGCACCGCTCTGCTGGGCCCCGCCGTCTCAAGCCCCGCACCGCTGGGCCCTTCATCTCAAGCACCGCTCCGCTGGGCCCCGCCGTCTCAAGCACCGCTCCGCTGGGCCCTTCATCTCAAGCACCGCACCGCTGGGCCCTTCATCTCAAGCACCGCACCGCTGGGCCCTTCATCTCAAGCACCGCTCCGCTGGGCCCCGCCGTCTCCAGCACCGCTCCGCTGGGCCCCATCGTCTCAAGCCCTGCACCGCTGGGCCCTTCATCTCAAGCACCGCTCCGCTGGGCCCCGCCGTCTCCAGCACCGCTCCGCTGGGCCCCGCCGTCTCAAGCCCCGCACCGCTGTGCCCTTCATCTCAAGCACCGCACCGCTGGGCCCCGCCGTCTCAAGCACGGCTCCGCTGGGCCCTTCATCTCAAGCACCGCACCGCTGGGCCCTTCATCTCAAGCACCGCACCGCTGGGCCCTTCATCTCAAGCACCGCTCCGCTGGGCCCCGCCATCTCCAGCACCGCTCCGCTGGGCTCCGCCATCTCCAGCACCGCTCCGCTGGGCCCTTCATCTCAAGCACCGCACCGCTGGGCCCTTCATCTCAAGCACCGCTCTGCTGGGCCCCGCCGTCTCCAGCACCGCTCCGCTGTCCCCCGCCGTCTCAAGCCCTGCACCGCTGGGCCCTTCATCTCAAGCACCGCTCCGCTGGGCCCCGCCGTCTCCAGCACCGCTCCGCTGGGCCCCGCCGTCTCAAGCACTGCTCCGCTGGGCCCTTCATCTCAAGCACCGCTCCGCTGGGCCCTTCATCTCAAGCACCGCTCCGCTGGGCCCCGCCGTCTCCACCACCGCTCTGCTGGGCCCCGCCGTCTCAAGCGCCACTCCGCTGGGCCCTTCATCTCAAGCACCGCTCTGCTGGGCCCCGCCGTCTCCAGCACCGCTCTGCTGGGCCCCGCCGTCTCAAGCCCCGCTCCGCTGGGCCCTTCATCTCAAGCACCGCTGGCCCATTGACAGTGCCGGGTCTGTGTCGAGCAGGGCTTCAGGAAGCACTCTGGGCACCATGCCTCCTCCAATAACAGTGGAGTCGGTAATCCATCTGATGGACTGTGGCTTTGCACTCCCCAGGATGGCACAGTGGGCAAGCCACCCACTGTAGAGACTTGTGAGACTGTGGCTTTGCACTCCCCAGGATGGCACAGTGGGCAAGCCACCCACTGTAGAGACTTGTGAGACTGTGGCTTTGCACTCCCCAGGATGGGACAGTGGGCATGGAGGCCCCTCGTGGATCTGGCGTTGTGGACTCATGTGGCTGAGGTGCCCCCCCTTCCCTTCCCCCTGAGGTGCCTGCAGTTTTATCATCTGATGCCCCTGCAGTGTTCTCTCCAATGGTATCTGGTCTCCTGTGTGGGCTTTGCCCATGTGTTTGTGCACATTGGCCCACGGACTATGGAACTTTGACGGAATGTGCAGGACTTTTTGCCTATGGATATATTGTGGACTATGTCCATTCCTTATTTTTGTATCTTTTATATGGCATATTTGCCATTCCTTCAATGGAGCTATTTATACATATATTTTATAGATCATTTAAATTGTGTCTTTGCATTATTCCGGGGGGTTTGTGTGGTGTCACTCTGACTTGTTGCTCGGCATTGGGGTGTAGGTATTTGTGGTGGGGGGGTGGGTGTATGGCGCATGTGTGTGCCCGTAAGCTTTCCTCCTCCCCCCTCGCCTGTGTCGTAGGTGCAGTACTCACCGTTGTCATCTGCGCCGGCGTTCGTACTCCTGGTAGATGAGCAGGTAGACAATAGCTGGTAGGATGCGTAATTCGGGCTCCATGCTGTCCTCCTTCCTCGTGGAGTGTGTATAGGTGAGCGTTTTCCCGTTCGTAGTCTGTTTCCGCCGTGTTTTTATCGGCGGGGCTCCCGCCCCGGAAAAGGTGGCGGATTGGTGAGTTGTGATAGGGTGGGCGGTACATTGTCTGCCGCCTGCCTGTTGGCGGTGACCGCCTCGCTGTTTGTCAGTCCCGCCGTGGCGATCGGAGTGTTAAAGTGGCGGCCTGTGTTGGCGGTTCCTGCCAAGGTT
This sequence comes from Pleurodeles waltl, assembly GCF_031143425.1. Taxonomy (NCBI): domain Eukaryota; kingdom Metazoa; phylum Chordata; class Amphibia; order Caudata; family Salamandridae; genus Pleurodeles; species Pleurodeles waltl. The sequence continues at coordinate 478,115,351 of NC_090440.1, read as the reverse complement.
AGAATTCCATTTTTTTGACCGCCAGCCTGTTTGCGGGTTGGCCGACGCTTTATCACCGACCGCCAGGGTCAGAATGACCCCCTATGTTTCCTCATTTTAATTGAGGTAAGGTTTATCCCTTCAGGCCTTCCAGATGTGATGATTTTCTGATACAGAATGCCCCAGGTAGGACATTCAAAGCTCCTGCTGGGTGGAAGCACACTTGCTTTACCTGACTGCACTCTTGCTGGCTGGGAAACTACTGTGTACTTGGCTTCCTGGGACACAGTGTAAGAGCTGGCCCTAGAGGATGGGGTCCCTGGGGCATTTTAAAGCACAGGAGGAGGTACTGCAAGCCCCCTCCTCTAAACCTATGTGTTGGCGCTGGGGGATGGGATCCTCAGGGCCCATGGGTGGCTCAGGGGTGCTGAGTGCCCCCTCCCCTAATAAGTATTGTGTGGTTGGGGTTCCCAGTGCCTATACTGGCTCAAGAAGGGAGGCCTACTCACCTCACCCCTTTTTTTTAAGAAATGGCACCAGGAGAGGGGGTCCCTACGGCTGTAATAGGTCTAAGGTGGTATGAAAGTGAACCCCTCCCTTACTTTATAGACTTTGGTTCTTGGGATTCGGGTTCCCCGGAGCCTGGATGTGGCATGGGGAGGGAGGCCACATGCTACCTCCCCTTTCTTTTTCACAGTAGCCCCATCCCCCATGTCATTCTTTTTTAAAAGAAAGCTGCTATCCCACAGGACTCCCACGCGATTGTGGCTTTTTAGAAAAAAGAAAAATAATTGGCCACAGGGTAGACCCGCTGAGACCCCCACCACATGGCCTAAGTTGGCAGGGTATCATTTTCCTGCCCCCTTATACTATTGTTTTACAAATAAGCTCAGGACAGGGGACTAAGGGCCTGATTTAGAGTTTGTTAGATGGGTTTACTCTATCACAAATGTGACTGATATCCCGTCTGCCATATTACAAGTCCATTATGTCCTTTGGACATTGTAATATGGCAGACAAGATATCTGTCATGTCTGTGATGGAGTAATCTTTCCGCCAAACTCTAAATCAGGCCCTAAGTCCTTGAGTAATGTAGTGGATGGCACCACATTTTTCTTCATGTTGCAGGCAGACAATCAGAATAATTGCTCCTGCAGGAGCATGTCTCCCTTGGAAACAATTGCCCCAAGGGAGAAAAGTCCCCTGAACCAATCAGAACGCTTTAATATTTAAAATTGGGTTCAAGGGACAACTCAATTTTCCAGGTATACAAGAATTTTTATACCTTTATAACTCAACAACTACTGAACAGATGTACACCAAATTAGAACAATCTGTGGCAAATTCAATAGGTCTGGAGAAGGTTGCCAACCTTCTCGCAATTCGTGTTTTGTCTTTTCATGTTTTTTGCAAACCTTTATTATTAGGGAATATGCTGGGCCTCATTAGTCTAAAAAAAGCAAAAATCATTTGCTGCATGCTTTGTGTGGAGATGACTGTCTTGTGAAAGAATAGACTGCTGTAACTCATAGTGATTTCAGCCAGAAGCTGAAGTGGGCTTATACATTGCTCCTTAATGCATGTTAGTATGTGTGTGGGAGAAAAATCGGAATTACACCAAACACAGAATAATGGATGAAGTCTAGCTGAAAATAACTATGCACATCATTTTAGTAAAATCAAAAGAACGTGGCTAAGATCTTGCCTTTAAGAAAAAAACAAAAGAAGAAGAGAAAGAAAGAGCAGGAATGAAAGAGAGAAGGGGAGAGCAAAGAAAAGAGAGAGAAAAGAGTGGAGCAAAGAGCAGGAAAGACAGATAGAAGGAAAGCAAGAAGGGAATAAAGAAGGACAAAGGGAAGGAAAGAAAGAAGGAAAGAGAAAGAGAGCAATGGAAAGGAAAGGAACGATATAGAGAGGAAAGAAAGAGAGAAGGGAAAAGAAGTAAAGAAAGAAACAAAGAAAGAAAGAAAAGTAAAAAGAAGAAAGGACATTAAAAACGAAAAAGAAAGAAAGAAGAGAAAGAAAAAATGAAAGAAGGGAAGAATGTAAGAATGAAAGAAGGAAAGAGAAAGAAGGAAATAAAGAAGGAATGAAAGAAGGAAGGAAATAAATTAATAAATGAATGAGTAAGTAAAGAAAAAAGGAGAGAAAGAAATAAGCAAAAAGAGGATAACTTAATACAGAACAGATCCTTATGGACACATGCTGTGATATAGCAGCAGTCAGAAAAGCAAAACACACCAAAAGGAAATAAAAAAAAAAACATTTGCAAGAGATAGGATTCAATAAAGATGAACTGTGCACCAGAAGGATCCCGCTATCACATCAGACTCTAAAGGCAACACTAGAGGACTTATAAAGTAATTTAAAAACATTGGCACTGAACAGAACTAACTTGTGTGTGGATGTGCTCCTTGTGAGAGAGCAAAATGCAGTCACTCAACGTGAAGTTAACCAGTGGCTTACGTAGACTGACTAACCACCAGACATAAAAACCCCACACTTTCTGGACCAAGATGTAGCTTGAGGCTGATGTTGGTGTAATTGTGTTCTGCGGTTTTTACAGTAGTAGTCCTTCTTTAAAAAGTCTATAAAAATGAATTGGGATCCTGTGTTTTGGGACCCCTCTTTTTACTACGTTCCCATTTGGCAGATCACCCTGAAACATTCAAGGTACAAATAAGTACAAAAAATGGCACTTTCATAGAAGGTTTTGTGAGGATTCATCAAACGGTGCCAAAGTTATTAGCAAAACTAAAAGGCATTTACTATGGAACAACTGACCTAACTACCCAGTGAAGACCACCAATATATATATATATTTACACAAATATATATGTGTGTGTGTGTGTATGTATATATACATGTCTCAGTATATATGTATAGAGATATATATATATATATATATACCTATACATATATACTGAGACATGTATATATACATACATATATATATATATTAAACAGTGTCCCTGGGGCTCAAGAAGGTTTGGGGAGAGGAGCACACATCACAAAGACCCCCTTCCATTTTTATTGGATTTTGTCCCTGGCGGATGGGGTCCCCATGCCCAAGAAGGCTTGGGGATGAGGGCCACATGCATCTGCCCCTTAATTAGTAACTTTGACCCTGGAGATTGGTACCAAGGGCCTGATAAGGCTCAAGGAGTGAGGTCCATGTGACCCCCCACCCCCTTTTAATTGGTTTTAGTCCCAGGGAATGGAGTCCCCAGGGCCACTGTTGGCTTGGGGATGAGTGCTGTGCACCCCCTTACCTTTAATATATTTGTTTTGGTCCCAAAAGATGGGATCCTTTGGGCACTATTGGCTCAGAGAGGGGGCTGTGCACAGGCCAGGCTCAGTGGCCAACCCTCTGCTACGCAGGAGATTGGCTGCCTCTGGAGGATTGGCTGCAGGGCCTGGCTGCTGGCCAATGGTCATATGATGTGCATTTGGGTTTACGTATGGTAACAAAATATTACGTTATGTAAAAAAAAAAAGAAATTCACTGAAATGGACAAAGGTTAAAGTGATTTATAGTAAGATAAATATGTAAATGGCAATGTATAATTTTGAACTCAGCAGAGCTAACTACAACTTGTGCCACTGCCATGCACTGTTGATGACCTCACATATTACATCACCAGTGACATCTTCTATCACATCATTTATGACATCACTGATGACACCTCAAATGACATCTCTGATGACATCATCCAATGAGTGTGTTAGTTTGTTTTATAGTTTACACATTGGTGGGTAACTGCCATATTACTTCCCTACATAATTTTGTACAGCCCGTGACTACTTAATGGGTGTAAGTGTTTACCAAACACATGTGCTCCTAATAAATCATAGGTGTTTAGAGGTATTGAACTTGTTATAAATCTTTGTACCCAGGAGTAACTCTCTGTGTAGGTGATAGTCGATGACCTTGTCCACTATATTCCATACAAGGTAATTGGTTTTGCAGAAAAATTTTCCAACAGGGCAAAAATGATATGTAGTAGATACCACGTAAGCAGCCTTGAATATTTAGACAGATCATTCTTTCATGACAATTTCTACATAAGATAGAGTCCTTTGGTACTAACCTATGTACTTGTGCTCGATTAGCTTTAGAAGATGGCTATCTAAAACATTTTCTGCGCAGTATCAAGGCTGCAGGTTGTATGACCTTAAGTAACTTCAGACTTAGGGTATTTGACCAAATTGTGTCTCCTTGCATAGAATGAACCTGGTTCTTAGTAGATACTTTATTATACTCTGTGGTGTATTTCACTTGAGTTTCACTGTCTGCAAACAGTGTTGGACAGAGTAAACTCTCTCCATAGCAAAGACACTGTTGTCAGTACCCACATTTCTACTCATGTCAGCTTCATATCTCATGAGATATTTGCTAACTGTGAAGGGTTGGATACAGGCTAAAGATGTTATTAATAGAGTATTAGTTACATAACATGGCTTATGTGTCTGGAGGAATTTGGGTTTCTCTGAACATTAGTGCACAGATTGAACACCGTATCAGGTAGAGGTTACTCATCTATGTGTGGTTGATTATCAATATCATTAGTGATTTAATTTGAGATGTCATCAGTGATTTAATAAATGAGGTCATTGAAAATGTCATGAGTGATTTAATATGTGCGGTCATAAGCAGTGCATTGCGGAGACGTAAGGTATAGTTAGCTTGGATAACTCTAACTTCTGAATTTTTATGGGTGTGTGTGTGTAAAATCTGAGCCTAAATAATGTCCCTGTAACCTTCGGTTGTTTCAGTGAATTTCTAAGGTTCTTTTAATTCTATTACCTATCTACAATGTCCCTGTAACCTTTGTCTTTTTGTGACTTTCTAAGTTTTTTTAAATTCTATTTCCAAACTATAATGCCCTGTAACTCTTGTTCTTTTCAGTGAGATTCACTGAGTCTCACTTTGTGTTTGTGTTTAATACAAATTGTACTACAATTTCACCCATTCATTCAATTCAGTGATATACAACTTCACAAGTTTATTAATACATTTTATGAGCACACTTAGGGCCTCATTACAACTTTGGCGGTCTTAGGACCAAGATATAACTATGGCAGTATTCACAACAGAATACAGCCAAAGCACCACCAGCACTGCCACTGTGGTCTGGCAGCCACAGACGACGGTAGCCACCTGCAGGCCGGCAGAGACCATGTTTCCACAGGACCGATTATGAGGTTGCACACCGCCAAGGTTTCTGCCGCAATCACTCCACCACGGAAACCCAGGAGGAAAGGAACTGCATAAAAGGAGACAGTCACCTTCAGGAAGCCATACTCGTCCGGAGCTGTCATGGAACCAGAATTACACATCATCCCGCTGCTCCTGCTCACACAAAGACTTCGGAATCGCGATGATGACAACAGCAACCATAAGTACACACACTTACCTGTCACCGATGTATAGTCTCAATCTTTGTACACTTACACAATATGTATTTGGGAAGGGGGTGACACTCACACATAACAGCACACTAAGATGCACACTCACTTATAGGCACACACACAACCACACACAACCACACAAACACAACAATCACACTACGGCCACTACATACACACACGTCACAAACATACACAGATGGCAACAGAAACATTGCACAGGCCTACCCACCCACAGTACCACACAACATGTTACAACTACCATACAACCTGATCATCTCCAATCTCCTGGTAGGGACCCACATTGGACACTAGCCAGGGACACTTAACACATGCATCACAACGTACCACCAACAGAGAACAAACCCTCACAATTACACCACCATACTACTTACCGATCACCTTACACAGAACATTGTATATAACATACCATGCACAAAACATGCACACGCACATAGTCAAAGCCACAAAACACACAAAGAAACACGTCAACACAAACACCACTAAATACCAACACAACAAAATGTCTTCAACACACAAATGTCCAACACACACCCTAGCACTGTCAGACAAAAGCACTGCACAAAACCTTACATACTGGTTGAACAACACAGGTAGAACAAGCACTGAACACACACACAAGTACAGACACAAAACTAATGTCAGCCAGGAACAACTCCCTACTAGGGAAAGGCATGTACGACAAAGATGTACCTAGTAAACCAACAACAGGTTGGTTCTAATATATTAAAAGTCACAAGACATGTGCAATTCAAAGGCCATAGGGCAGCCCAGAATATGCAGTGTGCACAGATGTGTGGCCCAAACTTGACTCCTGACTGCCATGTAACCTCACAGGTAGGGACATCAAGGGGGCAGGCAGGTACCTCAGAGGTTATCTGGGGGGTGACGGGGGGTTTGGGTTTAGGTTTTGGAGTGGGACCTTTGTGATCTGGATTGGCTTTGTTTTCGTTTTAGGGTAGGGTTGTTTTTTTAAGGAGGGGTAGACTTCTTGGCAGGGGGAAGGGAATGGGTTCTTGCAGGGGGGCAGGGGAGGTCTTAGAGGTGAGAGGGCCGGACTTGGGAAGGGACACTTAACATCTAGGGGTATCATGGGGTGGGAGAGGAGTAGGGAAAAGGGCAAAATCAGGAAGGAAAGCTTTTTTAGACACACAGGGACATAGCAAAAAGGTTTGGGTGTGGGTGGAGAGGGAGTGATTGTCTGAGGTGTTAGTGTGGATGTCTTGGGGGCATGTTTGTATGAGGTATGTTTGTGTATGGTGGGTGACTGTTGGGTGGGTGAGGGTTTTGGGATTGGAAAGAAGAAGGTGGAAGGGGGCGGTAGACAAAGGGTTACTGGCTGCCATCAGTGAGGAGGCCAGACCCTGAAAGGATCTTTGCAGGCCAGCCAGTGCACCATGAATGCCCTCCAGGAGGGGGGCGGTACACAAAGGGTTAATGACTGCCATCACTGAGGAGGCCAGATCCTGAAAGGATCTCTGCAGGCCAGCCAGTGCACCATGAATGCCCTCCAGGAGTGCATTACTCTGTTAGATCTGAGTTTCAAAGCCCTGGATGGCATTCACAATGGTTGACTCACCCACAGAGATGGACCTCAGGAGGTCAATAGCCTCCTCACTAAATGAAGCAGGGCTGACAGGCGCAGGGGCAGAGGTGCCTGCGGCAAAGGAGATGCCCACTCTCTTGGGTGAGCTGACACGGCCAACTGGGTGGGGAGTTACAGGGAGGGCGGTAGTAGTAAGGGGATTGATAGACTTAGATGGTGCAGGCGTATTCCCAGATGGGTCCGCCACCCCTAGAGAGTGTCCACTGGAGGTGGATGCCATAGATGAAGAACTGGATCCTCTCTCCTGTGGCACTCCCCTCGCCCTCTGGGTCACTGGGCCCCTCGGTGTCGGTAGTATCATGACCCGAGGCCAGCAGCTTCCCAATGTGCTTCACCTGCCAATGCTAATGCTGAGAAACAGAGAGAGGGGTATGGTTATCAAATACTTTACATACACGTACATTATACCATACACAACAGTAACATCACATCAATGTGTAAAACACGCCCAGAAGGAATCATTTTGAGCCAACATCATTACACAACAACATACTTTCCACAACCCTATATGTCAATAATGTCACACACATTAGCCAACTATCTGACCATGACATCACCATCCTATCAGTACAGTTATCACACAAACTATTGGTGACTCGTCATCATAAAAAGTCTGTCCCTATACAGAGCATCACTGTGAAACAGTAACCCATCAATGAGAATTAGTGTTAACTTTGATTTCAAATACATACTCCAAATCTACACTTGCTTGCTCAGTCCATTATCAGATATCATGTTCTATGAAAGTTACCTCATCACATTCCAATTACAGCACAGCATGTTTCTTAGCAATCATATTCATAACATGTAACTGTGTCTATAACATTCACAATGACAAAAAACACAGATTCACCTACCCCATATGGCACATCCAAATTTGGAGTATAAGAGAATTTAAATCCATTTAAACGACAAATGTAGCAATTGTGTATTTGCAAAGACTTATACCTACTTTGTGGACCTACTCATCTCACATAGAAAACAAAGCCATGTTCAGCAATAGGGGCCTACTTAGCACATAGGATTTACCTACAGACAACCCCAGAGAGCATACCAACACCTTCAATACAATGGACACCTGTCATGTCCATGAAGGCCACATACAGTTCTACTAATCATGATGAGTGTCAACCTCAAATGAATCATTTCAAAATGCCAAAATCACTATCAGCACTCCGGACATGAGTAACCTTACGCCTTTGGAGTGGAATTACACTGTCATAAACAACTTCTTCAGTAACCAGGATTGAGAAACACACTGAAGTCCAGCAAATTGACAGATAAGATATACCGTTCTACGAACCTGTAAATGTCTACTACAACACCCACAACACAATGAAGTCAGTGTCAATTGAGCTTAGCCATCCTAAAATCCTTCAAAACTGAATCAGAATAGAAAATGTAAGTATGCCAAACTTGGATCACAGGATCACAAATCTTAACAAGCATTTGCAATAGGTCTTGCCTTTGTGAGAGTTAGAGCTATTGACATTGTAAACAATAATGATTTTTACCTGTGTGTTTTGTTTTGTAGTGTAGCAGATGTATGTGGTGTATAGTGGAATTATGTGTGATGTAGTGGAATATTAGTGTAGTGGGATGGTGCATGAGAGAGCGAGATAGATGGGAAAGAGAGAGTAAAAGATAGACAGAGGGAGAAGTGTAAGGGGCACATGGAGAAAGGGGGGATGGGAAAGGTAGACTAGTGCACAGTGTGAGGAGGAACAGTTAGGTAGCATGAGTTAGTAGGCAGTATAGAGAGGAGATAGGTAATGTAAGGGAGGAATAAGAGGGGCGAAATGAAAGGTAGTAGTAGCAGTGTGAAAGAGTGAGAAATAAGAGGGCCAGTTGGTGTATGGGGAGGAGAGTGCTGGGAGTAATAAGAAGTGGGGAAATGAGAAGTTCAGTAGCAGTGTGTAGCTGCTGCACTATCGTGCAAAGTATGAAAACAAAAAAATGAAATAGGAGGAAAGAGGGAGCAAAGTATAAGCAGTGCAGGTTGGATAATTTTAACACTTTATGCTGCAGTACCTGGACATTTCCTTGTTATTAAGGCACTTGGAGCTCACTGAGACAGCTCAGACAGCAGCGGCTCTTCAAAGTGGGAAACACTACAATGAAGAATGAGAGCGAATTAAAGGGGGTGAAGAGATAAAGAGAATGAATGTGAGATAAAGGGAAACTGAGCAGAGATCATGAAGAGATGCACAGAAGAATGGAGAACTACATGGGGATCAAGTGAAATGAGTGTAAGATAGAGGAATTGAGGAAAAGAGGAGGATAGAAACATACAAAGAAGACTGGAAAGGTATGGTGAAGAAACAGAGGGGTTAGAAAGTAGTGGCATATAGAAGAAATAAAGGAAATAATGAAGAGTAGCAAGTGAAGAGGGGCAATAGAAAGAGAGAGAAGAGAATGTAAGAGGGAAAAAAATGAAATACATGGGAGAGTAGAGAGGTGGATGAAGTAGTGAAGTAGGAAGAATGAGAGATATACAAGGAAGGATGTAGCCAGTGAATAATAAGAGGGAAACACGAAAGTTCAGATTCATAGGACAGTGAAAGTTGGAAAGTAGGTGCATGGGAAGTACTTAGAGGATGCAGAGCATACCACTTAACGCAGTGATCCCAGCTACTCCAACATAGCATATGTCAGCATCTCATCTATTCTTAACACCTAATCCACTTTCAGGGGCACTAACAATTCGCAGATCAATAAATGCTAATACCCTGACTTTCCAAGACAATACACACTATAAGAAAGTTAGGTGGTAGGCTGTCCACAAAGTAAAAGACACTTAAACAAATGCAGAAAAAAGATAAATGCAATTTTGATGCCGAGCTACACACTCAATTGTGGTATATTAAACTATATGAAATAGAATGTATTGTTAAACATTTCTTTTCCCTAGTTTTTGACATCTACTGAATTGTATTTGCCAGTCTCATAACAGTGCTTCAGAGGTGAAGAATGTCTTCATAGTTTGTTTTATGTGTGAAGCATCAGTCATTCTTCATTAAATCATTGAGAGTGCCACCAAAAGGGAGTTTGCATCTCGTGAAGCATGTCTGTAATAAACACTTAAGTGCTCACTGGTTTCATCTGATCATCAGAACAGGAGAGATTCGTCAACAGAGCTGACAAAGTTTCAGATTGTTTTGTGCGACATCTGCATGATTTCAGAGTAATTATGAGTAACATTCGAACAGCTATGAGTAACACTTTCACCTGAGCAAAAATAAAGCAATGAAACGAGGGAAACATACAGTTACCAGGATGTGACACCCATTTGAGCAATAAGAAAGGCTAAAAAAAAAAGTAAAGTTCTGGAGCAGCAACAGAAATGAAGGGGCACTTAACTAACCTAGTGCCCCTTTAACCTGATCTCACCACCCCATCTTCAAGCTCCCGACGTTGCCTGCGGGGATGATCATATAGTGGCTACACTGAAAAGAGATGTCATAAGGAAAGGAAACAAAAGAAGGGGAGGTGGGAGAAGTATATGGATGTGGACTGGAATGAAAGAAAGAGTGACATGGTACGTGAGATGGACCTTTCTATTTATTGTGGGAGCTGTAATTAATATCTGCTTGTGGCCCAGCGCTGAACTCTTATGGCAACAAATCAAACACAAGAGCTGTTTTGTACAGCACACATTATGAACTTGAGGGAGAAGCAGGGAGGGGTAAGGGTGAAGGTGGTACCTCGATCACGTCGGGAGCAGCAGACGGGCACTAAGTAAGTTAAATCAATCAGAGCTTGATCCCTGCTCCACAGACAGGACCGGAAATGATGCCAGCCTGAAAGAGATTAATTACGAGGCTGTAAAGAAGAATGCATGGAAAGCCAACAAATGGTGAGCGACAGGTGGGCTGCAAGCCCTTTTCTAACTACAGCAGCGTCTCTCAAGCGATACGCATGCGTTAGAGCATGCTATCACATGCTCAACACAAAAAATGACAGAAATTACCAACGTACACATGATGTTGGCACACAACAGTGAATATTGTATCTATATAGAAGATGTCCTGCCCTATGTAGCATTCCCACAATACACTGGCTAAGGGAATAGCAGGCTAGCCACTTACCTTCACAATAACATAAACATGGTACAAATAATCCAAACTCACATGTAAATGATATGTTTTGCACTAGGAATGTATAATTACTACAATGCTTTTCTTCATGTAGGATGTCCACCTTGATCAAACATCACATTTGCCAATGCACATTCCACACTTAACAATGGGGACACCTCCTCACACCTCTGAGTAAGTATAGCAAGTATGCCATGTGACATTTCAGACTGACATCATACCCTCACATGAACTTTACATCTAGTTCACAACTTATGAATAATTGGCCTGTTTCTCACCGGTCAATCCCTATGTTGCACACAGAGGTAGCATTATAGTGGTACACACATGACACAGTCACATGTGCATCACCATATGCTTTAATACAATATTGTTAACATTGGTGAGTTTTATGTCCCTACAAACAGTAGAATGTCCACACCTGTATTCCAATGTTATTAACTGTACACCTAGGTTTTCCTAGGGAACCCTTTGCCTTTAGCACTTACCTCATTGTCACAGCTTGAATACTTATAGATTATACACTGAACTGGCAGAGGTATGTACATGTGTGTAGTCAGTACTTACCTCCTTGTGGCTGCTGTGCTGCCCTCAAACGCCCATCCACCTCAGGGTAGGCCACTGCCAAAATGCGGCCCATTAGGTGGGTCAAGGTCCGACAGGCACCCCTTCCTTGTTGGGAGGACATCCCCAGCTGGGCCTCTGTGGTCTTTTGTGCCTAGCATCTCAGGCCCTCCCACTGTTTCCTACAGTGGGTGCTCTACCGGCTGTGGACCCCAGCGGCCACACTTGTTTGACGATGGCACACCAGATTCTATTTTTTGAATGGGCGTTGACCTGCATGGATGGCACAGACAAAAGGTGAAAGTTAGGTCCACATGCACCATTCCAACACAAGTGGTCAGAAAAACTTCAGTCACAGCAAGTAATCAAACATTCCCTTCCTCTCAGATCAACCTCCTTCCCAATTTTCCATCTGCAGGCAGCCCATGTGTGAAGTGGACATGCATGATCAGTACCAGGTATTTAATAGACACATATGACCAGGCCACATGACTGTCCATAACATGGTATGTCTCTATTAACATTTCTCACACCATCATTGTTGGACAATCTATGTGGTGTATAGAGGCAGTTAGATTGCAAACTATATACCAAATATCACTACTGGATGTCTGCCTATGGACATGTACACATGTCCATACACCCACATATTATTGCCCAATCCTTCACTACTGCACATTTCATGTACACCATCATACACTCCACCTTTCAGACATTGGTATACCATTGGACTCACCTGCTCCTCTGGTGCACCATATAGCTGTTCATGCAGGTGTAGGACCTCATCGTTAAGCTTCTGGAGTGAAAGCTGGGGCCCTATCACCTGCTAGACGTGGCATGATAGCTCCCAGAGGCAGTACACAGCAGCTCAGGCAGTGGAGGTCTTGCTGGCAGCTGTGTCAGGAGTCAAGTGAGGGATTCTGAAGAAGATGGGGTCGTGTCTGCAATGTACATGACTGCCACTGCTGGCGGACATCATCATTAGGCCAAGTCCACCAAAGCAGCAACTTCCAATTGCAATGTTCATCGCGGTTGTAACTGCCTACTACCATGATGACATCTGCCGGCTAAGTTAGGTCACTTCCTCATGTCCAGTACAGTAGGTCAGTCAGCTGTCATTTTGAGGTAATTATGTGTGTGGGAAAGTAATAGAAGGTGATCATTTGCTATAAGCTATATTGTATGAAAACGTATTAAGTGCTTCCTTCATGTGTAGTAGTCTCAATGTGCACATGAGTAGTAAAAGCTGTGTAAAAGATGTATAGCTGGTAATGGAAATGAAAATCTATACTCAACAGCATATTTGTGACGTCAATGCAGTGCAGGTGCAACAAAGATGTCTCACATGTAAACTAGGTTGGACTAACTGCCAGTCACATATATATGCATGTAAAGTACATGTGAGGGTTTAGGGAATCTGGATCAAAGGGAAGTGATATAAAATACATAGCAATATGCTGTACATCAAATGCCATATGTTTCATTTGACATCATATAGAGATATGTTTGACTTGTATATGAACATATTCATTATGTGTACATTGTAAAATTCACCTACAAACTGTTTCTGTCTCACATAGTTACCCTGGCATGAGGAAGTGAAGACAACCTCGAGTGTACTGCCCACTAGTAGACCTGCACATCATGGAGAAGAGGCACATTATACAAATGTATCACCTGAATAGGTATGCAATCATGGATCTGTCATCAGTTCGAGCCATATCTGATGCCTGCCATTCGCAATCTCAATACCATACCTCCCATCATTCAGGTCATGTCAGTGCTACACTTCCTGGCCACTGGGTCCTTTCAGAATACAGTGGCCTTAACTGCAGGGATGTCTCAGCCCATGTTTAGTCTGGTTTTGAAGGCTGTACTGTCTGCATTGTTGAAACACCTGGACAGCTACATCAGGTTTTCCCAGCGTGCGGATTTGGCCTATGTGAAGGCAGAGAATTATGCTTTGAGACACATTCCACATGTGGCCGGAGCCATAGATGACATCCATGTAGCCTTGGTATCCCCCAGTGCCAATGAACAGGTATATAGGAACAGGAACAACTACCACTCCATCAACGTCCAAGTGGTGTGTTTGGCAGACCAGTAACTTTCAGAAGTATGTGCAAAGTATCCTGGATCAGTCCATGACTCCTTCATCATGTGGAACAGCAATATCCCCCTGCTAATGACACAGTTCTACACAGACCGGGCCTGTCTGGTTGGTAAGTCACATATGACGTGTATCTGCAAAGTTTTTCTCCTGCTATCACAATTGTGCAAGTCCGAGATATATACAGTATTTGTGTTGTCATACTTATTCCTTACAGGTGACTCTGGCTAGCCAAACCGTCCTTGGTTATTGACATCATAGAGGTACTCAATCACGCTAGGGGAAGTCCTCTTCAATGAGTTCTACGGATAAACAAGGTGTGTCATAGAGCAGACTTTTGGGCTCCTGAAGGTAATATTTTACAGCCTGGACAAATCTGGAGGAACTCTCCTCTACTCACCCAAAGGTATGTCAAATTAATTGTTGCCTTCTGCATGCTCCACAATGTTGCCCTGAGATGTCTTATACCATTCGTACCAGATTAGGATGAGGCAGCAGATCCTGTGGGTGGAAATGCAGATTTGTCAAGTGAGGATAACTCTGATGAAGATGAAGCTGGGGAAAGCATGGCAGATCTCATAAATCAGTACTTCAACTGAATAAAGCTATGTGATGTGCTCTTAAAATGAGATTCAATTTTGTAGTCTATAATTGATGCCTGGCATGTCACCTCCTATTTACCATCATTTGTGAGGTCCTTGGTTGCTCCAAGCTTATTGTTATTTGGTATTGTATACTGAACAGTGTGATATACAGTGTCACGACTTGTTACTGCACAAGAAAAGTCACACTTATACAAATGACTTGTCAGAATAGATGTATGTTTACAAATATGTCCTACCCCTTATCTTTGGCATTCATAGATTTCCTGAGTTCCTGTTTGGCTCATCCTCAATGACAAATCACATTGTCAGAGGCAGATGGGATTTGCAGGCATACACGAGAAGTGGACATGGATGAAACCAGGTACTGATTAGCATGAGTATGTAGAGTGTCACTTATATGGCCAGACTGTCAGGACACTGGGATACAAGTGTGTTTTTCCTAAAAGAATACCTGTTTGGTACTTTAGGTGGTCAAATGGTGCCATGTGTGTGTCCAAGTGTGTCTGACATGTGAAAATGTTGAACCAGAGCCTCTACCATCATAATGGTTTCTGTTGTATGTGACCTACCTTGTACATAGCTGTCTTTGTGTTAATACTTTGCAGACTAATGTCTTTGAGGACTGGCATAGGTGAGTGCCAAGCCTACAGGTACCTGACTATGGTAAGTAAAAGGTTCCAGGACTGGGGACATCAGTGCTGATCTCTGTCTGTATTATGGGGTATGATTATTAGGAATATAGGGTGTGGGTATGTGATTAGGCTCTACCTGGTGATACAAAGGATGAATCTGTTTGCCTCCTGGTTTGTAGAAAGACTGAAATGTCCCTAACGTCTATATCCTGTGGGATATTAGTGTATCGTAAAAAATATTTAAGAGAGGTGGTTGATGCTAAACGACGCACATCTGAAACCAGTAGCAACAAAAATAGCATACATCAATGAGTCCTGTGGCGGGTGCCAACCTGGTGCAAAGAAAACCAACCACCACGGGTTTCACAATGCACATGAACAGAGGTGGATATAGAAAACACCTATGTCATGTGCTGTAAGTTACAAATTCAGAAAAAGAGCAACCAGGGCACTCCAAAGAGAAAAAAAGAGTCCAAAGTTGAGTAGCTTTGTGTCAAACACTTTAATCCTTTGTGATCGGTAGTCGATTCGCAGTTCTATGATGTTCAAGTCCACAAATAAAGAGATGTATACGGGTTTAGTCAATGTCTGAATCCTCAGAATTAACAGGTATATAAGAGTAACAAGAAACAGCCAACACGTGTTTCATCCCCATGGACTTTTTCAAGGCTGCGAACAGAGACAAATGGAAACTAATTACAATTCGTGGCACTACCATCTGGTAGGTGCATTTAAAGAATACAAATATCAGAGGTGATCACGCAGAGGAGTTATTTAGCCCCAGCGTAAAGAAAGATTTAAAATAGATAACACCCTTTAATCCGAAACATTGTATATATTAAAAAAAGGGGAAATGTTCAAGTCCACACATGAAAGGATATATACGAGTTTAACAATGTCTGTGCACAGTCGGAACACGCGAATAACTGTTCTGACCCCTTAGCTCATGGTAGGTTTACCATCGCGCCTCCTTCATCAGCCTTGAAAAAGTCCATGAGGACGAAACACGTGTTGGCTGTTTCTTGTTACTCTTATATACCTGTTAATTCTGAGGATTCAGACATTGACTAAACCCGTATACATCTCTTTATTTGTGGACTTGAACATCATAGAACTGCGAATCGACTACCGATCACAAAGGATTAAAGTGTTTGACACAAAGCTACTCAACTTTGGACTCTTTTTTTCTCTTTGGAGTGCCCTGGTTGCTCTTTTTCTGGATATTAGTGTATGACACCTAGGCTGACATTCTGAAGTCACCAGCAGTACAACTCTATCTACTGATTGGCAATCGATTAATAAATATGTAGAGATGTACAATACAGCTGATCTGGATTATGTCTATGTTACAATCCCAATGTAACGAGTCTCCTGGTTATAGAGTACACGCGTGATGTCCATAACAAAGGTTGTACAATACAGAGGGACATATTGGGACAAGAGGTGCCATACATGACAGTTGTACATGGTTGAAACATGACACTTACTCAGTACCTGTTTTAAAGTTGTATTTATTGGGGAGTGCAAAACAATATGTGTGAATTGAAACTGAAAAAACAGAAAGTAAACAGTGAATGGTTCAGTCATGGTGGATTAAATCATCAGGGTAGCTGCTACACCATTTGGAAACACAGGATTGTTGCCCTTGAACTATATGAAAATGGAGTTGGGTATCAGAACAGTCAACAGGGTGTATCTGTGGCACACGAGGGGAAACAATCAGGAGAGGTTCACTTCCTGGCAGTGGGTTTGGTCTTGGTTTCTGCTCCTCCTGGATGCCTGGGTGGACTCCACATTTGCGGGGGCTCCTCTGTTGCAGATGGTGGGATGTCCATTCCACTGGCAGCACAGATGTTGAAGGAGCTGATGACTCATTACTAGTGGCAGAGGCCTGATGTGTGGTAGACCTACTCAGGGTAGTGTTGATATCCATCAGCATTCTAGCAATAAATTCCAGGATGGCATTTTGTGCTAGCCACTGCTGCATGGCTTCCTGGTGGTTGTCCCTCAGCAGCTGTTGGATTTCCCCCATCATGGGGAGTACCTGGCCCATCATGCCTTTATAATTTTAGTAGGCACCCAAGACCTGGGTTTCCTGGTCAGTATTATTCCTTTTAGTCCCCATCCTCCACACCATCCCTTCCATTCACCCTACCCCCATGTGCCTGTGCCCCTGGCACAGTGTGCCCATTCCCAGTGGTTGAAGGTCCATCATTGTCAGCGGTGACAAGAGGAGACTCAGGTACTTGAACTGGAAGGCACACAATGAAAGAAACAGTTCTTGGGACACAGGTTTGGGGGTGAATGGTTGTCTGAGATGTTGATCAACACGGCTGGTAGTGGTCAATGTGGGCAGGGTGGGGATGACAGCTGTTCACAGACTAGGTGTCCCTGATGGGCCAGCTGTGTTGTCAGTGTCCAAACATCCAGGGGTGTTGTCCTCATTGGGGCCTTCATCCGGAGGGGTTGTGGCAGTCTCTGGTACCCTCTCCATGGTGACAATGACAAGGTTACCTGTGAGAGAAGTGGAACACACAGTTGCTGTAAGTGATACAATAATTTATGTTTAGGTTTGAGTAGTAGTGATGTTGTGTGAGGTGCACACACTGCCTTAACATGATCCCCGGAAATTACAATGACAGCTGCCTACAATTGTCAGTTAGAACAAAATGAGACTCATGTATTTCAATACAGTACACTATGCTCGGAGATGTTAAACTATGTTGGTAGTTCTATGTCTGCTAATATCCTCTTACGTTGTCTGACTAATGACATGGGTGAAAACCTTTTTTGCCTAGTGAAGTGTATACATGATACATGGCACTAAAAGCTGAATAATGCACAATAGGGTCAGAATAGAGACACAGTATATTAGTATGTAATTGACATTGACCTCTAATTGGATATACTGCATGTGCATCTACTTTGGCATCTAGATATCCACCCCAGGTGAGTAAATTTCAATCTGGGAATCCTCTTTCTAAGGGCATTTTAATTAGGCACTCGGCTGGAGCTGTGTTTTACTTATAATGGTAGTGGGAGTGGGCAATTAAATTGCTGTTATTGCCAGAAACTGTTTCACAGTGGAACATTCATGATGGGTTACATTGGTTGTTAGTTCCACATGCAGTACATCTCAAATTTGGTGTACTGTTCTGGTTTTCCTTATGGTGGAATATTGCCTTCTGGGAGTTGTACTGCTATCCTTTCCCAGGACTTAACATGCCATTTCCAAGGGTTGTGGACCCAGGTGGGTTTAGTGGATATATGGCATGACGGAGAGGGGTATTTGTACGTTTGGCATAGAGAGGTGGTAGGTGGTTTGGTAATTGAGGTGGGGAAAGGTGGTGAGAGAGCATGCAAGACAAAACATTTAGGTGACATGAATGTTGTAGGTACTTACCGGACTTCAATCCCTCAGGTATTCCTGTCAGGCCCTCAGGATGCTCAAGACCTTCTCCTCCCAAGCTGCAAAATAGGGGGAAGAAGTGGGATCCACCGCCAGTTTGAGGTACCGCCAGCTGGTGCCTGGATGTAATGGAACATACCTTCCCCCTGAGGTCGTTCCACCTCTTCCTGATGTTGTCCCTTGTGTGTAGATGGCTACCTACAGAATTGACCCTGTTGACTATTCTTTGCCACAACTCAATTTTCCTGGCTATTGATGTTTGCTGTGCCTGTGCTCTGAAAAAGTGTGGCTCTACCCTGACAATTTCATCCACCATCACCCTCAACTAATTATCTGTGAAACATGGTTTTTTTGGGGGGACATAGTAGTCATGATAAAGACAGTGATGTAGTGTAACAAAACATTATGGAAGGAACCATTAGTGATGAGGTGTAGGTGCTATGATGTGAGTGGGTGAGGGTTGCAGTGTAGTCTGTGTAATAGTACCTTGTGTGTTGTGAATGTTGTGCAGCTATGGGAAATATGCGTGGGTGTTGGAAATGGCCCTTCTGCAGGGTTATCCCCAGACTTTTTGCCTTCCTCCTTCTCTTTTTCTGACCTCCTTTTTGCTGGTTTTTAGACTCTGCGCACTTTACTAATGCTAACCAGTGCTAAAGTGCATATGCTCTCTCCCTTTAAACATGGTAACATTGGATCATACCCAATTGGACTATTTAATTTACTTATAAGCCCCTAGTAATGTGCACTGTATGTGCCTAGGGCCTGTAGATTAAATGCTACTAGTGGGCCTGCAGCACTGGTTGTGCCACCCACTTAAGTAGCCCCTTAACCTTGTCTCAGGCCTGCCATTGCAAAGCATGTGTGTGCAGTTTTACTGCCACTTTGACTTGGCATTTAAAAGTACTTGCCATACCTAAAACTCCCCTTTTTCTACATATAAGTCACCCCTAGGGTGTGCCCTAGGTAAACCCTACAGCAGGATGCTGTGTGGGTAAAAGGCAGAACATGTACCTGTGTAGTTTACATGTCCTGGTAGTGTAAAACTCCTAAATTCGTTTTTACACTACTGTGAGGCCTGCTCACTTCATAGGCTAACATTAGGGCTGCCGTCATACATTATTGAAGTGGTAGCTGCTGATCTGAAAGGAGTAGGAAGATCATATTTAGTATGGCCAGAATGGTAATACAAAATCCTGCTGACTGGTGAAGTTGGATTTCATATTACTATTTTAGAAATGCCACTTTTAGAAAGTGAGCATTTCTCTGCACTTAAATCTTTCTGTGCCTTACAATCCACGTCTGGCTGGGTTCAGTTGACAGCTCCTTGTGCATTCACTCAGACACACCCCAAACACAGGGTACTCAGCCTCACTTGCATACATCTGCATTTTGAATGGGTCTTCCTGGGCTGGGAGGGTGGAGGGCCTGCTCTCACACAAAGGACTGCCACACCCCCTACTGGGACCCTTGCAGATAGGATTGAACTGAAAGGGGACCTGGTGCACTTCTAATCCACTCTTTGAAGTCTCCCCCACTTCAAAGGCACATTTGCGTATAAGACAGAAGAAACTTGTAACCAGAACCTGCATCCTGCAAAGAAGAACTGCCTGGCTGCCCAAAGGACTCACCTGACTGCTTTCTCTGAAGGACTGCTGCCTTGCTGTTGCCCTGCTGCCTTGCTGTTCCCTGGCTGTGGTGAAAAAGTGCTTTCCAAGGGCTTGGATAGAGCTTGCCTCCTGTTCCCTGAAGTCTCAGGACCAACAAGACTTCTCTCTTGCGACTGGACTCCTTGTGCAGTGAAAAATTCACTGCATGCCGACCCGGGACGCCGCTGCTCGACTTCGCAAGGAAAATATAGACGCGGCACCTGCGGTGCGACTGGAACATCGATGCACGGCCCGCCTGGACAACGCCGCCCGACTTCCAGAGAGGGAATCGACGCAGCGCCTGCCGTGAGGGAGAAAATTCCACGCACAGCCCACCGGAATGACGCGCAGCCAGACTACAAGCCCAGGATTCCACGCACAGACCCCGGGGCATCTGAAAACCCCGCGACCCACAGAGGAGACCTGTCCGCGTGCTGGAAATTGACGCAACGTCTTCCCCGCGTGATAAATAACGACGCAAGTCCGTGTGTGAAGGGGCGAAACCGACGCACACACCATTTTCCATTTGCGGCCCTCTGCGGAGATTTTTCACTCCAAACCAGGTACTTTGTGCTTGAAAGAGACTTTGTTTGCTTTTTAAATACTTAAGACACTTTATATCACTTTCCAGTGAAATCTTTACAATCTCTTATTGCATCATTTATCGTTTTGACCTGCAAATATCCAGATAAATATTAGATATTTTTCTAAACACTGTGTGGTGTATTTTTGTGGTGCTATATTGTGTTATTGTATGATTTATTGCACAAATACTTTACACGTTGCCTTCTAAGTTAAGCCTGACTGCTCAGTGCCAAGCCACCAGAGGGTGGGCACAGGATAATTTGGATTGTGTGTGACTTACCCTGACTAGAGTGAGGGTCCTTGCTTGTACAGGGGGTAACCTGACTGCCAACCAAAGACCCCATTTCTAACAGTGGGGAAATGTGTATAGGTGTCAAAAATTTGTTTTGCTAAATCTGGGATATTTATTCCTTCTCTGTTACTGTGAGTGGTGTTCTGTTTGCAAAGGATTGTGGTTTGTGTAAGGATGTGTTATATAGTGCAGTGTGTAGGTGTGTAGAGTGTGTGGATGTGTATCAGGTGTGTGGTATTCAAACTATCCAATGTGGTGTGGTTTTCTGTGTGATGTGAGTTGAGACCACCGCAGTTCGCTCCGCCAATGGTTTCCTCCATGATAGAACTGCTGTTTTGATTTGTGGATCGTAATCTGATGGGAGGATTTTTGTCAGGCTAGCGGTGGTGGTGGTAGGACCGCCTCTTTTCCATCCTCCAGTGCCCTGGCAATTTCAGATTTTTAGCGGACTTCACACTGTGACTCTTTATACATCAGTCAGATGACTGCCAACATGGCGGTGTTTTGGCGGCTGACACCGTGGCAGTCTTACCGTCAGACCACCAAAGTCGTAATGTGTCTCTCATTCTTATTATGCATTTTAAAAGTTACAATTAACAAAACAGGTTAAGATAACTTATGTAAACTTTATAGAAATGCAATAAGCAGGTCTTTCTGTTTTTTGTATTCATTTTATTGACCCACAGATCTGCTGCAATGCCACCACAAATCTGCAGCTATAAGAACACCAGCTCCTCATTGGAGAAACTAAGCCTCCAGCCATCCACATTGCAAACCACACCATGAATCAGTTATTTAGGTTTCACATCTCCATGGAGACGGACTCAAAACCACAGCTCTATAGTTTTTCTGGCTTTCCTTCAACAGAAGAGAGTTTCAAAGTTAATATGTCTTTTGCTGAAGCTAGGAGAGAAGGGGGAGAGCAGGACAAGGAAGAAGAAGACTTACCACCTCCAAATAATTCCTCCAACATTTGAAAATATCCCTTCAGGAGAAAAGAAAGTTTTTCCTAAAATTTGTCCAATGCTATATATGCAGCAAAAAACTTTCAAGAGGTATGGTGAAGAAATATTCACATGACACATCCTCTATTTGGAAACAACAGAAAACCATAGATAGAAGGACGTATCACAACATGATGGGAGAGGGAAGGTGGTGCATCCTCATCAGCAGCTGGACCGTCTGTAGGACCCTTACTTCTTGACCAGATGGTTACCATCTCCATTGTTTCAGCAAAACTGTAAGACATGGTCACTCATTGTAGTAAATGCCAAATGCCAGTTGCACTAAAAGTATCATCTTTTGGCCACTTTATGGATGTTGTCAACAATTTTTTTCACCTCATAGTTCATTATTCCATTACTCTAAATAAAATAGATATCTGAAAAGCAAATAGAGAATACATTTACTTTTACATTGTATACTATTACATTACATACTATAAGCAAGTGAGTAGCTACGAAAGTGGTTATGTCAATGTGTGACAGGCTGCGTAACTGTCTGAGTATGGGTATATAGATGGCTATATGAGTGGCTGTACAGGTTGGTGACTGAGTGTGCCAGTGGTTGAGTGCATATGCGAGTGAGTGTTTCAGTGCCTCTATGCGTGTGTCACTGGATGTCTAACCAGCTGTGTGTGAATGGGTGTGTTAGCGACTGTATGGGTGTCTAAATGGGTGTGTATGCAGCTGTATGGATTGGAAAATGGCTGTATTAGTGGATGTTTGGGTGTGTAACTGTGTGTGGAAGAGGCTTTGTTAGTGGTGATACATAAGTGTTGTGTGGGTGTGTGAGTGGATGTGTAAGTGCCACTGTCACTGTCTGACTGGGTCTGTGAGTGGCTCTCTGCCTTTGTAAATAGATATGTGAGTAGCTATACGGGTGGGTAATTGGGTACATACCTGAGTGTGTAAGTGCTATGTGGGTGTGTGAGTGGATGTGTAAGTGCCTCTGTCATTGTCTTCCTGTGTGTTAGAGGCTCTCTGCCTTTGTAAATAGGTATGTGAGTAGCTGTATGGATGGGTGACTTGATGTATAACTGAGTGTGTAAGTGCATGGGCAACTGACTGAGTTCTGGCTACATGAGTAGCTGTATATATGTGTGAGTGGCTGCGACGGTGCCTGCATGGGTGTGTGAATGAGTATGTAGGTGGATATACAGATGAACAAATGGATGTGTTAATGGTTTTATGGGTATGTGATTGAGTGTGTCAGTGCAAATCTGTATATATGACTAGTGGGTACATAAGTGCTTTTGTAGGAGTGTAATTAGGTGTTTAAGTGCGTGTCTGTGTGAGTGAAAATAACAAAATTACATACTATTAAATTGCATACTTTAAGCAAGCACCTACATCTAATTTCAAATACATCCATTCATTGTGGCTTATTAAAACAACTATATCAGCATAGCAATTCCTCTTCCTTCTTTGCTGCTAACTATTATTTACTTAATGTTCTCACCTAACCTCATTTTTATTTTATCTTATACTGTAGTATCTAGAAGCTACACATTTTCTTCAGCTCTTATACAGTCATAGTTTTGTGTATATACTTTTTTTATAATACAACCTAATAAACATACCTCTAAAATATATTTGATGTTGTGCAACTTTTCTGTTAATATCTGTTGTCGACTGCAAATCTCAAGTCAGAAATGTGGCAAATCTCCTCCACTCTCAGTAGAAAGGTACCAATAAAGGCTACCCTTCCCACTGTGATCTCACTCATACTCCTATACTTAGGAAATCACAGAATTCCTTTCATCTTGTTTTTGTTATACCACTTCTAAATGGTCACTATTTTGAACCCTTTCCATGTTTCTTGCAAAGAAGACCCATTTTGTAGGGTTTTTTGGTCGATCTGTGAATCCAACATGGGGCTCAGCGCAGCCCCCGATGTGGTCCATGGTGGATCCGTGCATCCACAAGACAGCCCATAAAAGCATTTAACAATCTTCTGTCAATTCGTTGCATTTCTATTATATGCTGTAAAATATTGTTAATTACAAGACATACACTCCCAACTGAGCAATTTTTGTACACCAATCTGCTTTCTAGCTTAATACAGCAGTTTCTTTTGTTCCTTTCCCCCCACGCTCTTTTAGCTCCATTTCTATAGTAACCATGTTTCCAATAGTCTCTTCCTACCAGTAGGTTAAAAGTTCACAATACTTTATTTCAAAACCATACTAGCCTCACATGAATTGTAGCAGGTGTGGTTGACTGTTTGCAATTCCAAGCATATCCTGAATAACATTACATTTTGTAAATGTATCCAAAACAATCATAGAGTTAGTTACTTTCTTCTTAAGGTCACTGCCTAATTTTAGTTCCCTGCCCATCTCCAACATCCAAACAAATGTGCTTTTAAATATTGTACTTCCTGTCCTCCATTTAACTTCCTTTCATCTTCAAAACTACCTCATTCTGCTTCAGACTTTTCTTGTGTGCTGCTTGTCTTCGAAAATGGTCAGAGTCTGGATTGTGGGGCATAGTTTTATGTTTTGGGCCACAGAGAGTACTGGAAAGAGTGACATTGACAGGGACCTAGGTTTACCTAATGTAGACATTAGATGTGTTAGGGAAAGGGTTAAAATGGCATCAATTGCTGTCTATGGGTAAAAGCATTACTGATTGCCAACATCCGGACCTCATGATTCTGCACTGTGGTGGTAATGACCCAGTGGCACAATTACTGGGGTAGGACTGGAAATCCTAATGACAGATAACTTTTGTAAATAAATTACACTTTCCCCACATACTGCCTTGGTGTTCTCCAACATTTGCCAACATTTGGCAGTGGTCAACTGTATTTTGTTCGCAAATAGAGAAATCCAGGAAACATTTTGATAAAATTGTTTCTGCATTCCTCTGAGAGCATAACATGAGCTCTTTTTTACTATAGCAGCTTACGCTTTGATATGGATGGGATATGTCTAAAAGGCAGAGTCCATTTCACAGACAGGGCAACAGGCTGTTCCTCAACAAATTAAAAGATTGCATTCTGTTCTATATGTAGTTATCTACTACACATCATAAACACAAGGCTCTATTCAGAGGAAACCCTTTTTCCAAACAGCGGTTGTATTTTTTCCTTTTTCATTTTTTATTTCTCACTTGGATCCACATACCCATAATGGATCCCTGGACAAACAAGGGTTCTGCCTGTTATATTGTGGGAGGATGTGTGACACATCTGAAGATCCGATTTTGCTATATGATTGTGTGAGTGGTTGTGTTAGTACCTTTGTGGGTTTGTGATAGGGTGCGTAAGTGGCTGTATGGGAGGGTATGTGGCTGTGTGAGTGGGTGTGAGAGCCTGTGTGAGTGGTTCTCTGGTCCGCTCAGTGGATGAATTAATAATTGTATGGGTGAATGAGTGGGTTTTTGAGTGGCTGAATGGGTCTCTCACGGGGTGTGGTAGTGTTTTTGTAGGTCTGTGAGTGGGTGTGTGAATGTGTGAATCAGAGTGTGAGTGGGTCTGTGAGTGTTTGAGTGGTTGTGTGAGTGGCTGTCTGAGTCTGTGAATATGTTGTAGTTGTTTTTAGGTGTGTGAATGTGTGAATCAGTGGGTGTGTAATGGTTGCATGAGTGGGTGTGTAAGTGTGTAAATGGGTGTGTGAGTGGATGCATGGGTCTGTGAGCGGGTGTGTGAGTGTGTGAATGGGTGTGTAAATGGGTGTATGAGTGATTGTGTCAGTCTTTTAGTTGGTGTGGCTTGTTGGGTGTGTAAGTGGGTGTGTGTGTTAATGTGTGTGTGAGTGGTTTTATATGTGCCTGTATGGATGTGTGACTGGGTGTGTAAATGGTTGCATGGGTGTGTGAGTGAGTGTGTGAGTGGGTCTGTGAATGGGTGTGATAATGGTTTTGTGGGTCTGTGAGTGGGTGAATGGGTGTGCATGTATGTGTGTGTGAATGGGTGTGTGAGTGGCTGTGTAGATCTGTGAGTGGGTGTTTTTGGGACTATGAATGGGTGGTTGAATGCATGAATGTGTGTGTGAGTAGGTGTGTGAGTATCTGTGTGGGTCTGTGTGTGGGTGTGGTAGTGGTTTTGTGGGATTGTGAGTGGGTGTGGGAGTGCATGAATGCGTCAGTAAGTGGGTGTGTGAGTAGCTGTGTGTGTCTGTTTGTGGGTGTGGTAGTAGTTTGGTGGCTATGTGAGTATGTGAGTGTGTGTGTGTGTGTGTGCAAGTGGTTGTGTGAGTGCTGTGTGTGTCTGTGACAGGGTGTGGTAATGATTTTGTGGGTCTTTTAGGCTGTGTGTGTGTGTGTGTGTGTGTGTGTGATTGGGCCTGTGAGTGGGTGTGTAGTGTGTGAGAAAGTGTGTGAGTGGATGTGTAAATTGCTGTGTTGGTCTGTGAATGGGTATGGTAGTGGTTCTGTGGGTCTGTGAGTGGCTGTGTGAATGTGTGAATGGGTGTGTGAGTAGGTATGTGAGTGGCTGTGTGAGTGGCTGTGTGAGTGGCTGTGTGGGTCAGTGAGGAGGTGCAGTGGTGGGCTTGTAGGTCTCTGAATGGGTGTGTGAGTGTGAGAAGGAGTGTGCAAGGGGTTGTGTGAATGTGTGAATGCATCTGTGACTGGGTGTGTAGTGTGTGAATGGGTGTATGAGTGGGTGTGTGAGTGGCTCTGTGGGTCTGTGAGGGGGTGCAGTAGTGATTTTGTGGTTCTGTGAGTAGGTGTGTGAGTGTGCGATTGAGTGTGTCACTGGGTGTGTGAGTGGGTGTGTTAGTGGCTGTGTGGATCTGTGAGCGGTGTGGTTTTGTGGGTCTGTGAGTGGGTGTGATTGTGTGAATGGGTGTGTGAGTGGGTGTGTGAGTAGCTGTTTGTGTCTGTGAGTAGGTGTATTTGTTTTTTGATTTGGGTCTGGATCCTTAGGTCTTTCGCGTATACACACAGGGGCAGTGCTGAACTTCACAGTGGACCCATGAATCCTTGTGCATGCAAAAAAAATGTCTTTCCCATGAGGAGTCCTTCGTAGATCCCATCATCATTCACCTGGGGTCAGGGTACCTCTACCCTGATCTCTTCTATTAGTTTTAATTTAAATTATTCTTCCTTTGAAGTGAGTCCCGATACACAGAATGGCAGCCACAACTTTCCTTTCAGGTTGCAGCTTGCCAATCAAGACACTCTGTTGGCCCGTGGATCCACAGATCCACTGTGGTGGATCAGAAGTGGATCTGTGTCTCTAGATATAAATACATCTTTTTTCTTTATTAACTCCAAACGACTGAACAGATTTACACCAAATTACAAAAAGAGGTCTTTTTGGACCAAGATCTACCTTTCAGCCAAATTTGTTGTAAATCAGTCAAGCGGTTCAGGCTATAATTGTAGCTAAAATCCTTATCCGAAATTCCATGGGGAAGAATGCTTTTGGACTCCCCCTTTTTCTGAACGCTCACTTGTCAAATCATCCCAAAACTTTTCAGACATAAGCTGAAGTGACTGGCACACTAGTTTTGAAAATGTCGTGAAGATTTTTCAAACAGCGCAAAAGATATTGGCAAAGCATAAAATGCTTTTCCTATTTAAAAATAGGAGCTAACTATTAAATTCCAATTAGAAATTAGTATATTGGTCCCAAGATGGTTCTCAGAACTTCCTAGGTGAAGTGCTGACAGCCAATCAGAACTCACCATGAAATCTGTGCGTAGGGCCCGCACAGATATACCAATTTCTTTTTCCTTTAATATCTCAAACAAATACTGACCAAATTTACACCAAATCACAAAAATGGTGCTTTCTGGACCAAAAGTTATCTTTCTGCCAAATTTGGTGTTATTCCATCAAAAGGTTCAAGCGGTAGTCGTCTCTAAAAATCCCTATAGAAATTGCATGGGGATAAAGCATTTTGGGACCCCCCCTATTTCTCAGCCCCCGTTTGACGAATCACCCCATAACTTTCAAAATAGCAGCTAAGCTGACTGTTGTGCTAGTTTTGAAAAGTTTGTGGTTTTCTCAAACGGCACCAAAATACTTGGCAAAACAAAAAACTCTTTTCATATGGGATCTAGGTTCTAACTATAACCACCTACTGGCAATATAAATTACCTAGTGGCGGTCACCACTAGGTAGTTATAGTACAACCATATTTCCATAGAAAAAGCATTTTTGCCTTGTCTATATCTTTGGCACCATTTGACGAATCTTCACAAAATTTTCTAAAAACAAGTGTTCCGGTGATTCTTGTTGCACACAGAAAGTTTTGGTGTGATCTGTCAAGTGGGGGCTGAGAAAACAAGGGGGGGGGCAAAAAGTTGTGTTTCTCATGTTAATTCCCATAGGACCTTTAGAAAGGAGCACAGCCCGAACCACTGGACAGAATTACACCAAATTTGGCAGAAAGCTAGCTTTCGGTTCGCAGATCATGCTTTTGCTTGTTTGGTGTAAATACATTCAGTAATTTTTGAAATAATAATGGGAAAATTTGGATATCTCAGACCACAATGATTTTGCTAATATTAAGAGCTCGTGCACGTTAAATGTAGAGCCCTGATTGGCTGCCAATACTTTAAATCAGGAAGTGTTGGCAGCCATCTTGGGACTAGGCTTTGGCTGAGTCCCACTAAAAAATTTGAAAAAAAAGGAAAAGGGGCGAGCGGAAGGACACTCTTACCTCTGGTAGAGGGATCAAAGAGGTATCCCACCCCGCCCCCGGTCTAAACAGCATTTTTTTTAAAAAAATTGCCAAGAATTAACAAAATTCCCAACTTTGTGGCAAAAAAGGAACAAGCGCCAGACCCTGAAGGATGCTATAGGCAACTATAACTTGCACCCATGGCATGCACTGGCATGCACTGCTAATTACCCCAGATAATTCAGCAGTCATGAAAACTTCTATAATGTCAATAGAGGTATAAATGAAACATTAGCAGTCACATTTTGGAAGAATAAACTGTGCATGACAGGGGCATGAGTTATAGTTATCTTAGGGTGCGAGTTATAGTTACTTGAAAGAACTCTAACTATAACTGCTGAATTTCTGTGGTTTTGTACTTCAGAACCTAAATATAACATCCCTGTAACCCTTGTTTTTTTCAGTGAATATATATTACAAACATGCATATATATATATATATATATATATATATATATATATATATATACACACACACACAGAAATTGGCTCAACCAACCTGGATTCTTGAAGTGTATAAAGTGCATGACACCTCAACATGGCAAAAATAAAACAACATATAACCTATATTATGGAAAACAAGAAAAAATCAAGAAAAATATCACATTAAATGAAATGCATAGTCCATGTGTTGCAATACACCTGCAGAAAAACACTATAGGGCATATTTACAAAAAAGTGGAGCATGAGCTCTGATGCGCCACTTTTCTTGCGTTGCCTTGCGCCCCCCTAACATCACCATGGTTGCGCTGTATTTACTATACAGAGCACCATTGCGCATGTTAGCACAATAGCATCATAATTTACCACGCTATTGTGGTGCTTTTCTGGATTAGCACCATAAATGATGGTGCTAGTCCAGCAAACCACAGGGAGGCCCATAGGTTAGTATAGGAGCATCACTTTAACTCCTCCCCTGAGCACGCTTTAAAAATGACAGGAAAAATGGCACAGTGAAATCTTGTAAATTTCACTGCGCCTTTTTTTTGGGCCTCCCTGTGTGGGAATGCCCCCTCTTGCATACATTATTCTTGGTGCAGGCATAATGTGGCGCAAGGGGTTACAAAGTGGCACAATGCATGCTTTGTAAATATGGCGCACTGTGGAGGCCTCCTTAAGGCCTCCTTAGCTTAAAAAAATGATGCTAAGGCATCGCAAGTGGCGTAAAGGGCTTGTAAATGTCTCGAAGTGGGTAGTACAACGAACAAGGTAAAACTAGGATACATTGATTTTACCTATAGCTAAACACTTCTGGGAGAGACATGAAGAAAATGTTAAAATAACTTAGTTATTATGGCATCAAACATATTAAAGCAGGAGAAAGAGGTTAACCTCTGTTGAGAGTTAAGCCTAGGAAGACTGGAATCAAGATTAACCATTTTAATGGGAACAGAAGCCCCTCTTGGACATTACATTCGGGTTCTTCAACGTTTGATTGAATTAATTCAATTCGCCTGCCCTAGTCAGACAGTCAGACACGACTGTTTTCTTTACCAAACCTGCTTGTCTATTCTAGAGCCTCAAAATACTGTGTATATCACGGAAAATCCACACATTCATACTGAGATGTATTGCAGCACCTTGCTCCTTAAGTACCCCAGATAACAAATATATTCTTGTGATTCTCCTTTCTCATTTAACAACGAAATTATACATAAATATGTCGAAAGGAAGATAAGCATTAAGCATTTCATGTTAACCGTATGCTTTTCGACCGTACGTATCTAGCAAGGAAAGATACATTGTTTTCAGTCTAATATATTGTAACCCATGCAAAGTTTTACAAGCGAGTCAAATTAATTTCAAACCATTAACGGGATTTTTCAAACCTTACTATGCGCATTTTGTCACAGAAGCTGCTACTGTATATATCATCACCCTCAATATCACTGTGAATAGCGGAAGCCGCCTTTATCCTCCTTTTACTTCCTCCTCACATGCATTTTATAATTGTGATTTGCTCAAAAAGAAATTAAAACTCACGTAAGTATTGTTTTTTAAACAGCAATCGAGTGTCAGAAACTATTTTCATTTTCAGGCGATGGCCTTAGGCTACAGTACACTGTTCTATCATGTATCAGAAAATATTTCATTGTGACTTTGGATTCATAGAGTCATTTGCATATTTTGGTATGAATAATAAATTACAATGAAAGCATTATTGAAAAACAATGCAAAATTACAGACTGTTTTTTTATGCGTATCGAAATGGCACGGCGATCCCATCAACATTAAAACGGCATAAAACCGTAGCATAAAAATAACACAATTTATTCATAAATATCCATTTTTACATGGACGTCAGATGAAACAAATGCATGATTTGATTCTTAGAAAGTCCATCACAAGGGCTATGTATGAACTTAATATGTTTACGAAAAATTGATCTAGCTTTGCATTACTATATAGACGGATAATTAACGCAGCTATTTGAACATATGACTCTGAAAGAATCCTTAATAGGCCAAAGAATATCTTTTGCCGGATGTTCCAAGACTGAGATCCCCCACAGTGCTACTCATGACTTAACGAGGTGTTTTTTCTTTGTTCACTTTCTTATAGACAATAGATATTTTTGGACCATGCCGGTCTACAGAAATCAGACAATTCAGATTCCATATACGCTTGTGGAGAAAAAAAAGAGATGAATGCACTCATTGGACATTCCTCAAAAGAAAGACCTTATCTATAGTCCTCATTTCATGTACACAGTTTAAGCCTAGAGGCTTTGAGAAACGAGTAGACAAGACCAATACAACTATACTAATAATTAAGACTGATTACAAGCAACAGGTTGTCTGACTGCAGTGCGGTCTCCCACGACAGCAGAATTTCGAAATACCGTTTGGGAATACTCTGTCTTGCTCATACCACAAGAAGATGAATTGGAAACGCATTGCATCACTCATACTGTTATTAAATCTCATCTTGATATGACCTTAGAGGCCTTTATTTTTCTACTGAGGCAAAAATATGACAACTAATTCAGAACAAACATATTATTTTTCTCTTCTTCCCCTCTTCAGTCCATGCCACTGTCAACGGGAGTCCTAGGAATATTATATGCAAGGGGGCAGCTCTCTCTGCTGTGCTGGTGAGAAGAACAGCTCATGCCCCTGATGGCATCCCTTTGATGAGAACCCTTTAAACATGCATACAACTACAGCAAAGATGCAAGTCCTTTGGTTGATAAGTAGAGGTGCATGCCCTATTCTTTGGCATGCAAAGAGGTTACCATGCAGTCTAACTGTTTCACTGCTGGTGTTGCCAGCTGATTAATGCATACAAAGCCCATCTTTAGTTGAGACAATTTAGTAACATAACGTAAATACAGCGCCCCACACTAAAGGCTTAGGGGCAGATTCAAGAGCCTCTAGCGCCTCCTTGCAACACATTAGCATCATTTGTTTTACGCTCATGTGGCCCAATGAGGCCAAAATTGATGTGCCAAATTTATGATGTGGCGCAATGCATGCATTGCGCCACTTTGTAACCCTTTGAGCTACAACATACCTGCATCAGGCATAATGTAGGCAATGGAGGTGTACCCCCATTGGGGGGGGGGGGGGGGGGCGAAGAAATGAATCAAAGAAATCTAAGAGATTTCTTTGCATCATTTTTTTGGCACTTTTAACGCCTGCTTATAGCATGCGTTAAAAGGAGGCACACCATTGTTTACAATGGGCCTCAGTGGGCTTTACAGGATTAGCGATAAAAAAATTTACTCTAATTCTGAAAAGTGCCAAACTCAAGTAAAAAAGTATGACTCTAGTTCCCTAACTACCGGCATGGTGTGCCGTATATTAAATATTGCGCACACATTGTAGCATTAGGGCGGCGCTAGAAAAGTGGCTCTGTACTAGTTGCTGTGTCACTTTTCATAAATCTGTCCCTGTGTCTCTGGCTATTTACAAACATTTGTAAGTGCATTACCCAACTCAGTTGCCCATATTAGTTACAACTTATTACTGCTTCAGAAAATGTGAAACCGAGCACTAGTCATTCATATTTTCAAGGTAATGGCTTCAAGAGTGAATGATGTGTTCATGGAATTAGTTTTGAGTGAAAGAAGGAATGACACTTAACTAAAACGTGTTTTATTTGCCTAACTTAAATTTGCATATTATATTTAATATGAAACTAACAAAGGTGAGGCCATGAAAATTGGAGTGTTTTTTTAGCAAATCTCATGCACTCTGACATTCATAAGCACTTCAGCTGTGTTTCTGGCGATTAGTAAATACCCCAAGAAGGTGTTAATAGCAGACCAGCATAATGCATACCTTTCTTAATTTATGACTATGAATGGCCTTGAAAGCATACAGCTAAGGCAAGCAAATGGATGTTTTTCACCATTAAAGCAGAACCCAGCGGCTGTGGGGTGATCCCTTATTTTCCTGCAAAGGGACCAATATATGCCCATACCAACCAAGTTTATTTATTGTTTCAGTTAAATAGAACCATAACAATTAAACAACCTTCACTTCATTAAATCCATTTCATTAAAATTGAAGAATATTCCATTACATAGTAGACGTCCTTAAAACTGAAAGGGAGTAAATAAAGTTTAACATCACTTAACAACATTAAAACCTATTCTAAGCACTAATGGCCAAAAGGGCAAATACTGAAGTATAATAACATTGCATTCATTAAAACCCTAACATTTGAATCAATCCAGAAGGTACTTGTGCTGTGTTTGCACAATCAGCCACAGTAATACCTCCTTGGACTGATGCATAAAGTGCACTGTGATGCAATTTGCCTTAATAGAACTGCGCCATTTTACCTTGTTGAGGGCAACAGAACCATCCATTCTAATTCAGCATCAAACGCTTGCAGACCCAATTGAAACAATATTCACTGGGAGCTTATGGCCTACAAAACGTAAGCAGAATGAGTCAACGTCACATTCTTTAAAACTCCTAAACTTTAAAATTAGACCAAAGTGCTTGTAGTACGCTTATGCACCCAACATCAGTAGTCCAACCTTAGCACAGATGCCTACAAGGCTGGTGCAGTATCGTTAATAACATCACTTCATTGCATTAATTCTAAAAATCGTGCGATTAAATTAGGGACTGATGTAAACAAACGACTGTAATGCAGTCTTGTTAGTAACATCACTGCATTGCATTAATTAAACAAATGTGCAGTTAATTTAGGCACCGATGTAAACAAACTTGACTGTAATACACCAGTATTAGCACAAACGTTCACCTAAGGTTTCAAAAATATTGGACATTTCACAGCTTTGCCAACTATTGCAGAAACCTATGAACACTTACACAGCCTTAGCCACAGCGTTAGAGCCATGAACCTGACAAATGTGCAATTTAACTGTGAATCATATGGATTAAAACAAGCCACTGTGGCTGCTCTACAGGCTTGAGCTCCTCTGTCATTAAACATTCCTTTCAAAAGCCTCTGCCCCAAGTCAAACAGACGTGGGCATACACAGGTTATGTGGAAGAGATCTTCCTTGTTGTATTTACAATGCCTGCAGAAACCGAGCTTGGATTTCTCCCTACTGGAATGTTGGTCATGGTAGGTAAATTGCCCAGGAGCGTTGTCATTAACTGGGGTATTATTTGTGGCGAATATGATGTGGAATGAAATGTATCCGGCGCTAGTTTGGTATAATGCCTTATGGTCATCCATGCATGGTAACGGGTGCTAAATTTTATTTTACCTTGAATGAAAGATAAAGATTTGCCTGCCTTGTTAGTGCCTCTTTTGAATGAATCATATAAGGGTGCCGCTTTCCACAGCTCCTGCAGGTGCAATTCACTAATGGAGGACTGATACAATTTATCTTGGGATGACTGTCAATCAGCTTGCGTGGCTAACCAGAGGGCACTATTTAGTTTATCATCTGAGCGACTGATTTTGTACCAAGTCTTTACTCCCTCTACTTTTGCCAACAGATCTTCCCCCACTAACCCAAATTCCAGACAGAGCTGTGCATGAGAGGCCGTTTGTGGTAGTTAGAAGACTCGCCTTTAGACATTGAGCTGGACGTTGTCTATAATTGCTGCTTCCAAGCAGCACATTGCAACTGGCATGTGACTGTAGGGAGCAGCCTAGTGGAAATGACTGTTAACAGCCGCTGAAACGAGGATCCATCTAACCGTTTTGCCAAAAGGGAGAAGGCATAAATTAAAGCTATGTCTTTTTCTCAACATAATGTTTCTCTTGAACGAAGGTGCCTCGAGCATCTAGATGTACTTCCACATATTTATATTATGGCACCGGTTCCAGCAAAACATTGTTTAAGGCCATCTTAATAAGGCGCCAACGTCTGACCAACATTATTTTGGATTTTGTAACAGTGATTTCTTGTTGGTTGAAGTTGACATAATTAGCTAATATATTTAGAGACCTTCGAAGGCCCAACTTTGTGTGGCTGAACAGGACCAGGACATCTGCATATAGTACATGTGTTAGTGGAAGCACTCCCAAGCGGGGAGAATGCACATTTGCAGCCTCCAGGGCTGGGGAGAGATCTGTCAAAAATAAATTAAATAAGTGCGGTGCAGGCACACAGTCTTGTTTCAAACCTGAAGATGTTAAGATTTTCCTGACGAGCCTTGTGCCATCTCCAATTTTTATTTGCACCCACATGTCAGAGTATAAGAAGATTATTCCATTCAAAAGTGGACCTGGTGGACCCAAATACTTCAATTTGCGCAAAAGCAGCTGTCTGTTCACCCGGTCGACGGCAGCCTTAAAATCAATGGAACCAATGTATAACCTTCTATGTTGTCACATGCTTTTTTTCTGTGAGATAGGCAGTCACTAGTATGTTCATCACAGTGCCCACCCCTTTCCTAAAGCCTGTTTAATGCGGGTATGATGTTATTCTTCTCCGACCAGGCTATTAGTGCTGCAAGAAGCAAGGAAGGTAGCACTTTGTCTCTGAGTCAAGAAGGGTGATTAACCGATAACTGGCCAATGTATGAATAGAGGAGGAAAATAGGACATCCATGGTGCATTTGTTGAACTATTTGCAGCCAGTTCAATGTATTAGCAACTATCTTTGTCACTGGAGCGAGGAAGAGCACCCTGACTGCTCACACCAGCCTATTACTTTACCACAATTTAGCCACAGCTGCCCAGACATAGTACTCAGCGAAAGCTTCTTCTGGATCTTTGTTAGCCCTGACAGATATATCTCTATTGTATTATATATCTCTCATTAGAGCAGCCTGGTTCATTGTAATATGTGCAGTAACTGCTACCACTGTTTAACAGAGCATGCATATTTTAATGCAGTAAGCACAATAAATTGCATGTGGTTCCCACAAAACTTCTAACTGAAAATAGGCAAGAGGTCTAGTCTGATCCAACCCCTTGACATGACTAGATGGCTCTGGGAACACGTTAGGTGTGGGGCCATAGCTGAGGGCCACACCCCAGGAGTTCTGAATCCCAGGGTGGATCCAGTGTAAGGAGGTACGGTTCCCATAAATAGTGGCATAAATGGAATAAAGGTCATTTGTCCCAGATTAGGGGAGTGCAACTATGCACTTAAAAAGAAAAAAAACACGTTGTCACCTCCGTGAAAAGTGAGGCTTGGAAAGTTTTGAAAAAAAACAATATACATGAGCGATAGCGACCCTGCAAGGGACAGAGGTGCAAAATCTTTACTGCCTCCCTCATGTTGAACTCTCCCATTCTTAGACCTGAGACCCCCTTACTGGCAGATGCATGTACCACCAGTCCCTCCAACCCTCACGCTGTCCCCCTCATTTTTCTTACTCCCCCTCTTAGACCTGAAGGTTTGCTGCCACTAGGCGGGTTTTACTTTACCTCACTTTAATCGAAAAAAACGTATCCCAAGTTCACTAAGCGCACATTTAAGACTATACAGAGCTCTCTCCTAGCTATTTCTTTTCTGGCATTATGAACAAAAATACATCTAGTATATATATATATATATATATATATATATATATATATATATATATATATATATATATGTATATATATATCTATATATATATATATATATATATGTATATATATATATATATATATATATACACACACATATATATATATACACATATATATATATATATATATATATATATATATATATATATATATATATATATATTATATATAACAGAAATATCTGTGAATTCACTTTTGTCACGTTTCGTGTCGCAATTCCACCAATTACATCAATTCCTATTATAACTTGATCAAGCATATTTTAGTTAGTTCGTGCGATTAGTAACTCAACCTCATGTTATGTCTCTTTATTATATGTGGGTTTAAAATCCATTTCCCAGTTAACAGAGAACACGGCAGCTCGTTTAATTACACAGCAAAATAATTGGGAAGCCGCACTCTATGTGCTTACTTTTTTGAAGGTCAATTTCGATAGCAAAAGGTTTTCCATTAAGATTGGCTAATTACGCGGTTTTTCAGGTGCGTTCTTTTCACATTAGTCTCTCTAGATATTTTGCAATATTCATTCACGAGATGATACAAGCACTAAACACTAAGGAAATCGCAATACCATAACTTGAAGGCTTGTCAGAGTATCTAAAGTTAGTGAGCAAAAAATAATTTGTAATAAAAAAATCACCTGCTACAGGTCAGTAAAAAAAGGTCACTAATAAATCAAATCAGAGGAAGTACACGTCAGCACATCACTAGGATAAAAATTGAGGGATTGAGTTGATGGATGTGTGTATGGAGGTGGGCCTGCAAGGACCAATCAGTACACCTGTCATCAAGGTGTACAGCAAACAACATATTAAGCAGCCAGTAAATAAAAAAGACAAATACTGAAGCCGATTTTTTTTTAACAAAACGTCAGTGCCATATGGGGATTGTGCAGTTAAATTAAATCTTTTCTTCAGTGGAAGCAGAGAACTAAGGGTCTCATTTACAAGCCCCTAGCACCACAGGAGCATCACTTTCAGCAATGCTCTAGTGGCGCTGTGCCCTTTTCCATATATACAAGACGGCGCTAAGTCACTTTGCATGGCTTAAAGCTCCCTTGTAAATATGCCCCCCAACGCAGTTTTCTGTGGGCAGAGTGGCATGCAATAGGTGTTGCTGTGGGCGTTTCTACGCAATCCAATCCAATTGCTTTTGACACTGGCTTGGATTTACGAGAAATTGGAAACCTGAGTCAGCGTCAAGAACTAATGCCACCCCATGGGTGACGTTAGAGTGGTGCAACAAAGAGAAATAGGGGGTCATTACAACATTGGCGGTAAATGCCGCTTACCGCCGTGCAGAAAACCGCCAACACACCGTCGCGGCAGCGGAACTCTGCCACGGTCAATATGACCCACTGCTCGGAATCCGCCAAAAGTGAGACACCCACACAAGTCCGCCACACCAAAGGTCAGTGATAAACTGGCAAAAACAAAACCTCCACAGAAATACGCCCACACTATCACGACCCACGAATCCACGCGTCCGTCTTTCAACCGCGGTATTCCATTGGTGGTACACACCGCCGCGTTCAAAATACACACACATTTACAAAACACAACCACATTGGACAATTCGAAATACACACACCTGATACACATACACACACCACTCCATCACACCCAATACAATATAAAACACACACCCACATCACCAACAAACCCTTACGACCACAATTGCAACAGAAGGCCAGAGAGAGACACCACCATCTACAAACGAGCATCCACAGGCACACAACACCATCACTCACACAACATCCATGCACCTCACACAACACACCACTAAATATCACACCACACATCACAACACACACCAACCCACACATCACCCACACCACCCCATGGCACGGTAAAGACACCCCATGTTCTCTGAGGAGGAGCTCAGGGTCATGGTGGAGGAAATCATCCGGGTAGAGCCACAGCTATTCGGATCACAGGTGCAGCACACCTCCATAGTTAGGAAGATGGAGCTATGGCGAAGAATAGTGGACAGGGTCAACGCAGTGGGACAATACCCAAGAAATAGAGATGACATCAGGAAGAGGTGGAACGACCTACGGGGGAAGGTGCGTTCTGTGGTCTCAAGACACCACCTTGCGGTTCAGAGGACTGGCGGCAGACCCCCTCCTCCTCCCCCACAACTAACAACATGGGAGGAGCAAGTCTTGGCTATTCTGCATCCTGAGGGCCTCGCAGGAGTAGCTGGAGGAATGGACTCTGGTAAGTCAAATCTTAACTATTACATCCCCCACCCTACCTGCATGCTATCACATACCCCCATCACTCCAACTCCCCACAAATCCCCAATATCACAAACCACCCATCCCAACACCAAGCCCTGCAAGCAACACCAAAGCATGGACACCCATCACCAATGCATGGCCACTGCACATACCCATACACCCCCCTAAACCATTATCACACAAGGTCCCACACAGGAATGCAAGCACTGGGGTACACGGTCACCCACCCATTGCACACCATGGCACACACAGATGCAATAATCATGCTTTTACACCCCTGCAGGACCCCTACCCAACGTCACCGGACAGGAGGGTCCAGACATGTCCACTCCACCAACAGAAGAGGCCCACAGTGATGACAGCAGCTCTGTCCAACTGGATCTAGATGACTAGCCCGGCCCATCTGGGACCTCAGGACAGTCGGATCCCCTCACACAGTCACAGGCCACTACAGAGCTTCCCCCCTCTGGAAACACCAGCACAGCACCCACCCAGAGGGCCCATACCTCTGTCCCCAGGACATGTCAATCAGCAGTGTGTCCACCACTACAGGGAACCCAGGATAACCCACCACCCCAACAACAACAGGGACCTGGGGGCAGTGGCAGTGGGCACACAGTTCAGGGGACATTGGCCCAGGGAAACAGGGGAACTGGGAGGGCTGCTGTGCGACAGGGGGAGGACAGGCCCAGGGAACCCAATCTCCACGAGGCCCTCTCCAACATCATGGGAGCCTACCACCATTCCCAGGAGACGATGACAACGGTACTGGCCAAGTTTCAGGAGACCCAGCGGCTGCAGGAGCAACAGTATTTGGGCTTCAGGGAGGAACTCAGATCCATCAATTCCACCCTGGGCACCATTGTAGGGGTGCTGAAGGAAGTCCTCAACACCAGAAGGGACACTGTGGCACAACAAGGGGCCCCTGACACTAGCCTGGACGATGAACTGCCCACCACCTCCGCCGGCACTAGTCGGCAGGTGGCACCGCCACAGGACCACCACACCAGCACCCCACCCCCTGCAGATGGAGAACCAACCAGCAAACGGTCCCTGAGATCCAGGACAAAGTCAGCGAACAATGCCAAGACCCCCGCCAAGAAATGAGACACCCTGATTGTCATCCTTCTGTCCCACTTTGTCACCCTGTCCATACTTAGACTGCCCCAGCTCCACTTCCTATGCCCCTTTGGACAATGCACCTGTGAGACTAATAGCTTGGACTCTGCCATGGACATTCCTCCACCATCACCCCTCACCATTTAACAACCCCCTCCCATATTGAGCACTTAAATAAACACCCTTAAAGCACAAAACAATCTGGAGTCTGTCTGTGATTTCGAATTAGCTTATTAGCAATTACACTGACAAAATTCTCTTTCAATGGTAAAGTCGCCATACCTATGTCACACAGCTCTAGTCCATGAGGAAACAAAGCAGATGTCACACAGTGGGACCCACATCTGTGAAATCGTAAGAGAAAGTGACAACTCAGTGACCAAACACTGGGTGAAAAGTACAGACAGTCGAGAGGTAGTAGTGTTAAAGAACATGTAGTAGACAGGTTTGTCTTCTTACCTGTGTCTCACTGGAAGTATTGCAGGATCACAGAGTTCCTGTTGTCGATGTCCTCTTCTTCTGCTTCCTCGTCTTCACTGTCCACAGGCTCCACAGTTGCCACAACACCTCCATCTGGACCATCCTCCTGCAGAAAAGGCACCTGCCGTCGCAAAGCCAAGTTGTGAAGCATACAGCAGGCCACGATAATCTGGCACACCTTCTTTGGTGAGTACCATAGGGAACCACCTGTCATATGAAGGCACCGGAACCTGGCCTTCAGGAGGCCGAAGGTCCGCTCTATAATCCTCCTAGTTCGCCCATGGGCCTCATTGTAGCATTCCTCTGCCCTTGTCCTGGGATTCCACACTGGGGTCAGTAGACATGACAGGTTGGGGTAACCAGTCACCTGCAAATGGCGAGGGACAACTGTTAGACACACACTGACTCTTAGGGATATCCCCAGACCCAGACAACTATTCCCAATAGATTGGTTCCAGGTGCTCACCTAGTAGCCAAACGCGGTGCCTCTGGAGTTGGCCCATCACATAAGGGATGCTGCTATTCCGCAGGATTTAAGCGTCATGCACTGAGCCAGGGAATTTGGCATTAACATGGGAGATGTACTGGTCTGCCAAACACACCATCTGCACATTCATCGTATGGTAACCCTTTCTGTTTCTGTACACCTGTTCACTCCTGCGGGGGGGACCAAGGCCACATGTGTCCCATCAATGGGACCTATGATGTTGGGGATATGTCCCAGGGCATAGAAGTCACCTTTCACTGTAGGCAAATCCTCCACCTGAGGGAAAACGATGTAGCTCCACATGTGTGTCAGCAGGGCAGACATAACTCTGGACAACACGTTGGAAAAAATAGGCTGGGACATCCCTGATGCTATGGCCACTGTAGTTTGAAATGACCCACTTGCAAGGAAATGGAGTACCGACAGCACCTGCACTTGAGGGGGGATCCCTGTGGGATGGCGGATAGCTGACATCAGGTCTGGCTCCAACTGGGCACACAGTTCCAGGATTGTGGCACGATCAAGCCTGTAGGCGATGATTACATGTCTTTCCTCCATTGTCGACAGGTCCACCAGCAGTCTGTACACCGGAGGATGCCGCCATCTCCTCACATGTCCCAGCGGACGGTGCCTATGGAGGACAACAGCGAGCACAGAGTCAACCAACTCAGAGGTACGTAAACACAGCTTACTCAGAAAACTATTCATAACCCGAAATTTGCCTGTATGAGTGTTGAGCCAAGGCCTAGGTATGTGTGATGCAGTTAAGAATAAAGTCATGTGGGCCCCAGAAATGGTGGCTGCCTGACCTGTAAAGTGGGACAATGGGATATGAGGTAACTGCGCTGGCGTTGTACACCGTTGCAGTAGGCGGTCGAAGACCGCGGCACAATTCTGCATTGGTTAACATTGGACCATATGGGTCCCAGGAGCCAATGACGATGTACGCCGGCGGTGACGGTACGCACCGCCACGGACGTGACCGCCATTTTCTATCTGTTCAATCACTCAATACCTGATCTTCGACAGGAGAGGACCTACACTGCAAGTGCTGCTGTGACCTCAGTCTGGAAGAGACAATGGCTTGTGCGTCTGGGGAAAGGGTCCCTGCCTTCAGCACGGAGGAGTTGGAGAAACTTGTGGATGGGGTCCTCCCCCAGTACACGCTACTCTTCGGTCCTCCAGACAAACAGGTAAGTACACTGGGAGCATGCTGTATGGGCAATGCCTGTGTGGAGTGGTGTGGATGAAAGATGGGGGGGGAGAATGAGGCGTGCATGAAACGACGGTGGGTGCATGTGCCACATGGCAAGGGTAGGGATGCGGGCCAATGACTGTGACGGTGCAGTTGGTAATAACTTTTCTTTTTCCCCTGTACAATTCCTGTAGGTCAGCGCTCACCAGAAGAAGGATGTTTGGCGTGCCATCGCCAAGGACTTCCGGACCCTGGGGGTCTACCACAGATGGAGCACCCACTGCTGGAAAAGATGGGAGGACATTCGCCGCTGGAGCAAGAATACAGCGGAGGCCCAGCTGGGGATGGCCTCCCAACATGGGAGCGGTGCCCGTCGCACCATGACCCCCCTGATGTTCAGGATCCTGGCGGTGGCGTATCCGGAGTTGGATGGGCGCTTGGGGGCATCACAGCAGCAACAAGGGGGTGAGTACACTCTCATTCTGATGATTCAGCGCACAGTGGAGGAGTCTGGGTGGGGGAGGTGGGTTGTGGGTTCCCCTAGGCCAGGGCGAGTGTGCTAGTTAAGTCCCCTTTTCCAGGCAGACCCTGTGACACCCCACCCCACCCCACCTGGGTACAGTGCCAACTACACCTAGTCAGGCTCCTGTGACATCCATGTGTGCAGATATCGCCCATAGCCTTGTAGGCCATGTCCCAGGGATTGAATAGTGGTCCCCAAGTGTGCGGTGTAGTGCAGGGGGCTTCTGTGTCTGTCGTGTCCGCCAACGGTAGCGGTAATGCATGCACTCAACATGTCTTTCTTCTGTCTCACCCCCCCCTTTTTGTGGTCACCCTGTACTTTTGTGCATTAGCATCATCAGGCAGAGGAGCAGTGGCACCGGAGCAGGAGGGAGCTGCATCCCACATGGCCCTGGAGGGCGAGACTACGGACTCCGATTTCACCAGTGGGACGGAGGGCGAGGGGAGCTCCACGGCGGGGACAGGAGCTGACACCAGTGATACGGAGTCGTCCTCTGATGGGAACTCCCCTGCGGTGGCGGGCCCATCTGTGCCCCCCGCATTACAGGTACAGCTGCCACCACCCTCTCCAGCAACGCCCTCCCAGCAGCCCCTCAGCCTTTGCCCCGTGCCCGTTCACCTAGGAGGGTGGGCATCACCTTCGCCCCAGGCACCTCAGGCCCTGCCCCAGCCACCCCTGCTGCCCTCAGTGAAGAGGCCATTGACCTCCTCAGGTCCCTCACTGTTGGGCAGTCTACCATTTTGAATGCCATTCAGGGTGTAAAGAGGCAGTTGCAACAAACCAATGCATTCCTGGAGGGCATTCATTCTGGTCAGGCAGCCCTTCAGCGAGCTTTTCAGACTCTGGCCTCAACACTGATGGCAGCCATTGTCCCTGTCTCTAGACTCCCCCCTCCAACTTCCTCCACCCAGACCCACAGCCCTGTACCTCAGCCTATCCCAAGCACACCATCAGACCAGCATGCACACACCTCAACACACAAGGGAAGCTCAGGCAAACATAAGCACCACACATCCCACAGGCACTCATGCAAGCATCACACACATGCAGACATACCAACATCGACTGCCCCCACTGTGTCCCCCTCCTCCTCGTCTCCCTCATTCCTCCCAGTCTCATCACCACTCACACTTGCATGCACTACATCTTCAGCCACTACGCCCATCACCAGCACACCCACCACCACACCCGCTC
The DNA here is from genome assembly GCF_031143425.1 of Pleurodeles waltl. Classification (NCBI taxonomy): domain Eukaryota; kingdom Metazoa; phylum Chordata; class Amphibia; order Caudata; family Salamandridae; genus Pleurodeles; species Pleurodeles waltl. The sequence continues at coordinate 478,071,559 of NC_090440.1, read as the reverse complement.
ATGTGCAGTCACCACCCCCACTACCATTCACACATCCCCTGTGTCCTCTCCCAGTGTGTCTGTGAGCCCACCTCCCAAGGTACACAAATGCAGCCACACACACACCCAACAGCCATCCACCTCACGACAGCCTCCAGCCCATGCACCTTCACCCAAAGTCACCAAACGGACACCTCCTACGACCACTACCTCTTCCTCCACTCCCAAACCCCCTCCATATACCCATCCCAGTGTTCCTAAGAAACTTTTCCTGTCCACCCTTGACCTCTTTCCCTCACCTCCCCCACCCCGTCAGTCTCCTAGGGCCCGACTCTCCAGGTCCCAACCTAGCACCTCAGCCACAACATTGGCGGGACCAGTGGTGGCAGTAGTCACCGGATTATGGAGCGCACCAGGCAGCAGGGCAGGCAGTGTGGCATGGAGCCAAAGTCCCCCACCTGTCAAGCATCAAAAGTTGGCCAGTGCCCGGCGGGAGAGGGGGAAGACACAAGCCACCAAAGCTGCTCCCAGGGGTACAGGTGGGAGTGTGGAGTCAGCTGTGACACCTTCCAAGGTGGGGAAGGGGCACAAGAAAACCGACAAGTCTGGGAAGATCAGCACAGCGGAGAAGACCGCCATGAGCCCCGCTGTCCAGGAGCCAACCGCCATCAGCCCCACTGCCCAAGACAGGACCTCCAGCAGCAGCCCCGCTGCTAAGGAGCCGGCCAGCAGCAGCCCCGCTGCCCCAGACAGGACCTCCAGCAGCAGCCCCGCTGCTAAGGAGCCGGCCAGCAGCAGCCCCGCTGCCCCAGACAGGACCGCCAGCAGCAGCCCCGCTGCCAAGGATCCGGCTAGCAGCAGCCCCGCTGCCCCAGACAGGACCACCAGCAGCAGCCCCGCTGCCAAGGAGCTAACCGCCATCAGTCCCACTGGCCCAGTCAGGACCGCCAGCAGCAGCCCCGCTGCCAAGGAGCCGACCGCCATCAGCCCCACTTGCCCAGACAGGACCGCCAGCAGCAGCCTCACTGCCAAGGAGCCATACAGCAGCAGCCACGCTGCCCCAGACAGGACCGCCAGCAGCTGAACCGCTGCCAAAGACACCGCCGCCACAAGCACCGCTGCCAAGGACACCAACGCCACAAGCACTGCTGCCAAGGATACCGCCGCAACAAGCACCGCTGCAAAGGACACCGCCGCAACAAGCACCGCAGGCCCATGAGCTCTGACGCTACTGAGGCCGCCACGAGCAGGATGAAGCACTCTGGGCACAAGGCCCCCTCCAGAACCAGTGGAGGAAGGCATCCAGTACCTCAGTCCTTGGCAGGATGAAGCACTCTGGGCACAAGGCCCCCTCCAGAACCAGTGGAGAGTTACATCCACTACCTCAGTCCGTGGCAGGATGAAGCACTCTGGGCACAAGGCCCCCTCCAGAACCCGTGGAGAAAGACATCCACTACCTCAGTCCTTGGCAGGTTGAAGCACTCTGGGCACAAGGTACCCTCCAGAATCAGTGGAGAATGTTATCCACTTGAGAGACTGTGGCTTTGCACTCCCCAGGATGAAGATGTGGACAACCCACCCACTGTAGAGACTTGAGAGACTGTGGCTTTGAACTCCCCGGGATTGAACAGTGGGCAAACCAACCACTGTAGAGACTTGAGAGACTGTGGCTTTGCAATCCCCAGGATTAAGCAGTGGGCATGGGGCCCCCTCGTGGATTTGGCATCGTCCACTCAACCGGCTGAGGTGCCCCCTTTATTTCTATCTGATGCCCCTGCAGTGTTCTCTCCGTCTTGTTCGGGTATCTTGTGTGGGCCTCGCCATGCATTTGGGGCCCAGTGGTCCACGGACTTTAATGGTGAATACCTTGGACTAATATTATTGGTGTATATATTTGTAAATAGTGTATGTATATTTTTTTAATACAGAATTTGATTATATTACAATTGTTCACCTCATTTCCTTTTGTCTTTGCATTCTCCCAGGGGGGCTGAGGGGGTGTAACTGTAATGTATCATGCTGTATAAGTGTGTGTGTTGTCGTGGGTGAGGGTGGGGGTGGGGGTGTTGCGTGCTGCATGTGTGTGTCACTGTTTTTTCCCTCCCCCCTCCCGTGTGTCGTAGGTGCAGTACTCACCGTGGTCTTCGCCGCCGGCGTTCGTGCTCCTGGTAGAGGAGCAAGAAGATAAGGGCTGGAAAAATGTGGAGCTCTGGTTCCATGGCATCCTGGTTCCTCGTGGGGTGTGCAGTGGTGAGCGTTTTCCCTTCGAAGTCCTGTTTCCGCCGTGTTTTTGTTCACAGTGAATCTGTCCCGGAAAAGGTGGCGGATTGGTAGGTTGTAATTCTGTGGGCGGTACATTGTCCTCCGTCTGTCTGTTGGTGGTGACCGCCGCGCTGTTTGTTTGTACCGCCGTGGCGGTCGGAGTGTTAAAGTAGCTGTCTATGTTGGCCGTTTCCGCCACAGACGTAATTCCATTTTTTTTACCGCCGGCCTGTTGCCGGTCTTACCGCCGCTTTAACACCGACCGCCAGGGTTGTAATAACCACCATAGTGTTATTTTCTCCTCATTTTTGATTTTGTTATGTGTGCTACATTCTGCAGAAAGAGCAAAGTTCATCAATGATTGTTTATGGGCAGGAAGGTATCTCTTCCTGTACTTAAACAATCATTACCTACAATGCAAGTACTCTTTCACTACAGTGCAAGGGTGTCCGTGTTGTCACTAGACAGCTAAATTTAGCTACGGAGCACACAGGAGTGCCCCGTATAGTCATAAATATGGTGGATCCCTGCAGTTTTAAAATGTTGGAGCACGCTCTGATATTTTCTTGTAAATGAGGCCCTAAGTGGCAAAAACATGTACTTCAACTTAACAGGGAGAAGAGTGGGAGGGCAGATGCTTACACCTAATGGAGATGAGGATGAAGTGTGGGGATAGGGGTGGGCATTTCACACCATGTAAAAATAGCAGAAATCTGTTAGAAATAAATAAACATAATTGCAGTACGTTTTCAAAGTGTTTAACTCAATGGTTCTTACCTCCTTGTTACTGCGGTGGTCCAGCCTCCCAACAGCCCGTGTACAAGTTTTGAATGTATTTATTTAGTCCTTCAACTATTTTCAAAGTCCTATATTTGAACCTTCGCCCCCTGTGGTATTCTGCTGGTTCACCCCTTCGTTTTAGCCCGTATGCTAAAGTCTAGCTTTCAAAATAGTTAGTCTCATGGTACGAATACGTTAGTGCTTCTGTAGTATTTACATTTGTAAAATTGCATTTCTCAGTTACGCGTTTACTCGAGTTTTGGGGCAGTAGTACAGAACAAGCTCTCTGCTCCTGTGTAATGTTGAGGCGGGGAGCAGATTATAATGCTCTGCTACCACACCTTATGGGCACCCTAAAGGAGGCTTCTCCTGATTGATTAGGTCACTCCATATGCATGCAATCATCTGATTGGGCAGGCTTCAAGAGGGGCTCTATTTTTAATAGTTCTTACTCTTGTGAGAAGAGTTCATGTTCAGGAAACTCCTCTGTATAAACAGCCAGTGTGTTTAGCCTGTCTCATTTGTTGCAGGCATACAAAGTTCAAAGCTAAGCAGAGACACCAGGAGCAACCTGAGGAGGTACAAAAGGAAGACACGTTCAAGGCTGTAAAATGTAGTTACTTTTACAGAACATTAGAGAAGTTCTAAATTTTGAACTAGTCATACTACTGGCCAAGAGAGATATTGCCCGAAGGAGGAACACTGAATGGCCTCCTGACCTCTCAACATAAAAGACAGAACTGGACTGGTGCACTAAGCTGAAAAACCCATCTATCGTGCCAGAGGCTACCCATGTAAACAAGTCAGAATAAGAGGCCCATGAAGAGCTTATTTGGGCTGGTTAATGTAGGGGTCGATAGAACTCACAGAGCTTCACTAAGCAGAATTCTGCGGAGTTATATAAATACTCCACGAGATTCTGTGGAGTTCCATCAGTGAGTGAAAAATCTGCAGCTCATGCTGCAATTTAGTACCGGTAGCCCTAGCAGCACTGACAAATCAGCTCAAACAGCACCATGCGTTGCACAAGAGCTGCTTCAAAGCCACTCCATGTTTCATTTTGCAGGCAGCAACCCATCTTCACTTTAAAGAGGGGAGAGAGATCCCCTTGCATGCGGCTGCAGTGGGTGACTGCACCCACTTGTAAGGGAATGTCCGAAAGGTCAATGGTACTCCCTTTCTCCACTCCAGAGGGCTGCATTTAGGAGGGGCACTAAAAGTGCTCCACCTTTTGTGGCACACTTTCAGTGAACCTTCTAAAGGCATGTTTGCCTCTACTTCCACGTCATAATATGACACAGACACAGAGGCAAAGTGAGTCCCTAATTTACATGAGGCCACACCACCCATGCAAATGAAGGAAGACCGTCTAATAATAACTCTGGTGCTACATGTGTGCTAGTGCTATCTGTACTACTGAAGGGGCTGCGCCGCTTCTGAAATGCCAAAGTGCCCCAGCAGTGCACAAAGCAGGAACACATGCCCACTGCACCTCTCAAGGCACTCCCTATATTAAAGCCCCAGGTGACAAAAACCTATACCTTGCAAATTTAGATCATAAGATTTTTGCATGGGCAGAGGGCAATCTATTTTCCCACAAAGCAGTGTACTTACTGAGGAAACTCAGCATATAGGTGGACAACTTCAGCCGCTGTATTCCAACATTGGTTTCTTTTCTCCTCAGTCTAGAAGCTTTTAGGCTAGTGATGTATTGTTTTGGAATGCTGTGGCTAGAACTTTTTGCATCACAGAGCAATGCCAAACCTCCTCACTATTGCTCGGACCAGTAGAATCCAAGAATCCAAATGTCTGGGCAGTAGATGCCCTATCAATTCAGTTGCCGGTATGCTTGCTCAATGGATTTCCCCCATTCCATTGTTGCCAAAGGAATGGAAGAAAATACAATCAGAGGTGGTAAAAGCAATCCTCATTGCTCTGTTCTTGACAGGCAGACCTTGATTTCCCCTTTTCAACAGTTTATTGATAGAACAGAGTCACCCTCTCCCATGGAACATCGATTTCCACTGCTAATGCACAGATAGCTGTGGATCTTCGATCAAATGGCATGAAAATTGACAGGACAGCAATACACAAATTAGGATGTCCAGAGGAGATAGCATTAGACATCCATGCTATGAGGTCATACTCTAAACATTATGCACATTTTGAAAAGTGGTGCTTCACCAAGACCTCAGATCCAATAACTTGTGATCAGGTTCAAATTTTAGGATTTGATGGGTTTCTAATGAACTTAGCTCCAGCAACATTGTCAGCCCGGTTTTCAGCCAGAAAAACTTTGATGAAATCCTCCTCAAACATTTCAAAAATAATTCCATTAAAAGGAAAGTTGTTAACAAATTTTGATCTAAAAAACTTGTAGTTTTAAACCTGATAGCAGAATGGGATTTGTCAACAGCATTAAAAGGCTTATAGGAGCTTCCCTTTGAACGCCTAGAACCAACCAACATTTCATGGGTCTCATCAATGCTAGCATTCCTAATTGAATTATGTCAGCCAGGAGACTGGAAGAAATTACCTTACTTGTAATGAATTATCTCCTTTGAAACTTTTTACTCGATCAGGTTGTCCTCACAAAATACCCAAATGTTTGGCCCAAAGAGCAAAGCAAGTTCCACAGTCACAGGAGTCTTTCAGCTAATAACGACAGAGTCACAATATTCCATTTCAGCTAGGCTCAACATTAAAACATGCATACAAATCTAAATTCAAAGGACACAGAACAAACAAATTACCTTTTTGTTTCACATTGGGAAAATAAGACAAAAAGTATCTTCACTCACGATCAGCAGTTGGGTCAGGCAGGCCAGAGACCAGACCTACTTATTGGTAGGGGCAGATGTGCGACAGACAGTACAAGGATGATCAACGACAATTTCTACTTCTTTGACAGAGGTATCTTGAATTTCCTTCCTGGGGATGTGCAGGGCAGCTACCTGGTCTACTGCAAACACTTTTATAATTCTTTATCATTTGAATTTGGGGAGATAAGATTTGTTAATTTTGCCTCCAAAGCTGCCATGAAGTAATTGTAAGCATAAATTAACAAGTATATTAAATTCATAGCATAAATGAATATTGCAGTGCTGACTTTATCTTTTGCAGATCCTCAGTAAGTACGTACTGGGATAAGAAGCACTAATGTGGGGGGTAATGACTTTGTTACTCTGAGTTCAGTGCACCTCGTCCCAGTTCAACCCTCCCTCCCTCTCTATGCATATAGAAAGCACAATATAAACAGCTTGGAACAGGCAGGATGCCATAGATGGAGGAGGGATCATGTTAGGACACTAAAAATACTTTAAGGACTAAGGGCCTGATTATGAGTTTGGCAGTCCATGGACCGCCAAACTTGCAGTGGCGGTCGGACCCCCGCAATCCTACTATGATCCTTGCAGTCCACTGTCTCTTCCAGGATCACAGATCCCAACGTGTTGGCAGCGGTAGAAGTCGTGATCAGCCACACCGGTGCCGAGTTTGGCACCGCCGTGCTGATCATGACTTCCCTTTACTCCAGCCTTTCCATGTCGGGGTCCCCGCCATGAAAAGGCCGGTGGTATGCCAGTGCAGAGGGCCGCAGGGGGGCCCCTGCACTGTCCACAATCATGTCGTGGACAATGCAGGGGTCCCCATGCCAGCACCCTTTGAATATGTAGTATCTGCTGTTGCAGACAGTGCGCATCCCCAGGGTGCTTGTGTGCGGCACCATTGGCCTCGGCTCCCTAAAGGAGCAAGGGCCAATGCAGCTGCACTGTTTCCACCAAGCTGACCAGCAGAAATTTCGTAATATGAGGTTCCTGCCAGTCAGCCCGCTGGAAACATCGTAATACGATGGGGGTGAGGCGCCGGCTTAACATCAGCCTCACCTCCGCCGTATTGGTGGTATAGGAGGCAATTCAGCCAAGATCGTAATCAGGCCCTAAATAAATTGACTCAAACTAATAGCTTGAAAATGTACCGTTGAGATGAAGGAACAGGTAATGTCTGTAATGAGGAGCACCGAACTCGGTGTAATGATCATTACTCGGAAATAATTAAATCATTTCCAGACCTTATCACATTTAAGATTCTTTCTTGCTCAACATCTTTTTATTAGCATTGTACATAAACATATAAGAGGCATTGTACAAAAGCTTAAGAAAGCATCCAGTAGTCCCATACATTATAGCTATCATAAACCACCAGTAGGAGTGAAGCTTCATCACATAACCCATGTGGAAGAGGAACTACTGAAGGCTGGAAAGTTGTCTGAGAAATATTAGTGCAGCCCTCAAAGCAACAGTACTTAATAGGGTAAAATCAAATAATAGAAGCATGTTGACCTAGGTTGAATGAAACCATCACTGGCTCGCCATCTGCCCAGCAGGGAGGGGTAGGAAAAAATTAGGAAGCACAGTGGAGGAGCATGGAGGACGGGTAGGGCAAAATTACTTCAATCAAATAGTTGGAGTGCTTTAAGTCTTGAAACATGAGTGTTCCAGGAGCGTACAATAGTGTATTAGAGGTTGCCAAACATGAGAAAATGTACCCTCCATGCAAGTTATCTTATGGGAAAAGAGTTCCATGGCTAGGCCACGGCATATGCGTGTGTACCATTGAGCAATTGGAGGGGCAGTGGGTTTCTTCCAATCTAAGGCAATTAATTGACTGCTCTCAGCATATGGCTAATTAAACATCATTCAGCATCTGTCATGGCTTTTCTTTTTCTGGGGGTGAATGCCAAGGATCACTGTCAAATAATATTCCAGGAGTGGGAAGCCTCGGGTCCCTTTAATATGGCTGAGAATTTATTTTTAGAATGTGGCATTGGTTGATCACAATCTCCATATATGTAAGAAATTTCCCAGAGCCGAGGTGCAATGCCAGCAGTGAGGCGAAGAGGCAGGGAACATAGATCAGAGCCGTACCAGTGTTAGGTACCAATGTGTCATTACTTTGTACACCGTCTCACTTTGAGCTAAGCTTCTATTATTCTGAGGGATATCACGCTGTAGTTGTTCCCATTGTTTCGGGGGAATGCCTTCAGTTATATCCGTATGCCATTGTGTTTGGTAGGGTTGTGGGTGGGATGGGGTGGAGTGATGGAGCACTTGATATGTACAAGGGATGAGCCCCCGGGTCCTGTCAAATGACTGAACCAAGGTCTTGAAAGGAGAAAGTTGGCTCATCGCACCCTGAGCATTGGTAGGGTGAAGATCTCAGTGATGCAATAGGAAGTACTGTAGTCTAGAGGACTAAGGGAGGCAAACATCTTTTTGACGTTTGTTGAAGGTCTTAATAGAGTCACCCTTGAAACTTTCTCTAAGAGTGCAGAAGTCTCCCTCCCCCCAGTGGAACAAAAAGTGTGTTAGTAGGCCTAGTGTAAAATCAGAGTTACATGCCAAGGGACTATTGAGCGAGGGAAAAGTGGTGAGGCCTTGCTACAAAGCGATCTTGTCCCAGATCTCCAGGACAGTTGTAGTAGGAACCACAATATACGCACTCCATGGTCTTCCTTGTTTGGGGAGACATGTCAAATCCCAGAGGGGTCAGCAGGCCATGGCCCATTCCATGTGGAATCAGTGCTTATCTCTTTTCTGAATGACCCCTTTTGAGATGCAGTATTAGTGGGCTGCCCAGTAATATTATTGTATAATATTAGGGGGTTTGGCCATGTTAATCCTCACCGGTCTCGGGGAAGCATTAGTACTGTGCTGGAAAAGAGAGGACTTTTCTCACCCCAGATAAAGGAGTGTATGTCCTCTTGAAGGTGTATTATGTTGTCTTGTGGAATTGTGGTAGGTAAAGGTTGGAAGAGAGAGAGGATTTTCAGTAGGAGTGACATTTTAACTGCATTTAAACGGAACAACGAAGAGACCTGTAGGGGTTTCCAGCAGCAAAGCTCTTCAAAGATGAATTTCTGGTACTCTGGTCAATTGGCAATTATCCAGGTAGCTAAAGATGGAACAGGGTTTAGGCCCAAGTATTTAATGGAGTGCTGAGCCAATTAAAAGGGGGTGAAGGACTGCGGTGCAGGCAAGTCAGGGAAAGCCCAAGACTTTTTAGAATGCAGGCAATGTCTGCAAAAGAACCAGGAGGGATATTTTGGGTTGGGCAAGAATCAGTAAAAGGTAATTCATGAACAAAGCAATTTTGTGGGTCTGTCCCCCAAAAGGTATGCCCACTATATTGCCTGCCTGTCTAATGGTAACTGCCAAAGGTTCTACCACCAAGGCAAAATGTAAAGGAGAGAGGGGGCAGCCTTACCTAGTACCTCCAAAATGTATAGCTTGAGACTAGTGCCCATTGATTTGGACACTAGGAGTGGGGGAGGCTTAAGATTTCATTATGCTGGCAATCATCACTGGGCCTAAACCGATTTTATGAAGCACTGCAGTTGAAAAGGGCCAGCTGACTCTATCAATAGCCTTCTCCGCATCAAGCGAGAGAAGGCAGATCAGGATATTGCAGTGATGGACTTTCTCCACTAGATGGGCAATACGGCGCATGTTGTCCACCACTGGTCTATTGCATATGAAGCCAACCTGGTCTGGTTCAAAAAGACCTGGGAGGTAGGGCTCTAGCCTACTTGCCAAAATTTCAGCAAAAAGTAGTTTAAAAATGTGATGCGTGATCAGAGGCACAAATGAAAGGATCTTTGCCCGGCTTGTGGATTAGAGTAATGTCCGTCTTTTACATGGTGGGGTCAATCTCATATTAACCATGAAGGTGTTGAAAAGAGCCAACAAGTGATCCTGCAGTAGGGGAAGGAATCATTGATAGAAGACCGCAGTGTGTCCGTCTGGGCTGGGGGTTTTGCCACGGGCAAGGCCCCTCAGGGTGTGCTGAAGCTCCTGCATAATGACAGGGGCCTCAAGTAGTTTAGAATGGAGGGGATCACGCAGATCCCAACTACAGCCTAATTAAGCTTCTATAGCTGCCTGGGGAGGGCATCATCTCCTCTACAAAGGGTGTGATAAAAGTCCTGAAACACTTGCTGTTTAGCCCCCTCAGAGGTAGGCCAGGTACTGGTCTCAGTCTGGATCTTAGAGATATGAGGTGCAAGCGCATTGCTGCCAATGTTTTAATGCCAAAAGAGCCCCTACCTTGTTACCATCCTCATAATATTTTGGTTTGAGGGCAAGCAATAACTCTTTGGTCCTGTAAGTACAATGTGCCTGCAGTTAACCCCGTGGCAGAGCCAGTCACTGCTTATTGCACTGAGATGGGGTGGAATTGTCAAGGCACTCCAGAGCTTTAATGCCATCTGCCAGGCCTGTCTAAACCAGTTTAGCTTCTCATGCCCAAGCAATAGATATAGCAGCAATAGTGCTTCTAATGGTGAATTTAAACCCAAAGGGTGTGGTCTGAAATGTCAGGGTGTTTGTTGAAGTCCACAAAGTTTATTATCTCCTTTTGGATCTCCTTGAGGTCTACAGGATCTCGAAGTAGCTGTAGGGCAAGGGTGAGCTGTCACCCAAACCTGGCCTAAGCCAATTCTAAGTATGCATGATCTGACACAGATATGTCGGCTATAAGTGCAGAGCGAAGGTCCCTCAAGAAAGAATGACTGAGGAAAAAATAATCGATATAAGAGATGGACTGATGGCCATGGGAGCAGAAGGAAAAATCCTGGGGACCCTGGATGTCTATAGCACCAAGCATCCACTAAATTCTACGTCGGTAAGGACATGTTTAAGAGCTGCAGACATTGCACCAGTTCCCTGGAAGAAAGTAGTGCTGCGGTCGAGCTCAGGGTCCCAAACTAGGTTAATGTTTCCCCCAACCACTAGATCCCCTCTGTCTTGTGTCAATTGGGCTTTAAATAGATTTGGAAGCTAGGCGTCCTGGGCTTGGTTGGGGGTGTACACAGTTAAATGGAAATGGGGTTGTGAGGCACATTGTACTGTTAGTTTAAAGAAACTTCCACTCTCAACACAAAGATGAACCCTCAGGACCCTAGAACAAAGGGTGACTTTGCACAGAATAGCAACCCCAGCTGTCTCAGTAGAGGTGTAGACCGAGTGACAGATTTTTTGATTTGGGACATGGCATGCAGGGGATATCCTTTTGTAGAAGGTGAGTTTCTTGCAAATAACTAACATTGTGGTCCTCTTGGAAGAGGTATCGCCATACCTGTCTCCTCTTGTTTGGTGTATTGAGGCCCACACATTAAGGGATTAAGGGTAAGCAACTTAACCTCTGGGGTAGTAGCCATAGAGGAAGACTCTAGGGAGTGCCAATGCGATGGGTGCAGAGGAAAATGTGTGGGAGTCTAGAGGCCTTGGGTATTTAATCGATAGAGGAAAGGTAGCGAGCGTCCAGGCAAGAGCCCAGCACCAGTGAGCTGACTGGGCAAGGGGAACGAGCCAACTGAGTTCTCTCATACCAAAGCAGAAGGGTGCGTATCAGAGAATGGTGCATGGAGATTGAGAAAGAGGAGGGGGCCCAGAATGCTGGCCAACCTAGAAAAAGGAAAGATCAAATTGATATCATAAACAATAAAAGGCCAGTGAGGCCCAAATAATTGACCCATGTCTCACCATTACGTCACCCATACAGGAGAAGTCACTCCCCTAAGGTCCGAGTCAGGAGGGAGGTGCAGCAACAGCTGGAAAGCCATGGGTACCCTTAACCCCATGGCCAGCGGCTTCCAGGATGGGCAGCAGGCCGCAAATGTATACCGACAGGTTTAGAGCTTGTGGGAAGTGTGTGAAGATGGCAGATATTCGATTCAGTATATTTCATAACAGAGGAGGTGTCATGATAGCCACCCACGACTAGCCCCCGTACGTGGTGCAGATGCAGTCAAGTAAGGGGGCCCCCAGGGTGCAAGAGATAATCCAGCAGAAGGGTCCATGTGTTCACTAGTCTCCTCCTTTGTGGAAGATGTAAAGGGCCCATCTAACTTAAACTGATTCAGTTGTCAAGGGAGGAGGAGTTGAGGATCTCTCAAGACTGTGAAGATGTTGAATAATGTCTTTCTTGGCTTCACAGGATAGGAATTCATTGTTGCATTTGAAGTGCTGTTAGTGGCTACCAGGTCCATGCATGTCGCAGAGTTTCGCAAGTGGGGGAGCAAGGTGTGGAGGGGCTACCCCCTTCAAGGGCGATTGAAGCTTAATAAAATGTAGGGCCTCCCTTAGCGATTGAATGATCCGGCTTTGCTCTCCCACTCATAAATGATGGTGAAGGGTGACCGCACTTACAGCAAATGTCAAGGTCCCGAAGTTTGTTGGTGATGGGCCTGACGTCCCTGTGATGTTGTAGCATAGTGGGTGCAAGGTCTTGAAACAGCTGACCAGTATGGCCTTTTCTATGTGAGTCCCCCTTTCTTCCCGGATGCCTGCAGAATTGCCTCTTTTTCAATGAAGAAGTGCACCCATGTTAGCATGCAGGTCTCGGAAAGTTGGTTCTTAAAACGGACTGTCTATCTGCGGATGATAGCTTGCATCCCACAACAGTTTTCACTTTTGAGGAGGACATAGCTGCCATTCAAGAGCACCTGGAACGCAGGTCTAATCAAGAGAACTGGGACTCCCTATAGATAACAAGCCAAGACCCAGATTTATACTTTTTGACGCAAACTTGCGTTAGCGCAGGTTTGCTTCAAAAAGTATAGCACTGGCTAGCAAGCCGGCACTAATGCCTGGTTAGCATCACAATAAATAACGCTAACTAGGTAGGGGAGGCGGAGGGCAAACTAGAGGTTGTGCTGGAAAGAATGGCGCTAGTCAGATTTGAGTAAAAAAAATGACTCTAACCTGACTAGCTTCATTTTTTTGACGCACCCCCCCCATGGACATGACTCCTGTCTTATTAACTTATGTCCCCTGAGCATGGCCATTGGGCACAGTGCCATGTAGGAGGGCCCAAGGTACGCCAATGAAACATTTACCTGGACTTACCTTGGATGGGTCCCCCCATCCTTAGGTGCCCCCTAGGTGTGGGTGGGGGTAGGTGGGGGTGGGTAGGTGTGTGCCTGGTTGCAGGGAAGGGCACCTGTGGGCTGTTTCCATGTCTCTGACCATGGAATATGGCCCACAGGTCCCCTAACGCCTGCCCATACCCAGGCGTTAAATAATGGCCCTAAGCAGGCTTAGCACCAATATTTAAGGCCCTTTTCCTCCCGTGTGTGATTTTTGCACAGGAGGAAAAATAAGACGCAAGGGCCTTAGAGTCATTTTTTGCCTGGGAACGCTTACCTTGCATCTCATTGATGCAAGGTAGTTTTCTGCAGGCAAAAAATTACGTTAACTCCAATATTTTGACGCTAGATGGGTCTAGCATAAAAATTTAAATATGGAGTTAAGTTTGCACCGGATTTGCGTAAAAAAAAAGATGCACATCCGGAGTATAAAAGTGGGCCCGATTTCGCTGTAGACGCGTTACATGCCCAGTGCAAGGACAGCTGTTTACAAACCATTGAATGGATGACAGAAGTCTTGCATTCACCACCGCTAAGAAAGACCTCTTTCATGCCACTGAGACATTTGTATGAGTAGAGTAGCTCCCACTCCTCATGGATGTAACTATCTCCTAGCCTTTCATATCTGACTACTGCAATGTTTTTTAAGCAGGACGTGAATTGAAGTGTTGAAATAGGCAGATTAATGACCCCTTGTATTAACCACTCAGCAGATGGTATTTTAGCCACAGTAAAAGGCAACTTTTCTAATTTTTCAATATTTAACATGACATAAGTCACTTCTTTCTTAGCCATTAGTTGTTGTTGTCACATTAAATTAAGTTTGGAAAATATGTCCCTTGTGCTAACCTGTTGCCAGGGAACGTGACCTGCCTTCAGTATTTGTAGTGTCCAACTCAACTGCATAATGGACCTTAGTTGACTCTGTCCATGGTGTAAGGAAGACATGTCACTTTGTATTATGTCTATTGCAGAAGAAACAATGCTGTTTAAGGTGTATATCCAGTCGGACAGGGTATTAATCCCATTAGCTACAACAGCCAATGCCTTCTGTATGTTTTCCTGATCTATTTGCCTCAATAATTGGGCAGCAGCTTCTTGTTGAGAAAGCTTCCAAATTTAATTATAAACTGCATATAAGAAGCGTTTTCTGCATTGTTTTCTGGGGCCTAACAGGAAATCCTGTAAGTCAGTGTGTTATTAGACAGGAGACTGAGGTGTCCATCTAGTGAGGAACTCTTCAACCATTCCTGGCATAGTTTCCCTCCACTGTATGTTGTTACTATACCCGCATGTTCAGATGACACATAGCAAGGGTCTGGCCTACTTGTTCTAAAACCCCCGTGGAGTTTATAAAACTTTTATGATAACCCATTGGTATCCATTGGCCACAATAACCACCCACCAGGAAGTGAAAGTGAAGCATTAAATGTGCCATTCTGGACCCATGCATCGGGCTGATCTTCAGTTGAAGATATATATGTTTGCCATTTGTACAATTTTGCAGGGACAGGAATACTGGGCCCATTCAATTCCTTAATTTTTGCTAAGCCTAAACAGCTTGTCTGTTGTACAGTTTCATTTAAAAATATAATTTGGACAGGTATTAGGCATGCTCTAAATAAAGCTTCCTTTCCCCTTATTTGACAATTTTTTGTTCTCCACACACTTTTTAAGTCAATCGACTTCAGCCAATATTCATAGCCTTCTATAGCCAACCGGGAAACAAAGAATCAGAATAAATGAAATTAGTATCTGTCAATAATATGTGTACATTTTCCATCAATGGCAATTTGAAATAATACGACTCAGCATTTTCAACATTGTGCTCAGCAAAATATCTACATTACACAGAATACGTTTCAAAACTCACTTGTGGCGGAGTTGGACAATGTTCCCATTGTTTGTAATTAAAAATAGTCTTTGGGCCTCTCGCTCTGTGAATGAAATGGTGTCCATAATAATTGTAGCAAAACATATCACCATCATTCTCTTTAGATTGGTAAACATCCTCACTTTCAAATACAGTAAAATACTGCAATTCAGTCATCATAGGATCAACTGGTTTTACATTCAGGTCAACAGAAACAACTCCGGGTATTATTACATTGTTCATAGAAAGTTCAAGCACATATGGTATTTGAATGACCTCTGTGGGGCCGTATATATCAAATGTGACTTTATCCCAAACAATCCCATCAGCAATTGGTATAGTGGAAATGCTCACGCACGACACGTCCCAGCGGACCTTCTGAGAAGAAAATTGAGTTTTAGGACCTCATCCACCAGTTCAACTGTTGATCTTTCAGGAAGGTAATAACCATGGATTAATATAAGGAATGTTCTGACAAAGCCAATCTAAAGAATCTCTGAACCCATTCTGGCACCAGTAATGCAGGTATTCACTGAAGAACTGGACACAATAGTACGAATCACTAACAAGCAGTGTGCAGGATCTGTATGTTCCAGTGCAATCACCAGAACCTTTAGCTCTGCTAGTTATGCTGTGCAATCCCCTAGTCTTTGCGTGAATGTATGCTGGGGACAAAATGTATTACCTTTCTTGTAGCCACTTACGACTGCGCAAGCAGTGGAGTATTGATGCTTTGTACCAATTGCAGGTTGTGCTGAGCCATCGGTGTACATGACTCTTTGATATTGATCAATAGGCAGTGTGTTTGCCGGAACCGGATATTCTAGCTCGTATTGCAAAAATTCTTGAGTTTGTAATTTTGGGTCGATGATATAGTCAACATCATTCGCTGTCAAAAACGTTACCCATTAAATCCAACGTGGATGTACTGCTTTCGCGTTTGGAATGCTGGCTTTGGAAACAGCCTCCGGGGCTGGAATTGGAGTTAAGACAATAATGCGTTTCCCCTTGGCCAGTGGTCTTTCTTTAATGACAGCCATCTGAACAGCAGTGAGAATTTTCTCAGTGGGAGCAAAGCATTGTTCTGCTGCTGATTACAAATGTGATTTGTACGCTGTTGGGACCGTCTCACCCTCATTGAAAGTTACATAGGTGAAACCAATGGCACCACAATTTATTCTGATGAACAGATGTTTGTTTTTGTCCCCTGTGTGTAGGTGTTGTGCTGCAAGAATGTCTGTCTGCAAAGCTCTGAGAATGCATGTGTGTTCGACTGTCCAAAATTTACAAGAAAAGTCGAGACATATTAAGTCATATAAAGGTTTTATATTTGATGCGTAATCTGGAATGTAAGTTCTGCCAAAATTTAGGAAACCCAATAGTGATTGGGTTTTTTAATTGTATTTGGAGGTTGTAACTGCACACATTTTCCCAAGAATTGTGGCGCTAGACTCTTTCCTTTACTTGATAATTCATATCCCAGAAACTGGATACTAAGGAAGGCTATTTTTGTTTTTTTTTAAATTGAGTTATAGCCTCATTTGTCAAATCCCACAGCAATGTGGACTACCCATCTTAGATGTTGCAGTAATTCATCATCCATGAGATAAATATCATCTACATAGGACAATGCTTCAGGGTCAATGTCGTGCAATATTGAAATCACACGAGCCATGAACAGTACTGAACTGTTCTTGTACCCTTGGGGTAAACGTCAGAATTGTTTTCTGGGAGCCTAGTGCTTGAAACATGTTAGGTTTCTACTGTCAGGCAGTATATTTTGGCAGAAGAAACCATTGGAAATGCCCAGTGTTGGTTTGTATTTTTTACGCACTATGTTTTTCATGAGTATTGTGCTGTGTGAGTTTTGTGTAGCGTATGTGCGTGTATTACTGTTTAAATGTCTGTAGTCTAAGACTATTCTGTATGAATGGTCCAGTTTAGCTACTGGGATTAAGGGATTATTAATTGGTGTGACACATGGTTTGATTACCCCCTTGTAGTCCAGTTTTGTGAGGATTGCCCCATGGGTGTTTTTGCATCATGTTTTATTGGATTCTGTGGTTGAGGTTGGGGTTGATTTTTAATAGGAATTACATGATAGGAATCTTTATTCCATGCTACGTGGTTGTGATACAACGCGGGTGCCTTCACCAATGCCCAGTCGATGGCGTAGGATTCTGCAAGCTCATCAGGAACAAGAGGCGAGTAAGAAGGTTTGATAACATCTTCCCTATATGAGCAAATACGGACAAATTCAGGTGGCCAATCCCTTTCGGCCAGTAGAATATCATATATGTTTACGATGCGGTCCCAAAAGGTTGCGTTGTTTGGGTTTTCAATGTCTTCTTCTAAGTGTAATGTTACTTTGTACACCCTATCAGGCGTGGAGACACAGATGTCAGAGGTTTCAACTTGTAAGAAGTCATTAGTTGCTTTCACCTCCAGATGCTCTTGAAGATTCCGGCGAACTATTGTGACCTCTGCCGCGCTGTCTAATAGTGCTAATGCCTATTTCTTGTTCTTCAATAGAGCGCTCTTCTTGAGTGCACAATGAACTGCAACTGCTGCAACTTTTTTCTTTTTAAATTGGGGTTTTTGTTGGGGAAGTTTCGCTTCCTTTTTAACAGAAACTTCTGTAGAGCGTTGTGATTCCGGTTTCGGTTTCACGTACTCAGTTCTTCACTCTGACTGCTCACCTCTCTCACTGCGTTTTTCTGGTGAGTCCTGAAAGGAACGAGATTGGTATGTATCAGTATCTTGATATCTGTCAGATGTTTTTATATTATCTCTATTTCTGAGGTTATATCTATTTTGTGGGGTCTCCGTATGTGGAGATTCTTCCCTTTCTTTTTTAGGTGTTTGTTGTTTTTTTTATACCAGCATTTCTTAGCACCCTTAAGAGCTTGCTTGGTAGAATCTTTGTTAGATTTACCCTGAAATTGTGGTTTTGTAGGTCTGTCCACCAGACTATCTTGACCAATACTAGAGTATGTCTCCGCGATAATCTTTGGCAGCTCACGTTCTTGATCCTTTGGAGTAACGTTCCGGAGCAGCATGCGCACCGCTAGTGCAACTGTTTCCCCTTTAAGGTTACTTAATAAAAGTGAGGCCACTGTGGCAAAATTAACCATTAGTTGCATCCCCAAGTCCAGGGTCGGGGCTTCAACACTTTGGCAAATTCACAAGTGTTGGTGTATCGTGTGTGGTAGTATAGATCGTGGCAAATACCGTGCCCCAAGTATTGCACTTATCTACTGTGGGGACCACCCCAAATGGCAAGCACATAGTTATTATTATTTAATGCTTATCCTGAGGTCCTGTAAGGGGAAATACTGTTCCAGTGCATTTATTTTTTGAGCTAACCGAAACAGAATGTCTTCTCATTTGGCAGGTACTTTGCCCATTATCGAATGTACATTTGCAAGATTAATGCCTTGCGATACTACAAGTGGTTGCATTGGAGCAGCATGCGTTGGGTTTGCATTTAATGTTTGCATTACAAACTGTACTAATCGTCTGTATATTGCCGTAAGCTCAGCATATAACCAATGGACTTCAGCTATCGTTAGATTCGCTGCAGCAGGTGAGGTGTATATGTGGCCCATATAGGCCAGGTAGGACCATCATTACTCAGATGACCTAACCTAACATGTAGAATTGTATGGGGTAGGGCGCCATCAAGCCAATTATTATTTTCTTGATAAGATAGATGTATTTATAGATATGCATATGCTCTGTATTGTGTAGGTGCATTTGCAGGTGTATAGTGATGAAATGTATTTGTGTTCCCATCAGCTGCTGGAAATGTGACCTAAGAATAAACAATTTCTGTTCTATAGGCTGGATGAGCCTCAACAACAAATTTAACTGGACCCCCCTGGGCCGTTAGATCATGTGCCAATAAATGTGCACTAAGGGATGGTCCTATATTGACTGCAATTGCAACTTGTTGTGGGTTAGCCATGATGAATGGTAAATTGTGTTGAGAGATAAGCACACCAAATGGGGATTATCCTTTTAGAGTTCAAGCTTGAACAACCTACAGCGTTAGTTTGGTACTCCCTACATAGCTGAGGAGGAATATCCTGAATACCACGGACGTCTCCGTATATAGTACTGAGGTGTCTCTGTCTGTAGTGAGACAGAGATACTCAGGAGGGCCCGAACATTAGAGCCTGACCAAACGTTGGCAGAGCCATGTCGCGTAGGCTCTGACTATTCTAATGAGACTTCTGAATTTGGGCGGAAGACTCACTTGCACTGTGGGGGACTGAGTCTGAACCCACTCCAGGTGACACCTGTTGGCCTAATCCGGGTTTTGTTACTAGCAGTGCCTCATCTCCACCCTAGAGCAGGAATGATCGGGCAGCCGAGCGCATGACACAGTTGACTCCTCAGGGAAATCGTGGTCACTCAGATCTCATCTGTTTTTTTCAGTTACATTAGTCTCACATATACAAGGATAATCAGATGCAGAATATGGATAAAAAGCTTTTATTGAAGTAACTGCATCATAGAAAACAAAGCATGTACTGCAATAACTAGGACGATGAAGCATGACAGGATTAAAATTGTGACAAGGTGAGTAAAGCACAAAAATAACTCATTAAAATAGCTCCTACCAGGTTATGTTAGAGCACAGCATGTTAATCTCTAGTTCTGCCCTTCAGGTTCCCCTGGGAAGACATCATCCCTCATACCTGAGCAAGAGGCCTGTAGTATACATAAGCAGCTGCAGCAAAGCACTCACCCTCTAACGTACATCAGTCAAAGTAGTGTTTTTAAAATAAAACAGCTGATATTCCAAGAAAGGATCCCTACGTAAGAGTGTGCATGTTTCTATGAACACTACATACAAAACGTTACCACATTTGCCGGCAACCTATCTTACTGCTGCCTTGAGAAAAGCGACGAGTGAAAGAAATGTCTTGTTTAAGAACACAGTGCTGTCCTAGGCAAATAACAGCTAGATAGAGAACATAAAACAAGACTGCAAATGTGGCTTTTGTTAAAATAATAAACAAAGATGAAAAAATATATCTAGGTTAAAGTGCACAGCGTCAGGCCTAGTTCGCTAAAATAATGTGTATGAAGCTGTAACTAAAATAGCTACACAACGCAGGCTAGCGACAATGAGTTTCTAAATTTGAGGCAGGGAAACAAGGATCTGTTGACCTATATTACATCTTTTAACCTCTTGGTGGCAGAAACTGAGTGGCCTGAGGAGAAAATAACTTCTCTGTTCTATCGTGGCCATCAGGATGATCTGAAGGATGTTTTGGCACAGATTGTTGATCCTCCAACTGACTGTTCGGAGTTCATTGATTTAGTTGTTCACTTACATAATTGCTTGGGGGAACATAAAGGTGAAAGGTCCTGTGGTGACACACATCTTCTAGTAGGAAACGCAGAAACTTCTGAGCCCATGCAAATAGGGAGGGTACAGGGACCGTTGTCAACAGAAGATAAAGAGCGTAGAAAAAGACTGACTCTGTGACTTTATTGTGGCAAGGCAGGGCACTTTGCCAAGGGTTGCACCAGTAAACCCAGTTTGCCCAAGAAAGCAGTGGGAGCAATGATGGATTTGAGGCCACTTTGTGAGGCTACTCCTCCCTGACGGTATCTCACCAGTTAGCAAACACCATGAGCCCTGTACCTTGTCACCTTACCTTAGTTGTGACTTTGACCCTTTCTCCTCAAGGTCGTTAAGTTCTTCCTATTTTACTAGACTCAGAAGCTACAGCTAATATCCTTGACCTCAGTTTAGCTAAAACCTTAGGCTTCGTCATGCTGCATAAAGAAACCCTAGAACCACTCCAAGCTGTGGATGGCTCGGAATTGTCTTCTGGTCTTATCATTTATCAGACTAATCCGTTAACCATGGTTTGCATTAATGGTCACTCTGAGCAGATTCAATTTGACTTAATTGATACTCCAGTTTTTGGAACAATTCTGGGCATTTCATGGTTACAACTACATAACCCCAAGATTTATTAGGTCACCAGAAAGGTAACCCTGGATTCCAAACATTGTTGACATTCTTGCAATCAGGAATCTCCTATTCTCATTACCCCCTTGCAGTGCACATCATCACTAATTCCAGAAAAGATTGATCGGCAGATACTACCAGCACCCTACCAGGATTTTCATGACGTGTTCTGTGAGCAGAAAACTAATCAGTTGCCACTCCACAGGTCATATGACTGCTGTAAAGACTTATTTCCAGGGGTAACCTTTCCATGCAGTGGGGTTTGCGCCCTTTCTGAACCAGAAACTCAATATCTTTGAGAATATCTTGATGATCTGTTGGGTAAGGGGTTTATTCTCCAGTTTCTTCGCATTTGTTTTTTGTGCCAAAACGGAACGGTGAACTGCACGCTTGCATCGACTATCGCACTGTGAACAAGGCAACTATGAGGAACCCCTACCCTCTTCCATTGATACCAGAACTACTAGATCAAGAACGTATTTCAACGATATACATCAAGCTGGACCTACGGGGAGCCTATCACTTAATTTGTGTGCGTGAAGACAACAAGTGGAAGACTGCCTTCCAATCAAAGTTTGGGCTGTACGAATATACCGTCATGCCTTTTGGCCTCTGCAATGCTCCTGGGCTTTACAATTTTTTATTAATGAGGTGTTGCAGGAGTTCCTCAATGTCTGAGTTAAAGTTTACATAGACAACATCCTTATTTATTCTGCTTCTAATGAAGAACATCTTGAACATGTCAGAGCTGTTCCGCAGCAGTTAAGGGAACACCAGCTGTTTGCAAAACTAGAAAAGTGTGTTTTCCATGCTCAGAAAAAAATTGATTTCCTTGGTCACATCATTGCATTAGAAGGTATCTCCATGGATTAATCTAAAGTGCAAGCCATCCTAAACTGGGAGAGCCCAAAGTCTGTGAAAGAGATCCAACAGTTCCTGGGGATCGCTAACTTTTATCGGCGGCTCATATCCCAGTTTTCCACAGTAGTGTCCCCAATTACCTGCTTACTGCGAAAAGGTGTGACCTTTCACTGGGACCAGAAAGCAGAAGATGCTTTTCAACATCTCAAGGAGGCCTTACTCAAGCTCCAACTCTTCGTCATCCTAATCCCACACATCCTTTATTTATGGAAGCAGATGCCTCCCAGATAGCAGTGGGGGGTGTCCTTTCTCAACGTGACCCTGATACAGTGGCTTATTTCTCTAAAAATTACTCTTTGCAGAGCAGAATTACCTAGTGGCTGAACGTGAGCTGTTGGCCATCAAACTTGCCTTCCAAAAATGGAGTCACCATCTTTTAGGGGCCCAACATACTATGACCATCTACACCGACCACTGTAACCTCCAATTCTTTCAAGCCACCAGAGCTTTAACACCCCAACAGCTTTGGCGGTTGTTATTTTTTAACAAATTTGATTTTGTTATTACTTACAGACCAGGTTCAGCCCAACAAAAAGCATACACACTATCCAGGTTGGGTTTCACACAAGAGGACACAGACTCAGAACAGGTTTGTTCTATCATACCTGCTGAGAAGATTGTGGCAGTTTGTTCACCCCATGATTTTCTTGACAATCTACATATGGCTCAACAGACAATTGACTGTCCTCCAAATATTTCTTTACAAGGAGGATTCCTTTATCATGCAGACAGACTATATATTCCCACACCCGATTTGCAAGAGACCATCTTGAAGTGGGGACATGATTCAACCCTAGGTGGCCATTTGGGTGAGAAAAAGATGTTAGACATCTGTAAAAGGTGGTTTTGGTGGCCCTCCCTGACACAAGATGTCATGACTTGCATATGAAACTGTCCTATATACGTCCAAGCGGGAAGCGCAAGGAGGTCCCGAGAGGCGTGTCAAAGGCAGGAGCCCTTTAAATTTCTTATCGCGCTCCCGCCGTCGCGGGAAGCGCAAGGAGGTCCCGAGAGGCGTGTCAAGGGCAGGAGCCCTTTAAATTTCTTATCGCGCTCCCGCCGTCGCGGGAAGCGCAAGGAGGTCCCGAGAGGCGTGTCAAGGGCAGGAGCCCTTTAAATTTCTTATCGCGCTCCCGCCGCGCGGGACGCGCCCGGGCGAAGCCCGGGCCAAGGGCGGGCCCGTCCTTGCCCGTCATTGCCAGGAAGAGGCAGGGCAGGGCCACCCTCCTGACATTCATCTAAAGCTGCATGGGCACGTATGGCTGCCTGAAGGTACTGTGTTGATACTTACTCCTAAATAGGTCCTTTTATAGAGGGCCTTTGGACCGTATTCCCCACCTATTGTTGCGACGCTCGACTAGCCCTTCTCCTACTCTCCTTTATAATTACATATTGGGGTCTGGTTCACAGAGCCAAAGCACTATTTAGGCAGCTTAATCTATGGGAAAACGCAAGGCATCAGAACCCCCAAGGGGAAAGATGAATTCTGTAAAAAAACTTAGGAATGCGGGTGAGAACTGCACAATAGCTGAAATAGACGATCTTATCGAGGAGGTAGAGTCACTACTATGCAGTAGGACCACCATTCGGGACGGTCCCGATAAAAAGATTACCTCCTATTATACGAAGAAAATCAGACCAGTGGATGATAAAGCGATAGAGATCGTTTCCCAGCAAGAGGGGGAGGCACCATCTGATGTCAGGACTGATAGCCCTAGGGTTGCTGCAACTAGACCCATACACCTATGCACCATTGATAATGGTAGGAAGAAGGGCCTTATCCAGGAGTGCGAAGTTAGGTGCTCCAATAAATATGCAGTCCTGGCAGAACTCGATAGTAGTAACATACAGAATACACAAGAGGGGGAACCCGTGGATGAATTACACCCATTTATCCCAACTGTACAGCTAGATAGTGAAAGGACCACTCCTCTCAATTCAGAATCAGGGAACCCTCTAAAAAATAAAACAAGATCTATAGCAGACCTTTACGATCTAATCACCGGATTAATCCAGGAAGTTAGGGATTTGAAACTTGAAGTAAGAACCTTAACAGATATTGTGGAAAAGGAGGGGGGTAGGGGTACCTATAGAGCCCAATGCGAAAGGGAGTCCCCCCCCATATCACGCCATCTACAAGGTAGACCCACATATCCTCAAAATTTGATTACTAACCCTAACCTTACCCCAGCTACAGCTAAGATTGTACAACAACCACAGGGATGCACGATAGGGGTCAATGTGGAACATATTGGTTCACGCAATTCCCAGAGAAGAAATGATAGTAACTTATGCCAAGGAACAGGGAAACCACAAAGAGAAGCCCGTTTGGTAAAAGGACCCCAAAAAGGAAATTTGGAACTTACTCTGAACTCCTATCCCCAAGTATCTAATGATTATAACAAAAACACTAGATGGAATCCATACTCTGAGGAGGATAGGTTTCCTACTAGGACAAATGTTGTTCATCTGTTAAATGTTCCAAAATTGCCCTTAAATAGCAGAGAAGATGAGGACTCCTTAAAAAACAAGCTTATACATTGGATTAGGGCCAAAAGACACTGTTTATCCATAATTCGATCAGATATTAGGGGGGCAGAAAGAATCCCTGGACAGAGGGGCCAACTTGACGTCATTGCATTAACACTCAAGGATGGAAGATTAATCAGAGGTTTGATTGACATGGAACAGAGAACCCCCGCCCCTAATTCCAATGCCATGAGGTTTAGCTTGGATCCATTAATTACCAAACTTCAAGTACAAAGGCATAAACACAATTACAATGAGGGACTGCAAAAGAGAAATTATGATTCAAACCTTGAGAGAGTGGATTGACTAATCCAGATAGATCAGGCACAAGTGGAACCCAATGGGGACCCAATAGTAGGGGAGCCCCATGAAGGGAATGATCTTCATGCTATAGGGGCAGGGAGCGCAGTGGAGCTCTTGTATGGTAGGAAAAATTTAACAACTTATCCGAGCCAAACTTTCAATGCCACAAGCCTAAACGGAAGGGGTCCTATCACCATGATTTCATGGAATGTAGCTGGCTTAAAAAATAAGCTTATAGACCCTGAATGGCAGGACTATATTGATCGACACCATGTCTGTCTCTTCTAAGAGACGTGGTTTAAAGATCCACCGTATAAAGTAGGATATAAAACCTACTTTATCAGTGCAACTTCAGCTGCCAGAGGGAGACCATCTGGGGGGTTGGTTGTATGGGCGAAGATCTCATTAAATGTTGAGATACGCATGCAAGCCACTGAGTCGGAGGACATTTTATGGTTGATAATGGGAAAAAAAAATAAGATAATAACTCACTTGTTTAATGTATATATAAGACCTAGAAAGTCAAACGTGGAGTCTCCAGAAATAACTCTACTAGACGACCTGCTCAAAAAAATCCCAGTAGGTGAGACAATTATGATAGGGGGTGACCTTAATTGTAATTATGAACCTATAACTGGATTCGAACATTTAGCAGAAGAGGAAGACCGAATGAGAACAATTCCTTACCTAACAATAGAAAAAACTGTCCCAGGCACAGTGGCCGCATTGCAAATCATGAGCCTTACATTAAACCATGGACTGAGGGCATGTAATGGCAGAGTGGGTGAAGTCGGCCTTAATCTGGTTACTTTCCAGAGAGGCAACTCAACTTCAAAAATAGATTACATTCTGCATAGTATAAATACATGGGAAAGACTAGCGACCTTTAAAATCGATAAAAGAATGGATAGCGATCACTTCCCGCTAATAATTGAATTCAAGGCACACTTTTTAGATTTGGACTCGAAATATATTGAACATGACAAGGTGGAGTTACAACCCACCCTCAGTAACAACAGAAGGGTTGTAAAATGGCCAGCAATATTAGGCAATCAGGTCACTATGATAAATATTTACAACATATTTTCTGATCTCCTGGAGCCTTATGCAGAAAATAAACCTAGTGACGTTCCTATTACGGCTATCCACCATTCATTGAGCACAATGTTAAGACCTGTCCTGACCAAACAGCTACAGAATAAGCACAAAAAGGAGAAGGCCCAAACCACCTCTAATAGTCCATGGTATACTATCAGATGTAGAGAGAGGAAAAGAGTACTGGTAGAGGCACTAAAGCAAAAAAATCAATTAGCCGTACAGCAGGCAAGGGCCAGTTATAAGAAAACGCTGGCTACTGCCCAACGCAACTGGGAGGACCAAAAATGGCAAGACCTGCTGGTAGCAGCAAAAAGCAATGATGCAAGGACCTTCTGGAAAATAGTTACCCATGGTAGCAAAGAGGGGATATTTACTACAGACCATCACATAGACCCCAAAACATGGGTTAACTACTTTACACATCTTTACTCTAACCCCCCCACCTTCGATTTTTATCCCTCAAGACATAAAACCCCAGTTACTTGGGGTATTTTACCCGAGTTACAGTTTAGTCTGGAGGAGACGGTGATTGCCATTGAAGCAATCAAGCCAGGAAAAGCCCCCGGTTTGGATAAGATTCCGGGGGATATGTTCAAACATAGCATGGAAATCTGGGCACCTTATCTAAACCTTCTAAGTAACGCCATAGCAAGGGGAGGCCTAATGCCCGAGACATGGACAGGGGCAGAAATAATCCCAATCCACAAAAAAGGATCCAGGGAAGACCCAGGGAACTATAGACCAATTAGCCTCATAGACGTCACACAAAAAATTTATGCTAGACAGATCCTGAATAGAATCAATACCTGGATAGAAGAGAACAGCATAATGTCTATATACCAAGCAGGCTTTAGACTACAGACCAGTACAGTCGACCAGGCCTTTAGGCTATTGACAATAATATGGAAATACACTAGACTAAAGAAAGGCCACCTGTATATTGCGTTTGTGGACCTGCGCGCAGCTTTTGATCTGGTGCCGAGAGACTCCTTATGGGCAGCATTAGGAAAACAGGGCATGCCAGGGAACCTCCTGGGCCAGCTGGAGAGGCTACATGAAAATACATTCGCAAAGGTCCGGTGGGGGCCAAAAGGAGAGCTGACAGACCCAATACCTATCAAGAGGGGGGTGAGACAGGGCTGTGTGCTCGCCCCAACACTTTTCTCATTATACATCAATGATCTGGTTCATCATCTGAAACAAAGTAACCACGACTCACCAAGACTGAATGATGATCCAGTCCCCGCCCTCCTTTTTGCAGATGACACCATCCTCTTGTCTTAAACTCCAATGGGCCTGCAAACTCTACTAGATAAATTCAGTGAGTATTGCAGCTTGAAGGGGTTAGAAATAAATGCAAACAAGACTAAATACTTAACTGTTAACCCCCACAAAGCGCTCAAGAGAAACATTTGGATTAGAGGGCAGGTACTGGAACGAGTTAAAAATTTCAACTACCTAGGGATACTGCTTGATGCCAAATTGTCATGGGCGCCGCACATCAACAAAGCTGCTATTTCCTTAACTCATAGCTCCATGGCAATTAGTAAAAATTACAAATGTTCAAGGTCGAGCACTGTGTCACCAGTATTCGAGATCTATAGGTGCAAAGCACAGGCCGCTGCTCTGTATGGCGCAGAACTCTGGGGATTCACAAAACTAACTCCATTGGCCACTCAGGAAAATAACTTCATGAGGGGGGTACTGGGCCTCCCTCCATCCACTCCGTTGATTCCATTAGCCTATGACACTAATATGAAACAAATAGGCAAATTGGCAGCCCTGAGGCCCCTGCTCTATTGGTGTAGACTTTGGACAACCCCTGAACTGATCCAATACAGGCAAGCATTAATTGAGATCATGGGCTTGGACAAGACTATTTCCCTCCCGTGGCTTCATTATATCAGGCAAAGCTTTTACAATTTAGGGCTGAAATTCTATTGGGATGAACCGCATATACTCACAACCCAATCAAAGATCCGACTAAAGCAAGTATTTTGGGACTTCACCTTTAATAGCCCTTTTCATAGCAAAGATTCAGGTAGACTAACCTTAAGTTTTCTGGATTTTAAACCATTACCGAGCGCTGAGGAATGGATCGATACTATTCAACCTAGACGAGCAAAGTTTTATTTATGAAGTATCGATATGGGATTCTCCAGGTCAAGGCTTTTACCGTTAAATGGGGCCTCCTGAATGGGAGTAATCATGAGGCGACCTGCGAGCTATGTAATATGGAGACACCAGAAACGACGGATCATGTCCTTTTAAATTGCATTGCCTACGATAAACTAAGGAAGAAATGGATCCGACCCATCTGCAGGGACGTTGGAATCAGGAACCACAATGAAGCTGCCAAATTCTTGAGATCCAGCTCGACACCATATGTTGTTTTTGGTCTAAGCCGATTCTTAATAGCAATTTCATTCATCAGAGACAAGGCGGGCCTGAGGTTGTAGGCGCTTTAATTCAGGCAAAACTCCCAAACTTAACCTATGGTCCTGAAATCGATAATTGGGAGTCACCCTCTGCAATTCAATGGCCTTGGGACCTACAATCAGCCAAGGATATATCTAGCCCAGGGGACATTGTCTATGCCCGGGAGGACCGTAGTTACTGGGAGGTTGATTAAGTTACCTAGAATGGTCATTGTCACTTATGAAACTTACTCCTGGATTCAGATATTTATCTACTTTTATCCCAAAAAATCTCCTCTTAGTTAGGCAAACAAGTGCCTGATGGCACGGGAGGTAAATTTTATGGGTCCTACAAATGAAATACTGTAATCGACTTTTATCTATTGTTTTTAAGACCAGCATCAGATAACTTGTCTCTAGTAGTTAAGTGAATATTAGCTGCTGCTAGAACAATGTGCCTTTTTGTATTACTTGATTGCATATGACCTCTAAGTAATATAGGCACGCAAGAAAGAAAGGAAACGTTGGGCCCTAGGGATTGTTAATCATTTCTTAAAAATTAGTCAAATAACCCCTCACGTGATGATGGTATCTATACTGCTAAGATTGTAGAGGCAACTTGAACCTACTAGAGGCAAATAATCATTCAAAAGCATATATCCTATTTTCATAATGGTCACTTTTTGAGCTAGTCCATAGTTAATGCTACTACTACTGAGATACCAATTTTTAACTGTCTTTTGTATAAAGGTTTATATTTTAGGGGAATTTTATAAAATTTTATAATATTTATATGGTGATTTGCATGATGATGTGTACTGTATATTTTATAGTGTTTTATGGATTAATTGTTGATTCTTAATAACATCTATACCCATAACTTGCCTATTTGCACTGTATGGCCCTGAGGGAGCCCTGGTCTCGATCTGTTTTTAGTGCTTTTTTTCTTTTTTTTCTCTTTTTTCTTTTTTTGTCCTTTGTCTTTTTTCTTTCTTTTAAAAAGTGTTTTTGTTCCTTTTAAGAAATGTAAGAATTTTGCCAGTATGCTTTTATGGTATTGTTTTACCGAAATAAAGCTGGAAATTGGAAATTGGATATACGTCCAAGCCAAGACATCTCATACTCCCCCAGTAGGGTTACTTCAACCCTTACCCATCCCACCTGTTCCATGGCACACGATAAGCATGGATTTCATTACTGATCTTCCTGTCTCTAACGGGTACTCAGTCATCTGGGTGGTAGTAGATTATTTAACTAAAATGGCACATTTTACTTTCGTGAAGAGGGTCCCCAATGCTTCAATTTTTGCAAGCTTGTTTATTCAGCACATAATGAAGTTGCATGATTTGCCTTCCGCAGTAGCATCTGATTGATGTCCCCAATTTGTCTCCCGATTTTGGCGAAGTTTTTGCTCAACCTTGGGATCGATGTGCATTTCTCCTCTGCTTATCATCCGCAATCGGGTGGTCAAATGGAATGAGCTAATCAATCCCTGGAGCAGATTTTAATATGTTTGCATCCTCATGGTCCAGTGAATGTGAAAAGGCATTACCCCTGGTGGAGTTTGTGTACAATAATAGCACTCATGCAGCCACGGGAGTATCCCCATTTTATTGTATATCTGGTTGGCATCCTAGAATGCTTCCCATTTTAGATCCAAATAATCCCTCCTAGGTACCTTTAGTACAAGAGCATCATGTTCAGTTACAGGAAATTCAATCACAGGCCCTCAAACACTTAGAACAGAACCGTATGCAAATAAAGAGGCAGGCTGATAAACATGGACAACCAGTCCCCAAGGATCTCAAAAGTTACAACCCCATTTCATTGGCCCATTCCTCATCACAAGAATCATTAATCCAGTAGCTGTTGAATTAGCCCTACCCTCAGACTATAAAATGCATCCTGTATTCCATGTGTCCTTACTCCATCCCTATTCGCCCTTCACTGCCACCTCTGCCCTTGAAGATAGCTGGGAACTGGGAATGTGAAGTTGCTGAAGGTCGTAACACCTCTTCCTGATGTTGTCTCTTATTCTTGGATGCTGTCCAACGGCTTTCAACCTGTCCACGATTCTATGCCATAGCTCCATCTTCCTGGCAATGGCTATTTCCTGTACCTATCCTCCAAACAGCTGTGGCTTTACCCTGACTATTTTTTCTACCATGACCCGCAACCCCTCAACAGTGAAACGGGGGTGCCTCAGTAGGGACATGGATGTTGTGTGGTGTGTGTTGGTGAGAGGGTGTTGAGTAATGTGGTGGGGTGTTTGATATGGAGTGGGTGACGGATGTGTGGGTGTTTGTGGTGTGTGTATCTAATTGTTTCAGTGGTCTTGGTTTCAGTCTAGTGGCAATAATTGGTGTTCCTAAAGGGGTGTGGGTATTGTGGATGTGTGTTTTATAGTGTTGTGGGTGGATGGGTGTGGTGTGTGTATCAGTGTCAGGTGTGTGTTTCTGTTATTGGCCAATGTTGTGTTGTTTTGTATTTGGGAGGCCATTCTGAGCGCGCTGGTGTGTACCGCCGGTGGTTTACCGCCAGTGAATGTCCGCTGTGGTGATTCGTGGGTCATAATGTGTTGGGTGTTGTTTTGTTGGCTTAACGGTATGGGTGTTCGTACTGACACTTTACCACTGACCTTTGGGCTGGCGGATTTGTGTATGTGGCAGTATTCTGTTGGATTGGTGTGTGTGTGTCATAATATGGTGAACGGATATCCACCAGCGCAGCGGTATGTTGGTGGCCGTCTCCGCGGTGGTAAACGGCATTTACCGCCAATGTCATAATGAGGACCATAACCAATCTTTTGCCTGCCCCATTCCTTTATGTGGTTGTTCTTATTGGGGTGCCCCCCGCATAGGAGGCAGAACGAAATTTATGAGGAGCTTTTTAATAAATCCTTGGATTGGCTAGTCCGGCACAAAGGGTTTCCAATGTTCCATGCCAGAGAGATTTGAATGGTGCACAGGTGCGCTTGGATCGGCCCAGACCTTGGAGATCCCACAAGTGACTGTGTCATCTTAACTGTCAGACATCTGTTTTTAGCCTGCAGTCTACTGTTTGCCCCCCACACATTCCTTGCCTCAAGGAGCGGCATTAACTTGGTCCCTTTGGGTTACTTTTATAAACCTCAGGATCAGTACTTGGAGAACAATGCCCACTTTTTCGAAGCTCTTGCTGGTGAATCCAAAGTGAGCATTGGCCACCAACATTTTGTACAATTCAATTCTTCAGATTTTCACTCTATTAGGGCCCACCATCAAGGACCTCCAGTCATTTCACAGGGGCTGGCTGCTCCTTTCAACATCCCTACAGCCAATAGATTTGAAGCCATTGTGGACATAGAATGACTTTAATCAGCAGAAGCACCCCCCTACTAGCACCCCCCACTGCTATTAATACTCAGCAAACCCCTGCCCTCCATGCGAGTGACATTGCTGGCCCTAATGTAGCAAATAAATATGCTCTCCTGAGTTAAATGAAGCAGGTCTGAAAGGGAAAATAAATAAGCCAGATCGGCAGGCCTTTATCTACAAGTATGACATTATCACCCTCAAGGAGACTTGGACTACTTCCTCTATCTTATTTAATGGTTATGTGTGTTACCACAGTCAAGCAATTCCTTTTCCCCATGGAAGGGCTATGGGAGGTCTTGCTATTTGGGTCTGTGTTAATCTAGGAGTGAAATGTAATCAATTGACTCTGGGTCTGCCACCTTTCAAGAGCTGCAGATTAAGGACAGTCTCTCATGATTTATTTTCTATTTGGTTAACTTTTATAATAATGATTTTGTAAACTCCTCATGTATTCTTTTTTCCCGACGCAGGTTGTTCTTGTGCATTGTGGTGATTTCAACATCAAACTGCCTGGCCCTACATGGCTGAGAGGGACTCAAGAGAGTGAATCCATGGTAGAACTTATTGATGCGAGGGGAGCTGAGCTGGCAAGATACCTGGCCGAGCATGACCACATCAATCTATTTGCTGCCTTAAGCACCCTCAGCCAACCTTTAGAGGACATAGACAACCATCTACTATTCATTATATCTTTGTAACCAGGAACCTCGTACAGCAATTTATCAGCATGGAGGTTGTGCAGACTGAGCGGGGGGACCGTAACGCCCTGTTTGTTATAGGGCAGCTGCCCTTAAGCAGGCTTAGGCCCACCTCCAACATTATCCTCACACAGCACACCACAGATGGGCTAAGGCTGGTCTGGCACTTTAAAGACCCACTAGTGGCCTTGGGTTTGCTTTTGAATAGACATTAGGGGATATTTGATTGTCAGCCGCCAGCGGCAGTGTGTTATTTGCCCACTTTGATGTCCTAAATCAGGCCATTAAACAATCTCTCCTTAAACCCGCACGGGCAAACAAGATATACCCATGTTGCTTTGATGGGAATTGTTTGATAGCTAACCGGCGAATAAGGCATGCACTGACTGCTTCATCAAGAATAGAGGCTGAGGTACGATCTGCCTAACATGCATACAAGTTTGCCCTTAAAATCAGGTACGAGAGAGAGGAGACTCTGCATAAGATTGATTGGGAAATGTTGGAATCCATAGAGGTGGGCAGTAACAGTAAATCCTTTTGGCGTGCATTTAACAGAATTAGAGCTAGAAGTGCCCCTGAAGGGCTTTGATTTCGAGACACATTTCTCAGCAATTTATCATCTAGAGAAGAACACTGAGCTGTTAAAATCTTTATATAGTAGGTTACTCAATGAGCCATCAGTCGTAGTACTCCTGTCAAAAGTAGAACTGGCAAATGGCCAGAGCACAGGACGTAAAGCACCAGGCCCGATTGATCCCAATCAACCTTTTGACATACAGTATAATGTTGCGCTTTGGGTACCTCTGAATACCAACGTTTTTAGCAGCTCTTTGAACATGCACATTCACTGTTCCTGGAAACAATCGACTATCTTGCACATCTTTAAAAAGGGCAATCTTATGTCCCCTAAATGTTACAGGCCCATTTCTTTGCTGGATAGCACCATTAAAATTATCAGCAGGGTGATTTACAATTGTCTTGTTGAGTGGGCCCAAGAGCAAGACTTTGTTTCCCCTTTCCAATCTGGGTTTTGCCCAATGCTGAGTACAGTAGAGCAGTGTCTTAACCTGAGTCTAATAGTTAGAAGTATTTTCACATTAAGAACTGCCCTCTATACCTAGCCTTTATGGACCTTTCAACAGATTTTGACTCAGTTAACAGGTCCAAGCTGTGGCTGCTGGATATGCATCTTGAAACACCCCTGGTGAACCTGCTGTTTAACGTCCACACCAATTTGGTAGATAAACTGCATCTGAGCCCAAATGGGGAAATGTCTCCAGAAATTTGCCTTAGGTACAGTGCTCATGTGTGTCAAATGGCTCCCAGCCATCCGACCGCATGGCACTTAAAATCCCTCTGGGGCAGGCACGAGAGGGATTTCCTTTAGAAAGAAACAGCCTTGGGAGATGGGGAAGAGCATTCCCATCTCCTGAAGCTGTTTTTTTTGTTTTTGTGAAAAACAAGATCCCTGTTTAGGAGTCACCCAGAGAGTGTGATCCCCAAGCAGGGATGAACTCACTAGACACTACGGAGCATGGAGTAGCCCCTTGGGCAAGGGCTAATGCTCACCCTGTTTTTTGAGGGGCATTTAACATCTTTCTTCCCCCTCCTGGGGGGCAGATGGGGCAGTGGCCCCCGATATGCCACCTGGGGGGGAGCAGAAAGTCCATCAGAAACCAAGGGTTTATTTTACATACAAATTTAGGGATATGGGCTGTCCTAAATGGGCATTGTAATGCCCCCAGCCCTCACAAAAAGTGGCACAGACTTTCTGCCCCCACTCTGGCCACTCAGGGGGCAGAAAGCCCACTAGGCACCAAGGATTTATATTTTTAAACATCTACAAGTGGGGACTTCCCAGAATGGACATTACAATGCCCTCTGACCCCACAAAAAAATCAGCACAGTCTTTCTGCCCCCCGGGGGTGGCATATTGGAACAAAAGCCCACTAGGCACCAAGGACTATTTTTTCTTTGTGTTGGTGTAGGAGTTGCCCAGAATGGGCATGCTGATTCCCCCACTCCCCCAGAAGAATGGGCACATTCTTTCTAGCCTTGGGTAGCAGATGGTGGTTCGTACATCCAAACTGCCCATCACCAGGGGGCCAGAAGGCCCACTAGGCACCTTTGATATGTTTATGGGCATGTCAGAGAGTGGCCCCATAGGCAAGGGTTGCTTACCCTTTTTTGGCCACACAAGTGAGGTATGATTTTTATCGGGAGAATGAGGAGAATGCTGGGTGGTAGGAAATTTGTGTGGAGGCAGTGATCACACACAGAAATGTGAGGAAAGTGTGATTTTTTAGCTAAATGTGAGGTTTGCAGGGAATTCTATGGAAGAAAAATAACTGGGTTTGGTAGATTTCCATAGATAGCCGCCAAGCCCAGGACCAAAAGCGCAGGTTACCCCCTTGCAAAACCAGGTTGTTTTGTGATAGATCATTTTGATGTCCCTATATTCTGTGCCGTTTCCTGTTGCAAGCACTAGGCCCACCCACACAAGTGAGGTACCATTTTTATTGAGCGGCTTGGGTGAATGCTGAGTGGAAGGAAGGTTGTGGCACCCCTCAGATTCCAGAACTTTGCATCACCGAAATGCGAGGAAACTCTGTATATTTTGGCAAAATGTGAGGTTTGCAAAGGATTCTGGGTGACAGAACCTGGAGAGAGTCCCACAAGCCACCCCATTCTGGATTCCACTAGGTGTCTAGTTTTCAAAAATATACAGGTTTGCTAGGGTTCCTCAGGTGTCGGCTGAGCTAGAGCCCAAAGTCCACAGCTAGGAATTTTGCAAAAAAAGCATACGTTTTCAGTGGAAAAATGTAAGGTGTCCACGTTGCATTTTGGGGAATTTCCTGTTGTGAGCACTAGGTCTACCCAACCAAGTGAGGTACAATTTTTATCGGGAGGCTTGAGGAAATTCTGGACAGAAGGAAGTTTGTTATTCTAAGATTTCAGAACTTTGCATCACCAAAATGTGAGGAAAATTGGGTTTTTTAGACAAATTTGCAAAGGTTTCTGGGTGACATCCTAGATTCCCCTAAGTATCTAGTTTTCACAAAAGTAAAGGTATCTTAGGTTTCCTGAGGTTCGGGTGTGTTAGAGCCCAAACGCTACAGCTAGGCACTTTGCAAAAACTACATGTTTTCAGTGGAAAAATGTGGTGTCCATGTTGCGTTTTGGGGCGTTTCCTGTTGCTGACACTAGACTCATACCCACACAAGTGAGGTACCATTTTTATCTGGAGACTTGGAGGGACAGAGAATAGAAGAAGAATTGTTATTACCAATTGTCTTTCTCTGCATTTGCACCTCTAAATGTAAGACAGTTTGAAAGAAAGAAGTAATTTTGATAAATGCCCTTTAATTCACACGCTAGTATGGGTACCCCCAATTCAGAGATGTGCAAATAAACACTGCTTCTAAACTCCATATCTTGTGCCCATTTTAGAAAATGCATATATTCCCTTTATACTTATTCTTCGCTCTTTATATTTTACCGCATGAATTGCTGTATACCCGGTACACAATGAAAACCCACTGCAAAGTGTAGCTCATTTATTGGCTCTGGTTACCTTGGGTTCTTGGTAAACCTACAAGCCCTAAATATACCTGCAACTAGAAGGGCCCTGTGGCTGTATGGGTATATTGCTTTTGAAAATCTGCCATAGCTGAAAATAGTTACAGATAAAAACATACACAGAAATGGCTTTTTTCAACTCAATTTCAATATTCTTTTACTTCAACTGTTATTTGTTTTTAGGAAAACCATGAAGGATCTACACAAATGGCCCCTTGCTGAATTGAGAATTGCTGTTACTTTACAGAAATGTACAGCTTTCCGAATCCACTATTGGTTTCATACCCATTTCTGTCACTAACTGGAAGGGGGTTGAAAGCACACAAATAGGAAAAATGGGGTATGTCCCAGTAAAATGCAATTTTTTTTTGCTGTTTTTGCAGCACTGAAGAAGTTAATTTGAACAAAATGTGTTAGCTGTATTTGTTTTAAATTGGAACTCAACAAAGAAGATTTTTGTACCATAACCGGATGGTCTCTTTTCATTAATCGGCCTCAATGGATTTGATTGATATTGGACTTTAACTTGAATGGTCCTGATTCATTTTTCTAATTGTATCTGTTTGAGTATTAGTATCCTGAGCAGCTGGTGCTGTCCAGGGTCGCACCTACACAAAATTAGGGGTGGACTTGCATGTGCTGTATATTTTTGGCCTAGCTGGTTCATAAATTGTTTGTGTGTTCCACACGTTTCCTGGAGCATGAGACATGCATGGTGGTGGCAGGATCTCTGAAATTCAGCTCAGCTTAAAGGAAAGCAAACTTGGGCTTCTTTGCTTAATAAATAAATCTCAAGGATCTCTGGTAAGGGGCGTAGAGCAACCTTAGAAATTAGCCTTCCGAAGGGGGTGGCCAGTCTGGAGGATGCTGTTTGAGGTTCCCAATCTACGATGATGTAGAGCCTTTTCCTGGGATACATATTCCTGCTGGAATCAAACATAAGTGAGGCTATTATGAGAGGACGAGGCACTGAAATATACTTGCTGACCTATTTTTTGTTTCTTTCTTCTCACTCTATTATTTTTGTCCCAAATGTTTGCTTCTAGAGGTTGGATATTCTTCTGGAGTTCAGGAATTGGGCCCATATTTATGGGATAATGATAGAGCGCGACGTTGTGCCAAAATTGCCAGCATCGTGCTCCGTCATTTACACAACGCAGGGATGCACCGTATTTAATTGAATACGACGCACCCCTTTGTTGTCCCCTGCGCTGGTGCCTAATTTAGTTGCCAACGCAGGTATCCTTGCATCATAGTGCAAGGATGTCTATGTTGAGGGGTGTGTTTGTTTAAGTCCGGAAGGTGTCCATGATGCTTTAGCACCTTCCCGCACATAAACAATAATTTCTGGTATTTCTCTCTTGCTATGCATGCTGCAGAATGCAGCACGCATAGAAAAAGCAAAAAACGAGGAGGAATAAAAGTATTCCTCCTTATTGCGCCTTGCTAATGCTACCCCTGGGGTTGCGTTAGATTTTGGCAGTGCCTCAGGTTTACGAAATCTCATAAATCTGAGGCAGCGTCAAAATGCAATGGGTGTTGCTGTGGCACGCCCACAGCAACACCCATTGCATGCCCCTCTGACGCAGAGAACTGTATCAGAGGGGCCCATATTTACATGGGGGCTTAACGCCACAAAAAGTGGCGTTACACCTCCTTGTAAATATGGAGCAGAGATTAGCGCCACTGAAGCGTCACGTAAAGTGACGCTCTAGTGGCACTAGGGGCTCTTAAATATCCCTTTGGATTATTGATTGAATCTATTCCCCTTCCTGATGACAGGGGGCATTTGGTGCCTTACTGTTACCTCAGAATTACTCTTCAATCAACAGATAAACAAAGACACTTATCACCTTTGACATATTCTAGTGTGTGCAGATTGGCACAGTTGCTTGAAGGTGAAGTCGCCTTTTTTACAAGCACTCAAGAAGGGTATTCAACAGAACTTCTCAGCATCCAGTTTTTTTTCCAGATTGGAAATATACCTGGGCAAAATGTAAAATCCACAGGAGTAATTCATGTAATTTCAGGAACTTCATGATGTGTGAAATAACACCATTGTGCCATTTTATGTAATTAGCCGCTATTAGCAGCAACATTTTAAATTAACACTAAAGCTTAAAAATGCTGGATTCATGTTTCACATAATTATAGGTATTTATGTGCAATTTTGGGTAATGTTACCATAATTGTGCATAACTGCACAGCAGCAGAATAAGAGAATTTCACACAACCCTACTGCAGTGCCAAAATATCTTGTTCATTTTGACTACCTTATGTATCCATCTCAGGACCTAGCACAGTTACAATACTTGGGCCTTGCGGATCAAGCTCTAATTCAGACCATTGTGTCATGGTCTACTGGCATTGCATTTTTCTGTTGCAGTTCTGTGCATTTTTCTGTGTATCCAGTGAAGTTAGTAAATATATTAGATTCTCTTACAGTGCACGTTGTTTTTTTGCCCTGAACTATTTTGGCCCATATTTATACTTTTTGATGCAAAACTGCGGTAACACAGTTTTTCGTCAAAAAGTTTAGCGCTGACTAGAGCCATTTCTCAACACCACCCGGGCGTCATATTTATACTATGACGCTGGGTGGTGCTAAGAATAGGTTAGAGTCATTTTTCCTGACGCTGACCATTGCACCTTGTCATAAGGCAAAATTACATTAACGCAGGAAAAATGACTCTCATCCGGTTTACAACATGTAAATACGTCACAAAACGGAAATGCATCATTTTTGCCCGTAATAGCGTCAAAAAGTGCGAAACACAGAGCAAACAGTGCAAATGAGAGGCAAGATGGACCCACAAAGCCAGGAGAGACCCCAGGAAGACCCTAGACAACCAGGAACCAGCCAGGAGTTCATTGACAAGACCCAGGGGAGAGACAAGAAAAAGAGTAAGTGTTGTTTCAGTGAAGAGGAGCATAAAATACTGGTGAGAGAGATGACGGAGCACCAAAATCAACTCTTTATCACCTCTAAATTGCCAATCGGAAGGAGAGAGGCAATTTGACAGCAGATAGTGGACAAGATTAACAGAATGGCAGAGGTCAGGAGAACTGTCACTGAGTGCAAGAAATGCTGGCATGACTGCAAGTGGAGGACAAAGGAAAAAATGGCAAGGAACAGGAAGGCAGCACTGCAGACCGGAGGTGGGAGTGCAGCAGCACAAGAGGACCTGGATGAGATGGAGGAGATGGTTGAAGCGGTCATCCCAGAAGAAATCATTACTGGTATCATAGGATAGGACAGCCCAGACTACCAGGAAACAACACATATGCAGGGTAAGTTGCATGGGGGGAAAATATGCCAAAATGTCAAGTGCTAGAAGAGGGAGGCACATAGCTTCTACACAATGCATGTCAGTCCTGCAAATCAGGCAGTGGAAAGGGCAAAGAGGCAGGGCATGGGACCCCCTGCACTGCCCATGCCAGGTGCATGGGCTGTGCAGGGGCATCTAGGGGCACAGCACAGCACAGCACATCACAACACCAACAACCTCTGTGTGGGGGTTCACCGCCATGTCAAGGCTGGTGGAAATGCTGAAACAGACCAGGGGGGTGGCGTTGAACGTGTCACAGGACAGCTGGTATTTCCAGACTGTAAACTGCCGGAAACTGCCCAGTGCCAGGCCATTGGCCCAAGGGGCATTCCCCATTGACAACAGTAGCCACTACCACCTGTGCTGTTGGAGTTGGTCATTTAGGAAATGGCAGTTAGGTGCCCTAAGAACAAACACACTCAAAATGAGGGTTCAATATGACTACGTGATCAATCCCCATCAATCCCTATCCAAGAGCAACTCCTGTCAACTGGTCATGTCCTTAGACTTGATAACCATCAGGCACTGTCACATACATAATGATGAACACAGCAGTAATCTCATACCCATGCTGGCCATCCCTGGGTTTACCCTTGTGCCTGTGTCACATTAGCTGCAATGCCACCATGCAGCATCTCAGGTATCATAGTGCAAAGACGACTGTATTGAGGGGGAGGACATATGTGTGTAGGAAGGTGAACATACCAGCACAGTCACAAGAGGAAATGGAACTCTGCCAGGTCCATCAGTGCAATGCAATGTAGCACACATACGGAAACATCATCATGAGGAACTACCAATGGTACCAAGTGCATTGTCTCCTGACAATGCCATGCATAGGGTGGTGCTAGGTCTCCGCACAGCATAGGTCATGTGAAACATGAAAGACTGAGACAGGGCCATATTGTCATGTGTGGTGTTGTGACATCAGCACAGCAACATCTGTTGCAAGACCTCACCATGCAAATGGAAGCATAGGGAGGGTTGATGAGGACAAGAAGGTGTCAAGCCACAAATAGGATAGAACCCACACCTAGAAGATGTGACACCGACAATTGCACAAACTGCCCTTCCCTACATGTGACATGCAGGTGGGGCACAGGGCTGAGAGACTGCAAACATTAAGTACAGAAACAATGCATGGGAGCCAAGATGACAATGTACCACCAATACGAAGTCAGTGACATCGCATATCAACTGCCACAACACAGAGACACTAATTGTACAATATATAATTGAAGAGGATGATGGCTCTCCTGTGGATCTGCCTGTCCTGGACTACCCTGATCACCTGGATTACCAGCTGACAAACATCAGCCATGAAACCCTCCAAGATGTCCTGGGAACCCTCCAGATACCACCTCCAGTAGCAAGGAGGAGCATTCATGTAGCAGCCATCCCAGGGGCCCCACTCACCACCCCAATTGTATGACCTGCCAGATCAAACACAGCTAAGGACTCCGAAAGACACAGGGACCACCTTTGAGAGGACAGTAGTGAGAGTCCAGCAGGAGCTGGCTAAGGAGGTGGGGGTGGGGATGCAAAGTATGGCAGCCAGCCTTGAGGGTATGCGTACTTGCATCATAATTGCCACTGAACAGACAGCAGCCAAACAAGGCACACAATCCCCACTGCATGGAATCCAACAGTGTGTGAGGGACCTAACCACTGCCGTGATGGAGTTGACATAACACCTGCCCTACCAGGCTTACTGCTGCATGTATGATAACAAGCAGGACTCCATGCACCGGGAACTGGCCTCCCTCAAGGCAGACATGCCTGCCTACCACAGGGATGTTCCTGCCATAGTCAGTAATCAGCAGCTCCTTCATGCTGCAGTGATGCCATATGTAGTTCCACAGATGGCAGCTGCTGGGAATTTGGTGTCCACATCTCCAACCACTGAAGTGTGTGTGGTCCCCTCTACCCCACCACCATCAAGGGCAGAGGAGACAACACACATCAGAGGATGAAGATGTGAAACTGATCATCTCCAGCCGGGGGAGTACCCTGTAGCACCAGCCCATGCCACATGGGCAGTGATTTCCCTTTGTTCTGTGCTTGACATCATGCCAGTGTTGCTACAGTTGGTGACATGCACTCTTCACCGACACACTGTTAACCTTTCTACTATGGACTGCAATTGTCTCTCACTACTCCATTGGCAATTCGTGTTCCCCTGCACTGAACAACACTTCACCCCAGCATGTCCAATGACATGTTCCTCAACCCTGGACTTGCGTTGTGTCACAATAGAATAGTTTTCACACATGAAAGTCGATGTTGGCCACATCCCACAGGAGCAAGTCACTGTGAATGTGAATTTTTTTAAACACATGTATGCCTCACCCACTACATACAGCAGGAATGGCTGTGTAAGAGCGCTCGGTCAATAACGTCAGCTGGGGGTACCAGTGAAACACATTTGTGTGAAATAGATATACTTGACCTCATCTGAAACTGGCACTGCTCAGTTTAGCAGTTTTGACATGAACTTCAGGCTGCAGGCAGACGTCCCACAGTGCCCAACATTCTGACACAGGATCCAAACAATGACAGCTTAAAACCCACCCCTACCTGTCCAATACATGGGAACCATAGTCACTTTGAGTGGTGGGTATATTGGATGGCAGATGCATTGAGAAGTAGATGTGTTGTAGCTGCCAATGTGACAGGTCAGTTGGAAGTGGGAATGAACCTGTCAAGAGAGGGATCTGGATGCAGGATGGAATCCCCAGGCCAACAGACAATTGGCACTGTACACTCATGTGAAGACCCTGAGAGCCAAGCATATGACACATGCAGTAGGGGAGTACCCAAAGTTTTATTATATATGTAGAAATCTGAACTGAAAACTATGTTAAATATCGATCCTAACATAATCTATCCTACCTATACATTACCCACAACTGGCCCTAACTACCCTATGCTAAACTTACTTACCGCATTTAACAACACACTCTAAACATTGGCCCCCCACCCCTTATATCACGAGACACATGCAGGACAACATATACAACCCTGGTGGTCGATGATAAAGTGGCGGTAATATCGCCAACAGGCTGGAGGTAACTACAACCAAATTATGACCATGGTGGTGACAACTCAGATAGACAGCCACTTTACCACACCGACCGCCAGGTTGGAAACAACAGCCACCACAGCGGTAGCTGCCTACAGCCAGGCGGAAGTCAATGTTCCTCCCACCATATCACCTTTTCCGGGGCGATACTAACAACATCAAAAGCCTGGTGGAAACACTGCACAGAAGGGAAAGGAATTGTAGTGTGGTCAGTTTTATGTATCTGTTGCACGTTAG
Organism: Pleurodeles waltl; assembly: GCF_031143425.1. Lineage (NCBI taxonomy): Eukaryota > Metazoa > Chordata > Amphibia > Caudata > Salamandridae > Pleurodeles > Pleurodeles waltl. The sequence continues at coordinate 478,029,199 of NC_090440.1, read as the reverse complement.
CTTCAGGCTTTTAGGCCTTTGTGCACTTTGCCCTGGATGTATTTTATTCCTTTGCTCGCAGCTTAGAGCCTCTGTGCACTTTGCTCTAAATGCTTTTTATTCGGCTTCGTACTGTTATTTTTCAAATAACCAGTTCTACGGTCTTGTTTTATTTTTTATATCACACTGTTTAGTCTACTTCAGCACTGGAGTCCTCAATAACACATTCTTGTTCACTCTGTGCTTTAGTCAAGGATACAGTCTGGTACATTGCCGATAGACGTGGTAGGAGTTTAGTCTTTGGCATTCTTGCGTAGGGACATTTTGTGATCACACTGACATGTTAGTTATAAAAACACTTCCTTATCCCAATACAAGCAAGAGGGAGATTCCGACCAGGGATCCACAACTAGACGCTGACTGCCTCGTTGCAGATGCTGAACCAGATCACAGGCCTTTGCTCATGTATGAGGGCTGATGTCTCCCCAGGGATTCAGAAAGGCAAGTTAGAAGCTTAACATGCTGTGCTTGAAATAGAACTAGCTAAGGGAGAGTAGAAATTGTTAAACACCATAATAGCGTTGTTCTTATGTTTCACTCTCCTCGTGACTTTTTCAATCCTACTGTGTTGTATGGTTCTGGTTATTGCGGCTCACGCCTTAATATCTAAAATGCAGTTGTTTTATTAAAACATTATATAAAACTTACACTGCCTTTGTCATTTGTATATGAGATCATACTGTAAATGAGAGAGTTGGTTTGGATCTGAGTGACCAAGACTTCCCTGAGAAGTTCCAAAGATGTCATGCGCTCTGCTGCCTAATCATCTCTTCCCTTTTGGAGAAATGAGGCACTGCTAGTTAGCCAGAGCAAAACCAGATTTAGGGTGACAGGGTTCCTTCCAAGTGGGTCTGACTCAGTCCCCCACACCGTGAACGATCCTGCTACCTAGAAATCCAGTAGTCTCATTTAGGATAATGAGAGCCCACGCAACATGGCGCCACCAACGATTGGTCTGGCTCTAATTTTTGGGTCTGGCTGACTCTCTCGGTCTCATATATATATTGACTCCTCGGTTCCGTAAGCGGAGACGTCCGTGGGGCTGAGGATTTCCGCCGCCACGGGATAGGTGCATCCTATTACTTAGTGGTCAGTTGTTCAAGCTTGAACTTTGAAAGGAAAACCCCGTTATTGGTGTGCCTTCTCTGCCCTGGTGCTATTTTTTGCTAATGGCGAATCCTCAAGTAGTGAACATGGCGCTTAATATGTGCCAACCGCTCACGGGACATCTGATAGCACATGGTTTGACGAACCAGGGGGGTCCGGTCACTTTTGTGGTGGACGCCCATGCAGCCTATAGAACAGAACTTTTTTATTCTTGGGTCGTATTTCCAGCAGTTGATGGGGGTACCAACACTTTTCACGATTGCACTGTTGCGAATGTCCCTGGACAGTACAGGGCTTATGCATACTTAGAAATACCTTTTTTCTTATCAAGAACATCATTATTGGCTTGATGGCGCCCTCCCACACACAGTAGCACAAGTTAGGTTAGGTCCACTGAGTAATGATGGTCCTACCTGGCCTTTATTGGCTACATATACACCATATCCTGCGGTTGCTAACTTGGCAGTGGCTGACATTCGTCGTTTATATATAGACTTAGCAACTATATACAGAAGACTGGTTCAGTTTGTAATCCAGACCTTAAATACTAATGCAGCGCGTGCTGCTCCGGCGCACCCACAGGCTGTGGTTCCGGGTATCAATCCGGCCACTGTACACTCTGTTATGGGTAAAATACCGGCTAAACGTGAGGAAACTCCATTTTGGCTGGCGCAAACAATTAATACGCTGGAAGCAGTGTTTCCCCACACGGGACCTCAGGATAAACATAGAATATTGACAATGTGTTTGTCGTATGGAATGGTTCCCTCTGTGGACCATTGTAATACCTGGGGCACGGTGTTTGCCGCGCTCTACACTACAGCACACGGTACACCAACATTGGCTAATCTACCGGAGGTGCTTAAACCAATTCAAGATGAATATGGGGCTGCCCCAGCCTTAGATTTAGGCATGCAGCTGATGGGCAATTTTGCCGCAGTTTCTTCTATTATTTTGAGTAATCTCAAGGGAGAAGCAGTGGCGTTAGCTGTGCGTATGCGTCTTCGAGACGTTCCGCAACTTAATCAGGAGCGGGAACTCCCGAGAATAATAGCAGAAACATATTCCAGTATTGGTCGTGATAGCCTAGGGGCTAGGCCACAAAAACCTCAATTACAGGGTAAGAATAGTAAAGATAATGCTAAAAATCAGCAGCCTGAGGGTGCTAGGAAGCGCTGGGAGAAAAAGCAACAGACACCTAAGAAAGATGGGGGGCAGTCTCCCCTACCGGAGACCCTGCAGAATAGGTATAATCTCAGGAATAGGGATAATTTGAAAACGCCTGATAGATATCAAAATACTGATGCACGCCAATCTCGTTCCTTTCAGGACTCCTCAACAAAAGAAGTGAGAGAGGTGGGCGGTCAGAGCGGAGAACTGAGTACGTGAAACCGAGACAGGAGTCACAACGCTCAACGGAGGTTTCTGTTAAACAGGAAGAGAAAACGCTCCAACAAAAGCAACAATTTAAAAAGAAGAAAGTGACAGCATTCTCAGTTAGACATGCCGCTCAAGAAGAGAGTTCTCTTGACGAACAAGACATGGGCGTTAGCACTGTTAGACAGCGCGGCAGAGGTCACAATAGTTCGCCGGAGTCTTCTAGAGCATCTGGAGGTGAAAGCAACTGATGACTTCATACAAGTCGAAACGGCAGATATGCGTGTCTCTGATCCCGATAGAGTATATAAAGTAACTTTGCGATTAGAAGGGGACATTGACCGCATTGTACAGGCCATCTTTTGGGACCATATGGTACAATTGTATGACGTTCTGCTGGCCGAACGAGATTGGCCACCTGACTTTGTACGCGACTGTCCGGTTGGGGAGGAGGTTATTACACCTTCATTCTCACCACTTGTTCCGAGAGAACTAGCGGAGTCCTATAGTAAATCATGGGCTCTAGCACAGGCCCCCGCCCTATATAGAAATAATGTGGGGTGGGATAGACAATCACCTTATCATGTAATTCCAATAAAGGGCAAACCTCAGCCGCAGCCGCAGTATCCTATCAAATTTGAGGCAAGGGCATCGGTTAGGAAAATTCTTACACAATTGGGGTACCAGGGTGTAATTGAACCCTGTGTCTCGCCGATGAATAATCCCTTATTTCCAGTTGCTAAACCGGACCATTCATATAGGATTACAGACACTTAAATGGACATACACGCACATATGCAATACAGAATTCACACAGCGCAGCGCTTATGAGTAATATTGTGCGTAAAAAATACAAAACAACATTAGATATCTCAAATGGATTTTTCTGCCAAAATATAGCGCCCGAAAGTCGGGACTATACCAGTTTCAGTGCGTTTGGCTCTCAGAAAAAGTTTTGTCGTTTGCCTCAGGGGTATAAGAATAGCCCAGGACTATTTTCGGCTCGTGTAACTGAAATTCTGCACGAGTTGGACCCTGAAGCGTTATCATATGTTGATGACATATATTTGACAGACAATGAAATTCTGCAACATCTAAGGCATGTAGTACGCATTGTTGTGGGGTTTGCTGAAATTGGCTATAAGTTTAATTTTAAGAAATCGAAGATTGCCTTCCTCAGCGTCATTTTCCTGGGATATGAGTTGTCGAATGAGGGCAAGAGCTTAGCGCCACATTTTTTGGAGGAATGTGTTCAATTGCAGCCTCCTAATACGGTTCGGAAGCTCCAGTCATTGTTGGGGTTTCTGAATTTTGGCAGAACTTACATTCCTGATTATGCTACACGTATAAAACCCTTATACGAGTTGATTCGCCCACATTATTCAAGTAGATTTTTGGACAATTGAGCATACACATATTCTTTGAGATCTACAAACTGATCTCTTGGCTGTTAAACATTTACATACTAGGGACAATAAAACGCATCTGGTCAGCAGGGTAATACCTGGTGCCGTTGGGTTTACGTATGTCACCTTTAAAGAGGGTGAGACAGTCCGGATAGCATACAAGTCACACTTGTATTCAGCTGCAGAACAACGATTTGCACAAACTGAGAAAATACTCACTGCTGTATAGATGGCTGTGATTAAAGAAAGACCTCTTGCCCAGGGCCAACGCATTATTGTCGTTTCCCCAGTTCCAGCCTTAGAGGCTGTTACGAAAGCGAGTGTTCCTAATTCGAAAGCTTTACACCCGCGATGGATACAATGGGCAATGTCTTTGACGGCCACTGATGTAGATTACATATTTGACCCTAAACTGCAGACTCAAGAATTTCTTCAATATGAAATGGAGTACCCAGTTCCCGCTGGCACATTGCCTATTGATCAATATCAGGTGGTTATGTACACCGATGGCTCTGCGCAACCAGCGGTTGGGACTAAACAACAGTATTCTGCTGCATGTGCGGTGGTGAGCGGCACTATGGAGGGGGAAGTGTTCTGCCCCCGACATACTTATACGCAGACCTTGGGTGATTGTACAGCACAGTTGGCTGAGCTCAAAGCTCTATTGTTAGCCTTGGAACACGCGGATCCGGCGATACTAACCTTGCTGGTCTGTGACTCCTACTACTGTGTCCAGTCTTTCAATGAATATTTACACTACTGGAGGTTGAATGGGTTCAGAGATTCAAAAGGCAACACCATTAAACACAAGTTGCTGTGGGGGAAGGTTGCGAATCTGAAAGAAACGCTTCCTAAAGTCCATGTTGTGCATACACTTGGACACCAGCACGTTGGAATACACGTTGCTGGAAATACTTTGGCTGATGAAGACGCGAAATCGGCAGTGGTGGTTGCCACTGTGGCCGCAGTGACTCGTTCGAGTTCCAAACCAGACACAGAGATTTCGGCTGCCATAAAGGCTACGGCTGATGGCACGCCATTTCCTAAAGGATTCCCTTCTAAATATAGTTACTGCATGGGTGGTATGCTAAACGCTGTAGTTAAAATCCCAGGCGTTGGTGTACGTGAAGTGCCCAACAAAGTTGAGAGACCTCGATTAATATCTGCAGCACATTAGGGGGCGGCATCTGCACATGCTGGTGTGGCTGCCACGATTTCGCTCTTACAGGCTTGTTACTGGTGGCCTGGTCTCTATAAAGAAATGAAGCAGTATATCCTTTGCTTTTGCCTCTAAGGCATTCAGGGACACCATGGCTTTGTTGGGGGTCCAACTCCAATTCTCGTCTCCATTTCATCCCGAGGGAAATTCTGTTGTGGAGCGTTTAAATCGTGATTTAAAGCAATCCTTAACGGCCAGAGTTATAGGTACGGGTCGTAGTTGGCTAGCCCACCTGTATGGAGTACAGAGAGCACTTAATAACTTGCCTAGAAGGTCCCTGGGGGGTCGTACTTCATATGAGTGCCTGTTTGGAACACGAATGTATGTTCCTGATCTAGATGGTCCTGGTGTGGAGACGGCAGATACGCCCTTTGACTTAAATGATCGTGTCACTGTTTTGCAGGATTTACAACAATTCCGTGAAGATAACTCTTCTGCAAGTGCTGCCTCCACAGGAATTAAGGATGAGCCAGTAACGCCTACTGGTTGGATACCCAGGATTGGGGATCTTGTGCGTGAAAAGGTCGCAGTTAAGAAAGAATTTGGTCCTTCTTATCGAGCACCAGTCCCCGTATTAGGGGTTAGCGGCACGAGGACTGTAATTTTACCGCCGCTGCACGGGGCCAAAGGAAATCGCTTTGTTTCCATTGATAATGTCAAGTTACAACATGTGGCCGATTCTGCACAGCAGACCAAGAGGGACACCCAGTAGTTCTGGAATCCCTCTCACTACTGGGGAAGAAGTCCCGCTGCAGGTGATTTGCACTGATACTGTTTCCTCTCCGAGGTTGGGGAGAGTGGAAGCTGATCTTGCGATTGTTCCACAGACGACGATTAATTTGGAATCTTTTGATCAAGTTGGTGTACGTTCTACTGATATATCTGAACATGTGGTTTATAGCGTGCCAAGGCGAGAGCCACCATCTGCTTCTTTGTTCACGGTTGCACCTTTTGCACGAACTGCCTCTGGCTGCTTCAACGACACTGATGATACCGTGTCTGACTCCACGTCCTCTCTATCTTCAGCCCGCGGTCCACGTAAGCTGCTGTGTTGGCTTAAACACACATATTTTGTTTTTCCTTGGAACTATTTGTGGCTTTTTATGACTGTAATGACTATTTTCTTGATGGTTGGGATTTGTGGTTACCTTTTTTTTGGTAATACATGGTCATTTTCTTCCTGAACGATCTGACATTGAGCACGTGGAGACGGTGTTGAAACCACATTTTTCGTCTCATATGGTTCGAAGAGACTTGTCCTATGTGAACATTTCTGCAATACCGATTCCGGATGGGATTGTGTGGGATAAAGTGATGTTTGATATATATGGTCCCACTGAATTGATTCAAATACCGTATGTTCTCAAGTTATCAATGAATGATATCGTTATACCAGGCATTGTTTCTGATGATTCGGATGTGAAGACAGTAGATTCTATGCTGACAGAATGACAATATTATACTGTCTATGACGATGAAGATGCTTACCTATTTAGAGATAATCATGGTGACATGTTTTGCTACAATTATTATGGACACCACTTTATTCATAAAGCGAATAGCCCTAAATCGATATTTGAATATGTGCAATGGGAACATTGCCCGACTCCTCCACAGGGGAGTTCTAAAACATATTATGATAAATTTGCATATTTTTCTGGGCATAATCAACAGAATGCTAAGTCTTACTATTTTAAAGTTACTCCGTATGCTAATAAGCAAATGTTGTTGACCGATACTAAATTACTGTATTCAAATTTGTTTGTATCTAAACTTTCGGTTGAGGGGTATGAATATTGGTCCAAGACTGTTGACTTAAAAAGTGTCTGGGGAACGAAAAATTTGCAAATGCGAGGCAGGGACACTTTATTTAGGGCATGTATTATTCCTGTCCAAATGATTTTCCTCAATGACACTGTGCAACAGACTAGTTGTTTGGGCTTAGCAACGATTGGGAATTTGAATTTGCCTGGTATTCCTGTCCCTTCCAAATGGAACAATTGGCAGCGATATGTTAATGCCACATTTAGTGAGCTTACACACTGGGTCCAGAATGGTACGCTTAACACTTCATTGATACATCCGGGCGGGTGGTTATTATGGCCCATAGACACTAATGGGTGTCATCAGCGTTTTGTGACCTCTTCAGGGGGGTTCAGGACTAGTAGGGCAGACCCTCGCTACATATCACCAGAACATGCTGATATCATTACTACGTACAGCGTGGGGAAGCTTTGTCAGCAATGGTTGAAATCATCCACACTGGATGCTGTTAAGTCACATCTCACGTTACTGTCTAATGATACTGACTTACAAGATTTTTTGTCAGGACCACGAATGCCATGGAAGAAGTGTTTTCTATATGGGGTATATAATGAAATTTGGAAACTTTCACAACAGGAGGCAGCGGCCCGGTTGAGACAAATTGATCAGGAAAATTTGATACAGGCTTTGTCTGTTGTGGATAATGGGATGCATACCCTTTCAGACCGTGTTTATACAATTGACAACATCGTTTCCTCTGCTATAGACATTATTAAATCGGATATGTCTTCTTTATATCATGGGCAGAGTCAGACGCGGTCCATCATGCAGCTGGGTTGGACTCTTCAGACCTTGAAGGCAGGTCACGTTCCATGGCAGCACATTCGTGCCAGGGAGATTTTTATTTCCTTTAATTTGACTCGTCAACAACAGTTGATGGCTAAAAAGGAAGCGACATATGTTATGTTAAATATTGAAAAATTGGAAAAACTGCTTTTTACGGTTGCTGACATCCCGTCAGCTGAGTGGTTGATTCATGGGGTTATTAATCTGCCTATCTCCACTCTGCAATTTACTTCTTGTTTAAAGCACATTCCGGTGGGTAGATATGAACGGTTGGGAGACAGTTACATACATGAGGTGTGGGAGCTTCCCTTTCGATACAGATGTATTAATGGTTTGAGGGAGGTTTTTCCTAGCGGTAGCGAATGCGAAACTTCTGTCAGCCATTCCATGGTTTGTAAACAGCTGTCCTTGCACGGGGCATGTAATGCCTCGATTGCTAACTTAGCTTGTTATCTGAAGGGAGTTCCCGTCCCAGTAATTAAAAACACTTTCCAGGTGCTTTCAAACGGCAGTTACGTCCTTCTTGACAATGAACCCTGTTGTGGCATGCGTGCTGGAATAGTTTACGTAGTTGTTGTCAACAAGGCCGTTACGTGCTGCGGGAATGTGTTGTTTCCCCCAACTCAAATTAGGGAGGTAGCGGACATCTGGCTCATATTGCTACTTCCAAGGTGAATTTCGACAAGTTGAGTCGACTGAAAGCTCTATTGTTTCAAAAGCATGTGGCCCTTACATCTGCTAGCGAGACCTACGCACTTCAGGTGGCAAGGTCATCAGCGGAAATACAGTCCCTTTTAAATACTAACTTTCCGAGTCACTTTGGTGAACTCGTGGGACGTATACTTAATGCGTCCAGCACTGCTGGAATTGCACATTTTTTCAAAGCCGTTGGTGTTGGTTTTGCTCATACCTTCTCTTCCATATTCGGGTTAATACCTTCGGCTATTCATTCTATTTTCGGAAGCATTTTTGGGGGATTTCCGATTACTTTGGCTTTGTTGGCTGGTGTTTTGCTGTTGCTGCTGTTCTTCCGCAATGGCTGTCCCACCGCAACGAGATCCCATATTGGTGCTCCCGTCAGCGCAGCTGTGTCGTGAACGCATGATGCAGCATTTTGGAGCAACACTCCTGGGACAATTGGAGTGTGACTGGTCTCTGTCATTCCGACCGGTTTTGGATTGTGTGCAGCCCGTGTTTCGGTGCCTTTGGTGCTCGTTTGAACATGCACTGTCTCTCTGTCTCTCACTGCAGCGCCCCCCAGTGGTCGATACTGATCTGTTGATGTTCCCGATTAGGGCTCATTCCCAGACTTGTGCACTACGGTTGCGTTTGCTTCGTGAGGCAGTTTATGAGATTCCCTTCCTGGAGGAAGATGGTATTGTCTCATTCATAGGCCCTGCACGGGGTGCCGCCCTGGATGGTTTTGGGGCTCTGTGCTTTAGTCAAGGATACAGTCTGGTACATTGCCGATAGACGTGGTAGGAGTTTAGTCTTTGGCATTCTTGCGTAGGGACATTTTGTGATCACACTGACATGTTAGTTATAAAAACACTTCCTTGTCCCAATACACGCAAGAGGGAGATTCCGACCAGGGAACCACAACTAGACGCTGACTGCCTCGTTGCAGATGCTGAACCAGATCACAGGCCTTTGCTCAGGTATGAGGGCTGATGTCTCCCCAGGGATTCAGAAAGGTAAGTTAGAAGCTTAACATGGTGTGCTTGAAAAAGAACTAGCTAAGGGAGAGTAGAAATTGTTAAACACCATGATAGCGTTGTTCTTATGTTTTACTCTCCTCGTGACTATTTCAATCCTACTGTGTTATATGGTTCTGGTTATTGCGGCTCACGCCTTAATATCTAAAATGCAGTCGTTTTATTAAAACATTATATAAAACTTACACTGCCTTTGTCATTTGTATATGAGATCATACTGTAAATGAGAGAGTTGGTTTGGATCTGAGTGACCACGACTTCCCTGAGAAGTTACAAAGATGTCATGCGCTCGGCTGCCTAATTATCTCTTCCCTTTTGGAGAAATGAGGCACTGCTAGTTAGCCGGAGCAAAACCGGATTTAGGGTGACAGAGTTCCTTCCAAGTGGGTCCGACTCAGTCCCCCACACCGTGAACGATCCTGCTACCTAGAAATCCAGTCTCATTTAGGATGAGAGCCCACGCAACAGAATCACCTTTGGAGACACAGGGAAAAACCACGCCACTATGGACCAATGATTTTCTACGTCGTGCTTGTAGGAGGCTGGACTGGCTTGTAGTGAGTACCTAGGGGTACTTGCACCTTGCACCAGGCCCAGTTATCCCTTATTAGTGTATAGGGTGTCTAGCAGCTTAGGCTGATAGATAATGGTAGCTTAGCAGAGCAGCTTAGGCTGAACTAGGAGACGAGTGAAGCTCCTACAGTACCACTAGTGCCATATGCACAATATCATAAGAAAACCCAATACACAGATATACTAAAAATAAAGGTACTTTATTTTTATGAGAATATGCCAAAAGTATCTCAGTGAGTACCCTCACTATGAGGATAGCAAATATACACAAGATATATGTACACAATACCAAAATATGCAGTAATAGTATTAGAAAACAGTGCAAACAATGTATAGTTACAATAGGATGCAATGGGGACACATAGGGATAGGGGCAACACAAAGCATATACTCCAAAAGTGGAATGCGAAGCACAAATGGACCCCAATCCTATGTGACCTTGTAGAGGGTCGCTGGGACTATTAGAAAATAGTAAGGGTTAGAAAAATAGCCCACCCCAAGACCCTGAAAAGTGAGTGCAAAGTGCACTAAAGTTCCCCAAAGGACATAGAAGTCGTGATAGGGGAATTCTGCAGGAAAGACACAAACCAGCAATGCAACAAAGATGGATTTCCAGTCGAGGGTACCTGTGGAACAAGGGGACCAAGTCCAAAAGTCACAAGCAAGTCGGAGATGGGCAGATGCCCAGGAAATGCCAGCTGTGGGTGCAAAGAAGCTGCTACTGGACAGTAGAAGCTGAGGTTTCTGCAGGAACGACAAGGGCTAGGAACTTCCCCTTTGGAGGACGGATCCCTCACGCCGTGGAGAGTCGTGCAAAAGTGTTTTCCTGACGAAAGACTGCCAACAAGCCTTGCTCGCTGCAAATCGTGCGGTTAGGGTTTTTGGATGCTGCTGTGGCCCAGAAGGGACCAGGATGTCGCCAATTGCGTCTGGGGACAGAGGGGGCATCGAGCAAGACAAGGAGTCCTCTCAGCAGCAGGTAGCACCCGCAGAAGTGCCAGAAACAGGCACTACAAAGATGCGTGAAACAGTGCTCACCACAAGTCGCACAAAGGAGTCCCACGTCGCCGGAGGACAACTTAGGAGGTCGTGCAATGCAGGTTAGAGTGCCGTCGACCCAGGCTGGACTGTGCACAAAGGATTTCCGCCGGAAGTGCACGGAGGCCGGAGTAGCTGCAAAAGTTGCGGTTCCCAGCAATGCAGTCTGGCGTGGGGAGGCAAGGACTTACCTCCACCAAACTTGGACTGAAGAGTCACTGGACTGTGGGAGTCACTTGGACAGAGTTGCTGGATTCAAGGGACCTCGCTCGTTGTGCTGAGAGGAGACCCAGGGTACCGGTGATGCAGTTCTTTGGTGCCTGCGGTTGCAGGGGAACAATTCCATCGACCCACAGGAGATTTCTTCTGAGCTTCTAGTGCAGAGAGGAGGCAGACTACCCCCACAGCATGCACCACCAGGAAAACAGTCGAGAAGGCGGCAGGATCAGCGTTACAGAGCTGCAGTAGTCGTCTTCGCTACTTTGTTGCAGTTTTGCAGGCTTCCAGCGCGGTCAGCAGTCGATTCCTTGGCAGAAGGTGAAGAGAGAGATGCAGAGGAACTCGAATGAGCTCTTGCATTCGTTATCTCAGGAATCCCAAGAGACAGAGACCCTAAATAGCCAGAAAAGAGGGTTTGGCTACCTAGGAGAGAGGATAGGCTAGCAACACCTGAAGGAGCCTATCAGAAGGAGTCTCTGACGTCACCTGATGGCACTGGCCACTCAGAGCAGTCCAGTGTGCCAGCAGCACCTCTGTTTCCAAGATGGCAGAGGTCTGGATCACACTGGAGGAGCTCTGGGCACCTCCCAGGGGAGGTACAGGTCAGGGGAGTGGTCACTCCCCTTTCCTTTGTCCAGTTTCACGCCAGAGCAGGGCTAAGGGGTCCCTGAACCGGTGTAGACTGGCTTATGCAGAAATGGGCACAATGTGTGCCCATGAAAGCATTTCCAGAGGCTGGGGGAGGCTACTCCTCCCCTGCCTTCACACCATTTTCCAAAGGGAGAGGGTGTAACACCCTCTCTCAGAGGAAGTCCTTTGTTCTGCCATCCTGGGCCAGGCCTGGCTGGACCCCAGGAGGGCAGAAGTCTGTCTGAGGGGTTGGCAGCAGCTGCAGTGAAACCCCGGGAAAGGCAGTTTGGCAGTACCAGGGTCTGTGCTACAGACCACTGGGATCATGGGATTGTGCCAACTATGCCAGGATGATCATAGACATGTTACATGGCCATATTCGGAGTTACCATTGTGAAGCTACATATAAGTAGTGACCTATTTGTAGTGCACACGTGTAATGGTGTCCCCGCACTCACAAAGTCCGGGGAATTGGCCCTGAACAATGTGGGGGCACCTTGGCTAGTGCCCACACACTAAGGGGGTCATTCTGACCCCCGCAGGCGGCGGGAGCCGCCCGCCTGGAGGGAGCCGCCATATGGCCGCTCCGCGGTCGAAAGACCGCGGAGGCCATTCTGCCTTTCCCGCTGGGCTGGCCAGCGGGAAACCCCTCCCCACGAGGAAGCCGGCTCCGAATGGAGCTGGCAGAGTGGGTATGTGCGACGGATGCAGTGGCACCCGTCGCGTATTTCAGTGTCTGCAAAGCAGACACTGAAATACAAAGTGGGGCCCTTTTACGGGGGCCCCTGCAGTGCCCATGCCATTGGCATGGGCACTGCAGGGGCCCCCAGGGGCCCCACGACACCCCTCACCGCCATCCTGTTCCTGGCGGTCGGAGCCGCCAGGAACAGGATGGCGGTGAGGGGGTCGGAATCCCCCATGGCGGCGCAGCAAGCTGCGCCGCCACGGGGGATTCCCAGGGCAGCGGAAAACTGGCGGGAGACCGCTGGTTTTCCTGGTCTGACCGCGGCCAAACCGCTGCGGTCAGAATGCCCTGCGGGGCACCGCCAGCCTGTTGGCGGTGCTCCCGCATCCCCGGCCCCGGCGGTCATGACCCCCTAAGTAACTTTGCACCTAACCTTTACCAGGTAAAGGTTAGACATATAGGTGACTTATAAGTTACTTAAGTGCAGTGTAAAATGGCTGTGAAATAACGTGGACGTTATTTCACTCAGGCTGCAGTGGCAGGCCTGTGTAAGAATGGTCAGAGCTCCCTATGGGTGGCAAAAGAAATGCTGCAGCCCATAGGGATCTCCTGGAACCCCAATACTCTGGGTACTTCAGTACCATATACTAGGGAATTATAAGGGTGTTCCAGTAAGCCAATGTAAATTGGTAAAATTGGTCACTAGCCTGCTGGTGACAATTTGAAAGAAATGAGAGAGCATAACCACTGAGGTTCTGATTAGCAGAGCCTCAGTGAGACAGTTAGTCATAACACAGGTAACACATTCAGGCACACTTATGAGCACTGGGGCCCTGACTAGCAGGGTCCCAGTGACACATACAACTAAAACAACATATATACAGTGAAAAATGGGGGTAACATGCCAGGCAAGATGGTACTTTCCTACAGTGCTCCACCACGAACACCAACGACGGCGAAGACAACCACAGTGAGTACAGATACCTAACACACGGGAGAGAGGGAGGAAATGGTTCTCTTCAGGAGCCTCCATGTAACTGGGGATCCCTGTGCTACTCACCCAAGAAGGTTTGCCAGATAATCGTGCAATGCTGCATTTTGCACAACCTTGCCTTGAGATGCCATGTGCCCTTTCTGCATGAGGAGGAGGCTAGAGATGGCCATGTGGCAGCAGTGGACCCTGTAGACAGTGAGGATGAGGAGGAGGACAACAGAACTGCAGTGATTCAACAATACTTCCAATAACACACAGGTAAGGCAGTGTTACTTCACATTTCATTGGCATAATATGGGTTATCTTTGGCATGCTGTTATTTCCCACTTCTATGCCCACTCAATGCACCCTTTGGTAAATATTTTTGCAGATTTTGGTGCCCCACTATCACTCCTGGTGTGATCACTGCAGCCAACAACAGGTCTTTCCTATGTGAACATTACTGTACAGTTGAATTGCAATGTTTGAACCTGGTTAATCAAATACTACTTAAATAAGTTTGACATACTCCATGCTTGTATTTTTTGAAGGGGTGTTTATTAAAGTGCTAAGAAGAAGAGGGGCAAGTGCATTGGGATGGGGTGATGATGGAGGAAAGTCCAGGGTATTGTTCCAGTCTATTTGGTGCACAGGTGCATTGTCCAAGGTGACATTGGAAGGGGAGCAATGACAGTTCAAGCTGCACAGGGTGACAGAGCGGGACACAAGGGTGACAATCAGGAGAGTCTAATTTCCTGGTGGGGGTCTTGGCAATAGTCTCTGGCTTCTGCCTGGATCGCAGGGAACGTTTGTGGGGTGGTTGACCTTCTGCAAGGAGAGGGGTACTGGTTGCCTGTTGGTCTTGTGGTGGGGCCTCCTGTCCACTTGTGGCAGTGGAGGTGGATGGCAGTTCAGATGTCTGGCTAGTGGCAGGGGCCTGCAATTATGAGACTGCCTCCCTCATAATGTTGGCTATGTCTGCCAGCACCGCTGCTATGGAGACCAGGGTGGTGTTGATGGCCTGCAAGTCCTCCCTGATCCCCTGGTACTGTCCCTCCTGTAGCCACCTGTTCTCCTGCACGTTGTCCAGGATCTGGCCCAGCGTATCCTGGGAATGTTGGTAGGATCTCAGCAAGTGCCTCCTGGAGAGTCAGTTCCCTGGGCCTGTCCTCCCCCTGGCACACAGCCCTCCTCTCAGTTTCCCTGTTGTCCTGTGCCTCTGTCCTCTGAACCGTGTCTCAGGTCCCTGATTGTCTTGGGTATGATGTGTGCCCTGGGGCCACACTGCTGATTGACATGTCCTGGGAACAGAGTTATGGGTACGCTGGGTGGGTGCCGTGGTGGTGGTTCCAGATGGGGGAGGCTCTGTGGTTGTCTGTGACTGTGCTTGGGTAACCGGCTGTCCAGAGGTCCCTGATGGGCCAGGTTGGTCAATCAGATCCAGGCGACCAGAGTTGCTGTCATCACTGTGGGCCTCTTCAGTTTGAGGACTGGATAGTGCTGGCACCTCTTCGCCACTGACGTTGGCTGGGATACCTGTGGGGATGTTAATGCAGTGTTATTGTTTCTGTGTGTGACATATTGTGCATCAGTGGGTTTCCCTCTTTGTTTGTATTTGCCCTGGCAGCTTTCGCTTGTGAATGTTGGTGTATGGTGGGATGATTAGTTCTCTCTAGTGTGCATGCTTTAGTGTTAGGGGTCCATGCAGGTCTGTGAGTGGTGTCCATGCATTGGTATGGCATGCAGGGCTTGGCATTGGGATGAATGAGATTTGATGGTGAGGGGTGTGGGAGCTGGTGGAGTGATGGGAATGATGGTGAGGGTGGGGGTATGTGATGGCATGCAGGTAGGGGGGTGATAGTAGTATAGAGTTGACTTACCAGCTACTCTGGCCAGGCCCTCAGGATGCATGATTGCCAAGACTTGCTCCTCCCAATTTGATAGTTAGTCATGTTATTTATGGAGGAGTAGGTGGGGGTCTCATGGGAGCGATATGGTGTCTTGCTGCAATGGAACACACCTTCCCCCGTAGGTCATTCCACCTCTTCCTGATGTCGTCCCTTGTTCTGGGGTGCTGTCCCACGGCATTGAGCCTGTCCATGATCCTCCACCATAACTCCATCTTCCTAGCAATGGATATCTGCTGCACCTGTGCTCCAAATAGCTGAGGCTCTACTTAGATGATTTCCTCCACCATGACCCTTAGCTCCTCTTCTGAGAATCTGGGGTGTCGTTGTGGTGCCATGGGTGTTGTGTGAGTTATGTAGGTAAGGGTGTGTAGGTTGATGTGTTGGGGTGTGTGATGTGGGGTGCGTGGGTAGTGTATAAGTGTAGGTGGTGTGTGGCTCTGATTTTGTCTGTAGTTGTGGTGTCTGTCTCGTGTCAATAGTTTGTATTCGTAAGGGGTTGTGGGCAATGTGCGTGTGTGTTTTATAGTGGTGTGGGTGTGGTGTGTGTATGGATGTCAGGTGTGTGTTATTTAAATTGACCAATGTAGTGTTGTTTTGTATTCGTGTGTGTATTTTGAGCGCAGCAGTATGTACTGTCAATGGTTTACCGCCATTGACTGTCCGCCCTGGTGATTCGTGGGTCATAATGGGGTGGGCGTAGTTCTGTTGGCGTAACGGTGTGGGCTTTGATACAGCCAGTTTATCACTGACCTTTGGTGTGGCAGACTTATGTCTGTGGCTGTATAGTGACACATTGGTGTGTGTGTGTGTCATAATATGGTGAACGGATATCTGCTGCAGCAGCAGTATGATGGTGGCAATCAGCATGGCGGTAAGTGGGATTACCTCCAATGTCACAATGAGGGCCATACTATCTAATCCTAAACAAATATTTTTTTTGTACATGTAATCATATTTTCTTTCTATTTTTTTTATTAAAATCACAATTGCCCCAACATTACACAAAAACTAACATGTAATAATATGAAAACCCACCCCCAAACCCACTTATCCCACCTAAACAACTAACCTAATCTAACCTATCACTAACCCCCTAAAATCCACTACAAACTATAAGGAATGAGAAGGGAGGGGACTGAATTGGGGGTGAACTGGAGGCATCAGTGTAGAGGTTGGCCCTTGAGTGTCCTCTTGATGGCCTTCAGTCTCTCTGTGTTGCGGTTTACCTCCTTCTTTTGGCTGACCAGCTTCTTGACCTGTTTCATGTCCCTCTGTAGCTGCTTTATTGCCGACATGTCCATTGCAGCAGATGTGGTGGGCTGTGGTGCCGATGTAGAGGGTGTTGTGGGTGGGGCAAAAGTGACGATGGAGGCTTTGGCCCCCTTTGTAGCTGTGGTGCTCAGTCCACTCTCTGTGGGCAGTACGGTTCCCCCTGGCTGAATGCCTGCCATTCCCCAGTGGTTCACTCCTTTAGATAGCGTCATGCCATCCTGCAGTACCCAGACTCCTCATCCAATATGTGTCAATAGCGCACTGCCCTCCTCTTGGAACGCCCAGAGTTCTGCACTGTCCATGTTGGCAGCTGTTAAACTGAGACAGGCAACCATCAGTGTCAGCATTTTGTGATGTATGTACAGATGATACTCTAACACTCAGCCTCGATTTGCACATGCACTCCGAATCACATTCCAGATAATACAATGTCCCTGATGAATGTAACGGCAACTCTGCCTACCCATCATGTCATTGACACCAAAGTGATGCACAACAAGAATTGGAACCAAAAAAACTATTCTGTGCATTGATTTAGTGCAATGTGTCACAATGCAAAGGCAGCAACAACTTCACATGGGCCAGGCCCACTAATCTTCATCATCTGAGTCAACTTTAAACCACACCAGTAACTAGTAGATGTCATTGGGAGTATGGTATGCAGTTGCTAATCATAAGGGGTCAGTGTTGATTGGGCCACCTGCAATCCTGATTGAGGTGACTGTCATCTACACTGTGACTATCACATCTACCTACATATATGTTGTTCACCTACCCCTGAGCCTCAGGGGGGATGGGCATGCAATCCATCATCACAACTGTCAAGGTCAACCAAAAAGGCATGTCCACTTATACATGGAGTTAGGGAGTGGACCACATGTGAGGAGGGCTGCCACCTAGGAAGCATGTATCCATAGGTCATTCACATCTACATTCATGTGTCCAGGTGTGGACGCCCATCAACACCTGATCTGCCAATACAATTCCCTAAACACCCACATTGATGCCACCACAAGTCTGGCATTGACCTGCATGCATGCCTATTACGTACCACATAAGTGTCACGTAAATGGAGTACAACTTATGGGGCACCATGCTGGGGGACAGTTACCCACCAAGTCCTACATGTACATTACAATACAGGGATGCACCAATTTGTGTGGAAAACTGGTGCATCACTGTGTTGGGAGAATGACGGTATGACCCATTGCCAATATACTGACAGTGGTACACTTCCAAGTCACATGTGTGGCTACTAATCACCTTGTTCACATGACTTCCAAGATATGACTCTCTGCTTGTGAATGGGTAACCCTTGCAAGGGACACAATGTCACCATCCAGCCTTCTTTGAAATCTGATCACGAGACAGCTCATCAGATCTAGCATTGAGTGAAACACACAAGAGTCACTCACACAACAGCTGCAATCACTACAAGGGACAGACATTGTCACACTTACTGGATACATCTGGATCCTGTAATGTTGCCACTTCTCCAATGGTGTTGGGGGCAGGTCATGGATGGAAAAATATGCTCGGTGTCATATCTCTGTCACTACGAGTGGACAACATATCACAGTGTGTACCATTTTAGATGAGTGAGCTAGTGTTCCTGCTTGAAGACAGTACAACAGACATACCACTACAAACTCACATTGACACTGACACTCCGGTGATTGAGAGCCACACATCTGCACACATGGACTGGGCCTAAGACTCACGTGGTGCTCTACCCCACAACAACCATAGGTGGCCAATCCATTTAAGCTGGTACTCCATGGCATGATTTGTATTTGGGTAAAAAATCAATGGCACTTCCCTGGTGCACTGCAATACCAGTGACTCAGGGGGTGTGGCTTGTGCATCAAGGCACACATCAAGGCACACTGAGTAACTGTTTGATGAAAATGGGGCTCAATTTTTTGTCTGCAATTATCATGCGTTTAGTGGTCCATGACTGAGGTGGCACAGTTGTATGATGGTAAAAAATGCCCAATTGCCAGTGTACCCTAAGGCAGCTATGCCCCCTTTGCCAACATAATGGCAGGGATCATGTGTGTGTAATGATGACAATGTAGCGCTAAACATGGATTGCCCACTTTGCCGTCAGGATCCAGTGAAATATGGCATGCTGCTGGTGTCTTGCCTTATCATCATTGACAGAATTCAGGGGCACAATTGTTGCCATGGCCCCTGAAATGTGTGACTAAGTTTTAGTCGGACATGACTCAACAAACCTCTGACCTGCATTGTTAACATGCATAGACATGTGGACTCCATCTCAGTACTGGGACACTAAGACTTCGTTCTGGTTGCATTCAACCTGTCCACAAGCATTGCATGCAGCACGCCAACACATCTGCTACTGTCACTCAGGAGCATTCTACTGTACACATATGCCAATAGGATATTCACCAACAGGGCCACTGATCCCCACACCCAGGTGGTCCAGCAGATCATGCTCTCTAGCCACCAGGTCAGCCCAGGGATGCTTTAGATGGTGCTCATTATGGCTGGTATGGTACACCCTCTTCAGGTGGTGGAGCACCTTGCCCCACCGCAGCCAACTTGCCTTCGTCTGATACCCCTGTATTACCCTGCCCCCCATCTCGAGCAGCATGGGTAAGAAGTGGCACACCAGCCAAACACAACAAATAAATGACAATAAAGGGAACTTACAGCCCAAACTTATGAACCCCAACTAACCCAACTAATCCAATAACCAGACAGAAACCCCACAGTACAAGTACAAAGTTGAATACAGTAAACTACAGAAAATCACAGACACTGGTACAAGTAACAATCAGATTTCACAAAAGCCACAACAAGAAAGACACCACAAGATACAATAATTGCCTACAACACACCAGCAACACCAAGACACAGCCACTCAGTCAACAAATGCACAGACTGTGCAGTGAAAGTGCAAGTACACCAACTGTACCGTGCCTATAAACAGGATTTCCTATTACATCACTTCTAGTCCCCTTGTGACATGTTTTACGTCATGCATGTATTTTTTTAACACATAAGATGTTTGCATAAATATTTTCAATGCATTATCTACGTGTGTGGCAATATACAAAGTATTACCTGTAGACTTCGATTTCACAGGATATCCACATGAGTGTAGTGCGAGGGTGGAATTCACTCTAAGGGCCCATGTAGTGGTAGTTTGTGTTTGCGGGTCTTTTCGAAGCATTAGCGTCAACATTTTTGACTCTATCTCTGATTGCGTGATTTTGTTCTATTCACCATGGATGCAGAATGTATCAACATGAAAATGGGATGGAATGGGCTGCAGTGTGTAATATTGTGTATGGCCACATGTGGTAGAGCATGCAAGTTTGTTAGTTGGGTGTGTATGGTCTGTTACAACGATGTGTGTGTTTCTGAATGAACAGTATGCAATACCTTGGACGTCATGCATATGTATGAATGTGTGCCAACTGTGTATCCACATTTGATAGCAGTCAGTGATCTACAACAGTCATGGTATGTGTTTGTGAAATGTGTTGACTCATGTGATGTGTGTAGTTGCTTGACTTAGAGGACATTACATTTCAGACGCCAAGCACAACTCAGGCATTATTGATGATGGTTGATGAGTGCTATGTAGGATATGTTACCCCTCAGATGTCTCTAGTTGTTGGTTATGAGTTCATGGTGACTTGTGTGTGGACAACACAAATGTCTGACATGTGCACATATTTGGTACGTAATGTGTTTGACACACTGTGCCTAAATTCCACCCATAAAATGTTTTGTACATGTCAGTTTGACTCATTACAATTAGCTATGTTACTTGTGTTGCTATGGTGGAGCTGCTGCCCTAGCTGCATGTGTTCACATAATTTCAGAGGTGCATTCCTCAGTCCAAGTGTGTGGGCATGTGTACCCTGTGTCAGGGTTGGGCTCCATGGCAGTGGCAGGACTGATTTCCAGAGATGGACTACACAGGGCAAGTTATGTGAACATTGCTTGTCATACCTGGGACAATCATGCTATCCATTGTCAGAAATGATGCCCCCTTATCATACAAGCTCCTTGCAGATATTGCAAATGTCACACTCAGTAATGCCAGGGGTCTGTTCATACATTCCCGTCTTTCTGATATTTCACATCTACTGCCCCATGTATGGGCCCTTGTTTACCTTATAATTGGAGATGTCATAGCTGTGTGTCATGTGCTACAATTGAACATGTTGGCAACGTGGATGTGACTTATATGTTGTGGTCCATTAATTGTGTCCTTCATTTGTGACATTCAAGTGATGAGTCTATTTGTTATGTGTGTGATGGGTGCTATACAATCATTAGCATCACATGTGATGTTACATGAGAAGTTGTCAGATTTCTATTTGTGACATGCTCCCTGAGGTAATACTCACATTTCTAATGTGCATATGATGGAGAATAAAGACACCTGAACAGGATTGTGTAATCAAGTAAGCTGTTTATTTACATATCTGTCAAGGTGAGTCCCTTCTCATTTAGATTCAGCCAAAAGTCTTTATTGATAAATAGCATCCACCAAAATACACCACTGGCTCCTTCTTCTCTGCTCCTTCACCAACTAAAGAATTCTAAGATTCTAAAGAATCTTGTCGCCCCCCGCATTCTAATCCCTGACATCATCAGTCAGAGATCTTAAACCACAACGCATCTCTCCTCTTTCAACAACCAACAAATTCACGTTAACTTAACTTCTACTACAAATAAAATTTTAAGAACAGGAAAAAAAGGAAGGAAAAGAAAAAAAACCCATAATGAAATAAACTGAATAACAACAAAAGATAACATACATTATATATAAATAGAATTAATACAATTCTAGAGATTATTAAAACAGTTAGTAGTGAATATGCTATTATACATTACGTTACCACCTGAAATTACTTAATTTACTAAATCTTTCAAATGTCTAGTAAGTATCTTCTTTCTTATGCTTCTCCTAATCTCCCCACTACCATCAGACTCACAATCATTTTGCTCTTTGCACATGTTCTCAATAGTCGATTCTTCATTTACACATTTGGCTAAACGTGAAATACTCCACACATCACCTCCTTCTAGGACCACTACATTTTTTTGACTTGTACAATCTTCCTTGGTCCCATAAATTTGGATTCACCCTTTTGTGTCCAGATAGGTTTATTTATATATACCAAATCACATAAATGCCAAACTCTTTGGTGTGCACTATGTCTGTCATCAAATACCTTTTTATACTTGGCTTGGTTTGCAATTACTTTATAACGGATGGGCCCCACATTTTCTAATGACTCCTCACATTTTCCTCCAGGCCACAACCATAATGGATTTAATTTAGAACCTGCCATTCTACCTCGTAAGACTCTAAAAGGAGACATACCAGTCACAGCATTTGGAGAGTTTCTATGAGCCCACCATTTTTCTCTGAGAACAGTTTTCAAAGGTAGTCTATTATCAAGGGCAGTCTGCACACTAGCTCTCACTAATTGATTCATCTTCTCAAACAGACCATTTGCCAGAAGAAAATATAGTGCAGTGCGAAAATGGGAAATGGCTTAATTGTTAAGAAAGTTATTCATCTCTAACGAAGTGAACTGTCCACCATTATCAGTGATTATCACCTTAGGAATACCCTCACACGCAAAAATATCAGTTAAAAACTCTATAACAACCTTGGTGGTGATTGACCTTACACAACTGGCAGTGACCCACTTAGAAGTATAATCAACCAATACAATAATAAATCTTTCATTAAGGCTTCAAACGGTCCAATCAGATCCATCCCCAATTTGTGGCAAGGTTCATCTGGAATAGAGACAGGAACTAAAGGAGCAATCCTCACACTTTTTTTTTTTACATTGTATGCAATTTTTGACAAGTGCTTTTACCTGTCTATCTCAACCAGGCCACTAGTAACGTTCTCTGACACTTGCCTTAGTCACGTTTCTACCTAAATGTCCCTAATGAGCCAAGTTGATTAACTTTTCATATAATCCTGCTAGTGGACCTAGTCTATCACACCTATAGAAATTGCCCTCAACAATACTTAACTCATCTTTGACATTCCAAAATGCCCTAGTACCTTCTGAACAACCACTTAAACAGGGCCAACCTTTCACCACATATTCAGAGACCAACTTACGAACAGCGTCCTTCTCACACTCTAAATATCATTCTTCTTTATCAATAGCTGATTCTTTGACCCACAATATTGGAACTTGGTCGTCTGAAATGTGATCCGCCAAAGGCAAACCGGAAAGAAAATCAGTTGGAACATTTTTCTTCCCAGGCAAATACTCAACCTGAAAATTATATTCCATCAAGTTTTCTGCCCAACATTTGATACACGGAGTTGTGTTTTCAATACTTTGGCAAGCAAACATCTGATCCAAAGGCCTAAGATCCCTTCTAAGCACAAATGGTAAACCCCATAGACAGTACCTAAAATGATTTATAGCTCAATTGGATGCCAGGGCCTCACGCTCTATGACAAAATAACGTTCTTCTGACTCCTTAAGTGAACAAGACACAAAAGCTACAACTCTTTCTTCACCATCCACGATCTGTGAAAGGACTGCACCAAGTCCCTTCAGGCTTCCATCAGTGGACAACAAGGTTTTTCTTTTAGTATCAAAATGACCCAAAGTGGGTATTTCTCCAATCCTGGTTTTTACAAAATTAAAGGCTTTGTCACATTCCGAAGGCCACTCAAAGCTCAAATCCTTTTTTAGCATAACCCTTAAGGATTATACCACACTCGCAAAATTCTTAATGAATTTTGAATAGTATTCACCAAGATCTAGGAATTATCATACCTGATCCTTGTCTGAAGGTGTAGGCATTGATATAATTGACTTGACCAATTCTAGTTTAGGTTTAATACCATCACATGAGATAGTGTGACCCAAGTATGAAACTGTTCCAACCCTGAATTTACAATTTTCTTTCTTCAAAGTCAACCTCCGCAACACTGCTCTTAAAGCTATGTCATGTTAATCTTCATCCTCACCATAGACAAGCATATCATCTTGGAAAAACAGTACAGAATCCAGACCCTTGAGTACTTCCTTCATTACTCTTTGGAAACATGCAGCAGCCAAAGCTAGTCCAAATGGCATCCTAACAAACCTGAATGCTCCCAAAGGCGTGACAAAAGATGTAAGGTGTCTTGAGTCTTCATGGAGTAAAATTTGATGATATGCTGCTGACAAATCCTTCCCCTAAATACTTTGGCCTGCGAAAGCATCGTCAAAGTTTCATTAATATTGGTTAGTGGTTGACGATCCACCCATATACACTGGTTGAGACCCCTCAAATCCACACACATTCTTATTTTTGATCCATTATCCTTAGAAACTAAAACAATAGGAACTAACCATTCTGAGGCCTCAATTTCTTCAATAACTCCAAACCCAATAACGTGTTAAGTTCATCTTGCAGTGGGTTTAACATCAAGTATGGTACTTTCCTTACTTTATGCACTACTGGTTTAGCACTAGATTTCAGAATAGTCTTATGTTTAAAATCTATCAGTAACCCAAGTTTATCACTGAACACTTCAGGAAATTCATTCACAATATCAGTATAATTTCCTACATGTGATACGGAGAGGACTTGATCAGGTGAGTTCGGATTGAGAATAATACCTAAATCCCTATGGTGTCTCCAACCCAACAGATTGTTCCTCATTTAGCTACATAAACCTTTCCTACTGTTTCTCACCCTTTAAATTGTATTGCCATGAAAGAGTAACCAAATAAGTCAATCTTCTGTCCACCATAACCTATGGGGTCAATGTCAGGTGGAGATAATTCAATTTTGTCACCTCCAAAAATTATCTGCCAGTTCTTATTACCAATCAAAGTGAAAGGAGATCCTGAATCTGCAAGAAGAGGAACAATTTTCCCATCAACCTCAATGTCACATTTCGGCATAACCAGTTTGGTACCATCATCTCCTGTGATATGTTGGTTACCAAGACAGTTCACATTCAATATCATGGGGGTCATTCTGACCCCGGCGGTTCTAGACCGCCGGGACCAGGGTCGGCGGGAGCTCCGCCAACAGGCTGGCGGTGCCCCGCAGGGCATTCTGACCGCGGCGGTTCAGCCGCGGTCAGAAGAGGAAAACCGGCGTTCTCCCGCCGGTTTTCCGCTGCCCTTCTGAATCCTCCATGGCGGCGCAGCTCGCTGCGCCGCCATGGGGATTCAGACACCCCATAACAGGATGGCGGTATGGGGTGTCGTGGGGCCCCTGGGGGCCCCTGCAGTGCCCATGCCAATGGCATGGGCACTGCAGGGGCCCCCGTAAGCGAGCCCCACTTTGAATTTCACTGTCTGCATAGCAGACAGTGAAATTCGCGACGGATGCAACTGCACCCGTCGCACCTTCCCACTCCGCCGGCTCAATTCTGAGCCGGCGTCCTCGTGGGAAGGGTTTTTGCACTGGGCTGGCGGGCGGCCTTTTGGCGGTCGCCCGCGAGCCCAGTGCAAAAGCCAAAATACCCTCAGCGGTCTTGCGACCGCGGAGCGGTATTTTGGAGGGGGGGAGTCTGGCGGGCGGCCTGCGCCGCCCGCCAGACTTAGAATGACCCCCCATGTGTTGACTCATAGGTGTTTCAGCCACCATGTTTATTTTATGACTTTTGCAAACGCTCGCTAAATGTCCTTTATTCCCACAGTTCCTGCAATTAATATTTCTGACAAACACTTTGGGTTGTTTGCTAGGTGCCCAGGACTACCACATTTGTAACATTTGATTTTGGAGTCTTTGGCAGATCATTACCCACTCTCATGCGTCCTGTTATTTTTTGTACAATATGTATATTTTCTTTAGCTAAATCTCCAGCCACCGTGAAGCTGGACATAGATTCGACCGATGGCGCAGAAAAGGCATGGCAATTTGAAACAGCGTCCTTCATCTCCTTAACCTAAAAGGTAGCATGCTCCATACTTCCCACAATGGTAATAAAGTCACACAAAGAAGGATTCTTCGCTAACAACTTTTCTTGCATCCTCGGATTGTTAGTACACCGCAGAAGTTGATCCCTGATGCGAGAGTCAGTTATGTCAGCAAACTCACAAGTTTGTTCTAATTTTTTGAGAGATGCAATATAATTTACAACTCTTTCATCTTTAGCTTGTGTTCGCATGAAGAATTTGTGCCTTTCCATGACAATATTTATTCAAGTTCCAAAATCTTTTTTAAGCATCATGGGGGTCATTACAACATTGGTGGTAAAAGCCGCTTACTGCTGTGTAGAAGTCCGCCAACACACCGGCGTGGCCGCGGAAATCCGCCACAGCTATTATGACCCACATCCCAAAATCCGACAAAATTCAGACACCCGCACAAGTCCGCCATACCAAAGGTCAGTGATAAACTGGCGAAAACAAAACCTCCACCGTCACGCCAACAGAAATACACCCATGCTATCACGACCCACAAATCCATGCGGCGGTCTTTCAACCGCGGTATTCCATTGGCGGTACACACCGTCGCGCTCAAAATACACACACATCTCCAAAACACCACCACATTGGACAATTCGAAAGACACACACCTGATACACATACACACACCACTCCCACACAATCAATACTATATAAAACACACACCCACATCACCCACAAACCCCTATGACAAAAAAATCTGAAAGAAAGCCAGAGAGAGACACCACCATCCACAAACTAGCAGCCACAGGCACTCAACACCATCACCCACACTGCTTCCACGCACAAAACACCACACACCACTACATATCACCACACTTATCACCACATACACCACCCCACACATCACCTACACCACCCCTTGGCGCGGCAAAGACACCCCAGTTTCTCCGAGGAGGAGCTCAGGGTCATGGTGGAGGAAATCGTACGGGTAGAGCCACAGCTATTTGGATCACAGGTGCAGCACACCTCCATAGCTACGAAGATGGAGCTATGGCGAAGAATAGTCGACAGGGTCAACGCAGTGGGACAGCACCCAAGAAATAGGGATGACATCAGGAAGAGGTGGAACGACCTACGGCGGAAGGTGCGTTCCGTGGTCTCCAGACACAACATCGCGGTACAGCGGACTGGCGGCGGACCCCCACCTCCTCCCCCACAACTAACAACATGGGAGGAGCAGGTCTTGACTATTCTGCATCCTGAGGACCTCGCAGGAGTCAGTGGAGGAATGGACTCTGGTAAGTCAAACCTTTAACTACCATATCCCCCAACCTACCTGAATGCTATCACAGACCCCCACCCTCGCCCCCTCCCCTATCACTCCAACTCCTTACAAATGTCCCAACATCACAAACCACACATCCCAACACCAAGCCCTGTATGCAGCAACAAAGCATGGACACCCATCACTAAAGCATGCCCACTGCACATACCCACACAACCCCGTAAACCATCATCACACAAGGTCCCACACAGGAATGCTAGCACTGGGGTACACGGTCACCCACCCATTGCACACCATGACACACACAGATGCAATAATCATGCCTTTACACCCCTGCAGGACCACTACCCAATGTCACCAGACAGGAGGGTCCAGACATCTCCACCCCACCCACAGAAGAGGCCCACAATGATGACAGCAGCTCTGTCCAACTGGATCCAGATGACTAGCCCGGACCATTGTGGGCCTCTGGACAGTCGGTTCCCCACACCCAGTCACAGGCCACCACAGACCTTCCACACTCAGGTAACACCAGCACAGCACCCACCCAGCGGGCCCATACCTCCGTACCCAGGACACGTCAATCAGCTGTGTGTCCACCATTACAGGGAACCCAGGATAACCCACCACCCCAACAACAACAGGGACCTGGGGGCACTGGTAGTGGGCACACGGTCCAGGGGACGGAGGCCCAGGAACACAGGGGAACTGGGAGGGCTGCTGTTCGACAGGGGGCGGACAGGCCTAGGGAACCCACTCTCCACTAGGCCCTCTCCTCCATCATGGGAGCCTACCACCACTCCCAGGAGACGATGGCAACGGTCCTGGCAAAGTTTCAGGAGACCCAGCGGCTGCAGGAGGAACAGTATTTGGGGTTCAGGGAGGAACTCAGAACCATCAGCACCGCCTTGGGCACCATCGTAGGGGTGCTGAAGGAGATACTTAACAACAGGAGGGACACTGTGGCACTCCAAGGGGCCCCTGACACTAGCATGGATGATGAACTGCCCACCACCTCCGTCGGCGATAGGACAGGAGGCACCGCCACAGGACTACCACACCAGCACCCCACCCCCTGCAGATGGAGGACCACCAAACGGTCCCTGAGATCCAGGAACAAGACTGAGCATGATGCCAAGACCCCCGCCAAGAAATGAGACCACCCTGATTGGCATCCTACTGTCCCACTTTGTAACCCTGTCCATACTTAAACTGCCCCAGCTCCACTTCCTATGCCCATATGGGCAATGCACCTGTGAGACTAATAGACTGGACTCTGCCATGGACATTCCTCCACCATCACCCCTCACCATTTTACAACCCCCTCCAATATTTAGCACTGCAATAAACACCCTTGAAGCACAAAACAATCTGTCGTCAGTCTGTGATTTTCAAAATGTGTATTAACAATGACAGTGACAAAATGTGTTCTCAAATGTAATGTCAACATACCTATGTCACACATCTCAAGTCCATGAGGAATCTAAGCAGATAACACATGTTGGAAACCACACCTGTGAAACCGTAATGAAAATGTACAACTCAGTTACCATATACTGGTTGAAATCGACAGACAGAATAGAGGTAGAAGTGTGAAAGTACTTGTAGTAGGCAGGAATGTATTCTCACCTGTGTATCACTGGAAATATTGCTGGATAACTGAGTCCCTGTTGTCAATGTCTTCTTCCTCTGCTTCCTCCTCATCACTGTCCACAGGCTCCACAGCTGCCACAACACCGTCATCTGGACCATTATCCTGCAGAAAAGGCACCTGTCGTCGCAAAGCCAAATTGTGAAGCATACAGCAGGCCACGATGATCTGGCACACCTTCCTTGGTGAGAAGAGTAGGGAACCACCTGTCATATGGAGGCACCTGAACCTGGCCTTGAGGAGGCCGAAGGTGCGTTCGATCACCCTCTTAGTCCGCCCATGAGCCTCATTGTAGCGTTCCTCTGCCCTGGCCCTGGGATTCCTCACTGGGGTCAGTAGCCATGACATGTTCGGGTAACCAGAGTCCCCTAATAGCCACACCCGGTGCCTCTGGAGTTGACCCATCACATAAGTATGCTGCTATTCCGCAGGATGTAGGCGTCATGCACAGAGCCAGGGAACATAGCATTTACCTGGGAGATGTACTGGTCTGCCAAACATACCATCTGTACATTCATCAAATGATAACTCTTCCGGTTCCTGTACACCTGTTCACTCCTGTGGGGGGGACCAGAGCTACATGGTCCCATCAATGGCACCTATGATGTTGGGGATATGTCCAAGGGCATAGAAGTCACCTTTCACTGTAGGCAAATCCTCCACCTGAGGGAAAATGATGTAGCTCCGCATGTGTTTCAGAAGGGCAGACAACACTCTGGACAACACGTTGGAAACCATAGGCTGGGACATCCCTGATGCCATGGCCACTGTTGTTTGAAATGACCCACTTGCAAGGAAATGGAGCACTGATAGCACCTGCACTTCAGGGGGGAATCCCTGTGGGATGGCGGATTGCTGACATCAGGTCTGGCTCCTACTGGGTACCCAGTTCCTGGATTGTGGCACGGTCAAACCTGTAGGTGATGATCAAATGTCGCTCCTCCATTGTCAACAGGTCCACCAGCGGTCGGTACACCGGAGGATTCCGACATCTCCTCACATGTCCCAGCAGACGGTGCCTAGGAAGGACAACAGCGACCACAGAGTCAAACAACTCAGAGGTATGTACCCACAGTCTACACAGAACACCATTCATACACAGAATCTGGCCTGTATTTGTGTTGTGCGACAAGGCCTAGGTCTGTGTGACGCAGTTGGTAATTAGGCCATGTGGGCCCCTGAAATGGTGGCTGCCTGACATCTAAAGTGGGACAATGGGATGTGAGGTAACTGCACTGGCGTTGTACACCGTCGCGGTAGGCGGTCGAAGACCGCGGCGGAATGCTGCATTGGTTAACATTGGACCCTATGGGTCCCAGGAGCCAATGACGATGTACGCCAGTGGTTATGCTACACACTGCCGCGGACGTGACCGCCATTTTCTATCTGTTCAATCACTCAATACCTGATCTTCGACAGGAGAGGACCTACATTGCAAGTGCTGCTGTGACCTCGGTCTGGAAGAGACAATGGCTTGTGCGTCTGGGGAAAGGGCCCCTGCCTTCACTGCAGAGGAGTTGGAGAAGCTCGTGGACGGGGTCCTCCCCAGTACACGCTACTCTACGGTCCTCCAGACCAACAGGTAAGTACACAGGGAGCACGTTGGATGGGCTATGCCTGTGTGGAGAGGGCTGGTTGTAAGAAGGAAGGGGGTAGAGTTCTGAGTGCATGAAAGTCGGTGAATGCATGTGCCACATGGCAAGGGTAGGGATGGGGGCCACTCACTTTGACGGTGCAGTTGGTAATGACTTCTCTTCTTCCCCTGTACATGTCATGTAGGTCAGCGCCCACCAGAAGAAGGATATTTGGTGTGCCATCTCCAAGGACGTCCGGACCCTGGGGGTCCACCACAGATGGAGCACCCACTGCCGTAAAAGATGGGAGGACATTGCCGCTGGAGCAAGAAGACGGCGGAGGCTCAGCTGGGGATGGCCTCCCAAAGTGGGAGGGGTGCCCGTCGAACCATGACCCCCCTGATGTTGCGAATCCTGGCGGTGGCCTACCCTGAGCTGGATGGGCGCTTGAGGGCATCACAGCAGACACAAGGGGGTGAGTACAACATCATTCAGCGGACTTTGCGCGCAGTGAGGGTGTCTGGGTGGGGGAGGAGGGCTGTGGGTTTCCCCAGGCCAGGGCGAGTTCCGTAGGCTAGGCCCCTCCGTAATGCAGGCCATGTGGCACCCCACCCCACCTCTTTAGAGTGCCAAGTACAGGTATACATGCCCCTGTGTCATCTATGTGTGCAGATGTCGACCATAGCCATGTAGGCTATATCTCAGGAATTCCATCTGTAGAGCCCAACAGCGCAGCGTAGTGCAGGGGGCTGCTGTGTCTGTATTGTCCACCAACGGTAGTGGTAAGCCATGCACTCAACCTGTCTTTCTTCTGTCGTCCCCCCTTTTGTGGTCTCCCTGTTCTTGTGTGCATCAGCATCATCAGGCAGAGGTACATTGGCACCGGAGCACGAGGGAGCTGCATCCCACATGGCCATGGAGGGCGACACCACTGTCTCGGAATACACCAGTGGGACAGAGGGTGAGGGGAGCTTCACAGTGGTCACAGGATCTGCAACGAGCGACACGGACTCGTCCTCCGATGGGAGCTCCCTTGTAGTGGTGGCAAAATCTGTGCCCCCCACTTCTACAGCTACAGCAGCCACCACCCCTACCAACACCGCCCTCCCAGCAGCCCCTCAGCCTTCGCCCGTGCCCGCTCACCCAGGAGGGTGGGCATCACCTTCGCCCCAGGCACCTCAGCCCCTGCCCCTGTCACCTCTGCTTCCCTCAGTGAGGAGGCCATTGACCTACTCAGGTCCCTCACTGTTGGGAAGTCTACCATTTTGAATGCCATCCAGGGTGTAGAAAGGGCATTGCAACACACAAATGCATTCCTGGAGGGCATTCATTCTGGTCAGGCTGCCCTTCATCGAACCCTGCAAACTATGGCCTCAGCACTGATGGCAGCCATTGTCCCTGTGTCTAGCCTCCCCCTCCAACTTCCTATACCCAGACCCAATCCCCTGTACCGCAGCCTATCCCAAGCACACCATCAGACCAGCCTGCACACACCTCACCACACAAGGGAAGCTCAGGCAAGCATAAGCACCACACATCCCACAGGCAATCACGCAAGCATCACACACATACAGACACAGCAACATCCACTGCCTCCACTGTATCCCCCTCGTCATCTCCCTCCTCCCTCCCAGTCTCGTCTACACTCTCACCTGCATGCACTACCACTACAACCACTACGTCCCACACCAGCACACCCACCACCACACCCCGCTCATGTGCACTCACCACCCCCACTACCATTTACACGTCCCCTGTGTCCATTCCCAGTGTGTCTGTGACGCCCCCTCCCAAAGTACACAAACGCAGGCACACAACCACCCAACAGCCATCCACCTCACAACAGCCTCCAGTGCATGCACCTTCACCCAAAGTCACCAAATGTACACCTCCTACAACCACTACCTCTTCCTCCACTGCCAAACCCCCTCCAGCTCCCCGTCCCAGTGTTCCTAAGAAAGGTTTCCTGACCAAGCTTGACCTCTTTCCCACCCCCGCTCCAATTCGTAGGTCCTGTACTAGCACCTCAGCCAAAAAATCTCTGGGACCAGTGGTGCCTGTTGTTACAGGTATGTGGAGTGCACCGGGCACCAGGGCAGCCAGTATGACACGGAGCAACAGCACAGCCAGTCCCCCTCTGTGAAGCACCAGAAGTTGGACAGTGCCCGGCGGGACAGGGGGAAGGCTCCAGCCAGCAAAGCCGCTCACAAGGGTCCCGGGGGAGTGTCCACTCAGCTGTGACTCCTCCCAAGGTGGGGAAGGGGCAGAAGAAATCGCCAAAGTCTGGGAGGAGCAGCACAGTGGAGAAGACCGCCATCATCCCCACTGCCCAGGAGGCCACCGCCAGCCCAATCGTCACTGGCCAGGAGGCCACCGCCAGAGTCAGTGCCCAGGAGGGCAGTCCGATCATCACTGGCCAGGAGGCCACCACCAGAGTCAGTGCCCAGAAGGGCAGTCCGATTGTCACTGGCCAGGAGGCCACTGCTAGAGTTAGTGCCCAGGAGGGCAGCCCAATCGTCACTGGCCAGGAGGCCACCGCCAGACACAGCCCAGCTGCCCAGGAGGGACCCGGCAGCCACAGCCCAGCTGGGCAATGAAGGACCGCCAGCCCCATCCCAGCTGGGCAATGAAGGACGGCCATGGCAAGCACTGCTGAACAGGGCAAGCACCACTGAACAGGGCAAAGACCGCCATGGCAAGCACCACTGAACAGGTCAGGAACTGCAAACTCAAGCACCGCTGAACAGGGCAAAGACCGCCATGGCAAGCACCGCTGAACAGGTCAAGCACCGCTGAACAGGTCAGGAACTGCAAACTCAAGCACTGCTGGGCAGGGCAAAGACCGCCATGGCAAGCTCCGTTGAACAGGGCAAAGACCGTCAACTGAAGCACCGCTAGCCCATGGGCGGCAGGGGCAGTGACGCAACAGGGACGCAACGGGGTGAGTGATGCACTCTGGGCATCAGTTCCCCTCCATAACCAGTGGAGACATGCATCCACTACCTCTGTCCTTCACAGGATGAAGCACTCTGGGCACCAGTCCCCCTCCAGAACCAGTGGAGACATGCATCCACTACCTCTGTCTTTCACAGGATGAAGCACTCTGGGCACCAGTCCCCCTCCAGAACCTGTGGAGACTGTCATCCACTTGAGAGACTGTGGCATTGCACTCCCCAGGATGGTACAGCGGGCAACCCACCCACTGTAGAGACTTGAGAGACTGTGGCTTTGCACTCCCCAGGATGGTACAGTGGGCAAGCCACCCACTGTAGAGACTTGAGAGACTGTGGCTTTGCACTCCCCAGGATGGTACAGTGGGCAAGCCACCCACTGTAGAGACTTGAGAGACAGTGGCTTTGCACCCCCCAGGATACATCAATGGGCATGGAGCCCCCTCGTGGATCTGACGTGGTGCACTCATCCGGCTGAGGTGCCCCCCTTCCCTCTGAGGTGCCTGTTGTATTTCTATCTGATGCCCCAGCAGTGTTCCCTCCGTTTTGATAAGGTATCTAGTGTGGGCCTCGCCCATGCATTTTGGGCCCAGTGGTCCACAGACAATGAATGGTGCATTACCTGCACTACTAATCGTGGTGTATATTTTGTTTAATGTGTGTATATGTATATATATATATATATATATATATATATATGTATTTATTTGCTTGCTGTATTTTGATATATTACAATGGTTCAACTCATTTCCTTTGGTCTTTGCATTCTTCCTGGGGGGGTTGGGGGTTGTTACTGTAATGTTTGGATATGCATTGGTGTGTGTGTTGTAGTGGGTGAGGGTCGGGGTGGGGGTGTTGCCTGTGTGTGTCCCTGTCTTTTGCCTCCCCCTCCCCTATGTCATAGGTGCAGTACTCACCGCTGTCTTCACCGCCGGCGTTGATGATCGTCGTATAGGAGCAGGAAGACTAGTGCAGGAAGAATATGGAGTTCCGGCTCCATGGTGTCGTCGTTCCTCGTGGAGTGTGGAGAGGTGAGCGTTTTCCCTTTGAAATGGCTGTTTCCGCCGTGTTTTTATCCGCGGTGAATCCGCCCCCGAAAAGGTGGCGGATTGGTAGGTTGTGATACTGTGGGCGGTACTATGTTTCCCGCCTGTCTGATGGCGGTGATTGCTGCGCTGTTTGTCTGTACCGCCGTGGCGGTCGGAGTGTTAAAGTGGCTGTTTTTGTTGGCGGGTTCAGCCACGGTCATAATTCCCATTTTTTTACCACCTGCCTGTTGGCGGTCTTACTGCCGCTTTAACACCGTCTGCCAGGGTTGTAATGACCCCCCATGTCTGACATTTCATAAACATCTCTGGGTTCACTGTCAACAGTGCCAACAGTAATTAGGTCAATACTGTCATAAATATTCCTTCCTTCAATGCCCAAATAATGTAAAAGAATTCCTTGTTTCCTCGCAGGTGAGAATTGTTCCCCACCAATGCCAATCAAATAAGATTCAAACAGACTGATCTATTTTTTCCAAGGCAATACAGGTTCACCCCACTCAGATACAAATTGTGGTGGTTGGAATAGATTGAGAGGAGCCACTTGTGACATATTGCAATAGTTAGTAATGTAATACACTAAAATAACAAGTTAAAATAATACATTTCCACCACTAATTAATCTTAAAAGTAGACAAATATATTAAAATACTGTAGTCACTAAAAGTCATGGAATGACTTAACTTCCTGATAACTTCCAATGTTCCTTGGTTTGTATAGCAGGAAGTAAGGGCAGCGTTCTAGCTTCCTGCATTAATCCCTTGAGTAAACCAGGAAGTGGCTGTTCCTCAGTTTGTATAGCAGGACGTAAAGCAGCATTTATAGCTTCCTGCAGTAATTCCTTTAGTAAGCCAAGAAGTGGCCACGCGAGCCAACGTGTGAGGTGGACGCATGCAAACCATCACACCAACATCAGAAATGAAGCTCTGATTCCTGCACCGACAGCGAGATTTGGGTTCTGATGCTCGAGTCGACGCGTGAAGTAACTACCTCACGTAGTTAATGCTCAGAATGATGCACTCCCTTAGATGCGCACAATTGTCCGTAATTACAAGAAAAAAATTATATTCTGCCCCAATCCGCAATTTGTGCACATCCACAATCTGTGTTTCACCCAATGTGAACACGGCACCCTTTTTGCAGCAGCAACTCACCAGTTTGATGGCAGAAATCCATGTAATCACACCAAACCGGCAATCAACTGCATGCTGAGGTTCACTGGGCTGGTGGATTCGGTCCCTTGACGCCACTTGTCAAGGTGAGTCCGTTCTCATTTAGAATCAGCCAAAAGTCTTTATTGACAAATAGCATCCACCAAGATACAACACTGGCTCCTTCCTCTCTGCTCCTTCACCAACCGGCGTCTAAAGAATCTCGTCACCCCCCACATTCTAATCCCTGACATCATCAGTCAGAGATCTAAAACCACAACAATATCTTAACAAGGGGTGTAGAGTGACTATAAAGTGAAAAAGATGTGCATGATTTGCTGTCTGCAGCTCATTCCTGCAGCTGTGTTTTGCTGTTCCCCCTCATTTCCCTTCCACCATCCTCCTCCTCCTCAGGCAGTTCTTGGTCCGGCTCATATAATGGGATGTTCATCCTCACACAAATGTTGTGCAGGATAGCACAGGTCAGTATAATTTTACACACAATGTGTGGGGCATATAGGAGGCTGCCTCCTGTGATGTCCAGGCACCTGAACCTGGACTTCAGGATGCCAAAAGTCCTTTCCACAATGGTGCATGTTCTCCGACGTACCTCATTAAAGCCATGCTCTGCTGCTGTGCTTGGGTTGGGGAATGGGGTCATGATCCATGGCAGGATCCTATAACCCTGATCCACTGCAAAAGATAATAGGAGTGAGTAACAGGATTGTCATATAGCATGGCAGATGATATCTTGTGTTTTCTGTGAATCATATGAGTTTGTGGTATGGTGTGAGTTCCTGGGCTTCTGTGAGGTCTTCTCAGCACTGGGTTGTTGGACATGACAACTTGTGTTTGGCTCATGGACCTGGGATATATGATTTGGTTTCCTAACTGTTGGTCAGTATGTATGTACCATGCGTTGTGTAGTGTCCCATATGTATCAGTGTGCTTTCACTGGAGGGGGACATGATGCATCCACACACACAATGGGTTCAGATGTGGTGGTAACATGGTTTCACTACATGGCCTGGACATCCCATCCATTTAGACATGTGTCATTGCAGATGAAATGCGACACTGAGGCCCTTTGAGTTGGGTAGGTGACAATGCACAACACATCTCCATAAGTTGACAGCACTGAGCTGTTCAGTATTGACAATGCACGATTGCCCCATGTGTGACTTGTTTCTTTGTTGTTCCCTCTGCCAGTTGCTCATGTGAAACCGTGCACCTACACTACCGACCTTGCTCCAGGGAACCTGGCTAACTGTCTTGTGGAGGTGGATGTATTTGTGCAGGAACGGTCATCTCCCTGTACATATGCTGTTTTGATGGACAATTGGCTTTTTCAGTATGTGCAGCAGTGTGCAGATTGCATTGGTGGCACATCAATATGTGTTCTTAGCACAGTCCACTTCCTTATTGCAACCTGCTAATGGCACCCCAGGAGTGCTGTTTGATGCTGGCACTGCCTCAGTATTTCTGTGTCACCTACATCTGAGTCAGCATCATGATGCTGTGTGTCTCATGGTGTTAGACCTGCTGCAACACACTTTGCACACCCCTTCCACGCTACATACTGCTTGGAAGGGTGGCCGATGGACTATGTGGCCTAAAATAATTGTGAATAGTTCATCTTCCAAGTTGTACTTACAGTGCAGGCCATGCCATTGTCACTGTAGGCTTTAACATTGGTCCCTTGGTGCTCTAGAGTGGCAGCTAACGTTTGTGGCAGCCATCAGTTGTCCAGAGGTGTGTATCCCATTATGTCAGGGTGTATAACATAACTACGTGTGTCAAACCTCAGTGTCACCCTGCCCACGTCTCAATGTAGTGGTGTATTTCTTGTGTGTCCTACAGGGTTGTTGTGCTGTGTGTGTATATTGCTAGGTTTGTTGACTTACCAACAAGAAGGCCATTGCCATATTGTCTATCCTGGAAGTGCTCATTGATCCTTCTGTGCCGGAATATGAAGGAGTCATGGACACTCCCAGGATACTTGGCCAAGATGTTTGTGAACAGTCTCTGGTAGTCAACTATGGCCTCACATTGATATAATGTGTGTACTTTCTGTTCCTGAATAGGTGCTCTGTTGCTGCAGGTGGGACGATGTGGACATGGGTGCAATCAATTGCACTGAACACATGCGGGAATCCATGGATTTGATAAAACTCCTGTTTTATCTCCTGCTGCTTCTGCTGGGTGTTGGGGAAGCTGATGTGGAGGGATTTTAGGGAGATTATGGCATCTAACACCTTGGGGAGGAAAGCCGACAATGAGGGCTGTGATACCCCATTGACCAGGGCACCCGTTGTCTGGAAGGAGCCACTTGCTATCATGTGCAGGACAGCTAGCAACTTGGTCACAGGTGGTATGTTGTGTGGTGTTTGCAGGATAGCTGTTAGTTGTGGCTCAATATGGCGCAGCAGCTGCAGTATGGCTTGCCAGTTGAGTCGATAGCTCCGAATGATGTCCTGTTCCCTGAGGCCATGGAGGGTTGTCCTGTTTCTGAAAAGTCTCTCCTGGCTTCTGCTTTGCCTTTGTGGGCCGCGTTGGGGTAGTGGCGGTTGCTGCCATTGGTCCTGTGCTCTACGTTGTCTTGCATGCTGCATCAGTAGCACCTCCATGTTGTCCTGTTGGTCTGTAATGTTGCTTGTGTGTGTATTCCTTAAGTAGTGATGTGTTTGCCTCATTTTAATGCCTGCTCTGACCCAGGCTAAAATTTGCCGCAAATTGGAGTTAACGTCATTTTTTGGGGCTGCTTCCCATCCGTGCGTCATTTTTGCCCTGTTGGATAAATATGTCGCTAAGGGGTTTGAGTCATTTTTTGGACGGGAACGCCTACCTTGCATCTCATTGACGCCAAGGTGGTTTCACACATCCTTGAAATGATGTTAACTCCATTTTTTTATATAACACAAGCTTTATTCGGTCATTAAAGCATCAAAGCAGAAAACAGTACTCTATGTAATTACAAGTTACAAATTAAATTAAAACAAAAAAAGTAAATAATAAAACAATAGGAACACCATTCATTATTAACAATAAAACCCAATATAAATCTCTCAGTGCATACCCTAAAAAAACATACATATTTACAAATTGCAATATTTTTAAGAAGCGAGTTTGTATATACCATGCAGCCACAAGGTACTTGCTAACTGCATGAATCAAAATAACAGAAGTATCACTCTTTAAAATCCTGAGGGCAATAGCAAATTGTCTAAAACCCAACTTCTGACAAACTAGACGAATCCACATTCGTCGAGGAGAAGCATACACTGGACAGAAGAATATAAAATGTTCAACTGACTCCAGGGCATCATTACAACCTGGACATAGATTGAACACCGCCGGTGTCCTCCAGCTACCAGTAAAAGACAGTAAAGGTAAACATCGATAACAGAAGCGGACATACAGACTCTTTCCTAAAGAGTTGGGAATAAGATCTAAATAAGGCTCATACTGGTGGTACCACTTGAAATCAAGAAATGTATTGGTCAGACGTCCAGGTGATGTACCAAGGAGGTAATTGTTCCCGACATAGGACCAATAAGCTGTTTTCAGGGATAGTTTAGACCTTCCCTAAATCCTGTGGATTCTCCCAGTAATTCCCAGGTCCCAGGGTACGAAACCAGTTAGACACATGCCAAAATCATGGAATAGACACTGCATTAGGTCTTTTTAAAAGATCGAGAAGAGAATCCCCATAAGTAATGAGCTGAGGAGTCGTCCAGATTCTTACCTAGAAAAGTAACGGTCTTAAAGCTATCATATCAGAAATACGGTTAAAACCAAGGTCCAAAAAGATGGGAATCAAGGGAGTACTGCCTGGGCACGCAAGTAGTGCTCTAGCAAAACTATTTTCACCCACAGACAGTTTAGTGGTTTTACAAAAGCCCCACACCTCAGCGCTGTAAGTAGCAGCATTTTGTGCTTTGGCTAAGTAAATCTTTATAGTTGCAGAGACGGCTTTCGTGGCAATACTCTTATAAAAGCACAGAATGGCCCCAGATCTGTGCTGGAGAAAAGACACACTCTTTTTGATCTGTTCTTCCCAGTGTAATTTATTAGAGATCCTCACATCCAGATAGTCTATCGAGCCTAATTTTTCCAAAGGGGCCCCAGCTTAAGTAATAATACTTTTCCTGACTAATCCTGGGCTTAACACCATTAATTTGGTTTTACTAGAATTCAGTTCCAGCCCGTGGTCAGTACAGAAAGTTATAAACTTATCAACAAGAGTCTGGAGACCCATTGGGGTCTTTGAGATGAGAAGGGAGTCATCCGCATAGAGCAGTACAGGGATTTTTTGCACATTTAGGTAGGGTGCATCATTTTGACAGAGAGATACAGCTTGTACCACCTCATTTATATATAAAGTGAATAAAGTTGGTGCCAAAACACAACTTTGATGAACCCCCGCAGGATGGTAATGTGATCAGTTAGTTCTCCGTGATTACCCACCTCACCAGGGCATATGTGCGCTCGTATAACCACTGTAAAAGAAGGATTATATTAATTGGAGTACTTATTATATATAAAACACCGCCTAGTTTTTCTCTAGGGACCATATCAAACGCAGACCGTAGGTCCAAGAAAGCAACATACAAATTTTGTTTGGCAATCGTTACATATTTCCAATATAGGAGCGCCAGCCTAAAAACTTGATCCACAGTACTAGTTTTAGGGTGAAAACCTGCCTGAAGTGGCGACATTACATGATGGGTGTCAACCCAATCTAAAAGCCTATATAAAAAGATGTTTAGCAAAACATTTTTGAAGATTATCTATGAGTCTAATGGGTCTATAATTAGCAGGAGAGCTCACCACTCCCTTTTTGTAGATGGGACTATTTCAGCCCCTTTCCAAGTACTGGGTATTGGACCCCCAGGTGCTTTTGCATTGGATATCATACCTATATAGCTGGACCAAATCACTGGCTCAGACTTATATAAATCCCCGGTATCTTTTCTGAGCCTGGGACTTTACAGGGATTAAGGGACTTAATTACAGCAATTGTTTCCTCCATGTTAACTCCATATTTTTTACGCTGAAGGAGTCTAGCGTCAAACTATAAATACGGAGTTAAGTTTGCGCTGGATTTGCAAAAAGAAATTATGCAAATCCAGCACAAACAGAGTATAAATATGCCCCTTAGTCTATCCCATGGCTACTAAATTATTTACCCTACTGGATCAGCATTGGCTTGGACAACACCTTCAGTAATTCAGATCTTTATTTGTAGAGTTATGATAACTTTGTATTAGCATTTAAGAAGATGCCTGAACATCCTGACTTGTAGTACTCTGCTGAGGAAGCATTGTGAAATATTCAACAAGGTGGAGTGGATGAATTGATTTATGAGACTCATTTTCATCACTTGGCAGATGGTGTCCTTTTGACATGTTTCAATGCTCTTTTGATGCTTTTTTGACATCGGTTGAAAAAATAAATTAAGGTTGAATTGAACCTTAATAACATTGTCAGAAACTGGGTTTGGGGAAGGGGAAACCTTTACCCAAAAAATAACCCAAATCTGGTTGTGCAAAACCCAATTCTTAGAGAATCTGTGCTCAATCCCTGGTAGGTATGAAGGAGCAGAATCTAATCCCCAGTAATGTGCATGCTTCATTCAAGTAGTGCGAATAGTCTTAAAGTGAAAACAAAAATGTAAATAATGCAGCAATAAAAAAAAACTACAGAAACATGTAATTATGAAAATTAGGGGATCTAGAAACATGAAGTTTGAAAGCTTCTAGAACTTCTAGACAATATAAAGCATCATTGAAATTAAAAAAAAAAAAACAGTTTGCATGTAAACAGGACCTAGGCAAGATCTTAGGTTAACTGTGATGGAGAGGAGATCAGATAGACCAACAGGTATTTCCAGTTAAACTTTTTATGTTCAGTTTTTCCTTTATCTCAAAATCCTTCAGCAAAGCATAGTTGAGGGAAGAAGCAAGCAAGGGTCCCTCAAAATCGCGTATGTGGTGTCGACCTCGCACTGAAGCCATATGACAAGTGGCGCTCCACCTAGTGCAGCACCACTTTTCTTGTGCCCCTTAGCACCCCCCTAATGCCACCATGTGTGTGCCATATTTCAAATATGGCACACCATGGCAGTAGTCAGGGGTACTAGAGTCATAATTTTTTACGCTAGTCTGGTGCTTTGCAGGATTAGCATTAAAGATTTTGACGCTAATCCTCCAGCACCTAGAGGCTCATTGAAAACAATGGGAGCCTCCCTTTAACAACTGCTCTTAGCAGGTGTTAAAAATGCTGGTAAAAATGACGCAAAGAAATCTCTTAGATTTTTTTGGGCCATTTTTTGCCCCCTCGAGCGGTAGAATGCCCCCCTTGCATAGATAAAGCCTGGCACTGACATAATGTGGTGCAAGGGGTTACAAAGTTGCATTTTTGGCTTTCCAATGCCACATTAGCGAGAAAAAAAATGACGCTAATGTGGCGTTGGAATGGCGCTAGGCCCTCTTAAGACTGGGCCATTGTTTTTGGCACCAAAAGCTCCAAGGTGGACAAATCTAGATTTCATAGCCAGCTAGGCCACTTTACAACTGGAAAAGATGTAACACCTATTTCCTGTCAAAGTTTCACCATCAGATTTAGTGCCTGATTTAGAGTTCAGTGGACGGGTTGCTCTGTCACTAACATGCCGGATATCTCTTCCTCTGTAATGCCAGTGCATTATATCCAATTATACTTGTAATGTGGTGGAAAGGATATCTGTCACATCTTTGATGGAGTGACCCATCTTCCAAATTCTAAATCAGGACCAAAGTCAAATTTTTTTGTCCTCAAAATCCCACAGTGGGGCAGGCCTGCAAAAGGCCAGGTACCGTTTTCACAATATCCAGCTGAACCCATTGTCAGTGTGACAGAAGACTCAGAGTGGGACAAAACTATTTTTCTTGCCCATTTTGGATGTGACCTCTCTTCATAATCATCAGAACTTTCTCCCAGTTTCCCAGAAGTGGATAAATGTCCCACTTTTCTTCAGCTGCTAGGGCCTCCTGGTCTCTCCTCCAGCCAAATAATTCTCAGTGCATGGGATGGCTTTTAAGCACCAGGTCTCTGTTGGAACTCTTTTGTGTGGTATTCCCCCAGATTCTTGTCTTCTTTTTCCAACTGACACACTTAGTTTACTTGTAAGTCCATAGTATGTGGTCCCACTTGCACCCAGATCCTGTAAATGAAATGCTACTAGTGATCTGCAGTACCCTTTTGTGCCACGCACTAAAGTAACACTGTAAAACATGTATCAAGGTCTGCCAGTGAAGGCTGGACATGTACTTTTAAACTGCCATTTTGACCTAGCCAAACAAATTGTTTGCCAATCCTAAACCTTCCTTTTGAATTTTTTAAGCCACCCCTAAGGTAGACCATAAATGCCTATAATGTAGGGTGCGAGGTATTCAAAATGTAAGACATGTTTATTATTTTTGCACATAATGTTCAGTGATTTCATGTCAAAAGAGTAATTAGAAATCACCATAATTACTCTGAATACTCTGGCATAAATAATATTTCACTAAGGTCTATTCAAGGGATTTTTTAAATAATAATTTAATATCCAACCTAATGGCCAAGCCATATTTTATGTTACTATTTTGAAAAAAACACTTTTAGAAAGTTTCCTGCCTAAAACCACAAGGCTTTCCTAACAGTATCCAGTTGTTACCTGACCCAGTAATGGTTCCCCTGTTGTGAGATGTGTGATGCTCCCATACAGTGGACTAAAGGGTCTGAGTTTGAGGAGGAGGACTCCTGCTTTGACAGAATGGCCTGAAGGCTCTGCCCCACCCCTTTTTGCACTTCAGGGGATGCCTACCTTGTCACTGGCTGATGAAGCTCACACCTAGGCCTGCCTCCTGTTGACTCATTAGTCAGAATGGCACCAAACCCAATGGGAGGGGAGAAACTGACCAGAACTGGATTAGGACATGCAAAAAAGGCTTGCCCTCCACCCACAAACTGGCCCTGAGCTTAAAAATGCATCCCAGAGACCCCTCCTCAGAACACTCTTGAACCTGAGACGAATCAGAAGGACTGCCCTGCTCTCTGAAGAACCTGAAAAAAGACAGGACCTGCTTTCCTTGAACCCATGTCCCCAGAAGTGACTACAGAGGTCAGCTGGCTGACCTCCTCTTCAAGCTACAGGAACACAACAAGCTTAGAGATGCATCTCTCCTGCAACTGCCTTGTTGACCAGTTTCAACTGGATCTGCCCTAGACTCTTCTTCTGACCTCTGGACATTTTCTGGGTTGAGTTGTAACCCACCAAGTGGTGCAGTCCCCCCCTAAGCCCTGGACCACTGGAT
This sequence comes from Pleurodeles waltl, assembly GCF_031143425.1. Taxonomy (NCBI): domain Eukaryota; kingdom Metazoa; phylum Chordata; class Amphibia; order Caudata; family Salamandridae; genus Pleurodeles; species Pleurodeles waltl. Next base: position 477,985,541 of record NC_090440.1, on the reverse strand, counting down.
CATGTTAGAATGTACTCCTGCTGTTGCCAGACTGCAACAAATGGGACTTAGAAACTGTCTTCCAACTTTGTGACTGGAGAACCAACAGAAACTGGAATCACATTTAAAGCTGCAGCTGTCGAAGCTGAATTGCTGGTCAGCCGCAACTTGCCACTTTGCCCAGCTGAAGGAGATCTGACTTTCAGAAAAGTTTATAAGTCTGAATGTGGAGAGTTTTACAGGGACCTCTGCCAAGCAGCACCCGATCAATGTTGACACCTTCCTGGGCGGCTTCAGATATCTCTCCAAGTTAAAGCTGACTGCTTTGTGTCAAGCTACCATTGGGTTAAGCACAGGTTTATTTAGTTACTAGTATTTGAGTTTAGGTCTCATCCCCTTCAACTAATACTCCAATTTCTATCTTTACATCCAGTGGTCCTGCAGGGTCCAGTCCTCACTGGTCAGCCTGGCCTTGCTGAAATCATTTTACACACGTGCTTTTGTGTTTTTGGATCAGGCAAACAGGAAGTCAGTCACTTGTAGACAATCAAAACGCTTTATTCAGCTACTAAAAACCATTAAAGCACACATTTGACACACATATAAACATTAAACTACATTATCACACTGAAATTTAAAACAGATAGAAATTCAGATAAGAAAGTTTATTAGAAAACAGATACAAAATTCATAGCCAAGGCACATAGCATAAAATCATCACATCATTCGGGCAACCTCTTCATAATTCTAAAAGCCCCTGTGCAAAAGCTTGCTATACTAATACAGATAAAAGGGCTTGTTAACATTTGTAAGTACATCAACAATGGTCTATCTTGCCCTTCCTGATCATACCTTATTGAGGAGGCAAGATTCAGATGTTAATCTCATAAAAGTTCACCATATATTGATCCACCTCAAGGTCAATCAAAGTCCTGCACAATTTCGATCTATTCACATGGTCAAACCCAGAGGTGAGATCCATTAATGCCCTGCAATGAGCCCTTTATAGCCACAGTGGATTTTCTGATAATCAATTTTAGGTTCAAACATTTATTCAAAGTACCTTTGATAGGCCTAAATCCGTGTTGAAGACAGGAAATTACTTTATTCTGCTCAGACCACTCCACTAACCTAGATAGAATAGCTTTCCCTATGACCTTAACAGTTGTGTATGTAAGAGAAATAGGTCAGTAGAATTGTGGGACTGTTCTTGACCCAATACAGGAACGATAATAGCCTTAACCAGGACTGTAGGATACCTTTCCTGAAGACAGCGTTACCAACATGAGTTAAGATTTTTGCCATGACTTGCGGTTCAGATTTGAATAAATCAGTAAGCACCCCATCAGGACATGGTGCCTTCCCTTTGGGCATTGTTACGATTACATCAAATATATCCTCCTCTCGTAAACCCAGGGTGTCCCCCCACTCTGTCCACCCTGAGCCACAGTCCTTGCCTCATCCAAAAAATGATCATACCTATTCTGGAAGTGCAAAACCCAGATGTCTGTTGCAATGATAAAATCCACTGCATCATTTCTAGATTTCTTTAAAAAAGGCCTATTTAGCACCTCCCAAAACATTGCACTATTGTTCAATACGCTAACCTGCAAAAGATCATATTAATCTCAGATTTCCTAGCACATGGGGTTTGTTTGTATAATTTCCTCCTCTTTGCTATGTTGTTTCTGTCCCAGATTTCCTAGCACATGGGGTTTGTTTGTATAATTTCCTCCTCTTTGCTATCTTGTTTCTGTCCCTAAATTCCTTCAGCAAACCCTGATAGGCTCATGAGCAAGTGTGGTCAAACCATCTATAGCCCTTGACCTTTGGAAAACAATTCCAGTCCCTGGGTGCCAGCAGAACTCAGGGGTCATTGAGTCCTGTTTTCCAGTAGATTCATCTGTCTTCAGGTGTAGCCAGTCCAGGTCCAAAAATGATCCAAAGAAGTGGTGATAAGTCATATCCTTTACAATAGCAAATACATGTTTCCAAACCAATTTTGTCTCTTTTCTAGCCCTAAACCCAGTTTGCCTCATTTCTTCCTCACTTCACCGTAAAAATGTATAGAGGCTTAAATCAATAAAAAGTGGTAACACTCTCATTTTTTCTGCCAACTGTTTCCAAGGCCATCATTTAGGGGTTACCCTGGCCCTGCCTTTGAGTCCCCTGGCCTCAGATTTGGCAACATCCATGCCCAGAACACAGTGGTATCTTGCATTATCACCATCAACCTCCAACTCCCAAGCTGTATATTTTTTCTTACAATAATAGAGACTAAGGGCCACCCGCCAAAGTCCCGCCGACAAATGACCGCACCGCGGTCAAAAGACCGCGGCGGCTATTCTCACATTTCCGCTGGGCCGGCGGGCGCTCTCCAAAAGACCCGGCCCAGCGGAAATGCCCCTGCAACGAGGATGCCGGCTCCGAATGGAGCCGGCGGAGTTGCAGGGGTGCGACGGGTGCAGTGGCACCGTCGCGATTTTCACTGTCTCCTCAGCAGACAGTGAAAATCATGGTGGGGCCCTGTTAGGGGGCCCCTGCACTGCCCATGCCTGTGGCATGGGCAGTGCAGGGGCCCCAAGGGGCCCCACAACACCCGTTACCGCCAGCCTATTCCTGGCGGTGAAAACCGGCAGGAACAGGCTGGCGGTAAGGGGGTTGGAATCCCCATGGCGGCGCTGCTTGCAGCGCCGCCATGGAGGATTCCCTGGGCCAGGGGAAAACCGGCGGGAAACCGCCGGTTCCCCTTTTCTGACCGCGGCGTTACAGCCGCGGTCAGAATGGCCCAGGAAGCACCGCCAGCCTGTTGGCGGTGCTTCCTCTGCCCTGGCGGTGTTACACCGCCAGGGTTAGAATGAGGGCCTAATTGTCTTTGATCCACTACTAGTGTAAGAAAGAGCAGAGCAGCAGGATCTTGAATAATACCTTCACTGGAATCTTAGATTAGTGACATAAAATAAGTAAAATTAAATGATTTTGCATGTATTGCTTGTGCATGCGTGGATGAGAGTGAGTTTGTGTGAGAGATCATGTGTATGTGCGAGCAAGTATGTAGGTATGTCAGATTATATGTGTTTCAGTGTGTGTTTGTGTGTGTGCATACAATTGAGTGAGGACAAAAATATAAGTGAGTAAAGTGAGATAATGCAAATCAGCCATTTGAGTAAGAGTAATTTCAAGATACTAAGTGAAAATCAATGAGAGCAAGAGTCAGTGAGAGTAGTGGAAATGAGTAAGTGAATGTAAGTGAGCATGAGTGAGAATGTCTTGTTATGTTTGTAGGCCAGCTGTTAGACCTGGAACACCTCTTAAATTATAGAGGCATTCATGCAAACTGATGTTACTGGAATTTTGGAGGCAATACTTGCATATGGGATTCCCATGGCAAAATGCTGATGCTGGCATACTAGAAGTAGATCTTAGCATGAGGCACTGATTGAAAAATGCTGGTGCTGGCATACTGGAGAAAATGTCTGTCATAAGGTAGGACAACAGTAGCATATGTTGAGGAAATCCATGACAAAAAGCTATCCCTAATATACTAAACATAGGCCCTCATCACGACCTTGGTGGGCAGCTGAAGCCGCCCACCAATGTCTGACCGCCGGGCGGCCGCCAATGCGGCTACACTACCGCCACGGGCATCAGAAGATCCCTGCTGGTTTCCGCCTGCCGGCCCAGTGGGAATCTCGGCCGCAACACAGGAGCCGGCTCCAAATGGAGCCGGCAAAGTTGTGGCCGTGCGACGGGTGCAGTTGCACCCGTCGCGCTTTTCACTGTCTGCATTGCAGACAGTGAAAAGAAAAGGCTGGCGGTAGGGCTACTCGTAATCAGCGCTGTGACCACTGTGGCAGGAAACCGCCGGTCCCGACGGTGCGACCGCAGCACTTCCGCCGCAGTCATAATTCCCTGTGAAGCACCACCAGCCTGTTGGCGGTGCTTCCTCCAGAATAGCCCTGTCAGTCTTTGACCACCAGGGTAATAATGACCCCCATAATGTTTGATGTAAGGGTAACCCATAAAATGTGGGCAGCAGCATTAGCAAACTTCTGACACATTACATGTAATGTTTGAGCAAAAGAGGCAATCCTGACAAAATGTGGCCCCAGCAATGGAATTTTTTGCCATATGTGGACACCCATAGGACATTTTAATAACAAAATAGGGTCAACCTGTGAGGACTGTCAGGTTTCATTAGCTTGGTAAACCATGAAAGTACTTCAGTATTTAATGAATATCATTCCAGAGTCTATGCTTATTATTCTAGCAAATTTAAGTAAAAAAGATGCTTTAAAATGCACTGTTAGAGTCCATTTCTTTCACAATGGTCTTAGTGGACAGAATCCCAACCACTCCGCAAACTCTACCAGATTCCCTTACTAGAATACAGGTAAATGTTTCATTGAAATATCATGTCAGCAAGTTAATATAGATCATATATGTAGGAGGCTGGCCTGGCTTATAGTGGGTACCTTGTGGTACTTACACCCTGTGCCAGGTCGAGTTATCCCTTATTAGTAGAATAGAGGTGTTTCTAGCAGCTTAGGCTGATAGAAGGTAGCTATGGCAAAGCAGCTTAGGCTGAACTAGGAGACATGCAAAGCTCCTACTATACCACTTATATCATATAGCACAATATCATAAGAAAACACAATAATCAGAGTTACTAAAAATAAAGGTACTTTATTTTTATGACAATATGCCACAAGTATCTCAATGAGTACCCTCAGTTAGAATACTGATGTGTTCATCATGCAGTTATCATGGAATTTCAGTGATGTTAATTTCTGTAATCAGGGTTAAGACTATGTGACAATACTTCCTGGACAGATTCAGAGTCAAAAGTCATATAATGTCACTTCCTGTGATGTTATTAGAGTCAAAGGGTGTATGATGTCACTTCCACTACCTCTGGCATTTGATGAATCAACATCCACATCTATTCCCTTTTCCCAGCTGGACATTTTAATTAAGGATTTGAATCCTATTTCGGCATGTTTCTGGAGAATGTAGCCAAAACCTACACAGTGAAAACAGCTTTTCGGACAGTCAGTGTAAGGGCGCACTTTTGAAATATGCGGTGTGCCACTTTGTTATGTATTATGCACCTGACCTGTAGTCTTACAGAGCACACTTTAAGAGAGTGGCTTACCGATAGATAAAAATAGGTTTCTGTTCATGGCAACTGTACTTTTCCGTCTCATAGTGATTTTTAACAACAGCCCGACCAGAGTGCAGTGCAAAATTCTATAGTTATTAACTTTCACTTACAATGTATTCACCACCTTTAAATTACTATAAGTAGAGTACCTAGTTACACACTCTTTTTAGCTCGCTAACCAGACAACACTAACTATAAGTCACCACTCTACAGTGTGTTATCAACAGTGAAAAGGGAACAAGTAACTGAGAGCACCCAGGTTGCAGCACCACAGGTCTAACACTAGGATGTTAGGACAAAAGAGAAAAGTAAGGGGTAGGAAGTGTTCCCACCAGCTGTGGTAGGACCTGTGGATCAGAGGTTACCTGTGTTTACCTCAGTTAGAAGGTAAGTAATATACACAAGTTAGATGTACACAAACCCAAAACAGGTAAGTAATAGTAAGAAAAGTAATGCAAACAGTGTAGAATTACAATAGGATGCAATAGGTGAACATAGGTCTAGGGGCAACACAAACCATATACTCCAAAAAGTGGAATGCGAATCCCGAATGGACCCCAGATCTATGGGAGCTTGTAGAGGGTCACTGAGACTGTAAGAAAACAGCCAGGGTGTCCAGGATACCCCACCCAAGACCCTGAAAAGTGGAAGTAAAGTTCCCCTACTACCCCAAGAGGACACAACAGTTGTGATAGGGGGATTCTGCAAGAACCATAAACACCAGCAAAGCACTGAAGACGGATTCCTGGACCTGAGGACCTGCAAGGCAAGGGGACCAAGTCCAAGAGTCGTCATAGTGTCCGGGTGGCAGGAGCCCAGGAAAAACCGGATGAAGGTGCAAAGAGGCTGCCTCCGGGTGGAAGAAGCCAAAGATTCTGCAACAACAAAAAGGGCTAGGAACTTCTCCTTTGGATGGAAGATGTCCCAGGGCGTGCTGGATGTTGCAAAAGTGTTTCCATGCAGAAATATCGCAAACAAGCCTTGCTAACTGCAAGGGTCGTGGTAGAGGTTTTTGGGTGCTGCTGGGGACCAGGAAGGACCAGGATGTCGCCCCCTTGGAGGAGGAGACAGAGGGGTGCGCTCAGCAACTCAGAGAGCCCCCACAGAAGCAGGCAGCACCCGCAGAAGTACCAGAGCAGGCACTTGGAAGATCTGATGACAGTGGTTGACTCAGAGTCACAAAGGAGGGTCCCACGATGTCGGAGTCCAACCCAGAGGGTTGAGCACTGCAGGACGGAGTGCTGGGGACCTGGGCTAGGCTGTGCCCAGGCTACTAGGCTCCTGGAGCCAATATTTCCTAAACAGTACCAGGTGTCTGCAGAAGAGGCACTCCCTGTGCCTAAAGGAAGAGCATGGGGGGTCCCTGGGGCTCCTGTATGCTCTACGGGGGCAACGCAGTGCTCCTGGGGGAGAAGGGCGGTCGGCACCCTGTCCTTGTAGGAAACGGATCCCTCTGGGAGCCTGCGATTCCAATGGGGGCCTGCTTCAGCCTCCTCACATTCTGTCCTCAGGGTGGGGGCCAGGCGAGGCCCAACAACAACTAGGGTGAGTGGAAGGGGCCTCCGTTGAGGTATCCCTTCCAGGTTTGAACAATGCCCGTTTCTTTTAAGAAAAGAGAAAAAAGAGCGTCCTGCTCCTAGTGCAGAGACCGGGGAAGGGGGGCGCTCCCGCACCTTCCCCGAGTCCTGCTTTGAGGCTGTTTGAAGCTCAGACCCCTCTGGGGGCCCGAGTAGGCACTCGCACGCACCCGATGTGGTGCCGATGTGGTGAGTTGGAGGGAATTGGAGGCTGCTAGTGCCCCGGGGATGCTCCTGAGAGTGGACCGTGCTCCGGGGACACGACAGGAGCACGCTTGTTCTGCTTGGTTTCTTAGGGTGCCCTGGGGGCACCGGAGAGAGCGCGATCCTCACGCTGGATAAAGATTAAATGCCCGGGTCGCGGAGATGATTTGGGGGCAATTGAGAGGACGCCTTTAAAAGCGTAACGGTCCAAATCTACAGCCCAGGCGGCAGCGGTGAGTTTCTTTCAGGCAGCAAGACGCGGTTGTAGGAAAGCGCTTTGAAGTCCAAAACGAGCGCTCTAGAAGTGCTATACAACCGAAGCAGCACTCTTAAGGTGCAGGAGTTTTACAGAGGTCAGGTTCCACAGCACCCTGCCTCTGGAGGCTACAAATGAAGAAGGGGGGCGCAGGACTGGAGAACCCAGCAGCAGGTCAGCACAACAAGGGGGTGCAAGCACAGCAGCAGCAGTCCAAGGTGGTCCTGGTTAGTCCTTTCAACAGCTCTCCAGCTCCAGGTAAGGTTCCTGGAGTTCCCAGAAATTACAAAGTGATGTCAAATGATGTCTAAATTGCGGGGAAAATTCCCCTGTACTGATACTAAGGTTTCAGAGTGTTTTACAATGGGGAGGAGAGGGGGTTCCAACCAGGTACAACTGTTTCTGGGAGTGCCCCTTCTCTCCTCCAGCATAGGCTCCAAACATCAGTGGGGTGTAAACAACCCTATTGTGCGAGGCCAGGGCACAGCCTTTACAAGTACAGGTGTGCCCCACCTCTCCCTTCTCTCAGCCCAGGAAGGCTTTACAATATGTAGAGGCACCTCTGTGACACCTCCACCCTCCCTGTGTTCAGGCTGTCTGAAAAGTATGCACAAAGTCCCAACTGTCAGTCTGCCCAGACATGGATTGGAGGCAAGCTGCAAAACACCAAAGTCATAAGCACAGCTAAATGTGCACTTTCTAGAAGTGGCATTTCTGTGATAGTAATAAAAAATACACCTACACCAGTAAGCAGCATTTCTCACCACTATCACAACCATACCAAACATGCCTACGCTACCCCTCATAAATCAGACAATACCCCTTACACATAAGGCAGGGCATTTCCAATGCAATCCTATGAGAAGGCAGCACTCACAGCAGTGAGACACCAAGTTAGGCTGTTTGTCACGACCAGGACAGGACACGCAACATGGCAAATGTCCTGCATTCTATATACATGGCACCCTGCCCAAAAGGCTAGCTAGGGTTTACCGTAGGGATGACTTACATGTAGTAAAAGGGGAGTTCTGGGTCTGGCAAGTAAATTTAGATGCCGAGTCCCTGTGGCAGAAAACTGCACACACAGGCTCTGCGATAGCAGGCCTAAGATAGGTTTGACAGGCTACTTCAGTGAGTGGCGCAAGGAGCGCTGTAGGCCCACTAGTAGCATTTAATTTACACGCCCTCAGTATAGGGACACCACTTTACGAGGGACTTATATGCAAATTAAATATGCCAATTAGGTATAAGCCAATCATACCAATTTTGTAAGGGAGAGCACATGCACTTCAGCACTGGTTAGCAGTGAAAAAGTGCTCAGAGTCAAAACGCCAGCCAACAAAGGTCAGAAAAATAAGGAGGCAAAAAGCAAAAAGTCTGGGGAATGATCCTGTAAAAGGGCCAGGTCCAACATAATTCAACAGCGTTGCAGAGGTGAAGAGGACTGTCACGGAGTGCAAGAATCGCTGGAACGATTTCAAGCGCAGGACTCACACCTCCTGACACCCAAGCCATTGTGCCTGCCCAGTGATGTGTTTTCATAACATTTATCACAGCTAATTCCTATGAAAAGGTCATTTTTTAATATGTACCTTCCCTTAATATTCATTAAAGATACAACTTCACACCATTGTGTTGGGATTTTAATTAATAATACAAATGTTTCATCATTTTTGTAGCTGGACGCTAACCAGCGATACCAACATTTATTTATACTATTGCTTGCCAGTTTTTCTCTTTGGGGCAGCAAGAGCCTTCTTACAGCGAAAATAGCTTTTTGGTGCTAGTCACTATAAGGGCATGTTAACTTTAAATTTCTACTGTACTAGACCTACATAGGGTTCAGGTTTTAACATTTTAAATTAATGTTTTTACATGTAAAAAAGGTTATGTTGAAAGAATACACAGTAGGTTTTACAGTGCAGCAGTCCGGATACACAGGTTAGGCATGAAGCATTGTCACTGTAGTTGGTGGCACTATAGGTACTTCAGTCCTCTACTGCCATTACATTTTCAAACTCTGTGTTCACTTCCTACACCTTACAGTAGGGACTTCCAGGCAAGTTGAATGTTTCAAAGAGGAATAAGTCAATTTTGTCACATCTAACGGGGTGCACAGGCACTCTGCTAGCAGGAGTAAATTGCACAGAGTTCTAAAGCCAACAAAATAGATATGGAAAAAATCTGGCGGGACACCACACAAAATATGGTGATTTCCTACATTGATTAATAAAAGGAACCATGAGTGTTACAAATGAATATAAGGCATTTCAAACAAATATTTTTCATGAGCCAGCTCGTGGCTTTTACAGAATAGTAAATATATCCAAGTTATGTTCTTTTTCTGGTGCTACCCCAGTGTCAAGTGAGAGATGTCGGCCTTTACTTTTTAGTATACGTTGAGCATTTAGGGGCTTGTAGTTCCTCTTTTGGCTGAAAAATTGTAGCAAGCAAAATGTTCTTGTGGCTAAAAAGAGAAGACTAGCTGGCTTAGATACACAAGGGCCAATATTTATGAAAAATCATCCAAATCTGCACAAACGCGTTTTGCATCATTTTTTTTGTCTGCTAGTGTCATTCCTTTGCGCCATCCTAGTGCCATATTTATGAAATAATGTAGGAAGGCATTAAGGAATAGATAGTGCCCAAAAAAAGGTGCTAACAGCTGCACAATGCCATAAGGAAAAATTACTTTTATGCTGCAAAAATGGTGCAACACCGTTTTGCGGCATGTAAACATGTCACAAAAGGGCTAGTGCTATTTTAACACTGCATTAGCATCAAAATATAATGCAAAGGAGGAAAGGGTGCAATTGTAATAGAAGATGGAAGCAGCAGGCCAGGAGAGACCCTAGGGAGACCCCAAACACCCAAGTACCAGCCAGGAGGGTACAGAAAAATCACAGAGGGGGAATTTAAAGCTCAAGTGTCGCTTTAGTGAGGAGGAGCACAACATCCTGATTAGAGAGGTGACGGAGCACCAGCATCAGCTATTCATCACCTCCAAATTGCCAGCTGGGAGGATAGACGCAATATGGCAGGTAATAGTGGACAAAATAAACAGTGTCACAGAGCTGAAGAGAACTGTCACTGAGATCAAGTAGCGCTGGCACGATTACAAGGGCAGAACTAAGGACAAACACGCCAGGAACTGAAAGGCAGCACTACAGAATGGAGGTGGAAGTCCTACACCACAGGAGCACCTAGATGAGCTGAAGGAGATGGTTGCAGCAGTCATCCCGGAGGAGCTGGTCACTGGAATCGCAGGACAGCGCAAACTACCAACAGCCACCACAAATGCAGGGTAAGTTGAAGGGGGTATCTGGAATTCCACAAATGGCAGAAGGGGGAGGCACATAGGACACACTCATTGCATGCTAAAGGGTTGCATCAGGACACATAGGCCCTCATTATGACATAGGCTTACCGCCATGCCGACTGCCGCCAACATACCTCGATCGCGGTGGTATACCCCTACCCATATTATGACCAACACATAGCAATCCGTCACTATACAGACACAAACACAAGTCCGCCAGCCCAAAGGTCAGTGATAAAATGGTGGTACCAAAACCCACACCGTTACGCCAACAGAACTACTCCCACAGCATTATGACCCACGAATCACTGCGGCGGATATGCAACCATGGAAAACCATTGGCGGTACATTCCGCCGTGCTCAAAATACACACACACATACAAAACAACACCACATTGGACAATTCAAACTACACACACCTGACACACATACACACACCACACCCACACCACTATAAAACACACACATTCACATGAGAGATGTACTGGTCCGCCATGCACACTATCTGAACATTCATTGAGTGAAAGCTCTTTCAATTTCTGAACACCTGTTCATTTCTCCGGGGGGTACAAAGGCAATATGTGTACCATCAATTGCCCCAACAATTTTGGGGATATGTCCCATTGCATAAAAGTCAGCTTTCACTGTGGCCAAATCCTCCACCTGGGGGAATAAGATGTAGCTGCGCATGTGTTTCATCAGGGCAGACAACACTCTGGTCAGCAGGTTTGAGAACATTGGCTGTGACATTCCTGCTGCCAAGGCCACTGCCACTTGGAAGGAGCCACTTGCCAAGAAATGGAGCACAGATAGGACTTGCACAAGAGGGGGGATAGCTGAGATCAGGTCTGGCTCCAATTGGGCACACAGCTCTTGGATTGTGGCCCTATTAAGTCTGCAGGTGAGGATAATGTGCCTGTCCTCCATTGTTGCCAAGTCCACCAGGGGCCTGTACACGGGGGGATGTCTCCACCTCCTAATCATACTCAGCGGTTGTAATCTAGGGGGCAAAACAATGAGCATCTGGTCAGTTTTCAACATTTCTTCAATGTACAATGGATTGCATGTTGTGACAGAAACAGTATGTTGATGTTTAGTCCTAAAATGTGCTTATGTTTGCTGTGACGCAGTTAGGTGCCTTGGCCTGCCCTCCCTGAAATGGCCGACGCCTGTCCTGTGTGGAGGGACAGGTGGAAATGAGGTAATGGTGCTGACGTTTTGTACTGTTGCGGGAGGCGGTCGAGTACCGCCGTGCAACTCCTCATTGGTTATCATTGGACCCTAAGGGTTACAGTAGCCAATGGTGATGTAAGCCCGCGGTGACGGTATGCAGTGCTGCGGACGTGACGGCCATTTTCTATCTGTTCACTCACTTGCTACCTGACTTTCAACAGGAGAGGACCTTCACTGCAAGTGCTGCTGTTATCTGTGTCTGAAAGCGACCATGGCTCGAGTCACTGGGGAAAGGGCCCCTGCCTTTACTGCTGTGGAATTAGAGAGACTGGTGGATGGGGTCCTACCCCAGTACCGATTGCTTTATGGGCCTCCAGACCAACAGATGAGTACACTGTGTGCACGATGCATGGGGCATGAATGCATGGAGTGCTGTGTGTAAAGACCTCATGTAAGGGGGGGTGGTTGAGGGGTCCTGGGCAGCATCCTGCTTGTATGGTGGGCAATATATGTGCGTAAGGGGATGGGAGGGATATGGTGGGCCATGAGTGTAACAGGCCAGACGGTATGACTGATATCATTTTCTATTTTTATTTTTCTGCAGGTCAGCACCCAACAGAAAAAGGGTATATGGCGTGCCATTGCCAGGGACATGTGGACCCTGGGGGTCTACAGCAAGGCGGAGCACCCACTGTTGGTGGGAGGACCTGAGATGCTGGGCAAGGAAGACAGCTGGGGATGGCCTCCCAACGAGGAAGGGGTGCCTGTCGAACCCTGCCCGCCCCTGATGTTCTGCATACTGGCGGTGGCCTATCCGGAGCTGGATGGGCACTTGAGGCCATCACAGCAGCCACAAGGGGGTGAGTACAGTTCCCAATATACTACTTGCGCGTGTAGGGGTGGTCTCTGGGTGGGGGATGTGTGGCTGTCGGTGCTACTAGACCAGGCCGGACATTGCAAGGTAGGTTCTATGTTGGGCAGGGGCTGATGCATTCCACCCCCAAGCATGCTAGTGGGGATCCACTACTGGGAAGGGATCTGTGGGTCTCAGGTATGCTGCAACTGGCGTTAGATATTACTGTCCATAGCCTGGTGACTAGCATTGTGACTGGTAGTGCATTGCCTAGTGATAGGGCTGTCCCCTGTCTCACCCCCCTTTTTGTTTTGTCACCCTGTCCTTATGTGCCTTAGCATCATCTGGTGGAGAGCAGAGGCACCGGCGATGGAGGGTGCTGCATCCCACAGGGCCCATGAGGCCAAATCCACTCACAGTGAGGGCACCAGTGGGATGGAGGGCGAGGGGAGCACTACGGTGGAGACTGGAGAGGACAGTTCTGAAAGTGATGCCTCCTCCAATGGAAGCTCCCTGGCAGTGGCAAACACCTCTGTGGCCACCCCAGCTACAGGTACAGCCGCCACCCCTGTACCACCACCGCCCTCCCAGCAGCCCCTCAGCGAGTTTCCAGAGCCCGCTCACCCAGGTGGGTGGGCATCTCCTTCGCCCCAGGTACCTCAGGCCCTGCCCCAGTTAGCCCTGCTGCCCTGAGTAAGGAGGCTATTGACCTCCTGTGATCCATCTCTGTTGGGCAGTCAACCACTGTGAATGCCATCCAGGGTCTGACAGGGCATTCACTCTGGCGTGGTGGCCCAACATAGATCATTCCAGGCTCTGGCCTCCTCCCTGATGGCAGCCATTGTCCCTGTCTCTAGCCTCCCCCCTCTAACTTCATCTACTCAGTCCCATTCGCCTGAACCCCATCCTATCCCAAGCACACATTTAGACCAGCATGCACCCAGGACAACACACAGGAGTGGTTCAGGCAAACACAAGCACCACATATCATCCCACAGGCACTCACACAACCACCATCCAGAAGCAGACATACCAACATCCACTGCCTCCGCTGTGTCCCCCTCCTGCTCATCATCCACCTCCCTCCCAGGAACGTCTACACTCACACCTGCATGTACTACACCCTCATCCACTACCACCATCATGCCTATCAGTACACGCCCTTCACTGGCAGTCACCATCCTCACATCCATGCACACGTCCCCTGTGTCCTCTCCCACTGTGTCTGTGTCCCCTCCTCCCAAAGTACCCAAACGCAAGCACTCAGACACCCAACAGCCATCCACCTCACAACAGCATCCAGCCCATGCACATGCACCAGCACCCATACACAGCAGACAGACACCTCCTACAACCACTCCCTCTTACTCCACTCCCAAACCTTCACCCTCTTCCCTCCCCAGTGTCCCTAAGACGCTTTTCCTCTCCACCCTTGACCTCTTCCCTACCACTCCCACCATCCTTCACTACGGGCCAGGGTAAGCAGAACCCAGGCCAGCACCTCAGCCACATAGTCCACGGCCCCTTTAGTTTTGGCAGCTACTGCAGGTGTGAGAGGCTCCAAGGAGACACCCATAAGCACTGGCAGTGTGCCTGCACCAGCTGCCAAGGGGAAGGGCAAGGAGGCACCACCAGCTGCCAAGGGCAAGGAGGCACCACCAGCTGCCAAGGGCAAGGGCAAAGGGCCTGCCCCTGCAGGCAAGAGGGACAGGAGGCCTGGTGCTGTGACAGGATCTGAGGCCCCACCACCAACCATGGCGCTTCAACCGCCCGAGGCTGGAGGGAAAGGGCTGGGGCCTCCCCCCACCACTGGCAGCATCACCACCATCTGCACCGCCACATGCACTGCCACCAGTACCACTGGCAGCAGCAGCCCCAGTGGGCTGCCGTCCGAGGCTGCAGGGGAAGGGCTGGAGACCCCCCCTCCACTGGCAGCACCGCCACCAGCACCGCCACCTGCACCGCCACCAGCACCATCGGCAGCAGCAGCCCCAGTGGGCAGCTGTCCGAGGCTGCAGGGGAAGGGCTGGAGCCTCCCCCACCACTGCCAGCACCAACACCTGCACCGGCACTGCCACCACTGTGCAGCATCACTGCCGGTGGATGGGTTGTAGTCCTGCCTCCATGGAGTGTAATGCATCCTGCCCACTGCAAATCTTTTGGTTATGACACAGACCGTGACCTTGCACTCCCCAAGTGCTGCATCACAGGGCAAAAGCCCCCTCCAGAACCAGTGGAAGAAGACATCCACTCACTCCCTCCTTGCCAGGATGAAGCACACTGGGAACAAGGCCACCTCCAGAACCAGTGGAAGAAGGCATCTACTCACCCCTCCTTGCCAAGATGAAGCACACTGGGCACAAAGCCCACTCCAGAACCAGGGGAGGAAGGCATCCACTCACTGCATCTGTGCCAGGATGAAGCACACTGGGCACAAGGCTCCCTCCAGAAGCAGTGGAAGAAGGCATCTACTAGAGACTGTGGACTTGCACTCCCCAGGACCTAGCAGTGGGCAGACCACCCACTTGAGAGACTGTGGCCTTGCACTCCCCAGGACCAAGCAGTGGGTAGACCACCCACTTGAGAGACTGTGGCCTTGCACTCCCCAGGACCAAGCAGTGGGCAAATCACCCATTTGAGAGACTGTGGCCTTGCACTCCCCAAGACCAAGCAGTGAGCAGACCACCCACTTGAGGTACCCCCCATCCCCCTTCCCCCTGAGGTGCCTGTGTATTTTCGACCTGATGCCCCAGCAGTGTTGTCTCCGTGTTGAGGCAGGAGTCAAGTGGGGTCTTGGCCTATGTGATATGGCCCTGTGGCCCACGGACATTATGGACTGGGCAGTGTCCCTCCATTAGTATATATGTAAATACTGTTTTGAATTTGGATGATGTCTTGCTAGTATTTTATCTTATTTCACTCACTGTAATCTATTCCTTTTGTCCTTGCATTATTCCTGAGGGATACGGGTGGATATGTAATGTTGTTGCATCTGGTTGTGTGTATGGTGTTGGGCGTGGGGGTGTTGCATGTGTGTGTCACTCTCTTTTTCCTCCTCCCTTCCCTGTGTGCTAGGCGGCAGTACTCACCGTGCTCTTCGTCACCGGCGTTGATATTCCTGGTGTACGAGGAGGTAGACCAGCATGGGGAAGATCTGCAGTTTGGGCTCCATGCCGTTGTTGTTCTTCCTTAAGTTTCCAGAGGTGAGTCCTTTGCCCTCTGTGTACTGTTTCCGCCATGCTTTTGATGTTGTTGGTACTGCCCCGGAAAAGGTGGCGGATAGGTCAATTGTAATACTGTGGGCGGTACATTGTCTTCCGCCTGGCTGTTGGCGGTTACCTCCCCGGTGCTTGTTGCTACAGCCGTGGCGGTCGGTGTGTTAAATTAGCTGTCTGTGTGAGTGGTTTCTGCCATGGTCATAATAAAAACATTTTTACCGACGGCTTGTTGGCGATAATACCGCCGCTTTATCATCGACCGCCAGGGTTGTAATGAGGGCCATAGTCCCTGAAATAAGACATGCCATCCTCACCCAAGCTACACATTTAGTGACGCTTTGGTTGTGCTATACCCTCCAATATATACCCAGCGTCAACATAGGCCCATCATCATGGCTATATTCCACCATGTAAATAAGCAGCACATTGCCTGGAAGGCATGTGCAAATAGTGTGGCTGTGCCATTACAACACCCATTGCATATTGCCAAAGCCCCTATACCAACACAACATAGACATCAGGGACTAGGACAGAATTCAATACCACCCCAGGGGTGGTGTCAGGGTGGTGTCTCTGGCCAAAATGCTTCCCTTCCTCCTTGTCGCATTGCCTTTTATCATGTGTGCTGCATGTAGGAAGTTGGCTCTGTATGCACTATTTCAAAGTAAGGAATAGTATGCACAGAGTCCAAGGGTTCCCCTTAGAGGTAAGATAGTGGCAAAAAGAGATAATACTAATGCTCTATTTTGTGGTAGTGTGGTCGAGCAGTAGGCTTATCAAAGGAGTAGTGTTAAGCATTTGTTGTACATACACACAGGCAATAAATGAGGAACACACACTCAGAGACAATTCCAGGCCAATAGGTTTTTGTATAGAAAAATTTATTTTCTTAGTTTATTTTAAGAGCCACATGTTCAAATTCTACATGTAATACTTTGCATGAAAGGTATTGCAGGTAAGTACTTTAGGAACCTTGAATAATCACAATAGCATATATACTTTTCAAATAAAACACATATAGCTATTTTAAAACTAGACACAGTGCAATGTTCACAGTTCCTAGGGGAGGTAAGTAATTGTTAGTTCTTGAAAGTAAGTAAACCACCTACGGGGTTCAAGTTTGGGTCCAAGGTAGCCCACCGTTGGGGGTTCAGAGCAACCCCAAAGTTACCACACCAGCAGCTCAGGGCCGGTCAGGTGCAGAGTTCAAAGTGGTGCCCAAAACGCTTAGGCTTCAATGGAAAAGGGGGTGCCCCGGTTCCAGTCTGCCAGCAGGCAAGTACCCGCGTCTTCGGAGGGCAGACCAGGGGGGTTTTGTAGGGCACCGGGGGGGACACAAGTTAGCACAGAAAGTACACCCTCAGCAGCACGGGGACGGCCGGGTGCAGTGTGCCAACACACGTCAGGTTTTCAATTGAAATCAATGGGAGACCAAAGGGTCTCTTCAGCGATGCAGGCAGGCAAGGGGGGGGCTCCTCGGGGTAGCCACCACCTGGGGTTCACTCCTGCACTGGAGTTCCGATCCTTCAGGTCCTGGGGGCTGCGGGTGCAGGGTCTTTTCCAGGCGTCGGGATCTAGGAGTCAGGCAGTCGGGGTCAGGGGGAGCCTCGGGATTCCCTCCCCAGGCGTCGCTGTGGGGGCTCAGGGGGGGCAACTTTGGTTACTCACAGTCTTGGAGTCGCCCGAGGGTCCTCCCTGAAGTGTTGTTTCTCCACCAGTCGAGTCGGGGTCGCCGGGTGCAGGGTTGCAGGTCTCACACTTCTGGCGGGAAACGCTGTTGTCTTTAAGTTGCTCCTTTGGAAACAAAGTTGCAGTCTCGGGTGAACAGGGCCGCTGTTCTCGGGAGTTTCTTGGTCCTTTTAGAGCAGGGCAGTCCTCTGAGGATTCAGAGGTCGCTGGTCCTGGGGAAAGCGTCGCTGGAGCAGTTTTCTTCCGAAGGGGGGAGACAGGCCGGTAGAGCTGGGGCCAAGGCAGTTGATGTTTCCGTCTTCTCTGCAGGGTTTTTCAGCTCAGCAGTCCTCTTCTTCTTAGGTTGCAGGAATCTGAGTTCCTAGGTTCAGGGGAGCCCTTAAATACTAAATTTAAGGGTGTGTTTAGGTCTGGGGGGTTAGTATCCAATGGCTACTAGCCCTGAGGGTGGGTACACCCTCTTTGTGCCTCCTCCCAAGGGGAGGGGGTCACATTCCTATCCCTCTTGGGGGAATCCTCCATCTGCAAGATGGAGGATTTCTAAAAGTTAGAGTCACTTCAGCTCAGGACATCTAAGGGGCTGTCCTGACTGGCCAGTGACTCCTCCTTGTTATTCTCATTATTTCCTCCGGCCTTGCCGCCAAAAGTGGGGCCGCGGCCGGAGGGGGCGGGCAACTCCACTAGCTGGAGTGCCCTGTGGTGCTGGAACAAAGGGGGTGAGCCTTTGAGGCTCACCGCCAGGTGTTACAGCTCCTGCCTGGGGGAGGTGATAGCATCTCCACCCAGTGCAGGCTTTGTTACTAGCCACAGAGTGACAAAGGCACTCTCCCCATGTGGCCAGCAACATGTCTCAAGTGTGGCAGGCTGCTAAAACCAGTCAGCCTACACGGGTAGTTGGTTAAGGTTTCAGGGGGCACCTCTAAGGTGCCCTCTGGGGTGTATTTTACAATAAAATGTATACTGGCATCAGTGTGCATTTATTGTGCTGAGAAGTTTGATACCAAACTTCCCAGTTTTCAGTGTAGCCATTATGGTGCTGTGGAGTTCGTGTTTGACAGACTCCCAGACCATATACTCTTATGGCTACCCTGCACTTACAATGTCTAAGGTTTTGCTTAGACACTGTAGGGACACAGTGCTCATGCACTGGTGCCCTCACCTATGGTATAGTGCACCCTGCCTTAGGGCTGTAAGGCCTGCTAGAGGGGTGACTTATCCATACTGCATAGGCAGTGTGAGGTTGGCATGGCACCCTGAGGGGAGTGCCATGTCGACTTACTCGTTTTGTCCTCACCAGCACACACAAGCTGGCAAGCAGTGTGTCTTTGCTGAGTGAGGGGTCCCCAGGGTGGCAAAAGATATGCTGCAGCCCTTAGAGACCTTCCCTGGCATCAGGGCCCTTGGTACCAGGGGTACCAGTTACAAGGGACTTACCTGGATGCCAGGGTATGCCAATTGTGAAAACAAAAGTATAGGTTAGGGCTAGAACACTGGTGCTGGGGCCTGGTTAGCAGGCCTCAGCACACTTTCAAATCAAAACATAGCATCAGCAAAGGCAACAAGTCAGGGGGTAACCATGCCAAGGAGGCATTTCCTTACACTGCATCTTGCAGTACATATTGAAATGCCACCTTAGCAAAAATAGCTTGTACCTGTGCAGCAAATGACACCTCCATGCACATGAACAAATCATCCCCTCAAGGCAGGCACCCCTTCATCATGCTGCAACAATGCCTGTGTTGGTGCAGGGAGAACAATCCTGTGCAGGCACAGGGGGAATTGCAAGACTGTACCGTATTCAAGTAAACATGGCACATCCCTATTTATCTAAACTGTTGCAGTGTAGTGTAACACATATTGCAGCTGCCCTGACCTGTGCCACGTGAGGAAAATCTGCCCTAAAGCTTGCAACCTGTAGAACACAACCCATACAGGGTGCACCATATGGGAATGGCCACTAAATACAACACATACAGCACATGGAGCATGTCTGTGATCATCATGTGTGCAGCTCTACAAGTATCTGCAATCTCAACAGCTGACAAGATAGAGGGCCAGATCAACCTGAAAATGATGGTGCGTACTGCTGTGCCAAATTAGGCAGCATTACGCACAGAAATTTTCAAAACACAGGGATGTGCCATATTCATAAGAAAATTGCGAACCCCTGTGTAACCCCTGTGCAAGGGGTAAATTAGCTGTCATGCACCAACCCAGCCACCCTTGCACCATGGTGCAAGGGTGGCTCAGTTGGGGGCGAGATTGTTTTTGTGCAGGAAGGAACACCTTCCTGTACACCAACAAACTGAAAGGGCGATTTTCTCTTACTGTGTGTGTTGCAGAATACAGCACACATAGAAAAAGCTACAAATCTAGTAAAAATGTAAGCATTACTCCTCGTTTTGCCATGTGAATGCCACCCCTGGGCTAATGTTAGATTTTAGTGCAGCTTCCGATTTACAAAAAGTCATAAATCTGAGGCAGTGTCAAAAGGCACGCCCACAGCAACAGCAACACCCATTGCACACACCTTCCATGCAAAGTGCTGCATGTGAAGTGGCCACATATACAATGAGGCATTAAGGCACAAAAAGTGTCTTTATGCCTCTTGTAAATATGACTCACAGAAAGTGACACTCAGGTGGCGCTCAGGACACCTACATATCCCCCAAAATACCTTTTGAGCTTGACCCACATTCACAAGGAGAAGCACCCAGTAGCACCTGTCTGTGCCACATGGAAAGTTTCTTCTTAGTTCTAGGCTTAAGATCATGCCAGTGTTGTGACAGTAGTAAATGTGCCCTCTTCACCCAACCACTGTTGACCTGTCTGCTGTGTACTGTCATTGTCTCTTTCTTACCAATTGGCATTTTTTTAGCTCCTCACTAATGCACACTATTCCTAACCATGTCTCATGACATGTCCCTGAACCCTGGACTCTGATTGTGCTACATATGGCTAACGTTCACTCATGGAGTGTGTGAACTGGACATTGTAAAGAATTTACAAATACACTTGCACCTGTTGAAGAACCAGAACCTTATGGGCCTGGCGGCGCAGGGTACGCCTAAAATCTCCTTGGATTCACCTGCCTCAACTAACAGAGACACGGGACACTCTGTCAGGCGTAAAAGATCGGATTTTATTAGCTGCAGCTAGTACAGTTGTCCAAGAAGTACACAAGGTATGTTCTCAGGAGACTGCCACTTTACTTTGTGGCGCACAATCTTATATACCGTATAAAAACCATTTATTAACTACATACACTCCCAGAACACATAGAAAGGAGCTAGTAAGAATAATGTAAAGATAGAACAGAGCCAATAGAAATGTCGGAAAACAAGACAGCACCAATAGAAGGAATTGGAAAACAAAGTATCAAGTGACTTAAGGTTGCCTCCCCTCCAGCTGTGTTTGTCACCCCTCCCTTGAACTAATTCATTAACCGATCCACAACGAAGTTGCATGTGGTGTGATAAGTTTGTGTGCGTTTGGAGGACAGTTGTGAAATGAGAGAATACTAGCAAAGGACAGCGAAGGCCAGACGATAAGATAAGATCGGCGGAGAATAGTGTGAGCCTACAGATAGTTGAAACAAGGATTAGAAAACCAGACAGGGATTAGTGTACTCGGTCAGACCTTAATACCAGCCTTGTAAAGATAGAGGCAGAAGGCTGTTTTGAACACCATGTTGCAGAATAAGCAGAAAAGGCAGAATGGACTTCGTTCGCTGTGCTGCCTGAGTGAAGGCAACATAAAATGGCGGCGGGCCACAAAATGGCGGGTCGATACGATCGTATTAAAAATCGAATTTCCTCAGACCCTCCTTTTGCCAGAACTCAGGCAAGATACACAAACTCATGTTAATCTGAGTCGATGTCTATGGCCATGAGGTCATCAAGCTGTTGCTGTACCATCATTTTGATATTCTCTGCTCTTTGTGACTTGGGTTTGGGAATACATGCAGTAGCACATAGGTTGCAGATGGCAGGACCGCAGTGCATACAAAGACAACAAGAGAATATAAAAGCTAAAATTACTCCAAAGAATGTCAATACCTTCCAACCCCATTTGGACAGTAATTCCCAAAACCACTCTGAAAAGGACCAATCTCCTTCGTCCTGATGAATCGACTCGGAGATTATGTGTAACTTAGAGATAGCTTGGTATACTGTCGGAGCGTCATTAGGTATGAAAATACAGCAACTTGATCCGATCAATTTGCATACTCCACCACGGTCCGCAAGAACAAAGTCTAAGGCAACACGGTTCTGCAAGGTCATAAGACGATCAGCCTGTAGTTCAGCTGTAATGTTACTTAAAGCTCCTACAGTGATGTCTATGGTGGTTTCTACGACACGAACCAATTGCCTTATATTTCTGCTGTTGGCCATTGGACCCCAGAAGGGAAGAAATCCTTTGAGGAAATCTCCTCCCTCTTGTCCTGCTGTGTCTTTCGAATCCACAATCCCTCTGCCATATCTATTTTTATGATGGTTCGCAGGAGCGGTGTATGTAGGGGGAAGAAGAAAGGCTATATAACAAGTACCAAAGAAATCAGCTGGCAACCATGTATAAGCCCTATCGTGGCAAACGAAGTATGTACCTTGAGATGGTACTAACGGCAGTGAATTCAGGGCTGAATAAACATATGTATGGGAACATAAACTTTCTCTTTGTCCGGTGTTTGGAGTTCTACCATTTATTTGCAGACAGAAATTTCCTTGTTGGGGTATGACCCGTATCGGAGGAGATTTTCCTTGCTTAACCTTATCATTGAGGCTGGAAATGTAATCAGTTATGTTCCAATTGGTATATGCTTTTCTTTCATCTATGGAAGCTTCACTTTTTTCCATGATTTTAGCCATAGCTACCATTCCCTTTATCAATAAACTATGACTGAAATCTGAACCAACACTATGTGAACTGACAGGTTGTTTAATTTTACTTTGATATGCATTATTGAAAATGACAAAATAAGCCCAAGCGGAACCTTCATAGGAGAATGGAAGAACTAAATATGGCATTCCTTTTTCTACCGTATGTGGTATGAGTCCACACACCCAACAGTCAGTTGTATTGATCACTAACTGATGTTGATGTAACAACTGGACGAAGGAATTGTTAAAGTATTCAGTTCTTCTGATGAGTTCATGCTGGGGAAGAGTGTGAAATAGGTGCGGAGAGATAGTAGAAGAAGATGTAGAGGTAGGAGAAGAGACAACTTTTTGCTGCAGAGTAATAATGATCCAGTTTACAGATGCCAAAAGAATACACGACAATATAATGACGCATAGAGCAATACTACAACGACTATATATTTCTTTACAATTATTCTTTACATTTTTACTTTCTCTTTTATCTAATGTAGCCTCCATCTTTCTAAGTGGATGCTCACGGCAATCTTCCTCAATCACTGTAGTCACGATTATCTACCGTCCTATGACACTGTGAGGTCCTGCAGGCCTATTGCCACTTACTCAGGTCGTAACTAAGACTCCTACCGTGACCCTGCAACCGGGATAGAGTACTACATAGGAGAGAAATTTACAAGTTCTTTGGTCTTGGTCTCAAATTATAGCGTTCCTGTCCAGAGGCAGTCTGGTTTTGAAACAATGTTCCTGGATTTGTCGTGTTCAAGCGACGATGCGATGGTATTGCTTCTTGAAGGATGTCGTCGTCCTCTTTCTCAGAAAGTGTTACAATTAGACGTGCATCACTGAATGGTACAAATTGCGGAACTTTCTCACTTTCAGAGTCACTGATGCCTCTACGGACCCACTGATCGAAAGGCAAGGGCAAAGGCACTTTCTTGCAGTGCACGGCATGCACCCAGTTTTTCTTTCCTTCGACTTTAACTGCTGTTCTTGTGGTCAAAAGAACCAGGCGTGGCTCTCTCCATCTGGGTTCCAAATTTCTCTGTCGTTGGAAATTTTTCGTGCAGACCCAGTCACCTGGTCGGATGGAATGACCTGGGTCTGTGGAAGCCTCTGGTAGAGCACTCTGAACCTGTTGATGAAGAACACGCAATTTAGTTGTAAGGTCATGCAAGTAGTCAATCAACATCGGGTATGGCAAGTCTGAGTATTTCTTAGGGCGAGGAACTCCCCATACATTAGCTGGGCGACCAAATATCACTTCGTAAGGGCTAAGCCCCAAACGAGAGTGTACTGCTGTTCTGGTGGACAGAAGAGCCAATGGTAAAGCATCAGGCCAATTAAGTCCTGTGCTAGCTTGCACCTTAGCAATTTTAAGCTTCAAGGTTCCATTGTAGCATTCTACTAAACCAGCCGACTGTGGGTGATTCGCCGCGTGGAACTTCTGTTTTATGCCAAGACCTGCACAAACTTTTTGCATGACTTGACCCACAAATTCGCTCCCATTGTCACTCCAGACAATGCGCGGCAAACCAAACCTAGGGAAGAATTCTTTCAAAAGTATTTTGGCAGTTGATAAAGCAGTATTGTCCTTCAGAGGGTAGGCTTCTACCCATCTAGAAAAAGCACATACTACCACCAGAACATATTTGAGGTTGTTGCATCGTTCCATGTGAATATAATCGATCTGCAACACCTCAAATGGATATGTTGGAGGAGCAAAATGACCTGCTGGAGTTGGGGTTCCCTTTCCCGGATTGTACATTAAGCAAACAATACAATGTTTTACTACATTATTTGCACACTTTGGGATCCCCTCATTTTGCCACACTGGAGCCAGAAGTTTACATATTCCTTTTGCACTTAGGTGAGCTGGACCATGTGCCATAGTAACTACAGGTAGTACATAAGCATCTGGTAACAGCCAACGTTGATGTTCTGATAATTCAACCCAACATCCCATCTCATCTAACATTCCTGTACTTTCCTTCCACTTTCTCAACTCATTCTCCGTAGCCTCTCCTTGAATTGATTTCACACTCTCTACTGTATCTTCACACATTCCCTTTTCTCTTACGCAGTTTGCGGGACCTCCAACATACATTCGACTTGTGTTGTCTCTGGCTGTCTTTTTCGCTACCTCATCTGCAAATGCATTTCCTCGACCAACATCGTCCACAATCTTTTTGTGTGCACTACACTTCACGATCGCTATCTGAGTAGGCATTGTAAGTGACTCAAGAAGTTCAGTCACTAATTGACCATGTTGTATCTTAGTACCATGGGAAGTAAAGAATCCTCTTTCCTTCCATAAGCGCCCAAAGTTAAACGCTACACCAAAAGCGTATTGGCTATCAGTGTACACGTTTACTCTTTTTCCTTTGGATAACACACACGCTCTAGTTAAGGCTATCAATTCAGCTGCCTGAGCTGAATTATGTCTAATGCGTGCTGTCTCCACAATCGTATGTAAAGTAGTAATAGCGTAGGCTGAAACTGTATCTCCATTCGGGAGCTTGAAACAAGAACCATCTACCCATAGTGTTCCATCTGGATTCACTAATGGCGTGTCTTTTAGGTCAATTCTACCCTTAGTCTCTTCTTCAGTACGGAGAAAACAATCATGCTGTTCAGAGACATCTCTCTCTTCTGGAAGAGGCAACAAAGTAGCTGGATTCAGGGTATTACATCGTTTGATGTGTATGTGACTAGCCAAAAGCGTCAGCTCATATCCGGACAACCGAGCACTCGTAAGATGCTGCGTTTTTGTCCTATTTAGTAAAGTATCCACTGCATGTGGCACCATAACAATGAGAGTATTATCTAGCACTACTCCAGCAGACTGTCGAATAGAAATTGCTGCTGCCGCTGTCGCCTTAAGACAACTAGGCAATGCTTTAGCTACTGGATCTAACGTAGCTGAGAAATATGCGCATGGTCGCTGTTGATCTCCAAAACGCTGCGTTAAGACTGACAATGCACAACCCTCTCTTTCGTGGACATAGAGCGTAAAGGGCTTACTGTAATCAGGAGTACCCAATACAGGAGCAGAACACAAAGCAATACGCAAATCAGTAAAACTCTTCTGACATTCGTCAGTCCACGGAAGAGGCTGAGGCGTATCTTTTAAAGTTAGCGCCAACAGCGGTTTAGCCAATAAAGAGAAACTCGGAATCCACTGTCTACAATAAGAAGTAATGCCCAAAAAGGCAGGAACCTCTCTTTGTGTGGATGGCACTGACATTTGTGCAATTGCCTGAATTCGTTCGGGGGTCAATCGTCGTCCCTCCTTTGACAAGAGATGACCCAAATAAGTCACCTCGCGACAGACATATTGTAATTTAGAAGGAGAAACCTTGTGATTCAGATCAAACAAATGACGCAACAGTGCAACGGTCACGTTTTTGCAAATCTCCTCTGAATCAGCGGCAACTAATAAGTCATCCATGTACTGAATGAGAGCAGCACCGGACGGTAAGGAAAAGGCATCAAGATGACATTTTAGAGCTTGACTGTAAACAGAGGGACTTTCACAATAACCTTGAGGTGCGCGTTTAAACCGGAAGCTTCGGCATCCGAGGGAAAAACCAAAAATATCTCTACTCTCTTCGGCGATGGGAATACTAAAGAAAGCATTCTTTAAATCAATAACTGAAAACCAAGTCGCTGTAGAAGGTATCATCGTCAACAGAGCAGTGATATCTGGGACTACAGGAAACTGCGGTACGACAATCTTGTTTACCTCCCGAAGATCAATTACAAAACGATAAACAGGAGGCTGAGAAGGATCAGTGCGTTTAAGAACCAGAAGAACAGGACTGTTACATGTATTTCCTCTCGTTTCCTCAACCACACCCTTCTGAATCAAATCATGGACAATTTCCAGAAGTGCTTTCTCACCTTCAGTAGAGATTCTGTATTGCGGAATACGTGGCATTTCAGCATTGGGCTTAAGAGTAACAACATAAGGTGGGATCTCAAGACAACCAACGTCATTCGGACCCGTAGCCCAAAGCGTTTCGGGAAGAGAAAGCAATTCAGGTGGGAATTGATCTTTTGATAAGTACATTGGACTAGTCATTTTCTGTCCTAGAGTGAGGTATACACCAGAAGGTGAACAATATATCGTAGCATGCATTCTTTTTAATAGATCTAAACCCAACAGATTTTCACCACAACCATTCGTCAGAAGAAGCGGAGCTTCTAAATCATAAGGGCCTATTGAAACAGGCAAAGGGCAAGAAACTGGATTGCGAACAGGGGCGCCAGAAAATCCTACAGATACATTCGTTAAGCCAGACAAAGGTGCGCCAGGGAGTTTAGAATGAATGATAGAGCTTCTCATGGCACCAGTATCTAAAAGAAATGGCTCTGAAACACCCATTGTAGTGACATTAACATAAGGTCCATTCTGATCCACTGGAATTGACGTAACCCCCTTACTTTGTCCATGGCTGTCCTATTCAAAATGAAGACTTTCATTCCCTCCTTCAATATACTGATCCTCACTGTAATACTGTGTAGACCTAACATTTTGCTGATCAAAGTAATTTCCGGAATTTGGAGGAACAAAAGAACGCTGCTCTTGGGTTAACACACCTCGACCTCTACCTCTATTTGCTGACTGAGGACCACCACGACCTCGTGAAGCAGATGTTGCTCCATTACGCTGCAACAATGCCGGACAATTGTTCTTAAAATGACCTTCCTCCCTACAATAAGCACATTGATTGGGACCTAGCAAAGGTCTTGGAATGAATGGTTCAGGCTTTTGATACAACCTCTGAAACTGCGGAGGCTGTTGAAACTGAGGCTGAACATAACGAGGAGGATAAGCCTGTTGCAAGAGAACTTTAGTTTTTAATTCTTTCGTCTTTTTCTCTTGTTTTTCCCTTTCTTCTTTGTCTCTATTTTCATAATATTGTGCAGTAGCCAATATCTGGGCGGAAGAAGAAACTGCCCATGAACTTCGGAGTCTTTTAGCTTGTGTGATAGTTCAGGAAGCAAGTTATATACGAACTTATCCACAAATAATCGCTGTCCCCCTTCTGTAGCCATATCTTGACCACTGTGATCAATGAATGTCTCCTCGAATCGGGTAAAGAAATCGGAAACACTTTCATCTTTCTTTTGTTTACATGCTGCTAGCTTATCCCAATTAATTTTCAAAGCAGGCATCATTGTTTTCATTAATGTAATAATCCTACCAGGGAGTTCTGAGATCAAAGCATCGGGCTTTGCACCACCTACTTGACCTCTATCTGCGGCAATAATAGCGTTCCAATCGCCGCCTAATTCTTGAGCGTGATCCTCTCTACGAATTTTAGCCCATATTGTCTGTGGAACTACATTTCCCATCAACATGTCAATATCTGCTAGATTCATAGTACATGCATCAACTGTTTGCGACAACTCTTTATAGTAACCAGCAGGATTTTTGCGTGAATCTGGTAGTGACTGTTTAAGTGCTAAAACTTCAGACCTTTTCCAGGGGACATGTATCCATATGCGCTGAAAATGCGCAGGAATAGCTGGATTAGCACCTGCTGCTGCAACTTCTTCCTTCCATATTGGAGAAACCTCTCTCATGGGATAGTTTTTCAGTGCTGTCCTAACTGAAGGATCAGAATCAGGAAAAGTCTGTGAGAACAATAGGGATCTGAAAGAAATAAGTGTTCTGACAGCGTTTTCAACCTTAGGACCCACAATAAGTCCTTTGTCAAAGTCAGCCTGAACATCTAACAGATCCTGTGGGACCGAACCCAAATTCATATCCTCCCATTCTTTAGCGAGAGTATCGCACATAACTTTAAAAACATATCTCTGCGTAGGTGCATTCCATTGCAGAAAGGTGGACATAATATCAGACGCACTATATTGGGGACCCTTCTTGATCCATCTACAAGCAAGTGAGTCCAATTTTTCTCGCTCTTCGGAGTCTGGGAATTGACTACGAGACTGTCTTCGAGAAAAAGCTGGAGACACGTTTAAAGCTTCAAAGAAAGGTGATAAGAGACCAGAGACAGTATCTGCAAATCGCTTACGCATAGATGGAGAATTTGACATAAGGATAGGGGACAAGGTATTAGGTGAATTAACTAAAGGAGCATTAGGAATTGCCAAAGGAGCAGAAGGCAAAGGAGTTAAAGGCAAAGCTGGCATAGGCAATACTTGAGGAGGCAAATGTGGAAAAGCTGGAGCAGGCGGAAGCACAACTGGCGGCTGAACAGGCTGTAACATCGGGGGTGCATTAGCACCTTGTACATAGGGCGGAGGCAATTTCAATAAGTGGGACATTAAGGAATCTTCCTCAAAATCTTTTCTCTTATCAAGGGAAGAGATAGGCAACGTCGGATAGCATTTATCTATTGCCATTCGATGCTGTCTGTCTGAAATTTCCATTGCATTATCTATTTCATCATCTTTGATTTGCTGAGCAGCCTGTATAATCGTCATTCCCTGTGTTTTCCTATCTCGTTTCGCTTGTGTAATTTCTCTCTGTTTGGCTTCCTTACGCCAAAGGCGAAAAGAGTCAAACATTGCCGGCCGGGCTTTTCTTTTAAATAACGTTGCTTCTAAATTATCTAGCACATCAGTTTCGAAACTACCATTTTCTGGCCATTTTAAAACACCATCTTTCTTTGTATATCGGGTCCATGTCTTATTAAAGGCAATAGGACCAACACCATGTTTAGAATAGAGCTCATATGTGGGAGTTCCAACCGAAGGAATCGGACAGGAGTCCTCAAGCTGGGAGTCCCTATTACAACCAAAGCAACAAAGTTTTCCAAACTTAGTCAGACCAGACATCTCACGATTTTTACTGGCTGTTCACAAACATCAAGGGGGTAAAACTTTCAGTTTACACAGCACAAATGCACTTACCCCTCGGCTTTGGCCACTGCAATGGCCAAATCTAAGGACCTAAGGACAAAACAAAGACCAAAATTTGTGGGCGCGACCCACCAAATACTTAACTAAGGATGTCTTCTTACACCAACAGAGGCCCGTCTATCGTCTCGCTTTACCATACATCATCAAAGAAAGGGCCAAGGCAGGGCGGCAGTCAGGGCAGCAGTCGTCAGTAGCCGTCAGGAAGGAGTAACCGCGCTGAAAAGACCTTCGGACCACTTCGACATACAGGGGTCGCTTGACGTGGCTCGCGATTCCTCCAGAATTTTCTTGCGGGGTTCCTCACGACCTTCAGGCAGAACCGGTACCGCTGAAGCCGCCCCACGTTGGGCGCCAGTTGAAGAACCAGAACCTTATGGGCCTGGCGGCGCAGGGTACGCCTAAAATCTCCTTGGATTCACCTGCCTCAACTGACAGAGACACGGGACACTCTGTCAGGCGTAAAAGATCGGATTTTATTAGCTGCAGCTAGTACAGTTGTCCAAGAAGTTCACAAGGTATGTTCTCAGGAGACTGCCACTTTACTTTGTGGCGCACAATCTTATATACCGTATAAAAACCATTTATTAACTACATACACTCCCAGAACACATAGAAAGGAGCTAGTAAGAATAATGTAAAGATAGAACAGAGCCAATAGAAATGTCGGAAAACAAGACAGCACCAATAGAAGGAATTGGAAAACAAAGTATCAAGTGACTTAAGGTTGCCTCCCCTCCAGCTGTGTTTGTCACCCCTCCCTTGAACTAATTCATTAACCGATCCACAACGAAGTTGCATGTGGTGTGATAAGTTTGTGTGCGTTTGGAGGACAGTTGTGAAATGAGAGAATACTAGCAAAGGACAGCGAAGGCCAGACGATAAGATAAGATCGGCGGAGAATAGTGTGAGCCTACAGATAGTTGAAACAAGGATTAGAAAACCAGACAGGGATTAGTGTACTCGGTCAGACCTTAATACCAGCCTTGTAAAGATAGAGGCAGAAGGCTGTTTTGAACACCATGTTGCAGAATAAGCAGAAAAGGCAGAATGGACTTCGTTCGCTGTGCTGCCTGAGTGAAGGCAACATAAAATGGCGGCGGGCCACAAAATGGCGGGTCGATACGATCGTATTAAAAATCGAATTTCCTCACTGTAAATAAAGCACCTTGTACACATGTAGCATTTCTACATTTACTGTGATCCATCTACTCAGCTAAATGATTGCATTGTGTGAATGCATGTCAATGTGTACAGAATATCAGTACATGAGTGTATGACTATCAGACACAAAGCCACACGCTAGGATCCTAACATGAGAAAGGTGAATGATAGTGTTGTTGGCTAGAACCAATTTACTGAGTATTCTATACAAATATTGAACAGATATCCTTTGAAGTTAACGTACAGCATGTATGGCTCTGAACCAAATCAATGTTAATTTACCCAGATGGTAGTACCAGTACAACTTATTTTTTGGTTACAGGAGAAGGTAACCTTATCAGTGATGGGCACCTGTCAGTGTTGCAGGATACTGTTCCAATTTTGCCTGTTGTCAGATGTGCCACACTTGTCAACAATGACAGGTGAAGTACCATACTTACCCGCCCAAGATAAAGTATGCATACATATTGTGAATGGCTGGAACAGTGGATGGCAAATGTATGGACTAGTTGACGTTACGTAGCAGCCAATCTGACAGCTCCTTGGTCAAAGGGGATGCACATGGCAATCTTTGGAAATCAAGACAGTAAGCATACCCTAGGCTATTCCTCCAACTTGGCCAGTGCACTGATGAGAACCCCCAGACACTCAATCAACTTACAAACAAATTAGTCTAAGAGAAATAGTATTTATTGTAACATTTCTAACAACCATATACCTACAACTAACCTAAATCTATCCTAGGTTAAACTAAGCTATACTAAGTTAACTTAACTAATAACTACACCTATCGAATCTATTCTAAATGTATCTCACACCTGTAACACAACACTCTAAACATTGTCCCCACACTCACCCTAAGAGACAAGGTACAAGTAGGACAACATAAACTGTGACTATACATGTACCAACCTAACTTATGGCCTGAACAAATATATAGTTTTTGGGTATTTTTTATTTTTTTATTTTTTTATACATAAGATGACCCCCACCCAACCCCCCACCAATATTTTTATTTTAGAAAAACCCACCCCCCACTAAATTTAAAGTAACCTATGCCTAACCTACACTAACCTAATAATAACATCTAAAACCCAGTCTAAAACTATGTACAACAGTAAAAGGGAGGGGAAGGAACTGGAAGGCTGTTGAACAAGATAATTTCATTTTTCCATTTTCTTAATTTTTTTCTTAATGTACCGAAACATCCTCCTGTTGTCAGCACTCTCCTCCTCCAATTTCTGCAGTCTGGCTAATATCTTGACCATGTCCTGTTTCATGTCTAGTTCAAATTGTCTGCTTACTACTGCAGAAGGTAGCTGAACGGGTGTCTGGCTCCTGACAGGTGCAGTTGACGTGGAGAAGTGTGCACCTGCAGAGGCCACCTGGACCCCTCATGTCTTCCCAACACTGTCCTTTTTTGGCTGTGGGTGCTGTGGATGTCTTCCATATGCAAACGCACGCCATTCCCCTTGTAGAACCTCCTTTCCGTTCTGTGGTATCCTGCATCCACCTCTATAATGTGCCACTAGAGCTCTGCCCTTTTGTAGAATGCATGCTTTTGGTCCGGTGTCATATTGGCAGCTGAAAAATGAGGAGAATCAAGCATCAGATTCAGCATTGGGTGGAGGTTGAACAAGCATATTATGTACACTGCAACTGCAGATAACACATACAGTCCACCACACATTCCTCAACAATGACTTACTCCTCATCTATGACTATTTCCTACCAGCCATCTAAGGTATCATGTACATGTCACTGGGATGACGGCTATCCATTGTTGACCATCAGGGCCGAGTGATGAGTAGACTAAATTGCCCATTATCAACATATGTGTCATCAAACTTGTGAGGATTACTTGCACAAAAAGTCTGGATTTCCTGTGTCCCCATCCATAAGGGACAGGGACATGGAAAATCCACCACCTCAACCCCCCTGGTGAAACATCAAGGCTTGCCCAGCCATCATGGATGCAAGGGGGGGCCATATGATAGGGGGTCTGGAAACTTCCCTCTGGCTATTCTAAGGTTTGGTAAATTATCATTCATGTGTCCTGGTGTAAGACCAGGGCTGAGCATATGTTACAAGGGGGCACACCATTGTCCACGATGTGCCCACATGTACAGTTAATGCAATGTCCCCAGAAAGTTTGGCCAAAGTCTGACCTGCATATCAAAGTTGTCTACACATTACATAACTAAAGCCCCCTACCCTGTGCTATGTTGTGCTACATGTGTAAAACGGCACACACATGGTGGCTGTATGGGTGCCCATAGTGAGTTTGGCACTGAACTGAGTGCTGCAACAGTATCCTGATATATTGAACATCATGTGTCATGCATGTCAGCTATCATTAAAGTACCAGGTACGCACACAGCATTCACATCATATACATATGTGATGTGACCTACATCACTCACAAATATCATGATGTTGTGAAAATCGCTGAGATCTAGTGTGGAAAAATATCATAGACTTTTCCAACAACCATCTGGAACTGAGTTATCTCCTAATTGTGTACACTCCTGACAGCACAATATGGGTCCTTGCAGTACTACATCGTCAATTTTTATCTGAAGGATAGTGAGGCACCGTTGGTGCACGTGCCTCCTACAAAAGCCCCCTAGAGACCTCTGAGCATATAACCCACATCGCTACCATCTTGTGAGTAAGTGTAAGCTATGTGTGGTGCACAGTGCTGTCAATAGGGCTGTGACAAAGTAGCTGTCAACAAGCATGCTATGTACCTTAACAGCTGTCCTGACACCTATCATGATAGACATCAATAAATATGTGGCCAGCCATTTCAATTCCTAATACACATAATTCCATTCCAGCACACATTGCCCCTTGTGCTGAAAGCAAGCCATTCTCATTGTACAACATTCCAACAGACATGATGTCACCATCCATACTCCAATGATATCATATCAGGTTCAGGTAAAACCATTATTCATAGCATTCCACACATCAGACTGACTCACACCAAACCCTGGATTGGCCCACATGACACACAAGATGGCAATTACTGGCTGCATCGGGGTCTTCAAATCGGGCCACCTTACCAACGGTGTAGGGCGGAGGTCCACCTGCAAGACATGAATGGAAAACATTGCTAAGTGAAATTTGTACGCATCAGTTAATGGACAACATTGTCCACTATCAACTTGTTAGGCTGAGTGAGCAAGTCAGCTCTACACCTCAATTACCATATGGGACTGCATGACACTTAATACTGCATTTGAGCCTGCTCCAGATGTCGTTGAAATCTACCTCATTGTAATCGCAAACTGACAAACAACTGGCCAGAGGTTGTTTGAATATTCCAAAGTGTTGAGGAATGCCGTTATACATCCTTGTATGAAGTAACTAATATGTGTATGCCATCACAAGGCACACACACGAGCAATAATGCAATGGGAGTTTACTCATGTTAAAATAGTTGTACCTACCTGCACGTTGACTGATTGAAATTATGGATATATTGGCAATTGTGTGTGGCCAGCCATTGTTGGCATGGCAGACCATTATTTCGCCAGGGAGGGATAAGAACATGGGCATGGATATATGCCTCAACACAGACTCTGTGGTGCAAGGATGCATTTGTTAGTGCAGGTTACTCCTAATGTTCCCCGTGATGGAGCAGACACCATACTGTCAGTGAGATGCATCAGACCTGTGGAACTAAATCAGCACATGTGTGTGTGCGGTAATAGACATAGTTTAGGGTGTATGTGATACACAATGTACAGGAAGAGGAAAGTGCTAGTAGTCTGGACCCAGTGCATAGTCAAACTCCCTTACATGGCCTTGGCCGATGACACAAAGTGGCAGATTGAACGACAGTGGTGCAGCACATAGTGCATCACTACAGTCCTTGTGGCCCTCAGTGTACCCCTTACCCCCACCATGTGTGCACTTTATGAGAATTAAGGCACAGCATGATGAAGGTAGGGTCCAACTGCATCTACTGATGTGTAGGAAAATGATGAAGCAACAAAACAGATCATCACGACTTCTGCTGAATACATGGGGGCCCATCACATACATTTATATGCCCCAATATAACACCTGCTCTTAGCAGCCATTCAAACTGCATAAAATATGTAATTTAGGTATTTCTCATTTGTCTCAGAGGCTTTTACATGTGTCCCCCCAAACAGGTTTTTGGCCACCCTCTCATACATGATGCATGGCACAGGCCTCATGTTGTGCTGCTCAAAACTGAGTTGCCCTATGGATGTATCACAACACTTTGTAATGGTTGTGCTGGAAAAATGGTACAAAAATGGTACATCTGCCCTGCCTCAGCTCCATTATTGTACATTGGAATAGCAGCCCTAAGGTGGCGCTAGGGCTCTTCATCCATGCAGCATACAACATGTCCAGAACCAGAACCATGATATGCAGCACTCAACCACATCAGCACATGTCATGCACATGCAAATAATGGACTTTGTATGGTAATGGTATACTTACCAACTGCCCCACCAATCTCAATGCCCAGGTGATCCAGCAGATCTTGCTCCCTTGTTATGAGGTCAGCCCAGCGGTGCTTCAAGTGGTGTCATTTCTTCCTGTGGCAAACACTCTTGTCATTCATGTCAGGTGGTGGAGCACCTTGCTCCACCGCAGCTTTCTGGCCTCTGTGGGGTAGCCTTGTATGACAAGGCCACCCAGTACCAGCATCATGAGGAGGTAGTGCTCTACCATCCATAAGCAACACCCCAGCTCATCGCCCGATATCCTTGCCATCTACAGTTTCACTGACATAATGGACTGCAAATGAAGTTGACCTAAAAAATATTTCCCTAAGACTACCCCAACTACCCAAACAACTATACTACCCCTGAAAAACACCCCACAATACAGTGATAGAATCAGAACACTTACAATTCAAAAGACAGACTAAATGACAAGTAAAACACAACACCTACAGGACACAGCACAAATAAGACTCCAAACATGCCAAAACTCCAACAGCACCAGGTCCACAGACCCTTACAGTGTCTTGTTTCATCACTTCGTAGGCCTGTGTGTCAGGTTTCCAGTCATGAGTTTTTTTTTTAAAGCATGATGGTCATGCACCACTTTTTTCCCATTTTGCGTGAAAAGGCCTGTGGCAGTGCGATAGACGTTCAGGGGCTAGGCGTCTTGTAGTTTAGGAGAATAGCATGGTATATGCAGATGCGTGTACATTTTTGACACATGACGGTCATGCGTTATTTTTTTCCACATTGTGTGTGAAAAGGCATGTGAACGTGGAATAGATGCTCAGGGTTCAGGTGTCTTTTACCTGTGGAGAAAAGTATGAAGTATAGGTCTTTGCATCCATATTTGTGATGCATGATGGTCATGTCTCGATGTTTCAACAGGGTGCGTGAAAAAGCCTGTGAGCATGTGATAGACATCAGGGGTCAGACGTCCTTTTAATGACGTTACAGAGTGCAGATTTGAACCGTTTGCATCATTTTTTTGACGCAAGATAGGAATGCATAGAATTTTGCAATGTAGGCCTTGAGTGCACCTAAATTCACCTACCATTTTGCATGGGCTATGCAACAATGTTGTATATATGATATGGCTACATGTGTGTAACTATCCAGGCATGTCATTATAGTGACATTGGTACTTTGAACCTATAGGTTTGTTAATGAGTCTGCTGCATGTGATTACTCATACTTTGTACATATGTGCATGTGTAGCTACAATGTGTCCACATACATATTGGCACATGTGTACTATGAGTGTACATATGTGTTTGAATACTAATTTGTAGGAGTACTACATTATGTCTGATATACAAATATACATATACTAACAACACAAAATATATGATGGCCTATGTCCAACACATGGTAAGGCATTTGACAACCATAAAAATGAGTATGCAGTGGATAGGACTGGGTTGATATCACGTTACCCCTTGTGATTTGCGTGTGCATGCATGTACACTCAGTGGTGTGTTGTTGATTTTTACTTCATGATACTCTGCTACACATTTGACATAAAGTTCCCCATGCATCTTAGTTGCAGGAGATGGCATGTGCACATGTGTTACTGAAGGTTGGTATATGTTGTGTGTGTGTATAAAAACATGTGTAGTATCATTTCTGTAACATATGACCACAGTGGTGTGCTTGTGAGATGTAAAACCTCACATTAGTATCTTCCTGCATGGACACATGTTGGATTTTGACAAATGCATGTATAGTCACATCGGTGCCATCAATATTTTCGTATGTCGGAACACATGTGAAGGTCATTTCTTTCCGTCACTGATCTTATGATACCTATGACTTTACTTTTGCGC
Organism: Pleurodeles waltl; assembly: GCF_031143425.1. Classification (NCBI taxonomy): domain Eukaryota; kingdom Metazoa; phylum Chordata; class Amphibia; order Caudata; family Salamandridae; genus Pleurodeles; species Pleurodeles waltl. Next base: position 477,948,861 of record NC_090440.1, on the reverse strand, counting down.
TAGGTTGCCCTGTGTTCAGATTCCTATACATATTACCATGACTGAGCCATTACAGTGGTACATGTGTGCTGAGATATGTGGTATATGTGTGCATGCCACCAACGAGGTACTCACATTTGTCCACATCATGTTTGTTATGAATGTCACATACAATGGCACACCACTGTGTAGCAGTGTTGCAGTCTGGCATAGATGGAAGCCTACTCATCATCACTACTGTGGGAGTTTGTATAGAAACACTAACCCATACTTGCATGAGTAGGGGCAGCTTTATGGACCTCTAGTTTACTCAGCCTCCTGTGCACATGCATCAGGCCCCTAACAATGTCATAAGTTTATGTTGCCAGAGCAGTGGTGTTAGGATGTTTTGAGTGGGGATCCAGCCTCTTCTTGATTGCTACTCAGCAGAACAATGCACACTACCCTGCAGACCGACAAAGCACAATTGTGATCAAACAGACCGGGATATCACATTTTCCTCTGCGGTACTTGATGTCAGCCTTCCCCTCTCATGTACAGACGTCTGGATACTTGCATGTGTAGGACATGTCTCATCATTTGGTGTCCTTAGTAATTTCCATGGGCAGCTTGGTTGGGAGTTGTATATCTGTTGTGACTTCTATTTTGAGAACGTGCTAGGGTACAGATCGGGTTGCCTGTCACTGCCTCCTGTCATGTTGGCATGCGATGGGTGAATACCAGAATATGGTAGTGGCAAACATGAATGGGTTATGTACTTACCTGACCACCCTCTTTGTACACATGTTGAATGTTGACATGTAGACATTGATGTGTTGCACAGTCAGTATTGGGCTATGTGTGTTACTTCGCCATTTTTTCCTGCATTACTGGTAAGGTATGTATTGTCTCCTACATTGCTTTCATTCTTTAGGTTGCTTGCACTTTGTATACATCTTCTATAGCAACATTGTCTGGTCATACGTGGACAGGATGCAACATGTGACTTGTGTAACTTGTAGATGTACACATCTTCTAGTACTGACTACATGATGGTTACCATCCCATTGACGATATTTGGGAGATGTAATAAGTGTCACGCACACATGACATTAGACTTGCCACAGCACTTGTGTTGTCTCCAAGTGACCTCCCATGTTGTATTTGCAAGTATCTGTGGGTATCTCTCAACTGTCCATCCATATCCTCTGTTGAACATGGGTATGCTTTTCTTCTAGCATGCTACAACCTAGGTAACTCCTACAATGACTGAATGATGTTGAGGTTTGAAATCATCTCAGTGTTGGTTTTTTTCATTAGTCAAATGCAACATATGGATAGTTCTACTCTCATTTGTTTTTTTTTTATGGGTCTCTGACATTTTTGAATATTGCTGGACATAGTTGCACATCCCACACCTGATTGCCATGTTGGAGCACAAAACATGTATGGGATAATTTGTTACTGTTGCTACCTTGCACTTGTTCTGGCATGTGAATGACGATGAGTGGTGTGTATTGCTAAGTGCTGTGTGATGCTGTTATACAGATCATACTAGGTAACCATGCTGACACATGTCAAGTATTGTTGGTACTAGCAAACCTGTTGTTACCTAGGACATATACCCGTATATCAGTCTTCACATTTTTATCTGGGATTGCTGTAGGCATGTGCAAAGACAGCCGATAGGCATGAAAAGTGTGCATCTTATGTACACAGGGGGTGTAACACACTCTGATTACAGACCACCCAGACAATTATTTGGTGGTGCATTGTCCCATTTAATTCTTAGATCCTGACAATGGGTCATGTGTTGGATAGTGATTCTGCACCCAAAGCTGCTTAATTTGTCTGGCAATCCATAGCACACTCCACAGCCAAAGTGTGTGTGCCATAAGTGAGATACAGTCCACCATGTGTCAGGGTTGTGTCCAATGGCGGTGCCAGGACATAATCCAATGGATACACTGTGCAGGCTTGGCCTCTAACTTTGGTTACAACCCCTGTACAATTACTGAAGGTCCACAGTTATCAATGATGTTGACCCGTTATCACACACGCACCATGTAGGCAAAGCAGCAATTACCCTGAGATGTGACAGTGTTCAGTTCCGACATTACATTTGATCATAGCCCCTACCTTATATGGGCCCCCCTTGCATACATCCTGGTAGGTGTGGTGTTGATGGGGGAAAAGGCTAGGAATTAGCACCTTGCCCACTTGACAGGACGATATATGTAGTGGTACATGGATCAAGGCCTTCAGGAGTCACATGCCCATGAATTGCGTGTCACTAATATGTGAAATTGAGTCAGTAGAACCTTTTACATCACAAACAATGTGCTACTGTGTTTCCTACCTGCTCCCTGAGGCTTGAATCACATTCCAATGGTATATATAGTAGAGAATGAGTAGACCAAGGAGATCCAGGTGCAAAGTATTTTATTTGTGCTATTTACAATGTGATGTTGATGGTCCAGTCACTATATATGAACGTTCTCTACTATGTGTAGTCTACTGCGAACTCCTGCAGCAGTGTTCTGTTGTTCCTGCTCCAAATTAACTGCTCTATCATCATCATCCTCCTCGTTGAGGACGTCAACCTGTTCATTCAAGGGAACATTTATTCTTATACATATGTCATGGAGGATTGTACATGCCAGTATGATTTTACATACCAGTGGGGGGGCATACAAGGCTTACTCTTGGGGCCTGGCACCTAAACATTGACTTCCGAAGCCCAAATGTCCTCTCCACCACATTGTGTGCCCTTCATTGTATGCACGCTCTTCCACCGTTGTGGGATCGGCAAATGGAGTCATGGCTGTATTCTGTAACCTTGACCAGCTGCAAAGGAATGAGAGAAGATGTGTTGATAAAGCTTTATAGTGGTTTGGAATATACCATGGCAGTTGTTAATTGTAGTAGAGTGGTGACTCAGAATTGCTTGTGGTATAGTGAATGTTCCTGTTCTTGTGAAATGGTTTCATTGGTCTGTGTTGATGGACATGACAATCTTGGAAGATGGCTCAAGGACCTGGGAATTTTCATATTGATTCCAAACTGATAGTTATACTATTGCAAAAATGTGTTGTGTAGTCCATATTTGAGGCAGTGTACTATTGTTGGATGGAACCTACCACCTCCTTGCAACACAATGGTGTCAGATGTGGCGCACCATGGTAGCCCTTCAAAGCAAAACTGTGCTGTCGATTTTTCCATGTAGCACTACGCATCCAGTGTGACACTTAATTACCCTTTGTGGCAGATGATGGTTGTGCCAACCATCAAATGTAAGAAGGTGTGCATCACACATTTGTAGGATAATCTAATTTGGTGCAGTAGTATCTCCTAGCTTCCAATACATGATTTATCAACGACACTTTCAACACATGCACAGTGCGAGCTTTGGGAGGGGGCACACCTATTTTTCACATGGGTCCCTATATATGGTGCATGTAAGGTCAGGTATGTGCTCTATACTGTTGCCAAGTCCTACTATGGCATCCATTATCTTTACAGTTTTGTACAAACTCTGCAGCATGGTGGACCATTTATAGTATACGGACCAGACACGGTGGTGTTAGGGGTTGCTAACGGGCGCATGTGAGGTGGCACTGGATTAGGTGCTGCCCCTTTTCTCATGATTCTGCCCCATGGTCTTTCATGGCAGGTTAATTTGTATTCGTATGTGTGCGACACGATGCAGCAGACAGGTGTATGTGCACACTGAAGTTATGTCAGGTATGTGTAGATGATATGCAGTTGGTAATGGCACCACTTGGATGGCATTTGATATAGGTGCTGCCAGAAGCGAGCACATCATGATTTACGTTGGGCTGTGTGACTTTCTTGAAATGAGTTGGCCTATGCCATTGACATAGCTGAGCTATTCTTTGTTTGGTGTAATGTGTGTGGGATCTGTAGTTAGTTGTCAACCAGTGGACACTTATAGTGATTTGTGGGCAGCTTCTGTATGCAAAGGGAACATTGATCCACCTGTCCACACGTGGTGTGCCAGTCAGGTTGTAGCTGTGCTTTGTACATGTGGGTGTATGTGTTTGAGATGTGCAATGATTGCAGTGCAGTGTTGCATATGTGTTGTTGCCTCTACATCTGTGTTCTCCTGCTTGTAGGAAACTCCTCCTTTTTGCCCTGTTCACCCCCAAATGTTTTGGACAGATACTGGTGGTACTGACTCTTGGCTGTGCCCTTAGCACTGCTTACCAGTCTCAAAGCCAGTGCTCTGTGTAAAGTGGATATGCAAATTAGGCTAATTATAATTAGCAATATTAGTCTACCTATAAGTCCTTAGTATATGGTAGGGCATCTAGGTTTACAGACCCCAGCATAGGCAGTGCACCCATGGGTGCACTGCTGAGGTGCCCGGTGTCATTTTAAAGGCACCCCTGCCTTGCTGGCTGCTTTTAAAATAAAGTTACATGCAAATTCGACTTTAGAATTAAAAGTACTTCCAAAGTCTTAAACGACCTTACTTTTACATATAAGTCACCCCTAAGGTGTGCCCTATGTGCCCCTAGGGCTGGGTGCCAGGAAACTATAAGCAGGGACCTTATAAAAATAGTTTTGTAAGCCCTGGTGAGGTAAAACCACCAAATTAATTTTTCCCTTATTGTAGTAAATAGCCTCCAATTTATAAAGTCCCCTTAAGAAACATACACCTTAAGTTTGGTATCAAATTATTTGTTAGAATAAATCCCACAACTTTCAATTGTTGGATATAATATAACTTCTTTGGGTAAAGAGTTTTAAACTTTACCTGAAACGTTGCCAACTTCAGTCCTGCAGTGTTTTTGCTGCTTTTATTCTGGCAGCCTGGCCAGGCTGCCTTGAAGAGATGTGCCTGGGGGAGGAGATCTTCCCTCAGCAGGTGCGGAAGCAAGACGTAGGGAGGCCTGCCAAACTGGTCTTCAAAGGCAGGGAAGGACATTTGGAGCAACCCAGCACCTCCCTCACATCTTGAAAAGCCAGACAATTGAGTGCCCCCTTGATTAGATTAGGAGAGGGCATGAGAGTGGTGTGTTTAGGATTTCTAGCCACACCAGTGGGGGGGCTCAGCCAGATGTAACCTCCAAAAATAATTTTCAGCTATGATGGATTTTTGAGGAATGTTGCTCCCTGGGATTGATTTCCCAGGAAGTGGTCATCCCAGGGGGAAGTACCCTGCACCTGATTGTAGAACCAGGACCCCCTGTTTATCACCTAGGAGCAAGGATAAAACTGGCAGAACTTCACCCACACCTGAGATCCCTACCAGGAAGAACTACAGAAGAAGAAGGACTGCCCTGCTGGACCCCTGACCTGCACCTGGACACTGCACTCTGGAGGACTACACTTGCTGCACTCTGGAGCTTCACCACAAGAAGGACTTAGCCTCTTTAAGTGGTTCAAGGAGGGACTCCCTGTTTGCTACAGGTGAAAACTTGCTAACCAGAGTCCCCTGCACCAACTCCTGAAGAAACTGACCAGCTGACCACTATCCAGTGGCCAAAAAAGAGTTTGTGTAAGGTGCATTCTGGGAGTTGCAGTCCGCACCCTCAAGGAGCATCTCAGAGCTTCTGGAACCTTGGTGAGCTGTGGTCCTCAAAAGAACCTTCAAAGAACATCTGAAAGAAGATCCAGAAGTTTGGAGATCTTTTCAAAAAAAGCTCCATAGAGGGACCGACCTGCCGCGGCAACTCTAGTCGGCTTGCCTCAACCGCAACCCAGCCTGACATGCAGGTTCATCCCATTGAAGAAAATCTCCAAAAAAGTGACTAAGTCCGGAAGTAGGAAGTTGACCTGGACCTCCCAGGCAGTGTATCCGAAAAGGGCTCCTGGGACGTCAGAAGGATTTTCACCTCGAAAAAAACAACTTAGTCCAAAGGTAAAAATCTCCACTGAGGACTCCCGCGATGCGTATCCGAGGAAGAGTTCCAGGAGGTCGGATTGGACTGGCGACTTGGTCCGGCTGAAGAAAATCTCCAGAAAAACGACTAAGCCCCAAGGTAAACTTTTGACCGTGGCCTCCCTCGAGCTGTAGCTGAGCAGGGCTCCATCGCGGTCAGCCTTAAACTTTGACTTTGCCCCAGTCGAGATGCGACTAGATGACCAGATTGGCACTATTTGTTTCTAAGTGATAAAAAGCATTAATTCTTAAAAAATTATTATCTCCAGTTCCCTTATCCAATTTTATTCGTTTTGGTGTCATTTTAAAGCTACAAATATTTCCTATTTTTATGAATTGGTTTTGGATTTTTAAACTGTTTCCTGTGTTTTATTTAATTACTGTTTTGTGATATTTGAATGCTTTACGCTTTGTCTCCTAAGTTAAGCTTTGTTGCTCATTTCCAAGCTACCAAGGGTTGAGCTAGGTTGAATTTATTGAGAACTAACTGGACCTAAGTGGAGGTTGGTGGCCTACTGCTAAGTGTAGGTACTTACGTGCCCTTACCAATGACCCATTTTCAGACATTTTTGGTGCACAGTGGTGGGATCCTGTACTTGCGTTCAATATCACGTTCCATTTTTACGTAAAGCAAATAAAAAATCCTTGAAATTGTCCTAGTGCAATGTTTTTTTTTTTTTTTTTGGATTAATTTGAATTATAGATTTTTTGTGATTTTTCTAAATTCTTGTGTTCCAATTTTTGCAAAAAGTTTTGTTTACACAAAACTATGGAACCATGGAGCTTTATCTGGCTAGCCTACCCACACTGACAGTAGTCCAGCTTAGGGGGTTGTGTACTGAGAGGGGGTTGCCTGCAACCACTGACCTCAGGAAGCATGTTCTGATTGAATCCCTGACAGCATGGAGTGAGGCCCAAGAAGTAGTCCCAGAGGAAGCTCCAGCGGAGGAAGAAGAAGGGGAGGATGCTAGCTCCAACCACTCAGGGGAGGGAGGGCATCTGAGCCTAGGTGAGGAGGAGGAAGACTGGTCCTCACTGTACACAGTTACTTGGGTCATACCCAAAGCTAGTTGGGGGAAAGGGGTCCCTTCAGAAGGAGAGAACCTGTCCCTTAGGGAAAAAGTGCTGGAGGCCCGGCTAGCATTTATAGCTTTGGAGGCAGAGAAGCTGTCCTTAGAAAAAAAAAAAGTGGGCAAGGGAAGAGGAAAGAGATGGTGGCAGCGACAGAGAAGCTGAGATGTCCATGGGTGGGGGCTTTTGCCCCAGATTTCCCACGGGGGTTCCTGCCCTTGTAGAAGAGGATGACATAGATCAGTGGCTGGGAGCCTTTGAGAGGACCCTCCAGATGAGGAGAGTTAAGCCTCAGTACTGGGGTTCACTTCTTTGGGAGTTGATCCCCAACTCTGGGAGGGATTGGCTTCTGACCTTGAGGGGTAAGGAGGCAGATTGATACCTCAGTATGAAGAAATGCTCAACTAAAAAGTTTGGGCTCACCTCAGAGCAGTATAGGCTCAAGTTTAGGGATACCCAAAAGACAAGCACCCAGTCCTGGGTGGACTTTGTAGACATCACAGTTAAAGCACTTGAGGGCTGCATACAGGGCAACAAGGTAAGTACCTTTGAGGGGCTTTACAATTTGATTATGAGGGAGCTCCTTCTAACCAATTGTGCCCAAGAGAAGCTCTGCCAGTATCTAGTTGACTCTAAGTTGACCAACCCCAGAGAGCTGGGGGAGGCAGCAGATGACTGGTTAACAACTAGGGTTAACCAGAAAACCTTAGGGGTGATGAGAAAAAGGGAGGACATGGTTCTTCTCAGGGGAAGAACCTAGGGAAAGATGATAAAAAGCCCAAGGAGTCCTCACAAGAGTCCCCAAAAACTTCTCAGGGCGGGGGAGCACCAAGCCATTCTACTTCTAAAGGGAAAGGGCATCAGGTGAAGCATTAAGTTACTATGATCCTGTTAAGGCAGGAAAGTTTCGGGAGCTTACTAAGGCTGGCAAGTGCTTTGAGTGTCATCAACCTGGACACAAAAGAGGATATGCTATCTGCTCCAAGAAGCCACCCACTGGTGGGCAATCCCAGGGGACTGCTATTGTAGAGATGGGGGTGGAAGTTGGCCCAGGCCTGGGATCAGGGTACACAGAGGTCACCCTAGTATCCGTGGGTGGGGTGGACATTGCAACTATGGCCACCTTACCTCCCAGTGTGGAGAGGTATAGGCAGAGGCCTAAAGTCAATGGGACTGAGGTTGAAGCTCTGAGAGATACATGAGCCAGTGTGGCAATGGTCAAAGAGAAGCTGGTTTCTCCAGAACAGGTCTTACCTGGTGTCTTCCACCAAGTAACTTATGCAGATATCAGAATCAAACTCCATTCAATAGCCAAGGTGAGCCTGGAATGGGATGGTGTGACTGGCCATAAGAAGGTAGCTGTAGCTCCTGCCCTCCCAGTAGAGTGTCTTCTGGGATTTGATCTGGAAGCATCTGAATGGTTAGAGGTGGAAAGAAGGGTCCGTGCACAGATGCTGGACCTCCCTGAATGGGTGTGTGCTGTGACCAGGTCACAAGCAGCACAAGAGGGAAGTGATGGACACTTGGACCCTGGAACAATGGGCCAAGCCTCCAAGAGAAAGAGAAAGGGCACTGGGTCTGGCTTACCAGCCCCAACAAGTACAGAGGGTCAGGAGGAATCCAAACCAGAGGGGGAGGATCTGACTTCTGAGGGAGGACCACTTCCCCTGCAAGCTCTGCCTGACTTGGCAGAACTGCAAGGGGCAGGTGGGCCCATTCGAGAAGAATTGTGCCAAGGACAAATAGAGTGTCCCACTCTTGAGAGCCTAAGGCAGACTGCTGCCAGGCAAGAACAAGGGGATACCAGTGAAACCCACAAGGTTTACTCGGAGGATGGAGTTCTCTACACCGAAGCAAGGGACCCCAAGCCAGAGGCAACCAGGAGAGTGGTGGTCCCCCAGAAGTAAAGAGAATGTGTCCTCACTTTAAGCCATGATATTCCCATAGCTGGGCATTTGGGACAGATCAAGACCTAGAACAGGCTGGTCAACCATTTTTATTGGCCCCAAATGTCAGAAAAAGTCAGGGAGTTTTGCAGTTCGTGTGTCACCTGCCAGGCCAGTGGCATGCCCTCTGGCCTGGAAAATGCTCATGCCACCTTTCAACAGTTGGTGAATAGAGTCCTGTCTGGGTTGGAGTCTTTCAGTGCAGCTTGTCTGAATGATAGAGCTGTATTCAGTTCCACATGGGAGGACCACCTGGTCCACCTGAAGGAAGTGCTTCATGCTCTGCTTCAAGCAGGCCTGACTATCAAGGCAAGCAAGTGCCAGATAGGGCAAAGTTCATGTGTGTACCTGGGACACCTTGTTGGTGGAGGCCATATACAACCTCTCCAGCCGAAGATCCAGGCTATCCTGGCTTGGGAGGCTTCTAAAACCCAGATTCAAGTCTGGTCCTTTCTTAGCATGACTGGGTACTACAGGAGGTTTGTGAAGAATTATGGGACCATAGTGGCCCCTCTGAATGAGCTTGCCTCAAAGAAACAGCCCAAGAAGTTTATTTGGACCCCAGAACGTCAGAAAGCTTTTGACACTCTAAAGCAGGCTATGTGTTCAGCACCAGTGTTACTGGCCCCTGACTATAGCAAGGAGTTTATAGTGTAAACGGATGCTTTAGAGGAAGGGATTTGGGCGGTGTTACCACAAGTTAATGAAGAGGGCCAAGGTCAACCAGTTGCCTTCATCAGCAGGTGACTACTCCCCAGAGAGAAAAGATGCAGTGCCACTGAGAGGGAGGACTTTGCTGTGGTCTGGTCCCTGAAGAAGCTGAGGCCATACCTGTTTGGCCCTCACTTCCGTGTACAAACTGACCACAGACCTCCCAGATGGTTGATGCAAATGAGGTGGGAGAACCCAAAACTGTTAAGGTGGTCCATTTCCCTACAGGGGATGGACTTCACAGTTGAGCACAGACCTGGGACGGCCCATGCCAATGCAGATGGCCTTTCCAGGTTTTTCAACTTAGCTGATGAGGACTATCAGTGTGTAGGTTAGTATCCATCAACTTTTATCTGGGGGGGGCAGTGTAGGAAAGTCCTCCTTTTTGACCTGGTCACCCCCAAATATTTTGGACAGATACTGGTGGTTACTGACTCTTGGTTGTGCCCTGTGTACTGCGTACCAGTCCCAGGGCCGCTGCTCTGTGTAGAGTAGATATGCAAATTAGGCTAATTATAATTGCCAATAATAACCTACCTATAAGTCCCTAGTATATGGTAGGGCATGTAGGTTTAGGGACCCCAGCATAGATAGTGGACCCATGGGTGCACTGTTGAGGTGCCCAGTGTCATTTTAAAGGCAAGCCTGCCTTGCTTACTGCTTTTAAATTAAAGTTACATGCAAATTCGACTTTGAAATTTAAGGTACTTCCAAAGCCTTAAACTACCTTATTTGTACATATAAGCCATCCCTAAGGTGTGCCCTATGTGCCCATAAGGCTGGGTGTTATGTAACTATAAACAGGGACCTTATAAAACTAGTTTTATAAGCCCTGGTGAGGTAAAACAGCCAAATTAAGTTTTCCCTCATTGTAGTGAATGGCCTCCAGAAGCTAGAACAGGGAGACTTTGTTTTAATTTATAATGTCCCCTTAAGTATCATACACCTTAGGTTTGGTATCAAATTAATTGTTAGACTAAATCTCACAACTTATAATTGTTGGATTTAATATAACTTGTTCAGGTAAAAAGTTGTAAACTTTACCTGAAAAGTTGCCAACTACAACCCTGCAGTGTTTTTTCCTGCTTTGCTTTGATTGGTCAGCCTCTGGCAGCCTGGCCAGACTTCCTTGATGATATGTGAGGTGGCCTGGCTCAACACAAAGAAATGTGCCTGGGGGAGATCTTCCCTCAGCAGATGGGGAAGCAGGAAGTGGGGGGCTGCCAAGCTGGTCTTTAAAGGCAGAGAAGGACATTTGGAACAACCCAGCACCTCTCTTACATCCTGCAAAGCTAGACAATTAGGTGCCCCCTTGATTAAATTAGGAGGGGGCAGAAGAGGGGTGTGTTTAGGATTTTTAGCCACACCAGTGGATGGGCTCAGTCAGATGTAACCTCCAAAAATAATTTTCAGCCATGATGGATTTTTGAGGAATGTTGCTCCCTGGGATTGATTTTTGCCACACTTGCCAGGAAGTGGTCATAACAGGGGGAGGAAACTGCACTTGATTGGAGAACCAAAACCCCCATTATTTTTCACCAAGGATAAAACTGGCAGACCTGCACCCACACCTCAGGAAAAACTACAGAAGAAGAAGGACTGCCCTGCAGGACCCCTGATTTGCACCTGGACACTGCACTCTGGAGGACTGCACCAGCTGCACACTTGGGGTTCACCACAAGCAGGACTTTGCCTGGCTTCAAGTGGTTTAAGGAGGGACTCCCTGTTTGCTACAGGTGAAAACTTGCTAACCAGAGTCCCCTGCACCAACTCCTGAAGAGACTGACCAGCTGACCACTGTCCAGTGGCCAAAAAGGAGTTTGTGTCAGGTGCATTCTGTGAGTTGTAGTATGGACCCCTCAAGGAGCATCTCAGAGCTTCTTGAGCCTTGGGGTGAGCTATGAACCTCAAAAGAATCTTAAAAGAACATCTGGAAGAAGATCCAGAAGTTTGGAGAACTTTTGAAAAAAAGCTCCATAAAAGGACCGACCCATCGCGGCAATTTTAGCTGTCTTGCCTCACTGCAACCCAGCCAGACTTTGAGGTTCATCCTGGTGAAGAAAATCTCCAAAAAAGTGACTAAATCCGAACGTAGAAAGTTGACCAGGACCTTCCAGGTAGTGCATCCGAAGAGGGCTCCAGGGACGTCGGACCAACATTCAGGTATGCCCCGGTCAGAGGATTTTCACCTTGAAAAAATGACTAAATCCCAAGGTAAACTTTTGACAGGGGCCTCCCACAGGCTGTAGTCGAGCAGGGCTCCATCGCGGTCAGCCTTAAACTTTGACTTTGCTCCGGTCGAGGTGCGACCAGATGACCAGATTGGTGCTATTCGTTTCCAAGGGCTAAAAAGCAATAATTCTTTATAAATTCATATCTCCGGTTCCCTTTATCCGATTTTATTTGTTTTCGTGACATTTTAAAGCTAAAAACATTTCCTATTTTTATAAGTTGGATTTTTAAACTGTTTCCTATGTTTTATATAATTACTGTTTTGTGATATTTGAATGCTTTATGCCTTGGCTCCTAAGTTAAGCCTTGTCGCTTGTTGCCAAGCTACAAAGGTTTTGAGCTAGATTTAATTTATTGAGACCTAACTGGACCTAAGTGGAGGTTAGTGGCCTATTGCTAAGTGCAGGTACTTACCTGCCCATACCAATGGCCCATCTTCTAACACTCCCCATGTGTATTTTGTGTGATGTTTGTCTTGTTTGTCCTACATGGTTGGTATGTTGTGTGTGTAATGATTGGTATCATGGCTTCCCTACGAGTAGACCATTGCCATATTGCCCATCCTGGAGCCACTCGTTAATAGTGGAATGGCAGAATATCCCATTGCTGCAGGTGGCACCAGTTGCACATGGGTGCAGTCCATTGCACCCAGTACATACGGGAACCCTTCAATTTGTTAGAAACCTTGTTTGGTCTCCTGCTCTGGATGCTAGGTGTTTGGGAAGCAAATTTGTTGGGGTGTGAAGTGTATGATAGCATCCAGGACCTTAGGTAGGAGGATCGAGAAGAGTGACACCAGCCACTTGTGCGCCCATTATCTGAAAAGATCCAGATGCCAGCATATGAAGGACAGCGAGGAGTTTTGTCATGGGTAGAATAGTAGTGGGAGTCTGCACCCTTGCTGTGATGAGTGGTGCAATGTAGTGCAGCAGGCATACCATGGACTCCCAGTTCAGTCGGTACATCCTGATGACATCTTGTCCCCTGAGGCCAAGGATAGTTGTCCTCTATCTGAAGATCCTCTTTGGCACTCCCTTTGTGGCTGCAGTGGTGCTGTTTGGGGCTGTTGAGGTGGTGGTAAAAGGAACTGCTGTCTTCGCTGACGTCTGTGGTGTGTGCCAAGCTGGAGCAGTACCACATCCATGTTGTCCTGGAGGTTGCAAATGCTCCTTCTGTGTTGTTTCCTTGAGTGGTGGTGCATGGGCCTCTTTTTAATGCCTGGTGTGACCAGGCGTACAATTTTGATGCTAATCGGACTTAACGCCATTTTTGCAGTCTGCTTCCTTGGAATGCAATGTTTTTCCATCTGGAGGTAAAAATGGCACTGGAGGCCCACCGTCATTTTTAGGAAGGGAACACCCACCTTGCATCTCATTGTTGCAATGAGATGCAAGGTGGGTTGGTGCTTTCTAAAAATGGCACTAACTTCAATATTTTGATGCTAGACTGGTCTAGCATCAAAATAAAACTATGGAGATAAGTTAGTGTTGCTTTTGAGTCATAACAAATGACCCAAAAGCGGCATCAAACTTTTCATAAATATGGGCCATAGGGTTTTGGACTATCTAGTGAACAAAGAAAAGAATGCTCTGAAAAATAATAATACATTGCAAAATGGTAACTTTATATTTATATCTTCGGGCATTGAGAAGATACTTCTAGAAAAGCTATTAGCTTCTTAGTTACATGTTACATGCTATCCTAAGGCGTGGGGACGGAATTAAAAGAGAAAGGCCATGCAGAAGAGGTCATATGACACTGACAAGACACGGACGAAAAGCTAACTTTCCAAGAGTCCACTGACACCCTAAAGGCAATACTCGAGAAAACTGACACTGCGTGATATTGCAAAACCACTGAAGAGAGACTTATTGGGGCAGATTTAAGAAAAGTGGTGCTGCATCCTGTGCAGAGCAACTTTCCTTGCGTCCCTTAGCTCTCCCCTACCTCCACCATGTGTGAGCTGTATTTGAAATACGGCACACCATGGCGCAGGGTGGGGGCAATCGTGTCATGATTTTTAACGCTATTGATGTACTATCCAGGGTTAGTGCCAAAATCTTTGCGCTAACCCTGAACAGTACCTAAGGGCCCATTGTAACCAATTGTGTGCACCCTTTTAACGCATGCTCTGAGCAGGCATTAAAAATGTCGAAAACAATGGCGCAAATAAATCTTTTTGATTTCTTTGTGCCATGTTTTCGGCCCCCTCCAGTGGGGCATGCTCCCCTTGCACACATTATGCCTGACGCAGGTATAATGTGGCACAAGAGGGTACAAAGTGGCACAATGCATGCATTCGCCACTTTGTGAATCTGGTGAAGCAAATGCGGCCTCTTTGGCCACATTAGCAAAAATAAATACACTAGGTGGTGCAAGGAGGCATTAGGCACTCTTAAATCTGGGCCTTATTGATTACATCTTTGCAAGTGAGAATCCATAACACAGAGAACACACTTTATGAACAGGCTCTAATTATATAAGTCCAAAAGTGCAGAAAAGGCACTGTTGCGAGAAATGGGACCCTCGCATTGATGGTGTCCTCTTGTAATGAGAAGCCACCGTACTGCTGAATGAAGATCTCACTGCTGTTATCTGCCACTGAGGAAAATTTAATTCACCCTCCAAGGTGGTATGAAAACCTTGACCTAGTCTACCATACTTGCTTAGCTGCAGTTAATTTTTAACTTTGCTTGATGGGCGTGATTTTCAATGAACAACTTATTTTCCAGGTAATTTCTGCAGTTCTTGGAAAGGAAATGCAAGTGTCTTAATTCATACGAGAAATGTGGCACTAATCGCAGAAAAATGGCTACATTTTCTTTGATTCAACTATTGAACGCTTTGGTTCAACAAATGAACGTTGAGTGTTTTGGGGGAGCGTTGCAAACCAGGGGACAGTTTTCTGCATCCAGGGACTCGAAGTATCAGTTATTCAAAGAGCCCATTGTGCGAGGAGGCACCAGCAACACCTTGAGTGACGAGGTCACACCCCTTCCCAGAGTACCAGTTACCATTACCTCCCGTCCCTCCCTCGCCTTCCTTTAAACCAATGAGGCTTCCTGCCTCCCTCTAGAACCTCCCTTCCCCTTTTAACCCCCCACCCCCACCACCTCCTGTTTTTCTTGTCTAGCCCACGTTAGGCTTACCTGTTCTCCTTTCATCCATGGCGGGGCCTGGGGGACATCGTTTCTACACTCCTCGGGCGCGGGCCCCTCTAGGCTTGCTCTGGCCGGTCGCGTCTTCAACAGGCAGGCCGGGCTGCTTGGAGGACGCGTCCTGGGAGTCGGCTGACGAGGTCAGTCAGCTCTTTGTGGCTGGGACGTCGATTTCCGTTCCTTAGCCCGCTGAGCCGCGCGGAGGTGCCGGCTCACATTTTCTGACTTCGGGGAACTGGTAGGACGGGCGTTCTGCCCGCATTTTTAACTATTTGGGTTCCTTTTTCATTGGTTACAGGATTTTTTTTGTGGGAAGGTCCTGTGCCATATATTTGGTAAACGGCAGTGTGTTGGTAGTTGTAAATTGGTTTACCATGCCGAAGGTTCAGGCTAAACGTCGCCGGATTGTTTCTTCCTCCTCCTCTGGGGAGGAGGGTGCTGGTCCCATGCCGACTCCTGGGGGTCACCAGGTGCTGGGAGGTGCTGCAGCACTCATGCCCAGGGAGGAGGTGCAGGACATGATAGAGGTGGCTGTTTCTAGGGCTCTCCAGGCAGGGATGGCCAGACCTACTAGGTCTAAAACTTCACTTCTTTCTGCTGCTGCGGAAAGGTCTTCTTCAGATGATGAGGAAGGGAAGGATCCATCTACCTCTTCTGGGGGTAAATATGTCTCCAGGGAGGAGATGTGGGAGGTGATGGCACATGTGCTGGACAATTTAGGCTTTCCAGTCTTTCAGCCTACGAGCAATGACTCTCACTTATTCCCGCAGTATCAGACGCCTTCTAAGTTTGCCATGCCTTTTCAGGGTCCTGTGAAGGATATGGTGTTTCGGGAATGGAAAGATGTGGATAAAGCTCAGGTTCCATGTTTCCTTCAGAAACTCTATTTGCTAGAAGAGGAGGATGTTCTGCCTTCCTCTGTTCGCCTGGATTCGATTTTGGCTACTCTGATTGGCAAGACGGCGGTCAATCCAGAGGATTTTGTGCCTTCTGATGCCACGGACCGTAAGGTGGATTCGGGGCTCAAGAGGGCTTTTGCGGCTGAGAATCTGGCCCTGAGAGCGGGAATTTATTCTGCTTATGCGGCTCAGTCGTTGGTACAAGACTTTGATAAGCTGGCAGTGGCTGTGCAGGAAGGGGCGGAATGCTCTGAACTCCTGGCTGGTATGGAACAGCAGGCCAGGTTGCTGGCAGATGTATCATCAGATGTGGTTCGTACTTCGGCTCTGGCATCCGGGGCTTTGATTGGGGCCCGGAGGTCTCTCTTGTTGCGGTCTTGGAAGGCCGATCCTTGGGAGAAGTCTGCCCTCCTGAGACTGCCCTTTGAAGGTTGTAGCTTGTTCGGAGATCAATTGCCTTCAATGCTGTCCAAAGCATTTAAGGAGAGGAAGCATACCTTGCCTTATAAAGGGGGATCTGCTTCTGGCAAAGGGTGGAAGAAGCATTCTCGATCTTCCCCCTAGATGGATGCAAAATCTTTTTCTTTTAGGAAACGTTGTTTTCAGCCACGTCTTTCCCCTAAGAGGGCTGCTCCTTCGAACCGGGAGGGGGTTCAAGAAGGGGTCCTGACAATCACTGTGGGCCTGGCATAGGGCAGGTTGGGGGATGACTGAGACACTTTCTTTCAGCTTGGCAGGCGAGTGTCAGCGATCATTGGGTGCTGGACATTGTGGCCGATGGTTACGTCATCGATTTCGTTGTGGTGCCTCCGGATTCGGGGGTGCGTCCCACTCCTCTGCCTGCGGTCGGGGCACGGAGAGAGGCATTGTTGGACGGAGTCCGGGACTTGCTTTTAAAAGGGGCCATTTACTGCGTTCCTCTAGAAGAAAAGGGTCAGGGCATTTATTCTGTCTTGTTTCTAATTCAGAAGGTGTAAGGGGGTTTTCGGCCTGTGCTCAATCTAAAAGGGGTGAATGCTTGGATCAGGACGGTACATTTCCGCATGCTGTCAATTCAGACTATTTTTCCAATGGTCAGGCAGGGGGACTTTCTGGTGTCTCTGGATCTGCAGGATGCATACCTGCATGTGCCTGTGGCAAGGACTTCTCAGCAGTTCCTGAGGTTTGCTGTGGGTCAGGATCACTATCAGTTTTGTGTTCTACCTTTCGGCCTCAAGTCTTCCCCCTGGATTTTTACAAAGGTGCTGGCCCCCCTGGTGGCTTTGCTACATTCGGAAGGGGTGTTTATTCATCCGTATCTAGACGACATCTTGATTCATGCTCCTTTGCAGATCCTGTTACTGAGGCAGGTGGCCCGGGTGCTGGTGGTCCTGCAAAGCCACGGGTTTTTGATCAATTGGGAGAAGTCACATTTGGTCCCGTCCCAAGATCTGTTTTTTCTAGGGGCTCGGTTTCGGACTCTTCTCGGGTTGGTGACGATGTCGTAAAAGAGGTTAGGTGCTCTTCTGTGGTTACGTCTGCAAGGTCATTTGGCGTTGGTGATATTTCTGACCCCCTGGGCACGATTTCATCTTCTGTGCTTGATGAACTGGTTCCTGAAAAGGTGGACTCCAGGGTCTGGGGCTCTGATGGCCAGGATTCCGGGGTCAGGATTAATTTGCAGGGAGTTGAGATGGTGGTTGGGGTCCGATCATCTGCGGGTAGGGGTGTCTTTGTCTCCTCTGAGCCCGGTGGTGGTAACAACAGATGCCAGCCTCTCAGGATGGGGTGCTTGGATGGGGTCAGCACAGATTCAGGGGTTTTGGTCCCCGTTGGAGGCCAATCGGTCGTCGAATTTGCGCGAGTTGAAGGCGGTGTTGTTGGCTCTGATTCATTTCCAGGTGTCCCTGAAGGGGGTTGCGGTTCTGGTTCGGACAGACAACTTGGTAGCCAAGGCTTGTGTCAACTGACAGGGGGGGACCAGGTCAAGGGCCTTGTTCGGTCTAGCCAGGGAGATTTTTGTGTGGGCTCAGGAATGGGTTCCTTCTCTCCGAGCTACCTACATTCGGGGGGATCAATGTCCGGGCGGACCTGCTGAGCAGGGTGATTGCTTCCTCTCAACTTTTCTTCCTCCGGAGGTCGCTGTTTCTTCATCTTGTTCGTCTCTGGGGTCTTCCGGTGTTGGATGTGTTTGCGTCCCCGGAAAATGCAAAACTCAGTCGCTTCTGCTCCCGGTTTCGGTGTCCTCAGGCTTGGGAGGTGGACGGGATGTTGTGTCCTTGGCCAGGGGGCCTGTTGTACGCCTTCCCGCCGTTTCAGCTGATCCGGTCTTTTCTGTTGAGGGTGAGGCATCTAGGGGCCAGGGTTATCTTGATTGCGCCCCATTGGCCGAGGGCGAATTGGTTTCCATTGCTTCTGCTGATGGCATCCGGCCGGATGTGGCCTCTTCCTCTTTGTCTGTCCCCCTGGAGTTTCCTTGCCTCTCAATGGGGTCATTGAGGAGGTTACACTTGAAGGCCTGGAAGTTGAACGCCGGGGTTTGACAGGTCTGGGGGTACTGGTGGCTTTGAGTTCTACTTTGCTGGCTTCCAGACGACGTTCCACTTTACTTTCTTATGGTAGACAGTGGAAGGTGTTTTCTTCTTGGTGCTTCAGGCATAATTTGGATCCTTCCTGCTCGTCTATATTTGAGGTGATGCAGTTTTTACAGGATGGTGCACATTTGGGTTTGTCTGTGGCTTCTCTGCGGGTGCAGTGGGCGGCTATTCAGGCGTTTAGGGGTCCTTGGCGGAATCTTCAAGATGAGGGTCATTTGATGCCTAGATTTTTTCAGGGGCTTCTTAATTTATTTCCTCGCCCTGTACGTTCTTTTCCTTCCTGGGATCTTTCTTTGGTTTTGCATGCGTTGACTGCTGCGCCTTTTGAACCACTGGGGGACTGTGATTTGCGCCATCTGTCTTTGAAAACATTCTTTTTGGTGGCCATTACTTCGGCCCGCCGTTTAGAGGAATTGGGGGCCTGGCCTGTTCTTTTCCTTTTTGTAGAGTTTTTCAGGATCAGGTGGTTCTTGTTCCGGTTCCTTCTTTTGTTCCGAAGGTTAATTCTTCTTTTCATGCTCAGCAGGAGGTCATCCTTCCATCATTTTGTCCGAATCCATCCTCAGATGAGGAGGTTTGTTTACATTCTTTGGATGTGCGCAGGGCATTGTTGCATTATCTGAGTGTGGTGGCTCCTTTCCGTAAAGGTGATTTGCTGTTTGTAAATTTCGGTCCGGCCCGTAAAGAGGAAAAGCCTTCCACGGCGTCTTTGAGTCAGTGGGTGAGGTCTTTGATTCTGTTGGCATATTCCTTGAAAGGGGTGGTTCCCCCCCCCCGGGGATTCAGGGCCGTTCTACCAGGGGTATGGCGGCTACGGTGGCTGAGCTTCAGGAGACTTCAGTGGTGGAGATTTGCAGGGCCGCCACTTGGGCCTCTCCGCCCACGTTTGTTCGGCATTATCGGCTGGCGGACTTGGGTGGTTTGGAGTCGGTGTTGGGTCACCGGGTCTTATCCTCTATGAGGTAATGGGGTTGGATCTTGGTGGTCTGTGTGCATTCAAATAAATTGTTTGCAATTCAATGTCCGTCTCCTGTGTGTTTCTTGCTATGTCTCATTGGTTTAAAGGAAGGCGAGGGAGGGACGGGAGGTAATGCGTCCATTTCTTACGATAATGGCATTACTACTAGTCCTACTCCCTCACCTTCCTTTACGTTCCCTCCCACCCCCCCAGTACGGACAGTCTGAGTTGCTCCTTGGGCTTGGTTTTTGTACAGGAGGTAGTGGGGGTGGGGGGGGTTTAAAAGGGGAAGGGAGGGTCTAGAGGGAGGCAGGAAGCCTCATTGGTTTAAAGGAAGGCGAGGGAGTAGGACTAGGAGTAATGCCATTATCGTAAGAAATGGACGCATTACTCCAGGAGGTTCCGGCGACACCAAGAGAGACGACGTTACGTCCCTTTCTGGCATTGATATCACGATGCAGGCTCCCACTGCTCATGGAGCGTTGCAAACCAGGGGACACTTTTCTGCACCCAAGGACTCGGAGTACCAGTTAAAATTGCACCAGGAGGCGTCAGTGATACCCTGAGGGACTAGGTCCTGCTCCTTCCAGCTGTTTGATAATGCAACATGGGCTCCCGCTGTGTGGGACGCATGTGGGATGCGTGCAGGACGCGCCTGGACAAAGCCCAGGCAAAGCCGAGCCAGGCCCATCTGTGCCCATCCACGGCTGGGCCACCCTTCTAACATCGGCTATCTTTTGGGGTAAGTCACCAGCCCTTTCCCCATTGCTGCTATTGCCATAAGTGGAGGACTATATAATCTTGCCTGTCTCATTTGAATTGCCTATATTAAGCATCCCGTCTCACAACTTAGCTTAACTGATATCTTTGGGAGAGTTCCATTTCCTGCTGAGAAATAGTTAAGAAGAAATTACCTGGGGGGCACCCTGCTTCGAGCTTTTATCAAACCATATTGCCATCGATTGTATGCTGGAAATGGCAATAGGGGTAGTAAATGCAGAAATTGAACTTTCAGAAAGAAGACTGTCACTGAACCTCGGCTCTGTGCCCCCAGATCAAAATACCATACGAACTACCAATGCCCACTTTGAATGCCCTGTCGGCCGAACCTAACTGTGCAATCCCCACGGCAGAGACATCTGACAATCTGTGCTCCAGTACATATACTAAACTGCGCAGAAAAGTCCAGGGCCCCGGTTGAAAGAAGCCCACAGGCGGAAGTCAGAGAACTAAAACATTGGCTCACAAAAGGCACTTGCCTGAAACCCGGGGGCTGTGTAAGGACTCAACTGTATTGTCCAATGGGGACAAGGAACCTTTACCTGCTAATCAGGACTTTTTGGATCTACTTTCTTGAGAAATGCCAAGAGCGCTTAAAAGATGGAATAAAGCAGGAACTTTCCCCTCTACCTGCACGTCTTGATACCATAGAGACACATTTAACAACCCTAAAAAAGCCAACTATGAGCAGAGCGCAACAGCTAGTGGTGCCCAATATTGCCTCAGCTTCCAATGCTAGGACGGGTGACAGTAATCTATCTAATGCACCCCCTGCACCTCCTGTATCCAATACTCATCTAACCCAAACAGCTTCATTATTTGGTGTAACTGATGGTAACTCTGAGCCGCGAAGAAAGGATTCTAGGAAGGCTCAACTTTCTGCCAGTAAATTACCCTCTGCCAACGAGCCCTATCAACCACAGTACCCACAACTACCCCCTGAACATACCCAGTGTATCATGATATTGATGAATGTACCTGAACTACCTGTGGGGGATAGAAAATACTATACAACACTGAAAAGTAAGATATTATATTGGTTAAAAATGAACTCAGGCTGGGCGGGAGACTTGACACAGGAGGTGGTGCACATGAGAAGGGTGGAATGGCTTGGTATACACCCAAAGAAGGGGGCAGGGTAGTATATAGTCATCAACTTTAGGAGTCCCCGTATTTTAGAATTTCTTTAAGACGGTACTGTCAAATTGTCATCTCCCGTGAGTAAAATTAAGCGCTACTGTTAGGGTTCTTTTATAGACCAAGTATGCCCCTTAGATCAGTACACCCATTGTCTCGACCCTCCGAAGAGGAAATCCATCAACCATTAGATAGACGCCATGTTGCGTTCCAGACCCAGAATGTAAAGTATTATACTCCCTTCATAACATCAAATAGATTTGCCCCATTATCCCACCTCGACGAACAGGATTGACAGGAGGAATCTATAGGGTTGGGCACCTGTGGCAAGGCCTGAGAGCAACAGGGCATAAAACGCCATATAAAGGATAGACCAGTGGGAGAAAGTAACATCGTAGATCACATGATAATCAAATCCTGGAATGTTGCCGTGGTAAAATGTAAAATGGGGAACCGAGACAGGCTGAACATTGTAGATACTGACCATATAATCTGCGTGCAGGAAACCTTGCTCAGGGAAGACTTTCATGTAAACGGCTACATTTCCATACTTATCACAGGTACTCCATCAGGCTGTTGGGAGAAAAAGGAGGCTTGGCAATGATCATTTCGGTTTCTGCTCCTGTCACTATTAGAAAACAGTTTAACAGCTCCCCTTATTACCAGCTTGTACACTTGTTGAGTGAGCATAAATACGAAGTTATTTTGATCATTTTCTACGTAAACATTTTCAACAGCTCACGGAATATGGCCCTTGTGGAATTAGGTAAGGAAATTAAGTTGTTTGCAAAGGAAATAGGAATCAACTATATGTATGTTTGGGCTGTAGATTTTAATACAAGGAAACTCAAATGTCCTGTTAGTTTAGCCTGTGGCTACTCAGACTCTTATGGGAAAGAAAAATCTAATTTTCTTCATGACCCATATGGTGAATCTATAAACAAAATCTTGTACAGGTTAAATATGGAGATGATTGAATGCAAGGTAGAGCCATATAGAGTGCTGCTACTAGCGGCGGCTCATCCGATATGGCTGAGGAGCGTCGCCCCCGTGAGCAGCCTGTGTGTATTATCGTTTCGTTGTTAAAGGATCGGGGCTATGGTGGATGACGGGGACTAGAGGGAGTGCACTGTGCGCATGTGTGTTTGGCCGGCCATCTCAGCTACACACATGCACACTGTGCTCTCTCCAACCCGGCACTGTATTGTCGGTCTGGAGAGAGCAGGCACAGGCTTCCAGTCTGTCTGGGAGTGCCTTGGCTGGGTGCTCTGGCCAATCCTAACGCTGCTTTTATGCAGCATTAAGATTGGCTGCAGGGCAGGCTGGGAGCCTGTGCCTGCCTGCAGTGACCAGGATTTTTTATTTTTTTTCCCTCCCTTCCTGCTGTGCGCCACCCCGCACTTTTTACCGCGCAGTGTGGCGGGACTGGCTGATACCTACATTCCATGAAAATGGACATTGTTCCATTATAGACCACATAATGATTTCGGTAACTGAACCAATTTGGTCAGATCCTTTAAGATTTAACCCTCAATTGTTAGTGATCCCTCCGTCCTTAAGCTCACACTTAAAATCATGAGTCCTAAGACAAGGGATACAAGACAAACAATACCTTTTAAAGCAGTGGGTAAAAATGGGGTCAGCTTAAAATGGGAAGGTATAAATGGAAACAGGTTATTAGAAACTGTAGTTAAGGAGAATATTTAAGCCTTTGATATCTGCACTAAATGGGGAGTGAATCATGAAATGCTTCTAATAGCATTTCATAAAATTGTAAGTTCAGTTACAGATACATTTACAATTCCAATAAAGGACCACAGTAAAATAACCAAGCCTCATGTCTGGTTCGATCAACATTGTACTAAAGCTAGTACGGAATTAAGGAAAGCACTAAAAAAATGCCAGAGAAATAGGGGCCATGTTCAAGAATTAAGAAAGAAGTATAAATTAGCCCAATCCATCAGAAAATAGAAACTACAGTAGCAGGCTTGGGAGAACCTAACACAGGCAGCAGATGCTGATAACTGCATTTCGTTTTGGAAGACCATTAATTCCTCTTCCTTACAGGTAACTCTATGACGACCTTGGAGGTTTCAGTGCCCCTGAAGCATGTAAGGCCCACTTTGGTCGGATCTTTAAACCAAACATAGACTTTGGTCTACTTCAGGAACCTTTTGTGTTGCAAAAGTTGCCCTAAGTGGGAAGGGTATGCTGAGACGTGGGTCCCGTGCTAACTGTGCCACTGGATTCAAACTAGCCTGGCTGATGAAGGGTGATACCCTGAAACCGGTTCCAGGATGCTTGTTTCCGGTCCAGGGAGGACCTGGCCTGGCAGTTCGGGCTAGGCTGTTCCCATGATGAACAGGGTCAAGACTGATTCATGCATTTCATCAAATCAGTTGAATCATTATGTGTACCCATGCTAACCCAAGAACGTAATGCAGCAGAGCAGGGTTACTTCCCCAAAACACGGAGCAAAAGTACTATTGTACCCTTATTTAAAAAATGAGAGGGGGAGACCCAATGTGCTATCACCCAAAATGTCTATTAGATTCCTCTGTGAAAAATTGGGCAGGGTGATTTGGGGAAGACTAGAAGTTTGGGCTCAGAAAAGCCATTTACTGACTCGCAATATGGGTTCGGAAAATAAATTGGCACGGTGGAGCAGGGCATCAACTTACATTTGATAATCAGTAAATACAAAGTGGTACGTCAGGGGCACATTCACCTTTGCTTTACAGACTTGAGTTACGCATTCAATTTAGTTAATCAAGCAAAATTGTGGCAGACCGTACTCGAAATGGAACCCAAGTTGTCATCTTATGCAATCTTTCACAGTTGTATGCCACTCTAACAACTTGCGTGCGCTTTGGAAAAATGGGGAATGCACAGGCAAGTTTAGGGTTACAAAAGGCATCAGGTAGGACTGTGTCTTGGCCCTGTTCCTATTTTCATTATACATTAACAGGGTCGCCACCCTGCTTCAAAGGTTAAATGCTGATGCACCCAAAATAGGTTCTCATGCCACCCCAATTATTTTATATGCTGATGTCGCTCTGTTGCTATCCAGAAAAGTGAATGACCTTCAGCTTTTTATTGATAATTTTGTATCCTTTAAGTTCCATAGGTGTCTAAAACATGATTTAACCAAAACGTATACTATGGTATGTGGCAAGGGAAGAAAGTAGGGTAGTTCACAATTAGCAACAGGCCAAAAGCTAGAGCAGGCAAAGACCTTCAACTATCTGGTTTTTTTATTTTCACAGATTGGGCCCTGGGGACCTCCTCTAAAAACTACAGATTTAACATTTATTATGATCTCTGATGCGATTTTTAGATTTGCAAATAAAATCAGAACTAAACCTATTAGAGCAACTGTGAAACTATACAAAAGCAAATGTCTCCCCGTTGTTTTATGCGGGCCCGCATATTTGGGGCATGGCAAACAGTAAACAGATCAAGAGTCAGAAAAATACCTTTTTGTGTAGACGTTTAGCAATCCCCAACCTACATAACACCTAAAGACATTGATATTTTGTGTATAGAAGATCACATTCACCTTAGCAGCCTGACTAAATGGCACAGTGTTTGGAGCAAACCAGGCACTAAATTTTCTAGAGATGTTTTAAGGGATTGCCTAGAACTTGATCAGTATGAAAAAAAACCTGGTTCTGTTGCACAAATGGTCTACTGCACGAACTAGGGAAAATTGTAGTATCTAGGATACTGCTAGCGTTTTGCAGTTCAATAAGAAATAATTAATACCATCTTTTTAGGAAAAAGGGAGGCGCATAGAGAATTTTGTGAAAGCCCACAGTGGTGAGGTAATACAGGGGCCCAATACAATAGAGGATACACGGTTATCTGATAAATGTGATTAATTATCAGAATACATTTTATTAGACTAGGCTACGTTTTCAGTTGGTTCATCATCATGTTGAATTCCCTAAATCAAAGGCATTGGCATCAAATCTACCCATGTGCCCATGTGACGGAAGAACCTGGCAATCTACAATGCATTTTTTACCGTTCTGCAAATTTTATAAAAATATTAGATAAAGCGTCCTTCGACCCTCATTTTTGACACAGGGCTTTATTTATCATCAAGCGGAATTTGACTTTCTTCGAAATTTGACAGATGTTTATACTTGTTATGCTATTTATTGTGCACTATGTTAAGAATGCAATTAGGAGGCGTGAAACACTGAGCCACCAAGAAAGGTTGAGTTACAAGGAAGAAGAAGTAAGGGTTAGAGTGTTACCTCCAAAAACAAACTATACCCCTGAACGTAACATTGTGTGAGTTCCCTTACCCAGTTTGAAATGGGAATTGGTCTTATCTGAGGTTTGTATTAACTTGAATGCCCTATTGTTCAGATCGATGTGTTTCTTTTTAAATGGCTGTTTCATTAGGATCAAAAGTAGTGTGTTATTAATTAGTATGCATTTTTTATTATGCATTTGAGAGGCTTTTATATAAACTTTGAGTAATATCAAATAAGTTTATAACCCAAATTTTGCGTTTCTCATATTACAATAACGAACGTGGTTTATTCCCTTTATGCTGACAAAATGCACCAACACTTTTTTATGCTGCCTTTGTCTAAGACTTTTAATATATTTTATTTTATTAATATCTACGTATATCACTATTTGTATACTGGTAAATTGCACGTACAGCATTTTATGCTGTGTATTTGTGAAAAATGTATATGTATTTATTTTGGCAGCATTATGCTTTTATTGATTTTCTGTATAAATTCGAATAAAGTTTATTGTCTTTGTTGTATGTCATGTTTGCAAAACAATAGCTTATTATGCACTGACTACTGCCTGTGCTCCTACGACAATGGTTGGAGACCTGTGTTGGAGGTCATTATCAGTCTGTCTGCTTTGGTTGGTTTTAGCATGCAACGAAAATTAATCAAGTGAAACGTGACTGGTCTGCACAGTGCCCCCAAGCTAAAAAATCTCTGTACCTCCTGGTTTCTAATGATATTTAATAATCTTCTAAAGTAATTGCCAAAGTAGTCCTAGTAGGAGTATCATAAAAAATGAAATAGCTGGGTCATCAAAGTTAAGTGAGAGAAAGATACCTGCTTGAAAATAAAGTATCTATTCTTGGACGCAAGGGGGCATATTTAAGAAAAATGGCGCTCCACCTAGTGAGCACCACTTACTTTGCTCCCCTTAGCGTCCCCCTACCGTCACCATCTGTGCGACGTATCTAAGATAAGGCGCATCACGACGCAAGGTAGGGGGCAATAGTGTAATTTTTACTGATGCTATTGATGTACTTTGCAGGAGTAGCACCAAAATATTGGTGCTACTCCTGCAGAGTACATAGGGGCCCATTATAAATAATGGAAGCCCCTTTTTAACGCCTGCTCTGAGCAGGCGTTAAAAGTGCCGTAAAAAATGATGCAAGGAAATCTCTTAGATTTCCTTCCACCACTTTTTCGGCCCTCCCTATCAAGGGAATGCCCTCTTTGCATACATTATGCCTGGCGCAGGCATAATGTATCGCAAAGCGTTACAAAGTGGCAAAATACATGCATTTCACCACTTTGTGAATATGGCTCAAGGATTTTAGCTTTGTTAGGCTACATTAGCAAAAAATAATTACACTAATGTGGCGCAAGTTAACTCTAGGGGCTTATAAATATGCCCCATGGTCCAGTAGAGTGCCTTCTTTAATCATCAATTCTCACTACTTTGGGTCAGATTACAAGGGGCTCCAAAAAAAAAACACTAGCTTCCTCCCTTGGAGTTTCCATTGCTAGGGGTCCTGTTAATTCTGAGTATGCAGGAATAACAGAAGTTAGGGGCATATTTACAAGGAACTGGCACATCAGCTCCGATGCACCAGTTACCTTGCATCGCCCTGAGGCCCCCTAACAACACCATGGTAGCGCTGTGTTTATAGTACAGCACACCATAGTGGATTTTAGCACAATAGTGTCAAATTATTTTGATGTTATTGTGGAGCTTTGCTGGACGAGCGCCAAAAATGTTGACATTAGTGCATAAAAGCTCAGTGAAGCCCACAGGAAACAGCTTAGCATCACTAAGCAAGCATTAAAAAATGATGCTAGAATGGTGCAGTGAACTCTTGTTAATGTCACTGTGTCATTTCATTGGGCCACCCTGTGGGGGAATGCTCCCTTTGCATATATTATACCTGGCGCAAGTATAATGTGGCGCAAGAGTTTACAAAGTGGCGCAATGCTAGCATTGTGTGATTTGTAAATATGGCTCAGGGTGAGGGCCTGTTTAACATCGCTGACGCTAAGGGTCGCAAGGGGCTTGTAAATATGCCCCTTAGGCCCATATTTATACTTTGTTTGCAACGCATTTGTGCCGCTTTTTGATGCAAAAGCGGCACAAACTTACAAAATACAGGGGTATTTTGTAAGTTTACACTGCTTTTGCAACAAAAAGTGGCGCAAATGCACCTCTAAGAAAATATAGATATTGGCCTTAGTGTTTCAATGCTACATGTTTTAGCCACAGCTTCACATACACAGCACTTTTACTTCCGATGGGCCTGGTGACTTCTCTAACTGGGCCCATTGGAATTTAATGGCTACTAGTGAGTACCAAAGTAAACACAGGCAACAGCTGTGCCTGATCCTCTCCGCGCATAGGAAATCTCAACTGCGATTTGCAAATAAAGAAGCAGTTGCAACATGAAAAATGTGTTTAGAGAAGAGCAAGCATGACAGGATTAAATCAAAGATGTGCAAAATAGGCTGTGTGCATTCATAATCACCATGTGCCACTGCAGACAAGTTATATATTTTCTAGAATATTTGTGTATTTTATTATTGTCCCAGGCATGTGGTCTTTATACTACAAAGGTGGGTCGATTTAGAGTGGAAGTGAAGAAGAGGAGAGGACGACAGAAGTAAGGAGCGTGAAAAAATAAAATGAAAAGGGAAGGGAAGGAAGGCAGCACGATATGAAGCTTGGTAGGAGAGGACAAAAGAAAAAATAAAGAAGTTGAGTAGTAATATTAATTGGGAAACCTGGTCTCAGTTTCCATACCATGTGAACACTAGTTTCAGATAGAATCCATGTGTGATAGGAATGTGTGGGTAAGAATGGTCAAGAATCGGTAGTGTTTTACGGGAGCTTTTACCAACCAAAATAGTTATCTAATTTCTCCCACATGTGCTATCTGAGATAGTGCAATATTGTCCGATGTTCGATATCCATTGCCACTATACGCATAATGGAGACATTATTGTAGAATTTCCCAGTTGCAGAGCATAGATATGAGCAGTAGGTCAATTAGCTGTAGGTCTGGCTTATTCAGATTCTGAGTTATCAGTGCTATTTAGACCTAGGACTAACATTTTATAAGCTAGGGACATGGGGACGTGGATGTCTTTCTTCATAAATTCTTCATAAATTCTTACCAAAAGGTAGGGAGGAAAGGCATTCAAAGAAGAAGAGTGTTTTGATTCCAGTTTCCTTGTGTCGTAGGTTTAGTTTGAATAATTTAGTTAGGGAACAGAAGGTTCTGTGCAAGCACATGAACTTCCTTTGAGCTAAGGAAGGGGTTCTCTTGTTAACATAGGTTCTTCACAGATTTTCTTCCCATTTTGTGAGGAATGACTGTCTTTTCATATGGAAAAAGTTCTGTTTGCCATTTTAATTTGTTTGATACAATTAGAATGGCTAATTTAATGCAGAGAGTCTTGTACATTGTTTGACACAATATGACTTGATTTGTCAACAAATCGATCACTCAGTTGATTTGTACAGCACTACTAATCCCCTTAGAGGGCATCCTGGTGCATGCAGGATCCAATAGACTTAGTCGAATAGCAGATCTTGAGAGCTTTTTGGAATTCCAGTAGAAATGGGGAGGTATGGAGCTGCAGGTAAAGGTTGCTCCAAGCTTTTTGTTGATGCGGAGAGTTTGGGCAAGTGCTAAGAGGCGGACCTTAATTGTCTGACTGATTAGTGGAAGTTCAGGTGGTGGTTGATGTAGGCTGATCTTAGGTTGTGAAGGGCCTTGTATGCATGGGTCACTAGCTTGAATTGGAATCTCTTCTGTACTGGGAGCCAATAGATTGCCCTGAGGTTAGGGGAGATGTGGGGCTGTCCGGTGAGGTTGAGGATGAGCCTGGCTGTGGTGTTCTGGATGGTCTGTAGTCTTTGGAGGAGGTGTAGTAGAGATCCCAAAGTAGAGGGCGTTGCCATAGTCCAGTCTGCTTGCGATGAGGGCTTGTGTGACGGTGCATCTAGTGTGCATGGGGAACCACTTGAAGAACTTTTGTAACTTGTGCAGAGCGAAGAAGCAGGCTGAGGAGGCTGCGTTCAATCAATCAATCATGAATTTGTAAAGCGCGGCTAATCATGCATAGGGTCTCAAGGCGCTGTATGTGTGACGAAGAGACAGGTCTTGAGGTCCTTCCTGAACTGTATCAGTGATGCAGTCTGCCTGAGCTTGAGGGGTAGCACGTTCCTTGTCCAGGCTACTAGGTAGAAGAAGGATCTTCCTCCTGCTGTGTTTTTCCGGATCTCGAGGACAGCTGCAAGGATGAGCTGTGAGGAATGGAGACGTCTGTTGGGTACGTAGAAGGTGAGACAGTGGTTGAGGTATGCTGCTCCTATGTTGTGCTGTGCCTTGTAGGGGTGGATCAGAAGTTTGTATGTAATGGCGTTGTTGACTAGGAGCCAGTGTAGGTCTCTGATATGGGAGGATATGTGGCTGTGCGGGGATATCCAGGCTGAGTCTGGCTGCTGCATTCTGGACTCCTTAAAGTCTTGATTGAAGTTTCATGGTGATGCTGGCATAGAGTTCATTGACGTAGTCCAGTTTACTGGTGATGAGTGTGTGGGTGACTGTCCTCCTTGTGTTGGAGGGAATCCACTTGAAAAATTTCCGCAGGAGTCAGAGGGTGTGAAAGCATGACGAAGCAATGGCGTTGACTTGGCGGGCCATGGAGGGTGAGGAGTCCAGGATAATGCCCAGGTTGCGCATGTGGACTGTGTGGGGGGAGGATTCTCAGAGTGGCGGGTCACCAGGAGTTGTTCCAGGTAGAAGGGGTGGAGCCAATTACGAGGATCTCTGTCTTGTCTGAGTTGAGCTTGAGGCAGCTGGCCTTCATCAAAGCGGTGACTTCTCTCATCCCATTGTGGAAATT
The DNA here is from genome assembly GCF_031143425.1 of Pleurodeles waltl. NCBI lineage: Eukaryota > Metazoa > Chordata > Amphibia > Caudata > Salamandridae > Pleurodeles > Pleurodeles waltl. The sequence continues at coordinate 477,918,369 of NC_090440.1, read as the reverse complement.
TCTCTTGTCCTGAATTGAGTCCACGGACAGAGAGATGATCAGATGGATGTTGTTGGCATAGGAGACTATGTTTAGTCTGTGTTGTTTGCGTATCTTGGCAAGTTGGGCACAGAAGACCTTGAAAAGCGTTGGGCTGAGTGAAGATCCTTGGGGCACTCCACATTAAGTGCTTTTGGGTGCTTATGCAAACGGCAGTAGCCTGACACTCTGTGCTCTTCCGGTGAGGAAAGACCTGATCCAAGCGTGGGCTTTATCTTGGATGCCACCGTCATGTTGTCTATCACAGAGGGTGGAGTGGGAGACTGTGTCAAATGCAGTGGAGAGGTTGAGGAGTATGAGTGCGGTTTCGGTTCTGTGGTTGCTTCTGAATCCTGATTGGGATGGGTGTAGGATGCGGTGTGTCTCGAGGAATTTGGTGAGTTGTTGGTTGAAGGCATTCTCCATTACCTCAGCTGGAAAAAGTAGCAGATAGATGGGTCTGTAGTTCTTCAGCTCCCTAGGGTCGACTGTAGGTTTCTTGAGTAGTGGGTTGATTTCACTATGTTTCCAGTCTGAGGGGAAAGTGGCAGTCTCGAATGATCGATTGATGGTTTGGCACTGTTCCAGTGCTATGGTGGCGCTGGTCAGGTTGAGGATCTGATGAGGGCACAGATCTGAGGGTGCTCCCGAGTGGAAGAAGTTTATCAATCTGAGGGTGTCCCGTTTGGTGATGGGGGTCCAGGAGTTCAGTATCTGGTGAGGTGCGAGGTCTCTGGTGGTAAGAGGTGCTGGAGGGTTTTGGTTCCTGAAACCTTCGTATATGTCCTGGATTTTACTGTGAAAGTAGGTGGCAAGGTTGTCGCAGAGGTCTTGGGAGGGAGGGATGGATGAGGTGTCTGTCCCAGGGTTCGTGAACTCTTTGACGATGGCGAAGAGCTCTTTGTGGTTGTGAGTGCTGGTGTTGAGGCGTGCTTGAAAAGCAGTTTTTTGGTGGCTCTGGTGTTCTGCATTTTTGTAGGCTCTGCAGTCTTTGGTTGATTTGCTGATCCTCCATTTCTGTTCCAGTCATCTGCAGGAGCACTTGAATTCATGTAGCTCTCACGTAAACCATTTAGGTGTTTTTCTCTGTCAATTTCCAGTTCTTTTCTTCAGGGGGGCTATGTTGTCGACGAAGTTCGATAGCCAGCGGTGTAGGTTAGGTGCAGCTTCATTGGTGTTCGTTGCATCCGGTGGGAGGGAGTGGTTGAGAACTTTGGTGAGTTGTGCTTCTGTGACTTTGCCCCAGCCTCTGCCAAAGGGACGGGGGCATAGTGGTGTGCGATGTTATTTGCGTAGGTAAAGTGGATGCACTTGTGGTTGATCCAGTAGTGTTTGGAGGTGTGGGAGATGGTGATGTTGTTCCCTGCTGAGAAGACGGGGTCGAGAATGTGTCCAGCTCTGTTGGTTGGGATGTTGATTAGTTGTTTGAGGCCAAAAGTTGTGAGGTTGTCCAGGAGGGTTGTGGTGTTGGGGTCATCATGATTATCAAGGTGGAAGTTGAGGTCGCCGAGTAGAATGTAGTCGGAGGAGCTGAGTGTTTGGGGGGCGACAAGGTCGGCGATGTCTTCGCAGAACTGGGGTCAGGGTCTGGGTGGCCTGTAGATGAGGGTGCCACAGAGGGAGGTGTTTGGGTTGGTCTGGATCTGGAAATGTAGGTGCTCTTGAGTTGACTGGGACTCGTTGCTGGTTGTCAGGTGGAGTTTGTTCATGTAGATTATGTCAATGCCTCCTCCAGGTCGATTGGTTCTGTCCATGTGGATGATTTTGCAGTTGTCTGGGATGATGTATGGGGCAGTGATAGGGGTGACTCATGTCTCTGTAAAGAAGGCGACCTCCGGGGCTGTTGAGTCGAAGAGGTCCCAGACTTCTACTGCATGCTTCCAGGGGGAGCGTGTGTTGAGGCCATCCGTGCTTGGTGCTGGGTAATGAGGTGGTATTTGGAGAGTGCAGGAGCAGGCGTGGCAGGAAAAAGATCCATGGGTGTTCCTCGGGTCGGCTTGGTGGCAGGCTGGGGATCTTACCCGGTTGAGGGCGCATAGCGTTCTGGCCTCGAACCGACAGAGGGTGCGTGGGTCAGGGTCCGTGGCGCTGGGCGCCGTCCAGGCACGGATGGACTCAGACTGGCTTGCCTTTGGCACACCAGCAACCCGGCCATGCTGCGGCCGCCATTAGGAAGGGGAGGTAGGCGGGGGTCCGGTCAGCCGGGAGGCAGGAGAATGGGAAAAGCACTTCATGAGGGGGAGCGGCGGGGCAGCAGGGGCAGCAGCGCCATGGGGGAAAACAAATAGAATTAAGAGAGAAAACAGATAAACAGGGTAAAAGAATGAAAATAAAGCAGAAACAAAGCAGAAATGAAGGCAGAAGTAAAAGGCAGGAGTAAAGAGAGACAGATATACTTACATGTAGATGGTCACTAGGACACCAGGGATGAGGCACAGGCAGAAGCCTGTGGGTGGAGGTGGGCCTCAAACTGAGAGTCAGGCAGGCTCTCAGTTCGCCCAAAGCAGAGGCAGCAGCAGCAGGGAAACTGCACTGGGGAGGGCAACAGGCACTGACCAGGAGGTCAGAGGAGTCACCCTCTCACAGCGCTGTGGCCGCCATTAAGAAGGGGATGGAGGTGGATGGTCCGGTCAGCTGGAGGGCGGGGGGGTGGTTAAAGCTCCTCCTGGGGGGTGGAGGCAGGGCCGCATGGGCAGCAGTGGCATGGGGGAAGACAAATAGAATAAAGAGTGAAAACAGATAAACAGGGTAAAAGAAGGAAAATAAAGCAGAAACAAAGTTGAAATGAAGGCAAAAGTAAAGAGAGACAGAGATACTTACATGCAGATGGCCACTAGGTGACCAGGAATGAGGTACAGGTGGGAGTCTGCGTGTGGAGGTGGGCCTCAAACTGAGAGTAAGGTAGGCTCTCAATTCACCCAAAGCAAAGGCAGCAGCAGGAGGAGCTGCACTGGGGACAGCAACAGATACTGACCAGGAGGTCAGAGGAGTCGCCGTTGATCTGGGGTTTCATATTCAGCTTGCAATTGAAGATGATGCAGAGGTTTGTGGTGTGATTGGATTAGGGGAGGGTGCTGGTCCCAGTTCAGTGGGTCAACAGGAAGTGTTCCACGGGATGGAGCTGTGGCCTAAGATCAGAACTTCAGTTTTGTCAGTGTTGAGCTTCAGACAGTTCTCGCTCATCCAGCTGGCTACGCTTGTTATGCACCTGTGGAATCTGGCTCTGGTGGTGGTGGGGTCCCTGGAGAGGGAGAGGATAAGTTGAGTGTCATCTGTGTATGAGCTGATTTTGAGCCCGTGGGATCTAACAATGTTCACCACGGTTGTAATGTAGGTATTGAAGAGAGTAGGGCTGAGTGATTAGCCGTGAGGGAAACTGCAGATGATTTTCTTTGGTTCCAAGGGGAACGGAGGTAGGCAGACTTTCTAAGTTCATCCTGTGAGGAATGAGGTGATCCATCCGAGGGCATTCCCTTGGATACCAATGTTGTGTAGCCTGATGAACAGAGTGGTGGGATACTGTCTCTTATGCTGCTGAGAGGTCTAGGAGGATCAGAGCCGCCATCTCTCGTTGATCGAGGAGGGCTCAGACTTTGTCTGTAGCTGTGATGAGAGTGATTTTGGTGCAGTGGTTGCTGCTTGATCCAGACTTGGAGGACTTGAGAAGGTGGTTTTGCTCAAGATGTGTGGTGAGTTGTTTGTTGATGGCATTTTCCAGTACTTTGGCCAGGAAAGGGAGCAGGGAGAGGGGTCAATCATTCTTGAGTTCACTTGGGTTGGCTGATGGTTTCTTGAGTAAGGTTTTGATCTTGACATGCTTCCAGTGTTATAGGAATATGGCCATGATTATTGAGGTGTTGAGCAGGGTGGCAAGTTTGTGGCTGCTTTGTCTTTTACGAGGTTGAAGATGTGATATGGGCAGGGGTCATTTGGAGCTCCAGAGAGGATTGAGTTCACGAAGACAGCAGTTTCCTAGGTGGTGCGTGGGTTCTAAGTGGTTAGTCAGGCTTCTGTGAAGGTTGCGATAGGGCTGTGTACGTTGGAGAAGTCAGTAGGCTCTGGTTTGGGTTTGAAGTTCTTGTAGATGGTGGACTTCTTCACAAGGAAGTAATTGGTAAGGTTGTCATAGAGCTACTGCAAAGGTCTGCTGCTGTTCTCGGTGGCTGTGGGGTAGGAGAACTCCCTGATGATGTTGAGGATTTCCTTGCTGTGGTTGGGGCTGGAATTGATAGGGACAGCTAAGGCCTCTCGCTTTTTCTCCCTCGGATGCTGATGGTTGAGGTTTAGGGAGTTCTTGAAGGGGGTAGGTTCTGTCAGTGATGGCCCTGGTAATGCACCATCTTCTTTCCCACTGTCTGCTGAAGCGTTTAGCAGGTCTTCAGTGTACCAGCTGGCGTGTTTTGTGGACCTTTTGTGGTGGCTGCCTTTGCTGGGGGTGAGATTGTTAGCACAGTTTGTGATCCATGCGTTGAAGTTCCTGACCCACTTGTTAGGGATGTGGCGAGGTTGGAACAACTGAGAGGATCAGTCCACTGGGTCTTGGTTATTTTAACCCAGCTTTGGTGATGGGCTCTTTCTTGTGTGGGTGGCAGCCTGTGTGTTGATGATGTTGAAGTGGATGATGAAGTGGTCAGTCCAATTGAGTTCTGTGATGTGGACTTACATGGCTCAGTTGCTAAAGGTGAATATGGGGTCCAGTGTGTGTCCTGCGGTGTGTGCGGGGTGATGGATGAGTTGGGTGTGTCCTATGATGTACATGCATTCAAGGAGGTTGAATAAGTTGGTGTTGCAGTGGCCATTGAAGTGGAAATTGAGGACACTGAGGAACATGAAAACATTGGAGTAGATGGTGAGGGGAGCGATGAAGCTGGTGCTGGAGTTGCAGACCTTGGGTGAGGTCCCAGAGCTGGTAGACAATGGTGCCTCTGATTATCTGGTTGAAGTCTGAAGTTGAAGTGTCCCATGGTTGGAGTTAGGGTGTCCGTAGTGGTGGTGCATTGGATGGTCTCCTTGTTGATGATGGCAATTCCTCCTCCAGGTTTGTTTATGCGGTTCCTATGGGTGATCTTGTATCCTTCAGGTACCGCTGTGGCGATGTCAGAGTGGGTGAAGGGTTCAGTCATGTTTCACTGGGGAATATGACATTGGGTGCTAGGGTGGAGATGAGGTCTCACAGCTCTGTGGCATGTTTTTACAGAAAGCTTCTGTTGAAGAGGATGCACTTGAGCTGGTGGTGCTGTCCTATTGTGGTGTGGTGTGAGGTTCATGCTTTAGTGGCATGGTCGGAGGTGCCCATGGTGTGGAGGGGTGGACTAATATTTGTGCTGAGGCAGGTGATGCAGCAATGTTTGCATGAGATAGTGCCTGCAGGGGAGAGGTGCGGCAGCAAAGTTTGCTAGTGTTATCCTGTGTTTAGTACGTGGAGTTTGGAAGCGGAGTAGCTGTGGGGTAACATAACTAGGATATCTGGTGCTGTGTATGGGCCAGGCACAGACAGGTGCAGGCAGTCTTGCCTTTGGCATACCTTCTGAGCTCCAACGGCATGCCCACTGCGCATGTTCACTGTGTCAAAGATGTGGGGGTGAGGTTAACAGGGCTAGAAGAGGTGGGAAGAAGAGGAGGGAAAAGCATGCAGGAGAACAAGTAATGAGTGGGGGAGGTGAGGAGAGCAGGATAGGTGATGGATTGACCGGGTAGGGGGGACAAGGTAGAAAACTGAGGCAGACAGAGAGCAAAAGGAGAGTGAGAGAAGTGAGAGCAGAAGGCAGCAAAAGGCAAACTAAAGGCAAAGCAAGAGTGTGAGAAATGGGAGGAAAAGGTAACAAATGGCAAAAAAAGAGTGAGGAAAACAAGAGCAAAAGGCAAAAGGAGTGTTAGATAAAGGAGAGAAAAAGGCAACAAAAGGAAAGCTAAAGAAAAAACAAGAGCAAAAGGCAAACAGAAGGCAAAAAGACAGTGAAAATAACAAGAGCAAAAGGCAGCAAAGGCAAGAAGAAGGGAAACAAAAGAGACCTCTACTGGCTTCCTATTGAGAATAGAATTAACTTCATACTCCTTGTCCATGGTTACAACCCCTCCACAACCTTGGACCCGCCTCCCTCAACCAACACATCACCTTCTACTCCCCCACCAGACCTCTCCACTCTGGTCAACAAGCACTAGCCACAGTACCTCGCATTCAGAAGAGCTTGGTTGGTACAAAGTCCTTCAGGAACACCCAGCCCCTGCACCTCAGGCAGTCACCATCGCTACCTCAATTCAGGAAGGACCTTAAAGCCTGGCTCTTCAACTGAAGCTTAGAGCACAAACCCCCTGTGCGCCTTGAGACCCTTACGAGGGAGTAGTTGCGCTATATAAACCCTGATTTGATTTGAAAGGCAATGTGAGAGTGTGACAAACGAGAGCAAAAAGGCAACAAATGCAAACAAAAGGCAAAATGTACACACGGTTTGCAACTGGGTCCAAAAGTGCCTTGACTGGTCGAAGGACCAGTCCAGAAGGCCAGGGTGCTTGGGCTGGGTTTGAAAAATATTATAAGAAGCATAGGGTCAGAGTCTTGAGTTTTACTCTTGCTCATCACCACTGTTAATCTCAATTCAGTATTCTCCAAATTAAACTCTTGTTTTAACAAAAGATTTAGGACCTCATTATGACATTGGCGGCAAAAGCCGCCTACCACCACGGCGATGCCCGCCAACATACCGTCGCCGTGGCTACCGACCGTCCATGGAATTATGACCATAGCCGGAATTCCCCCAGAAAGCTGGGGGAATTCCGGCGACAGTCATGGTGGCGGAAGGCGGTAAGGTGGCCAGCAGCAGTGCCACGCCAGCAAAACACCACCTACCATATCATGTTCCATGATGCGGCCTAGCGGTGTTCTGCTTGCGGACGCTTCACTGTGTCCCGTCTCCTGCTGGAGGACCCCCTGCAAGCAGGTAAGTCGGGTTCTCCGACAGGAGAAGGGGGTTGGGGGATGTTGTGTGCATGTGTGGGGGTGTGTATGACTGTATGTGAATGCGTGCATGCGTGTGTAATTCATGTGTGCATGAGTGGGTGTGTGTGTACGTGCATGTTGTGTCATGTGATTGCATGTGTGCCTGGATGTATGTTCATGAGTGTTGCTATGAGTGTGTATGAATGTATGCATGCCTGTGTGAATGTGTGTATGTGTGTATGGGTGTGTGTATGGGTGTGTACGTATGTGTGTGTATGTGTGTATATGTGAGGGGGTGGGAGGGGAAACAGGAGGGTGGGGAAGGACTCTAGGGGGGGGAGACCCCGTTCAGTGCCATGGGTGGCCTAGTGACGGCCGCCGTGGCGGTCGGTGTGTTAACTTGGCGGTTTGGCTTTGGCCAAACCGCCAATGTCATAATAGTAGAGGTATGTACCGCCAGCCTGTTAGTGGTAATACCTCCAATATTACACCGCTGGGGTCCTAATGACCCCCTTAGAGTGTTTTCGGGACCCAAGATTTCCTGATTAATTTCCTTGATTTTATTCTGGCAACCAGCAGAATATTTTTAGTGAAGCCTTCTCGATTTCGAGCCACAGGGTTGTATATGAAGTGTTTTTCTGATATCAAATATGTGGTTTGCTATGTGTAAACGTTTGCCAAATTAACTCTTAGTAACTTGGGAGTCTTCTTGTTTTTTCTTGGGCTGCAAGGTTTCTTTTTTTCAATAAAAAGAGTCGGAGAAGACCATCATTTTTTTTTTTTTCTTTGCAGAGTCTGCTAGGTATCATATAGATTAGATAATGTACCATTGGGATAACCACAGTAGTTTCTACGCTTGTGCCTTGGGTAATTTACTTGGGTAATCAGCCATCAAGGAGCTCTGAGTCTCAGGTTTTTTGATTGTTTTCGGTTTCTTGTGTTTGATAGAATCCATTTTGTTATCATTAAACTCTATGCTGAGATATCTTTGAAAGCGCGATTGCCCTGTAAGGCCTAATACCTCCTTTGTTCAATGAATGTTTATGAGTCTCACCTATGGCTTGTATTTATTGAAGGTGTATGCCAAAAAAATCAATATTCATTGATTATTTTGATTACTGCAGAAACTGAAATGTTAGTCATTTCTGTCAATACTAAAATACAAAATGCATATGCAGCTGTTTTGTATGGAGTGTGATTGAAGGCTGTTTCTTTCATTAGGGAGTTTGATCTTATAGATTGGAGTACTGGTTTGATTACCACTAGTGAGATAGCAGGCAACATAGTTGGTCATTACAACCCTGGCGGACGGTGTTAAAGCGCCGGTAAAATTGCAATTACGACCGTGGCGGAAACCGCCAACAAAGACAGCCACTTTAACACTCCGACCGCCACGGCGGTACAAACAAACAGCGGGGCGGTCACCGCCAACAGACAGGCGGGAGACAATGTACCGCCCACACTATTATGACAGGCCAATCCGCCACCTTTTCTGGGGCGGATTCACTGCGGATAAAAACACGGCCGAAACAGGAATTTCGAAGGGAAAACGCTCACCTGTACACAACCCACGAGGAACGAGGACACCATGGAACCGGAACTCCAAATTCTACCTGCGATAGTCTTCCTGCTCCTCTACCATGAGCACGAACGCCGGCGGCAAAGACCATAGTGAGTACTGCGCCTACGACACAGGGGAGGGGGGAGGCGAAAAACAGGGACACACACACGCAACACCCCACACCCACCCCCACCCACTACAACACACACACTAATGCATATCAATACATCACAGTTACACCCCACAAACCCCCCCAGAAGAATGCAAAGACCAAAGAAAATGAGTGTAACCATCGGAATATTTTACAAACAAGTAGGCGGAAATATATATATACACCATGTACAAAATATATATACCAGGCATAGTAGTCCAGGTACTGCACAAAGTAAGTCCGTGGAACTCTGGGACCACACGGTATGGGCGAGGCCCACACAAGATCCCCGACCATGACGGAGAGAACACTGCAGGGGCATCAGACAGCATCTAAACAGGCACCTCAGGGGGAGGGAAAGGGGGGGCACCTCAGCCGCTTGAGTGCACAACGCCAAATCCATGAGAGGGCCACATGCCCACTGTTCCATCCTGGGGAGTGCAAAGCCACAGTCTCTCAAGTCTCTACAGTGGGTGGGTTGCCCACTCTTCAGTCCTGGGGAGTGCAAAGCCACAGTCTCTCAAGTCTCTACAGTGGGTGGGTTGCCCACTGTTCCATTCTGGGGAGTGCAAAGCCACAGTCTCTCAAGTTCCTACAGTGTGTGGGTTGCCCACTGTTCAATCAGGGGAGTGCAAAGCCACAGTCTCTTAAGTCTCACAAGTGGGTGGGTTGCCCACTGTTCCATCCTGGGGAGTGCAAAGCCACAGTCTCTCAAGTCTCACAAGTGGGTGGGTTGCCCACTGTTCCATCCTGGGGAGTGCAAAGCCACAGTCTCTCAAGTCTCTACAGTGGGTGGGTTGCCCACTGCTGCATCCAGGGGAGTGCAAAGCCACAGTCTCTCAATTGGATAACAGTCTCCACTGGTTCTGGAGGGGGACTGGTGCCCAGAGTGCTTCATCCTGTGAAGGACAGAGGTAGTGGATGGATGTCTCCACTGGTTCTGGAGGGGGGCTGGTGCCCAGAGTGCTTCATCCTGTGAAGGACAGAGGTAGTAGATGACAGTCTCCACTGGTTCTGGAGGGAGACTGGTGCCCAGAGTGCATCACTCACCCCGTGAAGGACACAGTTGCGTCAGGGCCCCTGTCGCTCATGGGCTAGCGTGCTTGAGTTGGCGGTGCCCTGTGCAGCGGTGCTTGAGTTGGCGGTGCCCTGTTCAGCGGTGCTTGAGTTGGCGGTGCCCTGTGCAGCGGTGCTTGAGTTGGCGGTGCCCTGTTCAGCCGTGCTTGAGTTGGCAGTGCCCTGTTCAGCGGTGCTTGAGTTGGCGGTGCCCTGTTCAGCGGTGCTTGAGTTGGCGGTGCCCTGTGCAGCGGAGCTTAAGTTGGCGGTGCCCTTTACAGCGGTGCTGGAGATGGCAGTCATTCATGGCCCAGCGGGGCTTGTGCTGGCGGTCCTTCATGGCCCAGCGGGGCTGGTGCTGGCGGTCCTTCATGGCCCAGCGGGGCTGGTGCTGGCGGTCCTTCATGGCCCAGCGGGGCTGGTGCTGGCGGTCCTTCATGGATCAGCAGGGCTAGGGCTGGCGGTGCCCTCCTGGGCAGCTGGGCTGGCGGTGGCCTCCTGGGCAGCTGGGCTGGGGCTGGCGGTGCCCTCCTGGGCAGCTGGGGCTGGCGGTGCCCTCCTGGGCAGCTGGGATGGGGCTGGCAGTGGCCTCCTGGGCAGCGGGGATGATGGCGGTCTTCTCCACCGTGCAGCTCTTCCCAGACTTGCCGGGTTTCTTGTGGCCCTTCCCCACCTTGGAAGGTGTCACAGCTGACTCCACACTCCCAACCGGACCCCTGGGAGTGGATTTGGTGGCTGTAGTCTTCCCCCTCTCCTGCCAGGCACTGGCCAACTTCTGATGCTTCACAGGTGGGGGACTGTCTGTGCTGTGGCTCTGTGACACACTGGCTGTCCTGGTAGCCGGTGCACTCCATATACCGGTGACTACAGGCACCACTGGTCCCGGAGATGTTGTGGCTGAGGTGCTAGTTCGGGACGTATGAGATGGACGGGGAGGGGGAGGTGTGGGAAAAAGGTCAAGGCTGGACAGGAAAAGTTTTTTTAAAACACTGGGACGGGAAGCTGGAGGGGGTTTGGGAGTGGAGGAAGAGGTGGTGGTAGTAGGAGGTGTACGTTTGGTGACTTTGGGTGCAGGTGCATGCGTTGGAGGCTGTCGTGAGGTGGATGGCTGTTTGGTGGGTGTGTGCCTGCGTTTGTGTATCTTGGGAGGGGGCGTCATAGACACACTGGGAGAGGGCACAGGGGACGTGTGAATGGTAGTGGGGGTGGTGACTGCACGTGAGCCGGGTGTGCTGGTGGGTGTGCTGGTGAGGGACGTAGTGGCTGTAGAGGTAGTGCATGCAGGTGTGAGTGTAGATGAGACTGGGAGGGAGGAGGAAGGCGAGGAGGAGGGGGACACAGTGGAGGCAGTGGATGTTGGTGTGTCTGCATGTGTGTGTTGCTTGCGTGAGTGCCTGTGGGATGTGTGGTGCTTATGTTCGAATGAGCTTCCCTTGTGTGTTGACGTGTGTGCATGCTGGTCTGATGGTGTGCTTGGGATAGGCAGAGGTACAGGGGATTGGGTCTGGGTGGAGGAAGTTGGAGGGGGGAGGCTAGAGACGTGGACAATGGCTGCCATCAGTGCTGAGGCCAGAGTTTGAAAAGCTTGGTGAAGGACCGCCTGACCAGAATGAATGCCCTCCAGGAATGCATTAGTTTGTTGCAACTGCCTTTCTCCACCCTGGATGGCATTCAAAATGGCAGACTGCCCAACAGTGAGGGACCTGAGGACGTCAATGGCCTCCTCACTGAGGGCAGCCTGGGTGACTGGGGCAGGGCCTGAGGTGCCTGGGGCTAAGGTGATGCCCACCCTCCTGGGTGATTGGGCACGGGGTGAAGGCTGAGGGGCTGCTGGGAGGGTGGTGCTGGTAGGGGAGTTCCCATCAGAGGACATGTCCGTGTCGCTGGTCTCAGCTCCTGTCCCCGCCGTGAAGCTCCCCTCGCCCTCCGTCCCACTGGTGAATTCAGAGTCCGTAGTCTCACCCTCCAGGGCCATGTGGGATGCAGCTCCCTCGTGCTCCGGTGCCACTGCTCCTCCGCCTGATGATGCTAATGCACACAAGAACAGGGAGACCACAAAAAGGGGGGTGGGGTGACAGAAGAAAGACATGTTGAGTGCATGGATTACCGCTACCGTTGGCGGACAAGACAGACACAGAAGCCCCCTGCACTACGCCGCGCTCTTGGGCTCCACTGTTCAAATCCTGAGAAATGGCCTACTAGGCTATGGACGACATCTGCACACATAAATGACACAGGGGCATGAATAGCTGTACTTGACACTCTACAGAGGTGGGCTGGGGTGCCACATGGCCTGCCTTACGGAGGGGCCTTGCCTACGGAACTCGACCTGGTCTAGGGAAAGCCACAGCCCTCCGCCCCAACCCAGACAACTCCACTGCACGCAAAGTCAGCAGAATGAGAGTGTACTCACCCCCTTGTGTCTGCTGTGATGCCCTCAAGCGCCCATCCAACTCCGGGTAGGCCACCGCCAGGATCCTGAACATCAGGGGGGCCATGGTGCGATGGGCACCCCTCCCACGTTGGGAGGCCATCCCCAGCTGAGCCTCCGCCGTCTTCTTGCTCCAGCGGCGAATGTCCTCCGATCTTTTCCGGCAGTGGGTGCTCCGTCTGTGGTAGACCCCCAGGGTCCGGACGTCCTTGGCGATGGCACGCCATATATCTTTCTTCTGGTGGGCGCTGACCTACATGAAATGTACAGGGGAAGAAGAGAAGTCATTATCAACTGCACCGTCAAAGTGATTGGCCCCCATCCCTACCCTTGCCATGTGGCACATGCATTCACCGTCTTTCATGCACGCAGCACTCTGCCCCCTTCCTTCTTACATCCAGCCCTCTCCACACAGGCATGGCCCATACAACATGCTCCCTGTGTACTTACCTGCCTGTTTGTCTGGAGGACCGTAGAGTAGCATGTATTGGGGGAGGACCCCATCCACGAGCTTCTCCAACTCCTCCGATGTGAAGGCAGGGGCCCTATCCCCAGACGCACATGCCATTGTCTCTTCCAGACCGAGGTCACAGCAGCACTTGCAGTGTAGGTCCTCTCCTGTCGAAGATCAGGTATCGAGTGAATAAACAGATAGAAAATGGCGGTCACGTCCGCGGCGGTGCGTACCGTCACCGCCAGCGTACATCGTCATTGGCTCCTGGGACACATAGGGCCATATTTATACTTTTTGACGCAAAACTGAGCTATCGCAGTTTTGCGCCAAAAAAATTAGCGCCGGCTAACGCCATTCTGAAGCACCATGTGGGCGCCGTATTTATTGAATGGCGTTAGCCGGCGCTAGCAGACCGGCGCTGCCTGGTGTGCGTGGAAAAAAACCACGTACACCAGGCAGCGCCGGCGTTGGGGAAAATGGCGTTAGGGCATCTTAAAATGGGGCAAGTCAGGTTGAGGCAAAAAAATCGCCTCCACACGATTTGCGCCATTTTTAACGACGCCCAGACGCCATTTACATGACTCCTGTCTTAGTAAAGACAGGAGTCATGCCCCCTTGCCCAATGGCCATGCCCAGGGGACTTATGTCCCCTGGGCATGGTCATTGGGCATTGTGGCATGTAGGGGGGCACAAATCAGGCCCCCCTATGCCAAAAATAAAATTTAACAAAAAAAAAAATTATACTTACCTGAACTTACCTGAATGTCCCTGGGATGGGTCCCTCCATCCTTGGGTGTCCTCCTGGGGTGGGCAAGGGTGGCAGGGGGGGTCCCTGGGGGCATGGGAGGGCAGCTGTGGGCTCATTTGGAGCCCACAGGTCCCTTAACGCCTGCCCTGACCCAGGCATTAAAAAGAGGCGCAAATGCGGGTTTTTTTGCCCCGCACACTCCCGGGCGTGATTTTTGCCCGGGAGTATAAATACGACGCATTTGCGTCGCAGTCATTTTTTTAGACGGGAACGCCTACCTTGCATCTCATTAACGCAAGGAAGGCGTTCACGCAAAAAAATTACGCTCATTCCTCATACTTTGGCGCTAGACGCGTCTAACGCCAAAGTATAAATATGGCGTTAGTTTTGCGCCGAATTTGCGTAAAAAAAAACGACGCAAATTCGGCGCAAACGGAGTATAAATATGCCCCATAGGGTCCAATGTTAACCAATGCAGCACTGTGCCGCAGTCTTCGACCGCCTACCGCGACGGTGTACAACACCAGCGCAGTTACCTCACATCCCATTGTCCCACTTCACAGGTCAGGCAGCCGCCATTTCAGGGGCCCACATGGCTTCATTTTCAACTGCGTCACACATACCTAGGCCTAGTCTCAACACACATACAGGCCACCTTTTGTGTATGATTGGTGTTTTGGGTAAACTGTGGGTACGTACCTCTGAGCTGTTTGACTCTGTGCTTGCTGTTGCCCTTCATAGGCACCGTCCGCTGGCACATGTGAGGAGATGGCGGCATCATCCGGTGTACCGACCGTTGGTGGACCTGTCGACAATGGAGGAGCGACATTTGATAATCACCTACAGGCTTGACCGTGCCACAATCCAGGAACTGTGTACCCAGTTGGAGCCAGACCTGATGTCAGCTATCCGCCATCCCACAGGAATCCTACCTCAAGTGCAGGTGCTGTCAGTGCTCCATTTCCCTGCAAGTGGCTCTTTTCAAACAACTGTGGCCATGGCATCAGGGATGTCCCAGCCTATGTTTTCCAATGTATTGTCCAGAGTGTTGTCTGCCCTTCTGAAACACATGCGGAGCTACATTGTTTTCCCTCAGGTGGAGGATTTGCCTACAGTGAAAGGTGATTTCTGTGCCCCGGGACATATCCCCAACATCATAGGTGCCATTGATGGGACCCATGTGGCTTTGGTTCCCCCCCCACAGGAGTGAACAGGTGTACAGAAACCGGAAGAGTTATCATTCTGTGAATGTACAGATGGTATGTTTGGCAGACCAGTACATCTCCCATGTGAATGCCATGTTCCCTGGCTCAGTGCATGACGCCTACATCCTGCGGAATAGCAGCATCCCTTATGTGATGGGTCAACTCCGGAGGCACCGTGTGTGGCTATTAGGTGAGCACCTGGAAGCAAGTCAGTGGGAATGGTTGTCTGGGTCTGGGGTTATCCCTCCAGGTTAGTGTGTGTCTAACAGTTGCCCCTCACCATTTTCAGGTGACTCTGCATACCCCAAACTGTCATGGCTACTAACCCCAGTGAGGAGTCCCAGGACCAGGGCAGAGGAACGCTACAATGAGGCCCATGGGCGAACTAGGAGGGTGACCGAGCGGACCTTCGGCCTCCTGGAGGCCAGGTTCCGGTGCCTCCATATGACAGGTGGATCCCTACTCTACTCACCAAAGAAGGTGTGCCAGACCATCGTGGCCTGCTGTATGCTTCACAACTTGGCTTTGCGACGCCAGGTGCCTTTTCTGCAGGAGGATGGTCCAGATGGCGGTGTTGTTGCAGCTGTGGAGCCTGTGGACAGTGATGAGGAGGAAGCAGAGGAAGAAGACATGCACAACAGGGACTCAGTGATCCTGCAATATTTCCAGTGAGACACAGGTAATGATACAATCCTGCCTACTACATGTACTTTAACACTACTACCTCTCTCCTGTCTGTCGTTTTCACCCAGTGTATGGTCACTGAGTTGTCACTTTCCCTTACGGTTTCACAGATGTGGGTCCCACTGTGTGACATCTGCTTAGATTCCTCATGGACTAGAGCTGTGTGACATAGGTATGTTGACATTACTATTTCAAAAACATTTTGTCACTGTAATTGCTAATACACTATTTCGAAATCACAGACAGACTCCAGATCATTTTGTGCTGTAGGTGTGTTTATTTAAATGCTAAATATGGAAGGGGGTAGTGAAATGGTGAGGGGTGATGGCGGAGGAGTGTCCATGGCAGAGTCCAGTCTATTAGTCTCACAGGTGCATTGCCCATATGGGCATAGGAAGTGGAGCTGGGGCAGTTTAATTATGGACAGGGTGACAAAGTGGGACAGTAGGATGACAATCAGGGTGGTCTTATTTCTTGGCGGGGGTCTTGGCATCGTTCTCTGTCTTGTTCCTGGATCTCAGGGACCGTTTGCGGGGTGGTTTTCCCTCGGCAGGGGGTGGGGTGGTGGTGTGGTGGTCCTGTGGCAGGGCGTCCTGTCCACTTGCACCGGCGGAGGTGGTGGGCAGTTCATCGTCCATGCTAGTGTCAGGGGCCCCTTGTTGTGCCACAGTGTCCCTCCTGGTGTTAAGTAGTTCCTTCAGCACCCCTACGATGGTGCCCAGGGTGGAGCTGATGGTTCTGAGTTCCTCCCTGAAGCCCAAATGTTCCTCCTGCATGCGGTGGGTCTCCTGAAACTTGGCCAGTACCGTTGCCATCGTCTCCTGGGAGTGGTGGTATGCTCCCATGATGGAGGAGAGGGACTCGTGGAGAGTGGGTTCCCTTGGCCTGTCCGCCCCCTGTCACACGGCAGCCCTCCCAGTTCCCCTGTGTTTCAGTGCCCCGGTCCCCTGGACCGTGTGCCCACTACCACTGCCCCCAGGTCCCTGTTGTTGTTGGGGTGGTGGGTTATCCTGGGTTCCCTGTAGTGGTGGACACACAGCTAATTGACGTGTCCTGGGGATGGAGGTATGGGCCCGCTGGGTGGGTGCTGTGCTGGTGTTTCCAGAGGGGGGAAGGTATGTGGTGGCCAGTGCCTGTGTGAGGGGATCCGACTGTCCAGAGGTCCTCGATGGTCCGGGCTGGTCATCTAGATCCAGTTGGACAGAGATGCTGTCATCACTGTGGGCCTCTTCTGTTGGTGGTGTGGACAGGTGTGGACCCTCCTGTCCGTTGACGTTGGGTAGGGGTCCTGCAGGGGTATAAAAGGATGTTTGTTAAATCTGTGTGTGTAATGGTGTGCAATGGGTGGGTGATCTTGTACCCCAGTGCTAGCATTCCTGTGTGGGAGCTTGTGTGATGGTGGTTTAGGGGGGTGTATGGGTATGTGCAGTGGCCATGCTTTGGAGATGGGTGTCCATGCTTTGTAGTTGCATGCAGGGCTTGGTGTTGGGATGTGTGGTTTGTGATGTTGGGACATTTGTGAGGAGTTGGAGTGTGGGGGTGAGGGTGAGGGTGGGTGTATGTGATAGCATGCAGGTAGGGTGGGGGATGTAATAGTAAAGCTTTGACTTACCAGAGTCCATTCCTCCACCTACTCCTGCGAGGCCCTCAGGATGCAGAATCGCCAAGACCTGCTCCTCCCATGTTGTTAGTTGTGGGGGAGGAGGTGGGGGTCCGCCGCCAGTCCGCTGAACCGCCAGGTGGTGTCTTGAGACCACGGAACGCACCTTCCCCCGTAGGTCGTTCCACCTCTTCCTGATGTCCTCCCGATTTCTTGGGTGTTGTCCTACTGCATTGACCCTGTCCACTATTCTGCACCATAGCTCCATCTTCCTAGCTATGGAGGTGTGCTGCACCTGTGCTCCGAATATTTGTGGCTCTACCCGGACGATTTCCTCCACCATGTATGGTGATATGTAGTGGTGTGTTGTGTGAGGTGCGTGGAAGTTGTGTGGGTGATGGTGTTGTGTGCCTGTGGATGCTGTTGTTCTTGCTGGTGGTGTCTCTCTCTGGCCTTCTTTCTGAATTTTTTGTCGTGGGGGGTTTGTGGGTGATGTGGGTGTGTGTTTTATTTTGTAATGGTGTGTGGGAGTGGTGTGTGTATGTGTCTCAGGTGTGTGTATTTTGAATTGTCCAATGTGGGGATGTTTTGTAAGAGTGTGTGTATTTTGAGCGCAGCGGTGTGTACCGCCAATGGAATACTGCGGATGAAAGACCGCCGCGTGGATTCGTGTGTCGTGATAGTGTGGGTGTATTTCTGTTGCCGTGATGGTGGAGATTTTGTTTTCGCCAGTTTATCACTGACCTTTGGTGTGGCGGACTTGTGTGGGTGTCTGACTTTTGGCAGATTCCGAGATGTGGGTTACAATAGCTGTGGCGGAATTCCGCGGCCGCCGCGGTGTGTTGGCGGTCTTCTGCACAGCGGTAAGCGGCTTTTACCGCCAATGTTGTAATGAGGGCCATAGTCTTGTATCCTACTATAGACTAAAGGACTCAGAGACAATGGGGCTGATTTAGATCCTGGCGGATATTGCTTCCACAGTATAACGATCCCCATAGGATATAATAGGATCACAATACAGCAAACAGAATATCTGTCATGTTTGTGACAGAGCAACCACCGCTGCCAGGATCTAAATCAGGCCTTTGTCGCTACTTTTTCAATTGGATTCACATAAATATCGAACCACAATCCTTTCAATAAATTTTCCTTCAAAGTTTAATTTGATTAAAGTGGCTTCCACAAAAGGCCAGGCAACTTTGTTCACAACCTTCTCTATGTTGGAGGCAATGGCTACAGAAGGCGAATTCAAGAGTTTAGTGGCAGTGTAGGCGTGTGTTATCAATGGACAATCAATTTTTCATAAACCCTGCTTGCAAGGGATGTATCTATTTCAGGATGAAGTGGTTAAGTGTGCTAGCCAAAATAGATTTTGCAGTCTTTATTTATTAGTGATTTCAGCCTATAGCTTTGAGGCAAATAATTATCATTCCCTTTGAGTTTAAAACAACTGTCATGTCTCATGCATGGTGCCTTTTATTTTCCCACTATATTTTGTAGTGCTCAAAGAGGTCTAAAAGTGAATGATAGCTGTATTCCAATTATGGCATAAAAAGGGCTGTGAAGCCACCTAGTTCAGGGGCTCCTCTAGATTTTAGGTATGGATAGTCATATATACTTAATTTCCTGGGCTTATCAAGTGGTAATGTATGTTCCCCAGATAAAGCAAAAAGATGGACATTACCTAAACATGATTTGCAATTGTCTGAATGAATGGTTTGATTTTTTGATTATAATCTTTATAGAAGTCTCTAAAGACATTTGGGATAATTTTGTGGGTTGGTGTGTATAGTTCCATTCTTGTCTTTCATTACAGTTGTGTTTAGCATAGTTTGCTACATGCACTACTTACATCCCAATAGGAGGTAGCTTTGAAGGAAGGATTGGGGTTCATACCACTAACCTTATTGACAAATTTCAGTTAAGATGTGAATTAGCAGAGATTTTTCAGAGAATACAAATGAAGGTATGCTTGTCTAAGAATGACTCAAACAGATTGGACAAAGGAAACTCAGGATCACGTCCCAAATCCTTTTTTGTACCAAGTACCCCCAGAGATCTAATTATACGTACAGACTGTTATCAGTGATACTGAACAGATGGGAGAGCTAAGAACATCTTTCGAAACCTGACGAGAGTGGAAAACCAGGTTCTTTATGAATCTACGAACAATGTGGAACTGGTCATACAACTTGCAGACAAAGGAGGGCTATTGTGCTCCAGTCAAAAGGCATTTATGATTCTGAATGCATCCATCTCCTTTCATACAGAAGGAAATATCTTATAATTGCAAAGGTCCTTACTGCAGATCTAAAGAAGTGTTAGAAATGTCGTTGTTGGTTGATTAGGGTGTGAGCCTTGGTCATGCCGCAGCCATAATCCCTTGCATGGTGAACCACAAAAAGTCACTAAATTAACCTGTGCTTAACCCTGGGTAGTTTGGCAAAAAAAGTAATCAGGCTTAACTTAGAGGTAGTGTATAAAGTATTAATGCAGTAAATACTCACAGTAATGATAGTATTGATAAATTAAAAACATAACAAATCCCAATCCAATTTAGAAACATATAATAAATTGTAATAAATTATTTGACACCAAACTGACAAAAATAAAATTGGCAGAATGACAGTTATACATTTTAAAAGATTTTAGTTAACATAGCACCAAAAAGTACAAAGCGCCAGCTATGGTTATCTGGTCACACTGGACCTGGTCAAAGTCACAAGTTCAGGCTGATGGAGCACAGTTTAGCTACACAGGCCAGGTTAGGCATGTTGAAGTTTTTCCTGCTCAGATCAGTGGCAAGTGCCCCATTCGTGGTGGTGGGTGGTCAGGAGGAGCAGGAAGAGCATCACAGGAGGCTGCCAGATTAGTGTGAAAAGCAGACCAGACATTGCGGACGGGCGTGGCTGGATCTTTGCATTGGCGGTTTCCACAAGCAGTTGATGATGTAGTACTAAGGGGTGGACTGACAAAGTTTCACATTGATTTACCATGCAAGCAGTGAGGTCTTGAAACAAACAGGTGTGGTTACAAAGAGCCCGAACGCCTGATTACAGCACTCTGAGCCAGGACACATCCAGGGTCTAGGACCTGGGAGGCACCTTTTGGGGGTCAGGAACTCACTTCTGCTGGGTCCAGATGCGGGTGCAGGATATTGGGGAGCCTTTTATGTTCCTGAAGCTCAGATAAGGAGGCCAGCAGACTAGCATTTGGAGTCACTCTGCAGCCCTGAGTCCAGGTTGAAGTTGCCGGTTTAGTTCTTCTTCCTAAGGCAAGGAGGCAGTGGGGCATAGTCCTTTCAGTAGCACAGTAGTTCTTCTTCCTGGCACAGTATCCACAGGTCCAGAAGTGTACTGAAGAGTGGGTCTGAAGGTCCCATTTATATATTCTAGTGCTCTTTTTCTGAAAGGGAGGGGAAGCTTCTGAAGAGGTTATTTGGAGTGCATGTAATTTCCTGACACCCCTGCCCTGGATACAAGCTGACTGCAGTGACAATGTGAGGTTGTTTGTCCCTTTGTGTGAAGGCAGAGCATAGGCTATTCAATTACAAGTGAGGCTGTGCTCAGCTCAGTTCTCCCTGTCTTGCAGATGGCCCTTTGAGGCACACCTAATTCTTCTATGATGTGACTGTCTGGGAGGAATTCACAAAGTCTGTCAGCTACACCCAGTCATGTGACCTAAGACAGGCTGCAGGCATAAAGGACTCGGGTAGAAAAATGCCAACTTTCTAACAGTAGCATTTTCAAAAATGTAATGAAACATCTTACTTTACAATTGAAGTGGTTTTTCAGTACAATTTCACAGATAACAAACATGATTTAGTTACCTGCTCCCAATTAGAAATGACAGCTTATTAAATGTAATAAGGAATCCCCAGTGTTATCCAGTGGGAGGGGTAGTCCTCACAGTAGTGAAAAATGAATTTAGGAGTTTTTCAATACCAGGACAAGTAAAACCTGAAATTAAAGATCCAAACTTTATTTACACAACCATGTCCTATGGGTTACCTAGGGCCTACATTAGAGGAGACGCGTATGTAATAAAAGGGGAGTTTAAGGCATGGCAAGGGGGTTTATACGCCATGTCAATATGGCAGTTTAAAACTGCACTCAGGCTGCAATGGCAGGCCTGGGGCATGTTTTAAAGTTAGAATAACCAGAATTGGTAAAACCAATAGGTCTTGCCTATGTGAGACTTATTGGTTTGATAATGTTTTTTTATCTATGTTGCAAATGGCAGAAATTAATTTAAAAAAAGCTGTATGACAGCCAGCATTGTCTGCATTAACAATTTTTTTATTGCTGCACTGAAGCTAACACTGCTGTATAATATGGCTAAAAAACATTGACAAAGCCAATAAATCTCTTAAAGGCAAGACCTATTAGCTTTGCCAAAGCTTGGTATGGAATGCCATATGGTAAGTTATAAGTATTTATTTTGTCTTTACAATGCATGAAGTGCTAATGTTACGAGGGTCAGAAGCATTTTAGAACCATACAAAAAATGGTAAAATGTGCCATATAAATGCACTGAATGTAACATAAGTGGGGGAGGTCTCGCCCTGCACAGCCTCTTCCAGTGCCTGACACATCCAGCCAACAGCTCTTTATTAGGGAGGGTGTCTCTGTCCGGTCTTTGGGCCTGATGACACCTTTAAACCCCTGCGTAAATACCCTGGTGTCCAGGGTACGGAATTATAGGTGGTGCAGTGTTCATTGCAGGTTGAGAGATTGCACTCTTCATTGAATTGCAGGTCAAGCCTGCTGGAACCTAACAGGGTTGAAAGGTCCAGTATTTATAGGCACATGCAGATTTTGTTGCGGCCAACTCATTATTTTTCAAAAAGAAAGAATATGTGATACGCTTGGCATTTCTGGACTCTGCCTTGGGCCATCCCCCAGGCTCCCCTGCTTCTCGCATGCTAACAAAAAGCGCTGCTCTTCACACTCTGCGCAGGAGACACTTGGCATTTCTGGACTCTGCCTGGGGTGGGGTGGTCCATCCCCAGGCTCCCCTGCTTCTCGCGCATTAACAAAAAGCGCTGATCTTCACCTGCTGCACGGGACGCACCTGGGTGAAGACAGGGCCTATACGGGCCCGTGTTTGCCCGTCATTGCCCGATAGAGGCCGGGCTGGGGACATCTCTTTGATCTCCAGAAGTAAGTTCACTGTGGAGGTTAATCCTTGGTTTTATATTGTTATTTTATTTATAATTCCTGCTGTTTTATGATGGGGAAATGTAAAGCTGTGGATGTTCCTGCACCGTCGAGTGGCACAATTTTTTTTTAAAAACTGTCAAGTAACCAAGTGAGTTCCTTAACTCATAAAGGAAATAATTCACTAGATGACATTGACACATTGTTTGAAGAGGTGGAGGCCATATTAAAGAGTAACTCAAACCGACAGTCCATAAAGAGTGGCACATCTGGGAAAAACAATCCGGATACATTTAAGAAGAAGTCGCAATTAACCAATTCCCCAGTGGAGACTGTTTCAAAACAGGCATCTCAAGTTCTCAGGGTAAATCCTTCCTTGTTGACTACAACATTCCGTGCGAGTGGTGCCTCTCCCAAGGGGAATGATGCTCTTTGTCCCCCACTAAGTCCAGGGTTTATGTGGTTCCCAATATATTGTGCACAAATCGGTTCGGGCCATTGGCAGAGGAAGGGGGACCCTCAGTCTGTGCTTTACATACATCGGCTGGAGCCCGTGTCGATGACAATGCCTTGACTACTCTGCCCCATGACACGGGTAGATTGTTACTGTCAGATGAGGGAATTGTTCTGGCCATCGTTCTCCAGAGGGTGGATGAAGTCAAAAGTCTGGTGTTACTATTGATGGAAACTTTAATGGGGGAACAGGCACAGAAGTATGAGTGTAAGTGCCAGAGGTCAGATGAGGGGGTTAAAGGGGGTTGGGAGTACTATTATGTCTGAGTTAAGGTTGAGAGCAGGCACCCCTTCTTTGGGGTCTGTTACCACCCCCCCTCCAAATAATCCGTCTATCTCTTGTGGATTCCAGCCATGGCTTGCAATTGTAAGCCAGAAGCATAATATAGTTTCCAAAAATAGGAATCCCTCGGGGTCTCAAAGGCCCATTAAAGTTCAGTGCACTGACCTTGTTAATGGCCCTTAGGGGGATGTTGGCATCCAGGTACCTGTTGGGGCTGCTAGCTCCCTTGCACATTCTATGAAGCCTTCTAAACTTCCTTATGATACTGTATCCCAGGCTGGCACAAATTGGCCAGTTCCTATGGAACGGGGCCAAGGTCTGAGGAGTAAAGGTGGCACCATTTACATGGCTGAGTTGTCTAAATTGCCCTCTGGCTCTTTGGAAACCCAAAAGCCTCTGATAAATAAGGATATTTACTGGTTATGTGACCAGCAAAATTGTCTTTCAGTCATTCGCACTGATATCCTTGAGGTGGGCAGACATAGTCAACTTGGCTCAAATTTGGATTTTAATTCTATTTGTTTTGCAGCCAGGTCTTTGGTGGACAAATTTATGGATTTTAAATTACACACTTGCCATCTTAGGGATTTGAGAGGGGTTGGCAATTAGACTTATATCCTACCCACCCTCCGCCCGTCCACTTGCGCTCTTTAACGGACCAGCCTTCACACAAAAGTGTCCCTTAGCTGTGGTAGTAAAAACCTCCCATACATTACCAGCAATTGATTGACTAAATATTGACTTACATCCAGCAGTTTCACCAGAGATTAAATCTGGAGTACTTGATGAGAATATACATCGAAGGGAGGCCCAATGTCCTAGACCTAGAGATGAGGCAACCAGTTTGGAACTATCTATTATGTCCTGGAATTTAGCGGGCTTGACAGGAAGCTGGGATACCCGGAGTGGGTCAACTACATTAATATCCAGGATGTTTGTCTTTTCCAGGAGACTTGGGCTGAGGATCAAGTTTATATAGATGGGTTTCTATCATACTGTGTTGTGGCTCAACCCGCAGAGAGGGGCTTAGGTTGTGCCAAAGGAGGCCTATTGGTATTGCTAAACAAGAAACAACAGTGTGATCATTTTGTATTAAAAATAGACTCACCCGATTTATTTGGAGTATAACTCATATTTGAACAATTTTTTAAGATTACTAGATCCCACGGGGACTTGAGTCTCAGACCCTGGTGCAGTTGTCTGATTTCTTGGATACCTTGCATCCTCTGACTAATTTAGTGATTGCAGGAGACATGAACTGTACTTTTGAACCTTCTTGTCTAAATAGTGGTCTAATAGATGAAGAAGATGAACTCTGGGGTATTCCACACCTAATGAATAAACGACAGCGTATGCGTTCCTGTGCTGCTTCCCCGTTGGTATCTTTGGTGGTCATTCTAACCCTGGCGGTAAAAACCGCCAGGGCGAATGACCGCGGTAGCACCGCCAACAGGCTGGCGGTGCACCGCTGGGCATTCTGACCGCAGCGGTTCAGCCGCGGCCAGAAACGGAAAGTCGGCGGTGTACCGCCGACTTCCCGCTGCCCTGCAGAATCCTCCATGGCGGCGGAGCGTGCTCCGCCGCCATGGGGATTCTGACACCCCCTACCGCCATCCAGACCCGCCAGGAACAGTATGGCGGTAGGGGGTGCCGCGGGGCCCCTGGGGGCCCCTGCAGTGCCCATGCCAATGGCATGGGCACTGCAGGGGCCCCCGTAAGAGGGCCCCAAAAAGAATTTCAGTGTCTGCCTAGCAGACACTGAAATTCGCGACGGGTGCTACTGCACCCGTCGCACTCCAGCAACTCCGCCGGCTCCATTCGGAGCCGGCTTCATCGTTGCTGGGTCTTTCCCGCTGTGCTGGCGGGCGGCCTTTTGGCGGTCGCCCGCCAGCACAGCAGGAAAGCCAGAATGGCCGCCGCGGTCTTGTGACCGCGGTGCGGTCATTTGGCGGTAACCGCATGGCGGGCGGTACAGATCGCCACGGCCAGCAATGGGACCCAACAGCAAGAAATGCACACATTGGCAAGTTTGAAACCTACACACCTGACACACATCCACAACACTATAAAACACTCACAGACACACCCCACAATCCTTTGCATCGTCAATAGGACAACTGAGACTGACAACACAACACGCAGACACAGAACGCAAAATCACACGAGTCACACACCCAACCACACAACAGCACCCTCACCAATATCCACACAACACACAGCATGGCAACCCCTAAGCACCCACGCTTCACAGATAGGGAGCTACGAACAATGGTGGACGAAATTCTCAAGGTCGAGCCACAAAACTTCGGGGCAAAGGACCAGCATACACCCGTCGCCCAAAAGATGGAGGTATGGCAGACAATAGTGAACAAGGTCAAAGCAGTGGGAAACCATCCATGCATGAGGGACGACATCTGCAAGAGATGGAATGACCTGCGTGGGAAGGTGAGGCCCGTGGCATCCAGGCACAACATTGCCGTACAGAAGCCTGGGGGAGAACCCCCACCTACACCCCCAGACTACACCGACTGGACGGAAAGGGTACTGGCCATCCTGCCCCCTGTGGGCCTCACTAGACTCACTGGAGGAATGGACTCGGGTAAGTCATCTATAACTACCCCATATCCACCACACCTGTAATGCATGCACCACCCCACCCCTCCAACTACCACCAGGACCACTTCCCTACCCAGGCCACAATCACTACATCCACTCATTCTGCATGCCCACAAACCCACTAACAGGCCCACATACCTCCCCCTGTGCACAGCTACCCACCCCTGCAAGGAATCACAATGGCACTACACCACCCAGAAGTCACCTCCACATCCCATGCAAAATGCAATGGCAACCCCACTATAGGTCCCTGCTTGACCCAACAGGGGAAGAAACTGCACAAAATAAGGCGGAGCTGTGCATCCTCATCCGATTTAGGAAATGTAACATCCATGTCCATTCCCCCCAACAGGCACCACTACCCATGCCACCCTGACGGAAAGCCAAGGAGTGCCAGGGCCCCACATGGAGACAGAGGCCTCACTAGGGAAACTGGATAGGGAAGTGGGGACAGTGAGGAATACCCTGGCCTGTCACACAGTCCTGGACTGTCACCTTCCAGCAGCCCCACCGAGGTTACCACTGACATCCCTACCACCCAGCCACCAACATCATCTCTTGCCAAATTACCCCACACCAGTGGATCCAGGTCACAGACTGTTGGAACACAAGTACAGAGGCCAGAGTCTCCACCTACTAACAGGCAGGATGACGATGGCCCCAGTACAAGTGGTACTGCCAGACCTGTGCAGGGGACACAGGCACAGGGGACTAGGCCCAGTGGGAGGGCATCAGTGGCCCAGGGGGGAGGCCAAAGGTTGGATGCTGCAGCCCAGGAGGTTATCTCTGAGGTCCTGGGAGCATACCACCATACCCAGAACACGATGGGCGAGATCCTGGCCACCCTGGAACAGAGTCAAAGGCTGCAGATAGCCCAACATCAAGAGACAATGGAGCAGTGGAAACAACTCAATGCCACCATTGCCACCATAGCAGGGGTGCTGCACCACCACCTCCTAACCCAGCCTAAGACCCCCACAAACCAGGAAGCCCCTACCACTGACTAGGACATCGACCAGCAGCAACTGGACTGGTGGCACTGGCAAAGGACACACAGGAGACCAGCACCCCTACCCCTGCAGCCCATCACTAGGCCCTCAAACGGTCCTTTAGACCCAGATATGGCACAGGAACACCTGCCAAGACCAAGGCCCTCACCAAGAAGTGACTCTGGCATGGACTGTCTCTCAAGAGTGCCACTGTGCCACCATCCTCACCCGCCAATAGCAACATAACAACTTGCAAGGGATAGATGGACCGATACCCAATGCCACCAATCGCTGAGCCCATGTACCTAGTATGGACATCCACTATTAGCCCACTCCTAATCTCTGTAAATCGCACCAATGCATTAAGGACACCAAATAAAGCACATGTACAACAAATTGTATTTCCCCTGTTATATTGATGAATCAATTGTAAAATGTACTGCATTTTCAAGTCAATTCTATAATCAGACCTTTATTGCAGGAATGGCACCCCATGCACTACATTGTGTGGAGTAAACAGAAATGTACACCACGTTTGTCTCAATGGCATATGCCACCTCTATATTCAGGTAACACTCTCAATGACTACAGACCCCACATCCCAATAGTGAACAAAACAGGCAGTTCTTCTGCATTGCAGACAACATCATTGGTGAACAGTACCTCATAGTCATTGGAAGTATAGTTGGATCACCTGGAGTGGACATCATCCCCCTCTTCATCTTCACCATCACTCTCATCCCCTCTCACATGATACAGGTCTAGATATACAGCACCCTCCTCCTCCATTAGGGGGATAGCATTCCTCACAGCCACGTTATGCAGCATGCAGCAGGCAACCACTATTCTACACACCTTCTCAGGGCCATAGCACAGGGAACCCCCAGAAAGTTGGAGGCAACGGAATATAGCCTTCAGGAGACCTATAGTGCACTCTATCACCCTCCTAGTACGTCCATGGGCCTCATTGTTATTCCTCTCTGCATCTGTCCTAGGATTTCTCACTGGTGTCAGGAGCCAAGGCATGTTGGGATAGCCAGAATCACCTGCAAAAGTGTTTAGAAACAGGAAGATAACAGACTGTCATTACTTGCAGACAGCCTGACTGTCAGCTATGTACAGAACCAGTGTCATACACACTCATTTATGAGCCATCCTCTGTCCCTTGTAGTTGATCCATCATGTGTGGTACACTGCTGTTCCTCAGGACAAATTAATCATGGACTGAACCTGGAAACATGGCATTCCATGTAATATGTACTCGTCTTCAGTACACACCAATTGTATGTTCATTGAGTGGAAGTTTTTACTGTTCCTGTACACCTGTTCATTTAATCTTAGGGGAATTAGAGCTATGTGGGTGCCATCTATGGCACCTATCACATGGGGTATGTTAGCAAAAGCATAACATTCAGACTTGACGGCAGGGAGATTAGCCCTTTGGGGAAACTTCACATATGCCTTCAGTTGTAGTACAAAAGCATCTAGGAATTTGGACAGGGTGATGCTAAACATTGGCTGTGAGAACCTTGCACAATGCCCACTGTCACCTGAAATTAGCCCATGGCCAGAAAATGGAGTAGAGAGAGCACTTGCACTTCAGTAGGGATGGCATGCTGATTCCGATTTACAGGTCTCAGTAGTGGATCCAGTAATGCACATAGCTCATGCATTGTAGGACAATTGAATCTGTAGTTGATAATGATGTGACGTTCCACCATGGTCTCCAAATCAACAAGGGTCTGTACACAGATGGGGCCCTCTCTCACCACATGGGTCTGTACCTAGGGGAAGTGGAGAACATGTGAGGGACACATATATATATGCCCAACATGTTGTGTATGAATAACTGCTGTACAATATGTAGGTTGCTCACAAGCGATGTACGATGTACAACTGTAGGGACATGTATGAGGTGTAACGTCCGGACTGTTATGGAGAGGAAAGAGTCATGTGTGCTTGCGACTGAGGAATGGGGTACACAGGGCCTGCATGGGGCTCATGACAATTAAATATTTGTGTTGTGCTAGCAAAATGGCAGCCCCCTGGCATCCAGATATGTAGCAGTGGAAGTGACCTCATTGCGCTGGCGGTTGTTGTAATGGCGTAAGGCGGTGTTCACCACGTGCACCGATTCATTGGTTAACATGGTTCTCAATGGGGTATCTGGGCCTATCATGATCGCCGCCGGCGTATGCCATTTTGTCACCCCAGGCTCACATGAGTCCTGGATCCCGTGCATGGAAGTACTCCACTGAGTGTGCTGCTGTGTCCTGACTCTGGTTATTCAAATGGCAGAAATGGCACGAGTCACAGGGAAAAGAGCTGGAGAAGCTGGTGGATGGGGTCCTACCCTTGTATGCCAAGTTATATTGGCGACCGGAGGTGCAGGTGAGTAGGCGGTTGGCGTGCATCGATGTGTGTGATGGTGGTGGAGACTGTATGCATGTGTGATCGGTATGTACTTGCACAGGCATAGAATGTGTGGGGAGTAGCATGAGTGAGGTGGTGAAATGATCTTGTGAAGTGCCCGTCCCACAGGGGACGTATAGTCAGCGGTATCACAAAGCCAATTTCTGAAACCTGTGTTTCCATTCTGTGTGTCCCCTACAGGTCAGCGCTCATCAGCCTGCGGTGCTTGGCCAGGATGACCTGCGAGGCCCAGCTAGGGAAGTCCTCCCAACGAGGAAGGGGTGCCCATCGGGCCCTGACCCCCCCTAATGCGCTGCATGCTGGCGGTGGCGTATCCAGAGTTGGATGGGCGCTTGAAGGCTACACAGCAGCCATAAGGGGGTGAATACCAACACCATATCATGCCTCTTTGATGGATGTCTGAGGGTGCTGGCGGATGTATGCTGTCTAGTGCCAGGTACTCTGACAGGTGTCTTACAGCAATCTGGGCCCCATGTACACAGAGAGGTTTAGGTCAGTTCATCAGGTCCTTGTGTCATGTGGGAGAAGAGTTGTATGCTAGGGTTGTGGCCACTAGTCAGGGCTATAGCTGTAGGTGTTGCGTGTTGGTGTATAAGGTGGGTGGGTGGGAGTTTGAGTGAACCACATATGTACATCCATTGAGGTATTTACGTATATCTCTCATGTTTTGTCTCCCCACCCTGTACTCTTGTGTTTTCCGTGTACATCAGCATCATCTGGTAAGCGAGCAGTGGCACCGGCGAGTGGGGATGCAGCGGCCCATGGTTCCAAGAAGGCCAAGTGTACCGACGCCAAGAGGACCAGTGGATTGGAGGGCGAGGGGAGTACCACGGGGGAGCCCACTACCACTTGTGGTAGTGACTCTGATACCTCCTCCAATGGGAGCTCCCTGGTGGTGGTGGTGGACCCTAGTGGGCCCACCCATTCTGTGTCATCTTCTGCCAACCTCATACCATCACCATCCTCCCAGTTGCTCCCCACCCAGTTGCCCGTGCCTGCTCCCCCAGAAGGGTGGGCATCTTCTTTGCCCCAGGCACCTCATCTCCTGCCCCAGTCAGCCCTGCTGCCCTCAGCGAGGAGTCTATTGACCTCCTGAAGACCTTCTCTGTAGGGCAGACAACCATTGTGAATGCCATCCAGGGGCTAGCATCCCAGATGCAGCAATGCAATGCATACCTGGAAGGCATTCACAGTGCCATGTCTGGCCTGCAGAGATCTTTTCAGGCTCTGGCCTCCTCTTTGACAGCAGCCAGTGTCCCTGTCCTTTCTTTCCCCCCTCCTATCACTTCTGCCACTTCCAGCACCCCACTCCCTTCACCCATCCCAAGCACACGTTCAGACAGCCATGCACACACCGCAACACACAAAAAACATACACAGAAACACAAGCACCACACTTCCCACCACAGGCATACACACAGAAAACATCCACTTCCCCCAGTGTGTCCACCTCTCCTGCAGTCCTGTCTGTCACCTCTACATGCACACCCACAAGCTCTGCACCATCATTCACTGTTGCTGACCCCATTCTTGCAGTCACCACAACATTAGACATTGAGTCATGCACCCCATATACCACACCTGCACTCACCACAACAACATTGACTGACACGTGCAGCACATTCACCAGACCTGCAGATACCCAGGCAACATTCATGTACACGGGCAGCCTGTCTTGTCCCACTGTGTCCACTCCCCTCCTCCCAAAACACTCAGACATTCCCAGACACCCATCCAACACACATCCACCACACCTCAGCATATTGTACAGGCACCAGCATCCACGTCCAGCACACCTACACCTGTTACAAACATTCCCTCTACCTCTACTCCCACACCTTCCTCCATGTCCACCCCAACTGCCCTTAAAAAACCTTTCCTGTCCAGAGTTGACCTTTTTGAACCCTAAACGTGCCCACCTCCTTGCCCTTTCCACTCCTTCCACTTCTAAGTCCTCCCCAGTGTGCCCTTCACATTCTCGTGCCCCTTCCCCAGTGAGGAAGAAGCCACATGTTGGTCCTGGTCCATCTGCCACCCCTCGGTCCAAGTCCACTCCATCATCTTCCAAGGCTAAACCCAAACCCCCTCCAACTCCCAAACATAAGCCCAAGCCGCACCTCCCAGACATAAGTCCCCACCACGCCGGCCCCGCCCCTGTTCCATGAGGTGACTGGCTGCCCCATTGATGTCCCTTTATGGTGGAGTACCATGTGCACAAGTGGGAGGCAAGTTCGGCCCATTTGGGCCCTTCAGCCTTTATGTTGGACTGTACAATGGCCTTATTTGAACATTGAAGTTTCACAATTTATTAACATTTGTGTGCCCAGTGTTGCTGTTGGCACACTCTGGAGATGTGGTTCATCTTTTCATTGTGGGGGTGTGGTGTGCACATGTGTGTACTTTGGCAAGGTTGTATTGGCCTTCGGTCGGGTAAGTACCTCTTGTTCTGGTGTGTATGGCTTGTGATGGTGTGAGGGGTTGGGAGTGCGTTACAGGGTCAATGGGGTGGGTGGGTGTGCAACTGTGCCCTTTCTTCCCTTGTTTAGTAGGTTGCAGTACTTACCGTCGTCGTCTTCGTTGGCGGTCACAGTCTTTGAGGAATATGGCAAGGAGAAGCACTGGCCTGATTTCCAATTCTCTCTCCATGTCTGCTTCAGCATGTTGTGTGTGCCTCTGGTGAATGTTTCCTTTTATTTGGTTTGTTTCCGCCAGGCTTTGCATGTCGGTGGTTTCCGCCCCGGAACTGACGGTGGTCCTGTGCTTCATTATTTGTTGGGCAGGTGGGGCCTTTCCATCGGCCTGTGAGTGGCTTCTTCTGTCGATGTCAGCACTCCTCTGCTGACGGTGAGTGGTTTTCATGCTGCCTGATTTTCATGTAGTTCATTATTTGGCGATCCAGACCACCAGCCTGTTGGCGGTAGTTACTGCCAGCGGTGCAGTCTTTCCTGCCATGTTCATAATGACCACCTTTGTCCCTTCTGCCACTTTACCTGCAGTACCAGCCAAATCATGGCCCTAGTGCCTGCAAGGTAAGTGTGCTTGGGACTGCTTGTTCAGTGGTAACAGATAGCAATATTCTGTGTTCAGTGGGTTTCCTAGAGCTTTTGGCCCCTGTGCAACTGCAACTGCTGCACCATCCAAATCATAGCCCCTGGTACTTGCAAGGTAACTGTGCTTGGGACTGCTTGCCCAGTGGTAACATATAGCAATAATTATTGTAAGGTGGGTTTCCTAGAGATTTTGGTCCCTGTGCCACTGCACCTGCTGTACCATCCAAACTGTAGTTCCTAGTGCCTGTAAGGTAACTGTGCTTGTGACTGCTTGCCTCGTGATAACATATAGCAATAATTGGTGCTGGTTGGGTTTCCTAGAACTTTTTGCCCCTGTCCAGTGCACCTGCTGCACCTTCCAGCTAATGGCCCTAGGGCCAGATGTATGTCCATTTGATTTTGCAAGTCTCTAATTGCAACATTTAGCAAGTCGCAATTAGAGACTCGCAAAATGAAATGTACAAAGGTGTCTCAGATACATTTAGTGAGTCCCAATTGGATCACCAAGACCTACTTTGTCAGTATTCATGAGGTATTTTGCAATTTGCAACCCCTTGGGAATGGCCGCACTCACAGAGATGGTGTCCTGCTGGGTTCAGCAGACCACCATGTCAGTGACTGCTTTTAAATAAAGCAGTTTTGTTTTTCATTTTAAATGTAGCCCATTTTCCTTAAAGGGAAACAAGATGCATTTCAAACAAAAAAATGATACGTTTTCTTCGAAATGTTTCAGAGTACTTCCACTCACAATGGAGAAGGGGTCCTTGTGGGCCCGTCCCATGTGCAAATGGGTTATTACGAAGTTGAAGTTGGTGGTAACTGCAAATGTTTTGCAGCTGCATTCATGGTCACAAAACATTCCTACATGCCAGTGCAATTCAGTATTAGGAAGGGACTGCCTAAGCACACCCCTTCATAATACCGAATCGCAAAAGCAATATGCGATTCGGTATACAAGTTACTGAGTCACATTTTGCTTTGGTTCATAAAAAATAAAAAAATTCCAGTCGCAAACGGCCCATCGGACCAGAAAAATGCTTCGTATATCTGGCCCCAAATGTCTGCAAGGTGACTGTGCTTGGGGCTGCTTAACAGTGGCAACATATGGCAATAATCGGTGCTCAGTGGGTTTCCTAGAGCTTTTGGCCTCTGTGCCATTGCGCCTGATGCACCATCCAAATCATGCACCCAGTGAGATAAATGAGGTTGAAAACCCACTTCTTGTATAAGATTTCAAATTTGCAACTTGATTATAGTATGCGATTAATACTCCAAGTCAAAGGATGAATCCAAGTATGTTTATTGGTGTCCATTAGTCCTGGAGATCAAGGGCATCTGTTAACGTCTTTTTAGGATGAAGACTTTTGGACTTGTGACAAGACAGCCGACACATGTTTCTCCCCCTAGTGGTGGGTTCTCCTGGTGCTTTTGCAAGGCTGAAAACAATGCATAGTGGTAAGAACACTAGTTATGACAAGACTCAGAGAGATTAGTTTTTAGTTGTGAAGGTTCTATGATATAGGGTGGGTAGAAACCATACCGGAATATTACCTGTGATTTGAGTGTGGTGGTGAAGTTAAAGAAGGAAGGTACCTCACTTACTCTGAAGAGGGATATCAATGGAACCATACCAGATATTTATAACCCAACTTTTTATTAGTGTTGTCATTTGTGTTATACCATAGTGTGATAGATATAGAATAATTAGTAATTTGCACAAATGGATGTTGAATGTTCATGCATTTAAGCGTGTATTGCCTCATTAGCAGGAGGTGTGCTGAGAGAGAATAATTGATTTATATTATTTGGTTAGTATGTGTACATTGGTGTAGTTAATGTTTAGTTAGCAGATAGTATGTATTCATCAATAGGAATCCATGGTTTGGGTCAATACAAAAAAAATCTGAATAGAGATGACATATAATAAGCAAATATTTTCCAATGTTTAGCACCTTGCCTTACAGTGTTACAGTTCAAATTCAGCGTTGTAATTGGTAATGGGTTATTGTAGTCTAATACATATTTACTGAGTGAGGGAGGGACTGCAAACGTATTACCTACAATTTGTTCAGATAGCAGTTGTCAGAATACAAGTAGTTAATGAGAACATAATTTCCGTTCATATGTCTAGAAGCCAAGTAAAGCAGAAGGTTTAGAGTAAAACAATATCAAGAACACAAACGCACGTGTACTTAGATCGTAAGTTCTATCTCATAATACATTAGTGCATGTAGAAGATATTGTGTCTGCTGATAGAATATCTTCAGAGGCAAAGGCAACAGTTAAATAATGTGTGTGCAAAATCTATCTAAATATCCAGTATGCATCCATTTAGAGGGGTGCCAGGTTATGGTAAGGGTTGAGAGTAGATAACTGCAAGACCTCAAGGCACACATACACTTAGATTGTAGAGGGTACTTGGGAGTACGATTTATCATATTAGGGCCCATATTTATACTTTTTGACACGGCAGCGCAGGTTTGCGTCAAAAAGTTTACCGCCGGCTAACGCCATTCCAACGCACTGGCCGGGCGCCTTATTTATGGAATGCCATTAGCCGGCGCTGCAGCTTGGTTTACGTCAAAATAAATGACTCAAACCGGGCAGCACAGGCGTAGGGAAGAATGGAGGTTGTGCGTCAAAGAATGGTGCAAGTCAGGTTAGAGTCCAAAATCTTGGTTCTAACCTGACTTGCTCCATTTTCTGACTCACAAAGCCCATTGAAATGACTCCTGTCTTAACAAAGACAGGAAACATGCCCCCCCCTGCCCAATGGACATGCCCAGGGGACTTCTGTCCCCTGGGCATGGCCATTAGGCACAGTGGCATGAAGGGGGGCCAAGTTAGGTAATGACTGCAGTGTGGTGACAGATAGAGGTGCCTCCTGGGCAGCTTATGCAGGTGGTGATGGCTGCACTGTAGTGGCAGATAAAGGTGCCTCCTGGGCAGCCTCTGCAAGTGGTGATGGTTGCACTTCCTCAGCTGGCGATGGGGCCCGTGACCGGTGGTGGTGGTGGAGGTGTCACCCCGACCGCCTCCGCTGGAGTAGAGGGCTTCGTCCTTTCTATGACATCGGGCGTGGAATCCTTATCCTTCCTGGCAGGGGTTGATGGCTTCTTCCCTTTCATGGCAGATTGTACGTGTTCCTTAGCCTTCCAGGCAGGAGTCGAGGACTTCTTCCCCTTCAAAGCACGAAGTGCAGGCTCCTTCCTCTTGTTGGCTGTATATGCAAGTCCTTCACTGACTTTCCACCACAACTAGGTGGTGCCGCCACTGGCCGCGTGGACTGTTTGGCTGAGGTGCTGGGCTGGGTCATTGGGGCCCTGCTCTTACTGGCAGGATGGGGGGAGGGGTTTGGAAGAGGTCAAGTTGGGTGAGGAAAAGCTTCTTAGGGACAGAGGGGTGGGAGGAGGGAGAAGTGCTGGGAGTGGAGGTTGAAGGAGTGGTTGTAGGAGGTGTATGTCTGCAGGATTTGGGTGCAGGTGCATGGGCAGTATACTAATGTGAGGTGGATGGCTGTTGGGTGTGTGAGTGCTTGCATTTGTGTTCTTTAGGAGAGGGGGACATACAGGGTGGGAGAGGACAAAGGGGACGCGTTCATGGATGTTGTGGAGATGTCTGCTAGTGAGATGTGTGTGCTGCTTCGTGTGGTGATGATGGTGGTGGATGTTTGGTGCAGTACATGCAGGTGTGAGTGTGGATGTGACTGGGAGTGAAGTGGAGGAGGAGGGGGAGACTGTGGAGGTGGAGGCAGTGAATGTTGTGTCTGCAAGTGTCTGAGTGGTGCACTCTGCATGAGTGCTTGTGGGATGAAGTGTGATGCCTGTGTTTGTCTGTGCCACTCTTGGGAGTTGTCTTGTGTGCATGCTCATCAGTATGTGTGCTTGGGATGGGAGACCGGGAAGTGGTAGTTGGAGGGGGGACGGTATAATCCGGGACAATGGCTGCCATCAGAGAGAAGGCCAGAGCCTGAATCGATCTCTGTTGGGCCGCTAATCCACCATGAATGCCCTCCAGGAATGCATTCCATTGCTGCATCTGGGATGCCAGCCCCTGGATGGAATTCACAATGGTTGATTGCCCTACAGAGATGGATCTCAGGAGGCCAATAGCCTCCTCACTCAAGGCAGCAGGGCTCACTGGGGCAGGGCCTGAGGTGCCTGGGGCAAAGGAGATGTCCACCCTTCTGGGTGAGCGGGCATGGGCAATTCGCTGAGGGGCTACTGGGAGGGCTGTGCAGGTACGGGGGTGGTGGCTGTACCTGCAGCTTGGGTCCACCACCACCAGGGAGCTCCCATTGGAAGAGGTATCTGGGTCTGTGCTGTCACCTCCTGTCTCCGCCGTGGTGCTCTCCTCGACCTCCGTCTACTGGTTCCCTCTGCATCGGTGGACTCTGCCTCCTGGGTCCTGTGAGATGCAGCTCCCTCTATTGCCGGTGCGCCTGCTTCTCTGCCAGATGATGCTAATGCACACAAGGACGGGATGACAGAACAAAAAAAGGGGGGGAGAGAGACAAAGGAAACACTGGGTCAATGACTGCACCAACACCACAGTTGGCATACACAGCACCGTCTCACACACAGGGATCAGGCTTAAGTACTATGCATTGCACTGCCAATGATATGGCTAGATGCTAAGGCAAGATGAGGGCTACACACCACCAACTGCACCCCTCCTGGTACCCATGAAGCCCTGCCTGAAATGTAATGCTAACAAGCTATGTTACCTGCATTTGCTATACACCCATTACCCTAGAGTTCACCCACACTGCAATTTCTGGCCTGGCCTTAGGGGCAACCACTAACTCACATCCACCACCCGGATCCCACCCCACCTGCCAAATTTTAGGATGATACCCAGTGTTCTCACCCCCTTGTGGCTGTTGTGATTCCCTCAAGCGCCCATCCAGCTCAGAGTAGGCCACCTCCAGTACGAGGGCCATCAGGGGGGTCAGGTTTCAACGGGCACCCCTTCCTCATTGGAGGCCATCCCCAGCTGAGCCTCCAAGGTCTTCCATGCCCAGCGTCACAGGTCCTCCCACCGTTTCTGACAGTGGGTGCTCTGCCTGCCATAGACCCCCAGGGTCCGCACGTCCTTGGCGATGGCATGCCATAATCCCTTCTTTTGATGGGCGCTGACCTGCAGAGGCAATACAGCCAGGAGAACACCATTAAACAAACAGTCCATCTTGTCAGACAAATGGCCCACCATACCCGTTTCCATCACCATTGGCACACACATTGCCTGGCATGCACCATTTAGACCACCACAAGACATTCCCACCACCCCTGATGACACGATGCTTGCACACACATCTCCATGCATCCTTCCCACATGCATTGTGCCCAATGTGTACTCACCTGTTGGTCTGGAGGCCCATACAGCAGTCTGTACTGGGGTAGGACCCCATCCACCAGTCGCTCCAACTCCTTTGAAGTGAAGTCAGCGGCCTTTTCCCCGGTCACATGGGCCATGGTGTCAGACACAGGTCACAGCAGCACATGCAGTGTAGGTGTTTTCCTGTTGAAGATCAGGAAACGAGCGAGGAATCAGATAGAAAGTAGCGATCACGTCCACAGCGGTGTATACCGTCACCACCGGCACACATCCCCATTGGCCACTGTACTCCATAGAGCCCCATATTATTCAATGAGGAATTGCACGGTGGTGCAAGACCTCCTTCTGCCACGATGCACAACCTCGGCAGAATTACCTCACTTCCACCTCTCCCTACATAAAGGGCAGGCAGTCACCATTTCGGGGGGGGGGGCAATGGTCATATCAACATTAACTGAGTCACAGATTAGATTGATACATACCTCGCCATTAACACTGCCCCAGTACATATATGCACCAAGTACACTGAAGTTGTGGTTTCTTTGTTCCAATTGTGACAGCCTACTCAGTCTTGTGCCCCTAAGATACCTACCGCTGTGGATGAACAGGAGTTGGAGACATACCCCAATGTACAAACCCCTTGGGGACTTGGCTACACTAGAGGACAGGCACATTATCCTCATCTATAGACTGGACAGGGCCACAATCATAGAGCTGTGTGCCCAATTGGAGTCAGACCTGATCTCATCTATCTGTCATTTGACTGGGATCCCCCCTCTAGTGCAAGTGCTGTCAGTGCTCCATTTCCTGACAGCTGGCTCTTTCCAAGTGACAGTGGGCTTCACAGCAGGAATGTCATAGCCAATGTTCTCAATCATGCTGGCAAGAGTCTTGTCTGTCCTGGTAAAACACATGTGCAGCTACATTTCTTTCCCTCAGGTGGTAGATTTGGCCACTGTGAGGGCCGGATTCTATGCAATGGGACGTATCCCCAATATTATTTGGGTGATTGACAGGACACATATTGCGTTTGTCCCCCACCAGAATGAACAGGTGTTCAGGAATTGTAAAAGTTTCCACTCATTGAATGTGCAGATGGTGTGCCTGGCGGACCCGTACATCTCCCACGTTAATGCTAAGTATCCTGGGTCGATGCATGATGCCTTTGTGCTGAGGAATAGCAGTTTCCTAATGTGATGGCACAGGGTGTGCTAATAGGTGAGCCATGGTCCCCACCCACTGTATGTTAGTGTATGCCTTCAGGTGTTACCCCCATAGGATTGTGTGAGGCTATGGGCCAGATGTAGGAAAGGATTTGCGTCTCACAAATGGCAAAAAATGCCATTTGCGAGGCGCAAAAGCCTCTCTGCGATGCAGAAATGCATTTTGCGAGTCGGATCCGACTCGCAAAATGCATTTCCGACTCGCAAATAGGAAGGGGTGTTCCCTTCCTATTTGCGACTCGCAACGCTATGCAATTTAATTTGCGACCGCGAAAGCGGTCGCAAATGATACCGCAGTTACCATCCACTTGAAGTGGATGGTAACCCAGTCGCAAACGGGAAGGGGTCCCCATGGGACCCCTTCCCCTTTGTGAATGGGAAAAAAAATAAAAATCAGAGCAGGCAGTGGTCCAATGGACCACTGCCTGCTCTGAAAAGAAACGAAACTAAAAGTTTCGGTATTTTTTTCCTAGTGCAGCTCGTTTTCCTTTAAGGAAAACGGGCTGCAGATGGAAAAAAAAAACAGCTTTATTAAAAAGCAGTCACGGACATGGTGGTCTGCTGTCTCCAGCAGGCCACCATCCCCATGAGTGCCCATACTCGCAATGGGGTCGCAAACTGCGACCCACCTCATTAATATTAATGAGGTGGGTCTTTGCGACCCCATTGTGAGTTGCAGAAGGTGTCTGAGACACCTTTCTGCATAGCAAATTGCGACTTGCAATTTGCGAGTCGCACAGACTCGCAAATTGCAAGTCGCAATTTTCAACCTACCTACATCTGGCCCTAAATGTGGTCCCTCAATACCTGCAGGTGACTCTGGCTACCGAAACCTATCATGGCTGCTGACCCCTGTGAGGAATGCCAGGCCAACGGCTGAGGAACGTTATAATGAGGCACATGGGCGAACCAGACGGATCATCGAGAGGACCTTCGGCCTCCTGAAGGCCAGGTTCATGTGCCTTTATCTGACAGGTAGATCCCTGTGCTACTAACCGGAGAAGGTCTGCCAGATAGTAGTGGCATGCTACATGTTGCTCAACCTGGCCCTCAGACGCCATCCTCATCTTTTCTGCAGGAGGAAGAGACTGGTGATGCCCCTGTGGCAGCAGTAGACCCTGAGAACAGTGAGGATGAAGAGGCTGAGGATGAGGACAACAGAACATCAGTTATCTGTAAAACTTCCAATGAAACACAGGTGAGACAGAGCCACTGCACATTCCTATGACTATTGGTGTATTCTGTGTGTCTGTAGCATGATGGCATTACCTTCCTTTGCAGCTCAACTTACTGTCACCTATGGCTTGTCATTTTACGGATGTTGATGATATAACAACTGTGTACTGATGTGCTGCCTCCAGCCAGCTACAGTTCATTATTTCTATGCTCTCACAGTGTACAGTTCACTTGCACTAGATCTGACTGTTTCCATAAATGCACATTTTCAATACATAAAATATGATTAGTCAAGCTGTGTTCAAGGGTGTTTATTGTGATGCTAAGAAATTGAGGGGAATGTGCAATGGAATGGGGTGATGATGGAGGAAAGTCCAGGGTATTGTTCCAGTCTGTTTGTAGCACAGGTGCAGTGTCCAAGTGGCTATAGAAAGGGGACCAAAGGAAGTTCAAAGTAGACAAGGCGACAGTGTGGGACACAAGGGGGACAATCAGGAGAGTCTCATTTCCTGGCGGTGGTCTTGGCAA
Organism: Pleurodeles waltl; assembly: GCF_031143425.1. Classification (NCBI taxonomy): domain Eukaryota; kingdom Metazoa; phylum Chordata; class Amphibia; order Caudata; family Salamandridae; genus Pleurodeles; species Pleurodeles waltl. The sequence continues at coordinate 477,878,217 of NC_090440.1, read as the reverse complement.
GTGTTTCTGACTTCTGTCTGGTTCGCAGGGAACGTTTGTGCGGTGGTTCACCTTCTGCAAGGGGAGTGGTGCTGGTGGCCTGTGGGTCTCGTGGTGGGGCCTCCTGCCCACTAGCTGCAGCAGAAGTGGAGGGCTGGTCAAAGGACTGGATAGTGGTAGGGGCCCGCTGCTGTGCTGTTGCCTTCCTCATGATGTTGGCCATCTCTGCCAGCACGCCTGCTATGAAGATCAGGGTGGTGTTAATGGCCTGCAAGTCCTCCCCGATCCCCTGATACTGTCCCTCCTGCAGTCGCCTGTTCTCCTGCACGTTGTCAAGGATCTGGCCCATCGTGTCCTGGGAATGTTGGTAGGTTCCCAGGATCTCGGAGAGTGCCTCCTGGAGAGTCGGTTCCCTGGTCCTGTCCTCCCCCTGGTGCACAGCCGGCCTCATAGTGTGCCTGTTGCCCTGTGCCTCTGTCCCCTGAACGGTGTGCCCACTGCCACTGACCCCAGGTCCATGACTGTCTTAGGTATGAAATGTGAGTACACTGGGTGGGTGCTGTGGTGTTGGATACTGATGGGGGAGGCTCTGTGTTGGATTGTGAGTGGGCTTGGGTGATCGGCTGTCCAGTGGTCCCTGATGGTCCAGGAAGGTCATCCAGATCCTGAAGGCCAGTGTTACTGTCATCACTGGGGACATCTTCTGTTGGGGGACTGGATCGTCGTGGCACCTCCTCTCCACGGACATTGGCTGGGGTACCTGTGGGGATGTAGGTGATATATTATGCTTCATGTCAGTGACATATTGTACATCCCTGCCTTCTCCTCTATCATTGGTGTTGTCCTGCCACCTTTTGCTTGTGTATGGTGATGTGTTGTGGGATTGTTAGCTCTCCATGCTGTGCATGCTTTTGTGATGGGTGTCCATGTAGGGCTGGGAGGGCTGTCCATGCATTGGTAGGGCATGCAGGGCTTGGAATTGTGGTTAGTCATATGTGTAGGTGCAGTATGTGGGATGTGGTGGAGTGATGAGAGTGAGGGTGAGGGTGTCAGATGGTATGCAGGTATGGGGTTGATAAGTGGCAAATATTGACTTACCAGTGTCCAGTCCTCCGGCTACTCCAATGAGTCCCTCCAAGATTTGCTCCTCCCATGCTCTGAGCTGGGGGGGGGGGACTGGGGGTCCACCACCAGTCCTCTGTATGGTGAGCTTGTGCCTTGCTGCTATGGAACGTATCTTATCCCGTAGGTCATTCTACCTCCTTCTGATGTCATCTCTTTTTCTTGGATGTTGTCCCACGGCATTCACCCTGTCCACGATTCTCCGCCATAGCTCCATCTTCCTGGCAATGGAAACAGCTGTGGCTCTAACCTGAAAATTTCCTCCACCATGACCCTTAACTCCTCATCAGTAAAACAGGGGTGCCTTTGTGGGGACATGGATGTTGTGTGGAGTGTGTTGATGAGAGTGTGTTGAGTAATGTGGTGGGGTGTGTGAAGTGGGGTGCGTGAGGGATGTATGGGTGTAAGTTGTGTGTGTGTCTAGTTGTCGCAGTGGTCTTGGTGTCAGTCTGGTGGCAATGATTTGTATTTGTAAAGGGTTGTGGGAAATGTGGGTGTGTGTTTTATAGTGCTTTGGGTGGGTGAGTGTGGTGTGTGTATGAGTGGCAGGTGTGTGTTTTTAGTATTGGCCAATGTGGTGGTGTTTTGTATGTGGGTGTCCATTCTGAGCACGGCAGTATGTACCGCCAATGGTTTACTGCCATTGAATGTCTGCCGTGGTGATTTGTAGGTCATAATGTAATGGGCGTTGTTTTGTTGGTGTAATGGTATGGGTGTTGGGACCGCCACTTTAGCACTGACCTTTGGGCTGGCGGATTTGTGCATGTGGCTGTATTCTGTCAGATTGGTGTGTGTGTGTCATAATATGGCGAACGGATATTCGCCACCTCAGCAGTATGTTGGCGGCCATCACCGCAGCGGTAAGCGGGATTTACTGCCAATGTCATAACGAGGGCCTATGGCTTTTAAATAATAAGACATATTCAAATCTTTTGAGATACTCCATAGACAGAAGCAGCAAAGACTTCAATAGTTGCATGTAGACATGGGCTTGGTGATGATACCTCATAAGGCATATGACTCCCTAATCAACTCAGAGCTGATCCAGCCACCATATCAACAGGGAAAGCTGAGCCAAAAGTCTGGCTTTGCTCCTAGAGCTTATACACAAGTCGAGTCCTGCAAGTGTTTGTCCTTTAAATCATACAAAATTGTGTAAATATGATGAAGTCAAATTTGAATGAAATGTATTTCAATAACACGTGGAAACTTTGACATTAATACCCCACATTATAATGCTGCACTGAGAAGGACTCCATAAAAGTGGACAGAGAACCATTGGTGCCCCACACTGGTGACAGTGCCATTAGTGAACTCAAAGGCACAACAGTTGTCACGTGAACCCTGTATGTGTCCCATAACATTACTGAGCAACATTATGGTGGTCATTATGAACACAGCGGGAACCACCGCCGACCGCCGTGGCAGCAGTGAACAGAATCCCGCCGTTGGCAGTGAATGGAAACCCGCCATATAATGAACGAAAATCCCAACCCCGCAAAAAATCACCAGACCACCACTCCCGTCATGACTCTGTCGGCGGGAATCCCAGACCTCCCCACCCCACCACCGCCAAGCACACCCACATCCTGCCCTCCAAATAATGATGCACAAATCACCTTGGCGGACAGTGGAGGCCAAACGACCATTGGCGGCTCCGACCACCACGGGCAGCAGGCAGACTTAACAGCAAGAAGTGCACACATTGGATAAGCGTGTAACCCACACACCTGACACACATCCATAACCCCATAAAACACCCCTCAATATACCCCACAATCCTTTGCAACGAAACCAGGCCAAGAAGACGGAGGGCACCAGAGGCAGACATTGAACGCCAGCATACAGGAGACGCACACCGACCCACAGAAGAGCACCCTCACCTCGTTCCCAGCCCAACACCATTCACCACACTCACCATGTCACCCCCAAACATCCACGCTTCACCAAAAGGGAGTTAAGGACCATGGTGAACGAGATCCTGAAGGTGGAGCCACAAATATTCGGGGCCAAGGTGCAGCACACACCCATCGCAAGGAAGATTAAGCTATGGCAGACCCTTGTGAACAGGGTCAATGCAGTGGGACACCATCCACGCACCAGGGACGACATCCGGAAGAGATGGAACGACCTGCGGGGGAAGGTCAGGGGCATGGCATCAAGGCACCACATCGCAGTGCAGAAGACTGGGGTAGGACCGCCACCAACAACACCAGAATACACAGACTGGGCAGAAAAGGTACTCGCCATCCTGCACCCTGAGGGACTCACTGGACTCTCTGGAGGAATGGACTCGGGTAAGCCATCAACATATACCCCATATACACCATAACTGTAATGCATGCACCACCCCATCCCACCCACACCCACTAGGACCAACACACCACCCAGGCATCAGCCACTAAATCCACCCCCTGCATGACCACCAACCCACTAACAGGCCCATATCCCTCCCGCCAGGGGGGAGGCCACAGGATGGATGCAGCAGCCCAGGACATGATATCAGAGGTATTGGGGGCCTACCAGCATACCCATGACAGGTTGGCACAGATTGTGTCCACCCTGGAGGACAGTCAGAGGATGCAGCAGGTACACCACCAACAGGCCATGGAGCAGTGGAAATAGCACAACCCACAATGGCCACCATAGAAGGAGCACTGCTGCAGCTGGTCCAAAACCAGTCTGACACCCACACAGGACAAGAGGCCCCCACTACAGCACCAGACACCCACCATGAGAATACACCATTAAAAGAAACATTCCAGGAACTACCCTCACAGGAAACCCAAGGGCCTACCATCCCCTGAAGATCAATAGCAGGCGCCCAAACGGACCCTCAGGCCAAGATATGGCACTGGAACCCCAGCAAAGAACAAGGTTCCTTTCAAGAAGTAACTCAGCAACATTCTGCACAGCAACCATTCCACTCAGTCAGCCACCACACATTGCTAAGAGGCAATATGAACTAATGTAAGAAAAGATGGACCAATCACTAGTACCATCAAGGCTCCCACCATATTAGCCTTGAGGACACCCACCCCTTACGACTTGCCATCAATGTAAATAGCACTATTCACTCACTTCAACCAATAAAACACATATCACACCTGTAACACTGTACCCTGTGTTAAATTGTGAACAAAGTGAAGTATGGATGCAACTGGCTGATTTATTGTGAAATCTGTGCATGAAGGGAGTCCTGGGTGCCTAAATGTTGGCAATAAGTAAATGCAGAAAATTACAATCTGTACCATGCAGAAGTGGACCATGTTTCACCTATCATTATCAACCCCCCTTACATGACTGTGCACACTGCCAGTATGTGTCACAAACCCCAATGTCAGGCCCAAGTCCCACACAGTTACTGGAAGTAGAGTTGTATCAGTTGGGCCCCGGAATGGACATCTTCCCCTTCCTCATCATCACCATCACTCTCCTTACCTCTCTGAGGTAGCTGGTCTGGACATACAGCACCCTCCACCTCCAAGAGGGGGATAGAATGTCTCACTGCCACGTTGTGCAGCTTGCAGCAGGCCACCACTATTCTACATACCTTTTCAGGCCCATAGGCCAGGGAACCCCCAGAGATATGTAGACAACGAAATCTAGCCTTCAGGAGACCTATAGTTCGCTCTATCACCCTCCTTGTATGTCCATGGGCCTCATTGTAATTCCTCTCTGCATCCATCCTTGGAGTCCTCACTGGTGTCAGGAACCAACGCAAGTTTGGATAGCCAGAATCACCTAGAAAAAGGTGCAATACAGAGTCGTCATTGTTATGCCCCTTACTCAGACAGGCTGGCTGTCTGCTGCGTATCAGTAAGTGACAGGCACACTTACCTATGATCCACCCTCTGTCCTCTTGGAGTTGTTCCATCCTGTGTGGCACACTACTGTTCCTCAACACAAAGGAATCATGGACTGAACCTGGGAACATGGCATTCACATGTGAGATGTACTGGTCTCCTGGATGCACTGGTCTGCAGTACATACAAATTGGATGTTCATGGAGTGAAAGTTCTTTCTGTTTCTGTACAACTGTACACTCACTCTTGGGGGGGATGATCGGTATGTGGGTGCCATCAATGGCACCTTTAACATGGGGTATGTTGGCAAAGGCATAGAATTCCGACTTGATGGCAAGGAGGTCAGTACTTTAGGGAAACCTCACATAGGACTGCAGGTGTCGTAAAAATGCATTCAGAAATCTTGTCAGTACCATGCTGAACATTGGCTGTGAAAATCCAGCACCCATGTCCGCTGATACTTGAAATGAGCCCATGGCCAGGAATTGGAGTGCGGAGAGCACCTGCACTTCAGTAGGGATGGCATGCTGATTACGATTTACCGGAGTTAGTGCAGAATCCAGTAAAGCACAAAGTTCCTGAATTGTTGCACATGTGAGTCAGTAATTGATTATAATCTGACGCTCCACCATGGTCATCATATCCACAAGTGGTCTGTACACCGATGGTGCCCTTCCTCGCCACAAGGGTCGGTACCTACGAGGGGTTTCAAAAAGGTATGATGCAGACACATACATAGGCACACATTTAATCATTTGTGCACTGCATAGTTCATTGTAGTGACTCAACCTTAACTGCTTCCTGACAGATCTACATCTATATCACAATGAGGGAACAGAGTATTTTATGTGTGGTATATTATGGAATGGACACATGCTTAGGTGCTTCATGTGGCTAGTAGGGCCTGCATTGTGCAAAGTTTTATTTATAGATGCGTAGCTACTGCCAAAATGTCTGCCCACTGTAATCCAGGCCTTTTGTTGAAGTGACCTCATACCGCTAGAGGCTGACGTCACAGCGTAAGGCAGTTTTAACCCCATTTGCACCGTCATTGGTTAACGTGGATCCCAATGGGGAATCCTGGCGTATCATGATCGCCACTGACGGTGACGGTGCACACCGCCGCGGAACGTACGCGATTTCATTATCGATTATTCACTTGACTCCCTGATCTCGTGTGACCAGGTACTCCACTGTGTGTATTGATGTGGCCTGCCTCTGGCAATGGATATGGTTCGTGTTGCAGGAGAAAGGGCCCCGGCCTTCACCCAGGAGTAACTGGAAAGGCTAGTGGACGGGGTCCTGCCCCTGTACGCAAAACTGTACGGACAGCCAAAGGTACAGGTAAGTCTGGGTTTGTGGGGAACTGTTTGGGTGTAATGGATGGTGTTGAATGGACATATGTGTGCACCTCTGAGCCTGCATGGGCCGTGGTGCATGGCATGCTGCGTGCGTATGCCCTGTAAGTCTGAGAGTACTGTCCGTCCCATAGTGGACAATTAGACAGCTGTACCTATCTTGCAAGTGCCTAACCTCTGTGTTCCATATCTGTGTCACTCTTTTAGGTCAGCGCCCACCAGAAGAGGGCACTTTGGCATGCCATCGCCAAGGAGGTGCGGACCCTGGGGGTCTACAACCGGCAGAGCACCCATTGCAGAAAAAGGTGGGAAGACCTGCGGCGCTGGGCGCGTAAGATCTGTGAAGCCCAGCTAGGGAAGTCCTCCAAACGTGGAAGGGGTGCCTGTCGGGCACTGACCCCCCCTCATGCGATGTATCCTGGCAGTGGCGTCCCCAGACCTGGATGGGCGCTTGACGGCTGCAGAGCAGTCAGAACGGGGTGAGTACTCATTTCACAAACTTCAGTCTGGAAGGATGTCTGTGTGTGCATTATAGTTCATGCTGCTTAGAGGCAGAGACTCTGACTGGTGTCCTTCTACTTTATGGTCCCCAAAGGCTGTAGGGGTGTCTTTGTCAGGTCTCCCACATGTTGCCTCCTCAGGTAGTCCAGGGGATGGGTGTAGAGCAGTATTCTGGTCAGTAGTCAGGGCATGGCCATGGGCATAGTGAATGGTGCTGCCTGTTGAGTGTGTCGTCTGGGTGGGTGTATGTTTGGCCATTATGTACCTCCATTCAGCTATTTACAATTGTCTCTCCTGTTTTGTCTCCCCATCCCTGTTCTCTTGTGTTAGTTTGGTACAGCAGCAACATCTGGCAAGGGAGCTGAGGCACTGGCAAGTGGGGAAGCAGTGGCCCACGGATCCTCAGAGGCAGTGACATCTGACGCTCAGGGGACCAGTGGGCGGGAGGGCGAGGGCTGTTCCACGGGGGAAGCAACTACCACAGGAGGTAGTGACTCCAAGACCTTCTCTGATGGGGGCTCCCTGGCAGTGGTGGACCCTAGTGGCCACACCACTACAGTGATATCTTCCGCCACCCCCCATTCCATCACCGCCCTCCCTCCTGCTCCCCACCGAGTTGCCCGTGCCCACTCACCCAGAAAGGTGGGCATCTCCTTCGCCCCAGGTACCTCTTCCCCTGCCCTAGTCAGCCCTGCTGCCCTCACAGAGAAGGCTATTGACCTCCTGAGAACCATCTCTGTAGGGCAGACAACCATTGTCAATGCCATCCAGGGGCGAGCATCAGAGGTGCAGAAGACAAATGCCTATCTGGATGGCATTCACGGTGCTGTGTCTGCCCTGTAGAGATCTTTTCAGGCTCTAGCCTCGTCTTGGACGGCAGCCAGTTTACCTGGCCATTCCGTCCCCCCTCCAACCTCCTCTACCCCTTCCAGCACCCCACTCCCTTCACCCATCCAAGGCACACATTCAAACACGCAGTCAAACACATCAACACACAAGAGGCACACTTCTAAACACAAGCACCACACCTCCCACCGCAAGCATTCACACAGCCAACAGACACATGCACGCAGAACAACATCCACTTCCTCCAGTGTTCCCACCTCTTCTGCCTCCCTGTATGTCCCCTCTACATCCACACCCTCATGCACTGCACCTTCAGTCACTGTTGACGCTCCTCTTACTGCACTCACCACAATAGCAGACATCCATACATGGACCCCATGCACCACACCTGCACTCACCACAACTACTGTAGTTGACACATGCAGCACACTCACCAGACTTGCAGATACCCACACAACATACATCCACACTAGCTGCCTGTCTTCTCCCACTGTGTCCGCCCCCTCCTCCAAAAACACACAAACGCATCAAGTCACCCACCCATCACACATCCACTACACCACAGCATACTGTCCAGTCACCGGCACCCACTACACGCACCCCCTACACCACATACATCCACTGCCTCTGCCTCTACTCCCACGCCCTCATCCAGGACCACCCCAATTGCTCTGAAGAAACTTTTCCTCTCCTGTGCTGACCTCTTCCAACCCACTGTCCCCAAGCGTGCTCACCTCCTTGCCCTTTCCACTCCTTCCACTTCACAGCCACCCCTGTCCATCCTTCACATTCCTGTGCCCCTTCCCCAGAGAAAAAAAGGCCCAGGCTGAGCCTAGTCCATCTGGCTCCACCCGCTCAAAACACCCCTCCCTCCTTCAAAGGACAGGCCCACCCCCCCTCCACCTTCCAAACGAAAGTCCAAGGCCCACCCCTGTCGCAAATCCCCTCCCCCAGCATCCTTTGCCCCCGTTCCGTGAGGTGCCTGGATGCCCCTTTGTTGCCCCATTAGGTGGAGTAGCGTGCACTTTTGGGAGTCAGATTGGGTCCGTTGTGGCAATTGTAGCCGTACGGACTGGCCATTGGCCCTGTTTGGACTATTTGGCTCTGTGAGCTCTCATTAAAGATTTCTGTGTGGCCTGTGTTTTGGCGGCACACTGTTGAACCCTGGTCTTTCGTTTCATTGTTTATGGGTGTGGGGCATTTGTATTTACTATGGTCAAGTTGGATTTGCCTTGTGTTGGGTTAGTACCTCTTGCTGTGGGGTGTATGACTTGTGTTGCTGTGAAGGGTTAGGGGGGTATTGCAGGGTGGGTGGAGTGAGGGGGGTATGTGACTGTGCCCTTTCCTCCTTTGTTTCGTAGGTTCTGGTACTTACCATCGTCGTCTTCGTCGGCAGTCTCGGTCATGGAGGTATATGGCAAGGAGCAGGGCCGGCATGATCTGCACCTCTCTATCCATGTCTGCTTTGGCGCATTGTGTGGGCCTCCGGCAAGTGTTTCCTTATATTTGGTTCATTTCCGCCTGGCTTTGCATGGCAGTGGTTCCCGCCCCGGAACTGGCAGCGGACTGGTGGTTCATTATTTGATGGGCGGGTTGGGCCTTTCCGTCGGCCTGTGGGCGGACTCTGCCATTCTCATCGGCACTCCTCTGCTGGCAGTGGGTGGTTTTCGGGATGCCTGTCTTTCGTTTGGTTCATTATTTGGCGGTCCGGCCCGCTCCTCTGTTGGCAGTTTTTACCGCCACCGCCTGCGGCGCGGAATGGACCGCGTGTTCATAATGAGGACCTATGTTCTATTAGATGAAACAGTACATTTTTGTGGAGCTGGTATTTAGAACTCATGTTTTTGAAAGTACTTTAATGTGCAAGTATGAAGAAAATGGAGTTTTGGTAAAATAAAATGTAGACCTAAGATCACACAATTTAAGCAGGGAAGCCATGATGTATTTAGGCATTCTGGTTTCACTTTGTAAAAATCAGACGCTAAATTGGTATGTATTTGTCTCCTTTATGTTAAGACTCTGTTTTTATATCTATGCATTTTTCTGCAGTTTTTATTAGCACAAATGCAACACTAAGGCATTGGATCTCTTTACATCAGCATCAATTACATTATACAAGGTCACATTTTTTTTTACATAGGGAAGTTGAGTGATTTCCCATTCCCCAGTCCTGTTTTTTTTTCTTTGACTTCTGGGAAATATAGGGCCTGATTCCGACTTTGGCTGGCGGCAGTAGCCGCCAGCCAAACGGGAACCGCCACTTGGGCGCTCCGCGGTCAAAAGACCGCGGAGGCCATTCTGGCTTTCCCGCTGGGCCGGCGGGCACCCACCAAAGGAGCGCCCGCCGGCCCAGCGGGAAAGGCCCTGCAACAATGAAGCCGGCTCCGAATGGAGCCGGTGGAGTTGCAGGGGTGCGACAGGTGCAGTTGCACCTGTCGCGATTTTCACTGTCTGCAATGCAGACAGTGAAAATCTTTATGGAGCCCTGTTAGGGGGGCCCTGCACTGCCCATGCCAGTGGCATGGACAGTGCAGGGGCCCCCAGGGGCCCCGCGACACCCGTTCCCGCCATCCTGTTCCAGGCGGTAAAAACCGCCAGGAACAGGATGGCGGGAAGGGGGTCGGAATCTCCATGGCGGCGCTGCTTGCAGCGCCTCCATGGAGATTCAGCCCATGCAGGGGAAATCCGTCGGGAAACCGCCGGATTCCCTTTTCTGACCGCGGCTTTAACACCGCGGTCAGAATGGGCTGGGAAGCACCGCCAGCCTGTTGGCGGTGCTTCCGTGGTCGTCGACCCTGGCGGTCGATGACCGCCAGGGTCAGAATGACCCCCATAGTCTTGTTTATTCCATTACAAAACAGGACTCCAAAACGGAGAATTGAAAGGAAAACCTGAGCTGGAGCAGCACATATTGCATGGATCTTGGAAATGTGGCAGCGATGTGAGAGTTACAAGGGGCAGTGATAAGAGGAGCAGATGTTGATATCTAACACACACATACACACACACAGACACACACACACACACACACATATATATATATATATGTATATATATATATAAGCTGATCCAAAGAAATTGACATATTATAGTTAATGTCTGCTCTCTTCCATGTCTGTCCAGAGAGGAAAACTCCTGCTTGTTGGAATTGCTACTTTGTTTATTTTTTTTTATTTTTTTTTATTGTTGTCCTCATTCAGCCCCACTTACTGAAATCCCTCTTCGTTCTTGTAACCTTTTCGCCCTCTTGCCTAAGAAGATAGAGTCAAGTCAGGGGGTGCACCTTTGTCTCTCCTGGTCCGCCTAGACAGACCTACCAAGGCTTCACACGGTGCTTAATCATTGGACTAAGGCAAAAGAAAAACTCAATTGTGCAATTTCCCATAGATACCCCTCAGTGAAGTTTAACAGGAAAACAAATTTAGACGGTTCTCTGCCGATTTTACTAATGGTGCCCACATTTCTACGTTTTTCTTTGGGCCCTGCACATTTAGATCCATATTTACCACACGGAGAGCAGCGTTCAACCAGTCAGTATAGCTCGGCGGGTGCTCCTTCAGCCATTTTTTACAAATTTCATTCCGTCCCAACACAATTACGTAGAACAAAAATGCACGATTAGTTTTATTCACTCTTTTCCATATCCCCTCATCCTGGAGCTGCCCAAAAATTATTAATGGTAGTGATACATTGATTTTCCAGCCTAACATAGATGATAACGCCCTAAAAACCTCCTCCCAAAACAACCGAACAAAAGGGCAGTCCCAGAACATATGTATATCTGTTGCTCCTAGCCCACCACATTTCGGGCACTTAATCTCCTCCCCCTTCTTAAATTTGGAAAGTTTTGCTGGAGATATGTATGCTCTATGTAGAGTATAAAGATGTTTTTTTCTTAGTGGAGCCGGCTTCACTACTTCATACAGTGTCATGCACGACTTCCTCCACCATAACCCAATCTTGTCGCCTAACATCACCTTGCCCCATAATTTGCTTGGTAGGTCAAAGTTCTCATCCAGAATTTCTAATATTTCCCAGTACCAAGCCGCCACCTTCTTCCCTGAAGCCGAAACTGCCAGGTCTAGAAAAGAGTCCTCAAAAACATTTACCACTACTAATCCTTCCTTAGTTACTTTCTCCCACTGTCTTATCTGTAAATATTTTAACCTAGACAGGGAACCATCCGTAATTCTTACCAATTCATCCAAAGGAAGTAGAGTACCTTCTCGCGCAATCTCCCCCCACCTTTCCACACCTGCCTTTTTAAGTGGTAATACGAGAATATCCTGGAAACATTCTGGGGTGCCCGGGGAGTCCCAGATAGGGGCCTGATAACTATAATAGTGTACACCCAGCTGCCGCCTCAACTGATACCAGCTCCTTGCCATTCCTTGCAGCACTTTTAGTTTAACTTTTTTGAAAAATGTAGGGTCACCAAATTTAAATAAAAATGACTGTAAGCCCCCTTTTTCAGACAACACCATAGCTTTATACATTCTGCCTACTGCTGAGTCGTCTGGAGATATAAACAGCATACTTGAGTTCTTAAACAAAAAAGCCCACGCATAATATGCCAAATCAGGAAGAGCCAATCCTCCTTTTTCCCTCCTTCTACGTAGCTTTTTCCATGATATCCTCGGCCCCTTTGAGTTCCAAATGAAACTACTTATTGCTTGTTGCATTTTATCTAGATGCACCTTGTGCATTGCCAAGGGTATAGCTGAAAACACAAAGTTCCATTTGGGCAGAATAAACATCTTAATTAGATTTGTCCTCCCCAGAATCGTCAAAGGGAGATATACCCATTTTTGTAGCATAATTTTACATTCGGCTAATAACCTTAGAGCATTCCTCTCTGCTAAATCCTTCAATTTTTGAGTCACTAGAATACCCAGGTACCGTATTTCCTGCTTAATTGTTGTTGGCCCACCCTCCATATTCCACTGCATAATTTCTGTTTTCCCCGCATTAATCCGGTACCCTGATATCCTTCCGAATTGTTCAGCCAGATCTTTAACTGTATTAAAAGCAAGGGGCAGGTTATTAGTATATATTAATACATCGTCTGCATATAAAGAAATTTTCTTTTCCCAGCCATTGCAGCAGAAGGGTGGGATAAGAGGGTTTTGTCTGATTTTTCTGGCAAATGGCTCAATATATAGATTAAACAATACCGGGGACAAGGGGCAACCCTGCATCGTACCTCTTGAGATAGTGATAGGACCCGTAAGTTTACCGTTCACCAAAATCTTAGCATAAGGGGAAGTATAAATCCGATCGATTATACTACAAAACTTTGAGCCTAAATTGGCCTGCCTCAAAACTGATTTCAAAAAATTCCAATTAACTTGGTCAAAAGCCTTCATTGCATCTAACATCATAACTGCCAAAGGCGACCCAAACGTTGTGGCCATATCTATTGCCCCGATCAATTCAAAGGTTAATTCATGCAAATATCTACCTTTTGAAAAACCTTTTTGATCGGGGTGCACTAAGTATTCACTGTCTTACTCAGCCTATCCGCAAGAAGCTTAGCCAACAGTTTATAATCGCTGTTCAACAATGATATAGGCCTATATGAGGCAAACTTCGCTGGGTTTTTACCCGGTTTCAAAATTAGGGAGATCACTGCTTCATTCCATGAAAGAGGAATATCATTACCAAACTCCAGGATCCCTCCAAACAATTCTGTCAGCACTGGGATAACTAAATCCTCTAGTGCCTTATAAACTTCCAATGGGATACCATCCGGGCCTGGCGCCTTATCCGATTTACTACTAATCAGGGTTCTCCTAATTTCCTCAGCCGTTATTGGGGCGTTCAATACTTCCTTCTCCTGCAGTGATAAACCTAAGAATCCATCAGCCACTAACCAATCCGTCACCATACCTTCATGCACCTCCAACTTTTCCGAATACAGATTCGAAAAGAAGTTTTGAAAAGCCGATTCTATTGCCGCCCCATCTATTGTTTTTTCACCTGAATGCCCCACTTCAACTTCCTTAATGTAATTCCTAATTCGATCCGCTTTGCCCTTCCAAGCTAGCAACTTCCCCGCATTTTCCCCGTATTCAAAATGGGCCAATTTGCTTGCTTCCCATTTGCTTTGAATTCTTCCCTGTAGTATCTTTTCCAACTGACTTCTCAACCCCTCCCAGCTAGACCTCACAGTCTCCGTCTCTCCTGCTTCAATTATTTTCGCTTTACATTTTCGCATTTCCTGCTCCAATGCATAAATCTCTTCTTTCAACCGTTTATGTTTCTGGCTGGAACAACTCCTTAATTCCCCGCGGATGACTGCTTTAAACGTGTCCCATACTACAAATAAGGGAGCGGAGCCCAAATTTACACTAAAAAAGAATTCAGCTTCCTTACGCAACTTTAGCAACACCTCTTGATCTAATAACAATGTTCGATCAATCGTCCACCGACCACTACAACTTGTCTGACAAAAGCACATATTTAACACCACCGCAGAATGATCTGATAAATGCGAGGGCAGATACGCAATATTCTTCACCTCCTCTCTCACACGCATGTCCAATAAAAAATAATCAATTCGCGACGCATTTCTGTACTTCTTATTGAAGAAAGAGAAGTCCTTACTGTTCCCCGCCCTTTGCCTCCAAATATCGCACAAACCAAATTCCTTCATCATCCTCCTTAAATACTGTTGGGACTTAGGTGCACCTCGTGATTTACAGTTATGTCTATCTAGCTCATTGTCTAGTACTACATTGAAATCACCCATCAAAATAACCGGATCCGAAAATTCCAGAAGCTGAGAGAAAAGCTGCTTTAAGGGTTCTATGTCGTCGTGGTTAGGCCCGTAGTATCCTGCTAATACCAGATTCCGACCTCTAAATTGTGTTTTAACTATTACCCATCGCCCTGCTAAGTCTGATCTAAAGTCCAGGATTACCACACCCCCCTGCTGTACATGTTTAACTAAAATTAACACACCTTTATTATGATAGCTGTGATCTGTGCATGCAAATGTTTGCACCCATCTTAGTTTTATTAGTACACTCCACCTTTGTAAGATGTGTTTCCTGCAGAACTAAAATTTGTGCAGTGGAATCCTTCAAATACTGTAATATTCGTTACCTTCTTCCTCGCACCCTTAAGCCATTAACATTCCATGAAAGAATTTGTAGTGGCATATTCAGCACCCTCTGACCTCCCCCCCTACTAGCCATCTATCAATCTTAAATAACAAATAGTTGGGCTGAACGAGGCACTACTTTTTACTTTCTTCCAATCTCCGCACCCCAACCCTACAACTCCCCCCCCTCCCTACCCCCTTCCCCTCCAGCCCTACCCGTGGAGAACCCCCCCAACTAAGGACCATGCTGATCCAAATTTTAGAGCGCCCTCAGGTTCCTAGGAGAGTTTCGCCATTGCGCATTACACGCAGCCTTATTCAGTAGCCTGCTCATTTTTAACCACAGCCAATAATTCATCTGCTTCACTAATGTCTCTAATGTTGTACATTTTGTTGTTATACATAACTCTAAGGAAAGCTGGGAATTTCAGCTGAACCGAAACCCCCAAAGATCTCAAAATCTCCAAACGTTTCCCCAACTCCCACTGCCTATCCATAGTCGCCCTGGATAGGTCAGATCTAATCTCGAACACAATATCCTTCACTCTTAAAGACTTAAATTTCAGTGCTCTAGATAAAATCTTTTCTTTCATCTGATATGACAGAAAGTTTATCAAAATTTTCCGAGGTCTACTGCTATTTGTTCGTAGCTTAAAGGGGTCACGGTGGATTCTCTGAATATCCTTCCCAATTTCATCCTCGGTTTCCTCTAGATCCACCGCTGATTTGATTAATGACACTACAAAAGCTTTAAGATCGCTCCCTTCCGTGCCTTCCGGCACTTTCAACAGTTTTAGATTATTCCTTCTAGAATAGTTTTCCATCTGCTCCACCCTGTTTTTTAGAGCCAGTTCGCTCCTCTTCAAAGTCTCGATCTCGCCCTTATGCTGTACCAGCTCCTCCTTCATACCCCCCATCGCTTCTTCCAGGGCCTGCGTTCTTACCATTACGCCATCAATTTTTTTTCTCCAAATTAGCACACACCTCTCTTATCTCCCCTTGATTTACTTCCGAGTTCGCAAAGCCCTTTTTAACATCCTCAGAAATAGACAAAATTAAAGCCTCCAACGAAATTGGAATTGCTACTTTGTTGTTAACCTCAAAGTTTTTTGGTCACAAGCAGTATACATTTTAAAATACCACATAAAGCACTTGCTGTGGAGATCATTATGTAAGCAAATTCCAAGGTATAACATTGGTAAGAAAACTATGAAGGTTAATGCACTTGCTGATCAGGTATGAGTACAATTTAGTTACGGGTGTCATTTATCACAAAAAAGCATCAACTTCTTACCAGGCCTTGTTCTCAAATTACCAGTAGATAGTATTATCTCCCACAAATCGTTTACATGTCAATATGTCTGATATATCATATATCGAATTGTGACCCAAATGAATTATTGTGTATTGATTGTATTTTTCATGTTAAATAAGCAATAAAATAATTTTAAAAATAAAATATCATTGAGGGTTAATTTTCCTACTGTAAAGAACAGTGTGTAACATGGAGGTATGTATTCTTGTATGACAGACTTGTATTATATGTAGACAGCTCAGTGGGTACTACTTTTTTCCGTGTTCCTTGTATTAGTAAGTAAGACCTAATAATGACTCAAACAGATGCATCTGACATGCTTACAAAGTGTACATATGTCTTGGTTTGTAAACATTAAGAATTTACCCCAAATTCATAGTTTATCTCTTGAGTACTCATGAAGTGACACTCTTTGTCAGATCTGTCAGCCTTAAGGTGGTCTTTCCCCAAATCTTTTGCCTTTCTCCTCCATTTTTGCTGATCTCATTTTTAGCATCCTTAGGACTCTGCACATTTCACTACTTTACCACTGCTAACTAATGCTAAAGTTCCTATGCTCATTCATAAAACATAGTCACCTTGGCTTATCCCCAACAGGCATAATTGATTTACTTATTGGTCCCTAGCAAAGTGGTACTACCTGTGCCCATGGCCTGTAAATTAAATGCTACAAGTGGGCTTGCAGTACTGATTGTGCCACCCACGTAGATAGCCCTTCAAACATGTCTCAGGCCTGGCATCTCAGCCTATGTCTGAAGTTTTAAACTGTCATTTCAACCTAGCAAAATAAACCTTTTGCTAGGCCCAACCCTTCCCTTTTAATATATAAGACACCCCTAAGGTAGGCCCTGGACAGCCCAGAGGGCAGGGTGCCATATATTTAAATAGCAGAGCATATACATTTAAGTTTTACATGTCCTGATAGTGACTACTGCAAGGAATACCTATCCAACAGTATAACATTGGAGTCACCTTTTGCACTTAATAAATTGACATTTCCAAATGGGAGCAGGTAACTAAATGGAGGCAGGTAACCAGTTTGTGTTTGGTGTCTTTGGAATTAAAATGAAAACTTCTGTTATGGTGAAGTCAAATTTTAAGTTACAATTTTGAAAATGACACTTTTAGAAAGTTGGCATTTTCCTGCCTTAGCCATTTAGTGCCTGTAACCTGTCCCTGGGCCACATGACTGGGTGTAACTGATGGTTGGGCTTTGTGTAATCCTCCTAGACAGTCACACACAATAGAGAGCTTAGGTGTGTCTGGATGGGCCATCATTGGCAGGATGGGAGGGTGGAGCTGGCCACAGCCCTACTTACACTTGAATAGGCTGTGTGCTGCATCTATGCAAAGGGCTGCACACCCCTTTTGGTTAGTCTGAAGACAGGGCAGGAAAGGCAGAATACTTGGGGTACTTTATAGGGAAATCTCTAAAACCTACTCCTGCACTTCAAAGGCATAACTGGGTATAAATACTAGACCTCAGACACCAACTCTTTGGAAACACTTCTGGACCTGTGGATACTCTGCCAGGAAGAAGGACTACTGCCCTGCTGCCTGTTACCCTGTTTCCTGGGTAAGAATGACGGGACCTGCATCTGTTGAACCCAAAACCCCAAAGTGATTATTAAGGGCTAGTTGGATGGCCTCCTGACTTTAGCCTCAGGACAATCTTGAACCTAGCACCTGGATTGTGACATTTGTGGCTGTACCATGCCAAGTGGTGCCACCTCAGTCCTGGACCCTTTGAAGTGGGTTAAGGTGTTCTGCCAGCCTCTGTGGATCCAGTGGAACTGATGCATTTCTGCTGCTGTGTGGCGCAACTGTGAACAAAACCAATGCTTCACCGCTGCCGGATGGATAACTACAGCCACGAAGCCCCACAAGACAAACCGTCACCTCATCAGAACTGCAGATGCATGGTGCATCCTTGGTGTAGGCCTTCGCATTCCCTCATCTCTGGCAGCCTCCATGACAAGCTCAGCATTGCAGTCTCTCAGCTCCTCAGAACTAATGCAGAGCCCCACCTGCGTGGCACATCCTCGAAGCTAGACTTTGCGTTGTCTCTTCCGCTTGCCTGGGCTGATGCTGAAATGACAAATACAAGTAGGTTTATTGCATGTGCCAGAACACATTTGACCAACAATAAGGATCATAGAACATTACTATGATGTACAGTAGACCCCAGCTACAAGGTCCACCAAAGTGGCTTCAACATTTGCATGGCCACTTGCATGCATGTTACATGAACTGTAAACAGTCGCCCACTGTAAAGTCAGACTCACAGACAACTCCAATTGTATTAGTGAAGTTGTGCAATTGCAATACCCATGTATAAAGTAGGAAACCTTGTCATCTTGAATGGTTTGGCTCTTGTGCAAGGGAAGGGGTGCTGGTGGCCTGTGGGCCCTGTGGCGGGGCCTCCTGCCCACTAGCATCAGCAGAACTGGAGGGCTGGTCAATGGACTGGCTAGTGGTAGGACCTGGCTGGTGTGCTGTTGCCTCCCTCATGATTTTGGCCATGTCTGCCAGCACTCCTGCTATGGAGATGAGGGTGGTGTTAATGGCCTGCAAGTCCTCCATGGTCCCCTGATACTGTACCTCCTGCAACCGCCTGTTCTCTTGCACATTGTCAAGGATCTGGCCTGTCGTATCCTGGAAATGTTGGTAGGCTCCCAGGATCTTGAAGATTGCCTCCTGGAGAGTCGGTTCCCTGGTCCTTTCCTCCCCCTGGCGCACAGCAGGCCTCCCAGTGTCCCTGTTGGCCTGTGCCTCTGTCCCCTGAACGGTGTGCCCACACTGACCCCAGGTCCATGATTGTCTTGGGTATGTATAAAGTGTGGCCTGGGGTCCCTGTACAGGTGGGCACACTGCTGATTGTCGTGTCCTGGTCACAGAGGTGTGGGTATGCTTGATGGGTGCTGTGGTGTTGGATACTGAAGGGGGAGGCTCTGTGGTGGACTGTGAGTGGGCTTGGGTGATCGGCTGTCCAGTGGTCCCTGATGGGCCAGGTATAGGTAATCCAGATCCAGAAGTCCAGAGTTACTGTCATCACTAGGGGTATCTTCTGTTGTGGGGCAGGATAGTCGTGGCACCTCCTGTCCACTGACATTGGCTGGGGTACCTGTAGTGATGTAAGTGATATATTATGCTTCATGTGTGTCACATATTGTACATCCGTGGCTTCCCCTCTATCGTTGGTGTTGCACTGCCACTTTTTGCTTGTGTATGGTGATGTATTGTGGGATTGTTAGTTTCCCTATGCTGTGCATGCTTTGGTGATGGGTGTCCATGCAGGGCTGGGAGGGCTGTCCGTGCATTGATATAGCATGCAGGGCTTGGCATTGTGGTTAGTCATATGTGTAGGTGCAGTATGTGGGATGGAGTGGAGTGTTGGGAGTGAGGGTGAGGGTGTGAGATGGCATTCAAGTATGGGAGGTAATAAGTGGTAATTGTTTACTTACCAGTGTCCAGTATGCAGGCTACTCTAGTGAGTCCCTCAGGATGCAGTAATGCCAAGACTTGCTCCTCCCATGATGTGAGCTGTGGTGGAGGATGTGGGGGTTCACCGCCAGTCCTCTGTATGGCAAGCTGGTGCCTTGCTGCTATGGAACGTACCTTCCACCATAGGTTTATCCACATCTTCCTGATGTCATCCCTTGTTCTTGGATGCTGTCCCACGGCGTTCACCATGTCCACGATTCTCCGCCATAGCTCCATCTTCCTTGCAATTGATATCTGCTGTACCTGTGCTCCAAATAGCTGTGGCTCTACCCTGACAATTTCCTCCACCATGACCCTTAACTCCTCATCAGTGAAACGGGGGTGCCTTTGTGGGAACATGGGTGTTGTGTGGTGTGTGTTGGTGAGAGTGTGTTGACTAATTTGGTGGGGTGTGTTTAGTGGGGTGCGTGAGGGATGTATGGGTATAAGTGGAGTGTATATAGTTGTCGCAGTGGTCTTGGTGTCAGTCTTGTGCCAATGATTTGTATTAATAAAGGATTGTGGGTAATATTGGTGTGTGTTTTATAGTGGTGTGGGTGTGTGGGTGTGGTGTGTGTATGAATGTCAGGTGTGTGTTTTTCATAGTGGCCAATGTAGTGTTGTTTTGTATGTGGGTGTCCATTCTGAGCGTGGCGGTATGTACTGCCAATTGTTTACCGCCGTTGAATATCTGCCGTGGTTATTCGTGGGTCATAATGTGATGGGTGTTGTTTTGTTTGCGTAACGGTATGGGTGTTGGTGCCACCACTTTAGCACTGAACTTTGGGCTGGCTGATTTGTGTATGTGGCTGTATTCTATCGGATTGGTGTGTGTGTGTCGTAATATGGCGAACGGATATTCGCCACCGCGGCGGTATGTTGGCCGCCATCACCGTGGTGGTAAGCTGCATTTACCACCAACGTCATAATGAGGGCCAGAGTGTTCTGCAGTCTCATGTATTGTTACAGCAGATGCAAACTTATACTTCTGGAAATGTCTTCTCTGATATGAGGAATGTTTTGTGCGATGTCCTATCCTTTTTCCCTTCCACTCACAAATGTGCCTATATCCTGTTTGGCTCAGCAACCTTGGCTTAAGAGGTACTGTATCAGAAGCAGATGGGAATTGCTGACAGACATCAGAAGTGTACATGACTGAAACCTGGTAATATTAATGTTGTTTAAGTGGGGTGTAGCCTTGATTGTTATACCGTCGTAACACTGGGGTGGAAAAGCTTTTACCATTTCTTTTACGTGTTGGGTACTGGAGGATGTCAAATGGTGTATTATGTGTCTGGAGAAGTGTCTGGCACATGTGTAAAGGTTGGATCATAGGCTCTCGCCTCACAGTGGGTGGATTACTTTGTGATCTACATTGGACCTAGTTGTCATTGTGTTCTTACTTTGCAGTCCAAGGTGCATGTAACTGTAGACTGACATAGGTAAGTGACAATCCTACAGTTATGGGACCAATGTTAGTGAAATGTTTCAGTACTGGGTTCCTCAGTTATCATCTTTGTATGTTCCATGGAATATGTGATTTAGAAGCTATGGTATGGGCATCTGATGAGCCTATACCAGGTGACACAGAGGCTCTTTCAGTGTGCCCGTGCCTTATAGGTAAATTACCATGGCCCTTACTTCTGTATCCTGTGTATTTGCATTGTATTACACCTTAGCAGACATCCTGTTGCTACTCTCAATCATGGTCCATGTGCTGATGTTAATGCAAACTCTACATTTGTGTAGAACTGGATTCCAACCTCTTTGACATCTGTCCTTTCTTTTGCAATGACTCTCCGCTTGTGGAGTCCCCATTTGATGTCCATTATAATGGCTGTTTGATACAGGTGGACATGACCACACTGGAGTTGGTGTGCATAACTATTGTAAATGGATGATAAGGGACAGATACACAGGACCTTTGTTTAAGTGTGATTTATTGTATATATCAAAAGGAAATCTGTAACAATGACAGTAAAATAAATGAACATAAAGTGATGGGTGAAGTCATGGTAAATGATTTCATCAGGGTAGCTGCTGCACCAGTTGGTAACACAAGACCAGTGTCCTTGTACCATGGGAAAATGGAGTTTGGTTTCAGAACAGTCAATAGGGTGTATCGGTGGCACACAAGGGGGACCAATCAGGAGAGGTTCACTTTGTGACAGTGGGTTGGTCTTGGCATCTGCTCCTGCTGGATGTCTGGGTAGATATCCACGTTTGCATGGGGATTCTTCAGCTACAGAGGGAGGAGTGTCTGAGGTATGACCTTCCCCTGGCAGGGCCTCTATTTCACTTGCAGCCACAGATGCTGAAGGGGTTGATGTTTCTTTGCTAGTGGAAGGGGCAAGATGTTGTGTAGAAAAACTAATCAGGTTGATATTGATATCCCTCAGCACCCCTGCAATGGCAACCAGATGGGCATTTTCTGCCTGCCACTGCTCCATGACTTCCTGGTGGTGGTCCCTCTGCAGCCTTTGATATTCCCCCAACATAGTGATGACTTAGCCCATCCTGTCTTGGGAACTTTGGTAGGCGCCCAAGACTTGGGTTATGGTTTTCTGGTCAGTTGTGTCCCTTTGAGGGCCCATCCTCTGGCCCACAGCATCCCTCCCATTCCCCCTACCCCCACGTGCCTGTGCCTCTGTCACGGTGTGCCTACTCCCAGTGGTTGTGGGATATTCAAAATTTACAGTGGTGTTGTGTTCTGACAGAAGTGAGTTGAGACCACCTCGTTTCGGACCCCCAAAGATTTTCCATCATGGAAGAAATACTGTGGTGATTTGTGGATCATAATTTGATGGGTGGAATTTTGGCAGGCTGGAGGTGCTGGTGGTGGAACCACCTCTTTTCCATCCAACAGTGTCCTGACTGTTTTGGAAATTTGGCTGTTTTTTGGCAGACTTCACAGTGTAACTCTTAATACGGCAGTCGGATTGATGGCATGATGGCGGTCCCTTGGCGGCCACCACCGCTGTGGTTGTAGGAGGCTGGCCTGGCTTATAGTGGGTACCTTGTGGTACTTACACCTTGTGCCAGGTCCAGTTATCCCTTATTAGTAGAATAGAGGTGTTTCTAGCAGCTTAGGCTGTTAGAGGTAGCTATGGCAAAGCATCTTAGGCTGAACTGGGAGACATGCAAAACTCCTACTGTACCACTTATATCATATAGCACAATATCACAAGAAAACACAATACTCAGAGTTACTAAAAATAAAGGTACTTTATTTTAGTGACAATATGCCAAAAGTATCTCAGAGGATACCCTCACTTAGGAGGTAAGTAATATACACAAATGATATGTACACAAACCAAAATCAGGTAAGTAACAGTAAGAAAAGTAGTGCAAACAATGTAGAATCACAATAGGATGCAATAGGATGCAATAGGTAGAAATAGGCCTGGGGCAACACAAACCATATACTCCAAAAGTGGAATGCGAATCACGAATGGACCCCAGGCCTATTGTAGGTTGTAGAGGGTCGCTGGGACTGTAAGAAAACAGTAGGGGTGTCCAAAATACCCCACCCGAGACCCTGAAAAGTAGGAGTAAAGTTACCCTACTACCCCAGAAAGACAGTATAGTCGAGATAGGGGATTCTGCAAGAACCACAACTGCTACCAAAGCACTGAAGATGGATTCCTGGACTGAGGAACAGTAAAGGAAGGGGACCAAGTCCAAGATTCACGCAAGTGTCTGGGGGGGCAGGAGCCCACTAAACCCCGGATGAAGGTTCAAAAGGGCTGCCTCCGGGTGGAAGAAGCTGAAGATTCTGCAACAACTTCTCCTTTGGTCAGAAGATGTACACGGCATGCTGGAGGATGCAGGAGTGTTTCCACACAGAAATACCACAAACAAGCCTTGCTAGCTGCAAGAGTTGTCGTTAAGGATTTTGGGTGCTGCTGGAGCCCAGGAAGGACCAGGATGTCGCCCCTTGGAGGAGGCGACAGAGGGGGCGCTCAGCATCTCAGAGAGCCCCCAAAGAAGCAGACAGCACCCGCAGAAGTACCAGAACAGGCACTTAGAAGACATGAGGACAGCGATCAACTCAGAGTCACAAAGGAGGGTCCCACGACATCGGAATCCAACTCAGCAAGTTGGGCAATGCAGGACGGAGTGTTGGGAACCCAGGCTAGGCTGTGCACAAAGGAAGTCTTGGAAAAGTGCACAGAAGCCGGAGCAGCTGCAGATCATGCAGTACACAGGTTTGCTGTCTGGTGTGGGAAGGCAAGGACCTACCTCCACCAAATTTGGACAGAAGGGCCACTGGACTGTAGGAGACACTTGGACCCAGCTCCTGTGTTCCAGGGACCATGCTTGTCAGGATGAGAGGGGACCCAGAGGACCGGTGATGCAGAAGTTTGGTGCCTGCGTTAGCAGGGGGAAGATTCCGTCGACCCAAGGGAGATTTCTTCTTGGCTTCCAGTGCAAGGTGAAGGCAGACAGCCCTCAGAGCATGCACCACCAGGAAACAGTCGAGAAAGCCAGCAGGATGAGGCGCTACAATGTTGCTGGTAGTCATCTTGCTACTTTGTTGCAGTTTTGCAGGTGTCCTGGAGCGTTCAGCAGTCGATCCTTGGCAGAAGTTGAAGAGGAAAGTGCAGAGGAACTCTGGTGAGCTCTTGCATTCGTTATCTGAGGAATAGCCCAGAGGAGAGACCCTAAATAGCCCAAAAAGGAGGATTGGCTACTGAGACAGGAGGCTTGGCTACTGAGAGAGGTAAGCACCTATCAGGAGGGGGTCTCTGACATCACCTGCTGGTACCGGCCACTCGGAGAGCTGTCCATTGTGCCCCAACACCTCTGAATCCAAGATGGCAGAGGTGTGGGACACACTGGAGGAGCTCTGGGCACCTCCCCTGGGAGGTGCTGGTCAGGGGAGTGGTCACTCCCCTTTATTTTGTCCAGTTTTGCGCCAGAGCAGGGCTGGGGGATCCCTGAAAAAGTGTAGACTTGCTTATGCAGAGATGGGCACTATCTGTGCCCATCAAAGCATTTACAGAGGATGGGGGAGGCTACTCATCCCCAGCCCTTCACACCTATTTCCAAAGGGAGAGGGTGTAACACCCTCTCTCAGAGGAAATTCTTTGTTCTGCCTTCCTGGGACCAGGCTGCCAAAGTCCCAAGGGGGCACAAACCTGTCTGAGGGGTTGGCAGTAGCAGCAGCTGCAGTGGAGACCCTGGAAAGCAAGTTTGGCAGTACCTGAGTTCTGTGCTAGAGACCTGGGGATGTATGGAATTGTCCCCCCAATGCCAGAATTTTATTGGGGTGACAATTCCATGATCCTAGACATGTTACATGGCCATGTTCGGAGTTACCATGGTGATGCTACATATAGTTAGTGACCTATATGTAGTGCACGCGTGTAATGGTGTCCCCGCACTCACAAAGTCTGGGGAATTTGCCCTGAACAATGTGGGGGCACCTTGGCTAGTGCCAGGGTGCCCACACACTAAGTAACCTGGCACCTAACCTTCACCAAGTGAGGGTTAGACATATAGGTGACTTATAAGTTACTTATGTGCAGTGAAAATGGCTGTGAAATAACGTGGAAGTTATTTCACTCAGGCTGCAGTGGCAGTCCTGTGTAAGAATTGTCTGAGCTCCATATGGGTGGCAAAAGAAATGCTGCAGCCCATAGGGATCCCCTGGAACCCCAATACCCTTGATACCTATGGACCATATACAAGGGAATTATAAGGGTTTTCCAGTGAGCCAATGAGAATTGGTCAAATTAGTCACTTGCCTGCAGTGACAATTTTAAAGCAGAGAGAGAGCATAAACACTGAGGTTCTGGTTAGCAGAGCCTCAGTGATACACTTAGGCACCACACAGGGAACACATACAGGGCATACATTATAAGCACTGGGGTCCTGCCTAGCAGGATCCCAGTGACACATAGGCAAAAACAAACATACATACAGTAAAAATGGGGGTAACATGCCAGGCAAGATGGTACTTTCCTACTGCGGTCTTCCCAAAAGACCACCAAACTCGTAATGAAGCTCACAATGTCTTTAAATTGACACAGCTAGTGTGGGAGTGTCTATCATGAATAAAGATTCATGCATAAATAATGAATATACAGTGAAATGCAATAATATAGCTAATTAGGATTACACATTGGCAATTGAATATATGATTATATGCATTTTTCTGTTAGAGTTAATATTTTCTTATTGTCTTACTGAGAACTTTCGGATTGGCAGTGTGAAATGTTAAAATAAATATGAACCATTTTTGTACCAATGGAAATATTTTAAAACTGTTTAAAAAAGCCTTAATTTTTCAAAAAGTACAGTTAGTGTTGTACAACTATAACGATGAAATTTATAATAGAAAACGTAAATATTCTAAAATAAATATAAACATAAACATTAAATACATAAAATATGACAAATAAATTAAATTGTTGTTGACTTTATAAAAAAAACACAATACATTTTGGTGAAGGTTGGACACTAAAAGGATTAAGTTTCCTATTCACTTTCCAATCTAAACCATTTAGGGGATGGTGTTGGAAGCAAAAAGGGGTTAGATCTCCTGTTCCCACTCCAAGGTAAACCATTAAGGGGAAGTTATTTGACGTCCCCACTTCATTGAAACAAATATTTTAATATATTACATACACTGTATTTAATATTCATTAATACATAATGAATTTACAGCAAAGAATAAAAAACAAATTAGTGCAATTTAAAAATAACTATCTACCCACAACAAAGAAATATAAAAAAAGTTTCTATAAATGTTACCATAAACCCCAAAAAGTTGAATTACAATTCTGTAAAAGTATTAAACATTAAAAATATAGAACTACATAAATAATAAATATGACCACCAAATGAAAAACTATGTCAACAATATTTTTTTTAAATTGAAGTTCAATAAAACCAACTTAAATAACAATATAGCATAACAATCAAAAAGTGTAAACCAGTAACCTCAATTAATTTTTCATCTTTATTTATAAATAGACTTTAAAATGAAATGCTTTTATGTAATAAATTAAATATTAATAATTCAAGACAAATATAACATTATATTAAAATATTAAAAACACATAGCAATTTAAAGATGAGTAATATTTGAAATTTATTTTCATTATAGTAATGTATTTTTTATAAATCAAGTATATAAATTTGATATATTTCAAACATATATTTAAAATAATAAATTAGAAAATGTAACAGTATGGTAAAAACATGATTGCCCAAAATTAAAACTCAAAATCATATTTCACTTTTCACAATTATTTTAAATAATAGCAACCCTTGTCCGATATGAACACCCAAAGTAAAAAAAAAATAACATTTTATAAAGAGGTATTATTCAAACTCAAAATCATATAAAAATTAAAAGTATGAAAATAATTGCCAAAACAATCTATTGTTTTGTTTAAAAAATAAATTTAAAAATGAATGTATGACATTTTTAATGAATGTATGACATTTTTAATTAGCATAACATAAATATATGTAGTTGAACAAAACATAAATATATCAATGCATAATCTGTATTTAACAATTTACATTTTTTTAA
Organism: Pleurodeles waltl; assembly: GCF_031143425.1. Taxonomy (NCBI): domain Eukaryota; kingdom Metazoa; phylum Chordata; class Amphibia; order Caudata; family Salamandridae; genus Pleurodeles; species Pleurodeles waltl. The sequence continues at coordinate 477,851,156 of NC_090440.1, read as the reverse complement.
ATATTTAAATATTAAAAAGAAATATAAACACAAACATAAATGAAAGATTTCCAACATTTTTTCTCATAAATCAAATATCCTGCTACTTATATTTTTAAAACGTATACTTACGATACTTAACTACTAAAGTGAAAAAAATACAACAAAATGAAATCACATAAAATAACTTTTTACTGTAAATAAATATAAAATCACCACTTTTGATGACGATGTCATAAAAAAAATATATAAACACAACACAAATACCATACAAAATTAACCTACCAAACAATAATATATACAATATCTTTGTTATACCTGCTGGGCCTTTCTCCTTCCCCCCTCCACCCTCCTTCCAAGTACTGAACCCTTTTTGGGCTATTGGGGTAGTTCATGCTTAGGGCTCGTTAACTTGTTTTCACATAAGTTGTCCACACCAGGTTTGTGTCCTTTTTCCAACATCCTGGGTATTCTAAAGACACCCAGGGTTTGTTGATTCGCCTGGAGGGGACCAAGAAAGTATCCAAAATACAGATACAATTTGGGTTTTTGGGAAAATGGGAGAAAGGTGCTGCAGAATGTTTTTTTCCCTGCATATGGCATCAAATAAGGATTTGCAGTGTTAAAATCACCATCATCCCAGCTTTCAGGATTAGGTAGACTAGAATCAGAAACCACATTTTTCAACACAGTTTTGGCATTTTACTGGGACACACCCCATATTTCCTATTTTTTGTGCTTTCAAACTCCTTCCAGTTAGCAACAGAAATGAGTCTGACACCAACAGTGGATCCTGGAAAGCTATACATTTTGGACAAGTAGAGAGAATTCTAAAATCAGCAAGATGTCATTGGTGAAGATCCTTTGAGGTTTTCATGTGGACAGTAACAGTTCAAGTGTAAACAAATTGAAACTGAGTTGAAAAAACAGCCATTTCTGTCTATGTTTTCAACTGTACCTTTTTTCCAGCTATGGCAGATTTTCAAAAGCAACATTCCATTACATCTGCTGGGCCCTTCTGATTTTGGGGATATATAACTCTTGTAGCTTCATAAAGAACCCATGGTACCCAGATCCAATAGATGTGCTGCACCTTGCAATGGGTTTTCATTGTTTACCAGGTATACAGCAATTCATTTGGTAAAATAAAAAGAATGAAAAATAGGTATAAAAAAGCCCTATGTATTTCTAAAATGGGCACAAGGTAGGAAATTTAGAAGCAGTGGTTCACATCTCTGAATTTGGGGGTCCCCATATTAGCATGAATTACAGGGCATTTCTCAAAATAACTTCTTTGTTATACACAGTCTTACATTCGGAAAGCACAAATGCAGTGAAAGACAATTGGTAATAAAACTTGTTCTGTTATTCTGTGTTTCTCAAAGTTTTCCAATAAAAAGGGTACCTCACTTGTGTGTTCAGCCTAGTGCCCACAACAGGAAATGCCCCAAAACCCAACATGGACACATCACATTTTCACACTGAAAACAGACGCCTTTTTTGCAAAGTGCCTAGCTATGGATTTTGGGCTCTAGCTCAGCCAGCACTTATGGAAACCTAGCAAACCTGTACATTTTTTAAAACTGGATACTTAGGGAAATCCAGGATGGGGTGACTTGTTGTGCTTTCACCAGATTCTATCAACCAGAATCGTTTGCAAACCTCAACATTTGGCTAAAAACACCTTTTCATCATATTTCGGTGATGTAAAGTTCAGGAATCTGAGGGGAGTCCCAAATTTCCTTTCACCCAGCATTCACCCAAGTCTCCCAATAAAAAAGGTACCTCACTTGTGTGGGTAGACCTAGTGCCCGTTGCAGGAAATGCCCCAAAACGCAAAGTGGACACATCAACGTTTTCCACTAAAAAGGGGCATGTTTTACATAAAGGGCCTAGCTGTGCATTTTGGGCCCTAGCACAGCTGGCACCTAGAGAAACCTAGCAAACCTACACATTTTCTTAAAATAGATACCTAGGGAAATCCAGGATGGGGGGACTTGTGGGTGTCCCACCAGGTTATGTCACCCAGAATCATTTGCAAACCTCAAAAGTTGGCTAAAAAACACTTTTTCCTCACATTTCGGTGATGGAAAGTTCTGGAATCTGAGGGAGCCACAAACATGTGTGGGTAGGCCAAGTGCCTGTGACAAGGAAGAGCCCAAAACACATTGTGGCAATAATGATAACTAAGATGAGTATACTAATTAGTCCTGGGATCGGGAACCATTTAGGGAAACCTATCAAACCCAGACATTTCTCAAAAGTAGACATCAAGGGGAGTCCAGGGAGGTATCACTTGTGTGGATTCTGCAAATTATTTTACTCGCATTACCCTGCAAAGGTAAAACATTGAATAAAAACATTATTTGTCTTTACATTTCTGTGACGTATACTACAGCAATATGCAGGGATCCACAAACTTCTTACCATTCAGCATTCCCTAACTTGTCCCTATACAAATGCTGCCCCACTGGTGTGCCTGGGACTAGTGCCTGTGACAGGAATGGATAAAACAAGGGTCAATGATAGTTCTAGCATGAGGGCTAATGTTGACCCAGGGGTGATCCATTTCTGACGTGGGCATTAGAGACAGGCACACATGTGAAGTATTGTTTTAACAAAACATGTAGGGAAACTCTGGGTGGTAGGAATTTTGTAGATCCCTGCACATTCCTGTAATCTACATGACAGAAATGCAAAAAAAGTAGTTTTTCATTCAATGTTTCACCTTTGCAGGGTATTCTGGGTAAGAAAACATAGGGGAATCTACACAAGCTTCACATCCGTGGACTCCCCATGTTGTGTAGTTTTTCAGAAATGCCTGGGTTTGGTAGGTTTCCCTATATGGCCACCGAGCCCAGGACCAGAAACGCAGGTGCCTGCCTTACAAAACCGTATTCTTTTTTGATAGATAATTTTGATGTCTCCACAATACGTTTTAGGCCCTTCTCTTTTGTGGCCACTTGCCCACCCACACAAGTGGGGCAACGTTTTTTTCAGGAGACTTAGGGGAATGCTGGGTGGCAGGAAATGTGTGGCTGTCTGCAGATTCCAGGACCTTACCACAAGGAAATGCAAGGGAAATGTGTTTTAAGCAAAGCTTGAGATTTACAGGGGATTCTGGTGAAGAAAAACGTGTGGTAAGAGCCACACAAGTCCTGCACCATTGGGCACCCCTGCTACTAGTATGTTAAAGTTAATCCACCACTCACACTGGATGGTTTTAGCACCTCCAGAAATTCTGGTTTCAAGGCATAAATACTTATCAAAGTATCTGAATCATAAAACCAAGCCTTCTGAAAGTGAGCCATAAAGCCTCTTCACAGCATCAACTGCTTTACGGTCCATTCATATGCCATTCACGCACAACACTTTCATACCGCTGGCCATGGGCGCATCCAACAGATCATTGCACTCACATCAACTTACTGCTGCCACACAAGGGCCCGTCACATTCATATGCCACAGGACCGAATAAGGGTAGTGTGTGGCACACAGGGTAGTCCTTGAGAATGTAGCATATGTCCCAGCTACTGTCATGTGCGGTGCTGTGACTGTAATTCACTTACCATACAGCAAATCAAACATCTACTAAGTTCTGCCGGAGGATGAACATGGCAAGCAGGTTAAACACTGACCCATAAGAGTCATAATAATTAATTTTGAGCGCAGCACCAATGGGTTTGAATCCGTTGATGTAGGTGATGTATATGTACTACCTTTACTATCTGCCTCCTATGTATGCAATATGCCAGGAAAGCACACCTACTGTAAGCTTTTCTTACCCATTCATGTCTCTGTCCTCCTCAGAGTCCTGACTAATCCTGTATAATTGCCAAGTGAACCTATACTAATGCCTTCCATCCCTAGCTACTTGAACTTCAAGAAAGCATGTCTTTTATGTGCCACCAGCACCCTTACTGTGCTAAATCCAACTCCTTCCAGTTTGTGAAAGGAAGTTGTGGTCGTCCGAATATGCCTTACGAGGCCTATTCCTCAAACTGAGCGAGCATATCTACCATTGAAACTAAGGCAGACATGATGGTGAATACTACCTGAGGTCTCTAAAGTAAAAAGCCAAATAAATATCCTGTGGGACTCATTCACCAACACTTCTACTTTTGCTTTGAAAGTGAAGCTACAAATTGAGGGGCAGATTTCTTAAAAGAGGCATTGCACCTTAGTGCCCCCACTAACTACACCATGTGTGTGCCGTATTGAAAATACAGCATACCATGGCTGTAGTTATGATGACTAGCACCATAATTATTTGAGCTAATCCAGCCCTTTGCAGGATTAGCGAAAAACATAATGACACTAATCCTACAAAGCACCCTGAGGCCCATTGTATTCAATTGGAGCATCTTTTTAACACCTGCACTGAGCATGCATTAAAAAGTCAGATAAATGTGGTGCAAAGGAATCGCATAGATTCCTTTGCGTCATTTTTATGGCCCCCCCTAGCGCCAGAACACCCTCCATAAAGAATTTTGCCTGGCGCAGGCATAATGTGGCTCAAGGGGTTACAAAGTGGAGAAATAAAAGCATTGCAACACTTTGTAAATATGGCACAGCGTTTTTCCCCTTCCAACACCACATTATCGTAAAAAAATTATGATACTGTGGTGTTGGAACGGCGCAAGGGCTACATAAACCTGGCCCTGATTTTGCACACTTTCAAACAAGTAGAAATATTGGTGGGTATATCCCACTGGACATTTGTTTGACTTATTACACCTACTCTGGTTCCAGTTGGCAATCAGGGTGGTCCTTGTGTAGCATACATAGGTGCCTCATTACAAGTTTGGTAGTCGGACTGGCAGACCGCCATAGTGGTGGTCGAGAAAAGAGTGTCATATTGGCGGTCTTACAGACCACCGTACTACGAGTTACACAGACAGCACTGCCAAAAACCAGCCTAAAATGCCAGACCGTCAATACCATTGAGGGCAGGAAATAGGCGGCCTGACCAACAGCACCTACAGCCTGTCGACCAACCACCAACTCTATTACAAGTCAAAAGTCGCAGTGGACCATGGTGGTCCGCCAATGGCAGTCCGAACCAAGGAGGTTCGCCAAAGTAATACACAACACCACATTGGATGGATTTGAAAACAACACAACTGACACACATTGCCACACGCAACACACCTGCAAAGCACAATATCCTTTGCATCTCCAACGCCAAACACAAAGGCCAGAACACATCCAAAAAAATAATAATAATTCAGAATGGGCACCCCTCCATCTTCCCCTAGGCACATATCCCACACCCTCCACTATTTCCAGTCATAACTATTTGCACTTCCCAAATTCATAAACTTGCCATCACCTGTTAACTTGGTGCTTATTTTTCATTACCACCAGGTTACTCCAGAAAACATATTTGTTTCTCGGAAGATGAGTTAAGAGTCATGGTTGAAGAAATCATAAGAGTAGAGCTATGTTTATTTGGAGCCCAAGTACAAAACACTACTATCGCGAGGAAAATGGAATTGTGGGAAAGGATAGTCGACAGAGTGAATGCCGTAGGCCCCACCCCAAACACAAAGTGAAGAGTTGGAATGACCTCAGGGGGAAGGTCTGTTCCATGGCATCCAGGCATCAGCTGCAGGTCTAGAAGACTGGCGGTGGTCCCCCCTCCTCCTTTACAACTCACAACCTGGGAGGAGACGGCCTTGGCCATCCTGTATACTGAAGGATTGACAGGAATGCCTTGGGGAGCAGAGTCTGGAAGTCACAACACAAACATGTATCACCAAAATGTCTTGACATGCATGCTGACTGCTCACCTTTTGCCACCTTCACAGTCACCCCACTCACTATCCCAGTGTCCACCTATCCCATAGACTCCAGACTGACATCTCACATGAGAAGTAGACTCACCTGGGGTAACAACATCTGAGTATACTGTGTGTAGTACAGGGATTGACAGCACTACAATTCCTAGTGGGCACTGTTCTACCCTTACAAAAAACAGAATAGTGTATCCTTTCAATTAACTTGTTTGTTAACTCCCCATTGAAGCGTATCCACCTGGGAGTATGACCTTTGTATAGTGTGTGTATAGTACAGGGACTGACATAACTACATCTCCCAGCAGGCACTGTTACTGTCACTGCACTCAGCCAGCCAGGCCAGTGTCCTGTGCACCAACGATCCTGGTTACTCAGCTCCCAATTTAGGTGTCCTCATCTGGGAGTATAACATTTATATACTGTGTGTAGTACAGGGACTGACATGACTTCTAAGGCCAGGAGGCTCTGTTACTTTTACTCCACCCAGCCAGCCCAGTCCTGGTTGCCATAAAGACCCTTGTATGTCAACTCCCAATTGAAGTGGACTCACCTGGAAGGATAACGTTTGTAAAGTCTGTATAGTACAGGGACTGAAAGGACTACAACTCCCAGCAAGCTCTGTTACTGTAACTCCTGTAACTCTAAACACCAGTGTATCCTACTCAAATGTAACTTGTTTGTCAACTCCACATTGAAGTGTCCTCAGCTTGGAGGATAACATTTGTTTACTGTGTGTAGTACAGGGACTGACATGACTGCTAAGGACAGGAGGCTCTGTTACTATGCCTCCACTCAGCTATCCCATTGTCATCTGCTCCAAACACCCCTGTTTGTCAATTCCCAATTGAAGTGGACTCACCTGGGAAGATGGCATTTGTATAGTGTGTGTAGTGGGGGCCTTGACAGGATTGCTAAGGCCAGGAGACACTGGTAATGTCACTCCACTCAGTCACCACGGTGTTCTCACAGGAGGCTCTTTTACTGTCACTCCAACCACCAGTCCAGTGTACACTTACAAAAATACCCTTTGTTGGGAAATCACACATGAAGTCCACTCACCTTGAGTGATGACATATAACAAGTGCATAAAGTACAGGGAGTGACATGACTGCTAAGGCCAGGAGACTCTGGGCCTGATTCTAACTTTGGAGGACGGTGTTAAACCGTCCCAAAAGTGGCGGATATACCACCTACCGTATTACGAGTCCATTATATCCGTAACTCGTAATACGGTAGGTGGTATATCCGCCACTTTTGGGACGGTTTAACACCGTCCTCCAAAGTTAGAATCAGGCCCTCTGTCTCTCCAACTACAAACACAAGCCCAGTGTGCATCTGTTCAAATATACTTGTTCGTTAAATCACAATGGAAGTGAACAAACCTGAAAGGATAACTTATGCATACTGTGTGTAGTACATGGAGTAACATGACTGTACATCCCAGGAAGGCCAGTTCCTGTAACTCTAATCACCAGGCTAGTGTCTGTATTCCATAATGCATCTGTCTGTGAACTCACAAATGAAGTTTACTCACCTGGGAGGGACCAAGATAAATATCATGGTACACTCTGTGATGTGGCTAATCACCTCGATCCATCTTGAGCAGCTAAGCCAAGATGAAAATATTGTGCATGGGAAGGACAGCTGGACCTGCGGAAAAAAAAGCAAGAACCAAAGACCTCAAGATGCATCGCCTGAATGGCATTGGCAGTAGACACATTCACACTGCACTGATCACATGATGACTACCATAACATATACAACAAAGTGCATAACAGTCAACTAGGCCTTAAAAGGATCAAAGTCACATCCTGCCCAGACACTGTTGTGCCTGCACTGGTGGCAAGTGGTAAGTCTGTACCCATCCTCCCAAGTGCTAATTAATTCATACATCTTGCAGCTGGTTGGCTGAAATGGAATTGATATGTTTCACAAATGTCAGGTTAAAACAAATGATAGCATGTATACCTGTCACATAGGGGAAACATGCAAATCCAATGTGTACAAAGCCTTTTCTAAATGTCACTGTCAACTGTTGGAGGTAGATGTCAAAATACAACCTGTAACATTGTATCTCTCACATCAACAGGTCGAGCTGCCAGTGGGGACGCTGAGACCACTGAAGAGACTGCCACTACCCCCATGGAAGAAGCCCTCAGTGAGGACAACACTCCTAGACATCTGGACATTGAGGACCCTTCTGGCCCATTAGGACAAACTAGTCAGATGACACCAGTGAGACTCATCATGACCACATCAAGTCCTCCCAGCCCGGTTGCACCAACATCGCAGGCAGCCATTCGCCCAGCAACCTGTGTCCCTAGGACAGTGACAATTATCTTGTGCCACCCAGTCCAGGATCCTGAGTCACAGCAACACACCTCTGATAATGATGGTACTGGAACCAGTGGTAGGGGGCAATCTGTGGCAAGGGCACAGGCATGTGGGGGTAGAGTGCTTGGGTGGGATGTTGTGAGCCAGTGGCTTGAGGCCACTGGGGATGGTATTGGCCAAGACACCGCCAGCCAAGTCTTGGGAGCCTATCAAGAATCCCAAGGCGTGATGGGCCAGGTACTTACTGAAGTCAGGGAAATGAAGTAGCTGTAGGGGGACTTCCATCGTGAGTCACTGGAAAAGTGGGAGGCCATGAACTACATCATGGCAATGTGGCCAGCAATGGGAAAATACATATGCAGCTACAAAGAGATCGTAAAAAATCATTGTTGACACAATGTGAAGGGAGAATGCATGGATTGTACTTGATGAAAACATATCCCAGGGCCATATGATAACACACATGAGGCAACTGGCCCAACAGACCACATCAAACCAGAGTATTGTCCACCATCCAAGCTGAATTGGCACAGGACTCATTCACCCTAAATCTGTGTTCAACATTAACTGGATCAATCCATATCCACTTCCTATGTCAGATCAGCTTCAGATACCTGCCACACCAAGACTAAAATGCCCACATGAGCATGTCATGGTGCAAGTACCTGGATAAAACAATACAAGGAGTTTGGATGGAAATTCTTGCCTATGACCAAAAGCTCACATCAAACATCAGTTGATACATTTACATTGCAATGAGACTGACACAAACCCAGCAAATAATCAAGGTAGGGAAAAGTTAATGTCTGATTTAGCAAGTAAACCTTGCCTCTTTACTGCAAAGCATGAGTTCCCCTATCTTTTGGAATTGGAAATACAACCTACTCCATACATCCTGACAACAACAGTTCCTCATACAGTCACAATTATTACATCACATTGCCATACTTACACTCAGGTAAAGTGGTGATTGATGAGATCAGCCCGCACATCTTCACCTTCCTTCTCATCACTGTCATCCTCATTTGGCATTTGAGGATTCCCATCCGGTGGCACTGGTAGCGCTCCCTTATCTGGGATGTATGGAACGTTCCTCCGTAGGGCAATGTTGTAGAGCATGCAGCAGGCCACAATGATCTTACACACTTTTTCAGGTGAATAGAGGGGGGCTCCATCATTCTTGTCCAGAAAGCTAAAATCTGGCCTTCAGGAGTCCAAAAGCCTGCTGCATGACACACTGGCCCTCATTCTGACCCTGGCGGTCTTTGACCGCCAGGGCGGAGGACCGCGGGAGCACCGCCGACAAGCCGGCGGTGCTTCAATGGGGATTCCGACCGCGGCGGTAAAGCCGCGGTCGGACCGGCACCACTGGCGGGGTCCCGCCAGTGTACCGCGGCCCCATTGAATCCTCCGCGGCGGCGCAGCTTGCTGCACCGCCGCGGGGATTCTGACCCCCCCTACCGCCATCCAGATCCCGGCGGTCGGACCACCGAGATCCGGATGGCGGTAGGGGGGGTCGCGGGGCCCCTGGGGGCCCCTGCAGTGCCCATGCCACTGGCATGGGCATTGCAGGGGCCCCCGTAAGAGGGCCCCTAAATGTATTTCACTGTCTGCTGCGCAGACAGTGAAATACGCGACGGGTGCAACTGCACCCGTCGCACAGCTTCCACTCCGCCGGCTCGATTCCGAGCCGGCTTCATCGTGGAAGCCTCTTTCCCGCTGGGCTGGCTGGCGGTCTGAAGGAGACCGCCCGCCAGCCCAGCGGGAAAGTCAGAATTACTGCCGCGGTCTTTCGACCGCGGAACGGTAACCTGACGGCGGGACTTTGGCGGGCGGCCTCCGCCGCCCGCCAAGGTCAGAATGAGGGCCACTGTGTCCTTCTATGAGCCTGGTTGAAGCAGACATCCCCTGGCATAGTTGGGTTCCTCACCGATGTCAACAAACATGGAATGTTTGGGTATGCGGAGTCCCCTGTTATGGAATGGGACATATGTGCAACTATGAGTCCCTCTCATTGGATTTTTTCAGCAGACATTGCACACACACAAACAGGACAAATGTGCCTTACCAACCAGACAGGCCCTGTCTCGGTACAGTTGTAACATCAGTTGAGGGATTGCACTGTTCCGCATAATGAAGGCAACATGGACTGAGCCCAGATAAGGTGCACAGTCCTATGAAATGTAGAGATACCCCAAACAAATAACTTGGACATTGATGGAATAGAAGCACTTTCTGTTGTGGTACACTTGTTCATTACCACGCGGTGGGACTAAGGCAACATGTGTACCATCAATGGTTCCCACCACATGTGGGATGTGTGCCACACCATAGAAGCCAGCCTTCACATGGGCAAAATCCTTGAATCGAGGAAACTGGATATAGCTATCCAGGTGTTTAAACATTCCTGAGAGTACATCCTTCAAAACCTGACTGAACATGGGTTGGGACATCCAAGCAAATAGGACCACTGTATTTTGGAAGGAGCATGTGGCCTGGAAATGCAACACTGCCATAACTTTAGCAATGAGTGGTATGCTTGTTGGATGATGAATGGCAGGCATCAGATCTGGCTCCAACAGGTGACATAGATCCACAATTGTTTGCCTATTCAGTTAGTAGATCTGGATGATGTGGCGTTCCTCCATGGCCTGAAGATCTGGCAGTGGACGATAGACAGGAGGTTGGTTGATCCTCCCCCTCCCTGGGTACCTATGTATGACAAGAAATGAATATTGCTATTATCGAATGTGTCCCTTGCAACATACAGCATATATGTCAACGAAAAAATATGACAAGGCATGTAGTAAGGTGTGGACAGGATACACAGTACACATCACAACTGATAATCACACATAATTCATGTTACCCCCTTGCTTTGCTACACATGTGTACACATCATGTATCTGGTCATCAACAATGTGTGCATTAAAAATGCCACTCGGACTGTGACTTGACGTCCCAAGCTTACAAGTGACCTTTGTCAGGGAGGGAGGGGGGACTTTGCCCCAGTGCAAATTGCCATATGGCCTAGTAGTGTACAACAATGGTGTTTGAGTAGTAGGACCTACATGACAGGACAAGACAAGCACTCATTCATGCAAATACAAACATTTTAGGAGGTGTGACACATAATTCAGAGCTATATAATGCATTTCAAGCCTTTCAAATGAAGGCTGCTTGACCCACTCCACTGGACATTAGGAACCATCCTGGACTGCTAGGGGAAGTCATCATGGTGGTAGGTAGTTGTAACCATGGCTGACACAGCCATAGGTTAACATTGTTGCCAGTGGTGGCCTGAGGCCAACGACTGTGTCCACTGGCAGTGACGGCCACATATGTTGCAGTTGTGACATTCATGTTGTTGGAAAATGGGTTATTGGTAAGGGCAGGTAGGTACCTACACTTAGCAATAGGCCACTAACGTCCAATTAGGTCAAGTTAGGTCTCAGTAAATTAAACCCAGCTCAACCCTTGGTAGCTTGGCAACGAGCGACAAGGCTTAACTTAGGAGACAGAGTGTAAAGCATTCAAATATCACAAAACAGTAATTAAATAAAACACAGGAAACAGTTTAAAAATCCAACACCAATTTATGAAAATAGATTGTATTTTTATCTTTAAAATGACACAAAAACAAATAAAATCGGATAAGGGGAACCGGAGATATGAATTTTTAAAGAATTAATGTATTTTTAGCACCTAGAAACAAAAAGCGCCAATCGGGTCATCTGGTTGTATCTCGACCAAGGCAAAGTTAACGTTTAAGGCCGACCACGATGGAGCTCGGCTCGGCTACAGGCCGCAGGAGGCCTCGGTCAAAAGTTTACCTTCGCACTTAGTCGTTTTTCTGAAGATTTTCATCAGCGGGACGAACCTGCCAGTCCAATCCGACCTCCTGGAACCCTTCTCCAGATACGCGTCGCGGGAATCCTTGGTGGAGATTTTTACCTTCGGACTTAGTCGTTTTTTTGAGGTGAAAATCCTTCGACCGGAGTAAACCTGGATCTTGATCCGACGTCCTTGGAGCAGTCCTCGGATACGCTGGCTGGGAGGTCCCAGTCAACTTTTACGTTCGGACTTAGGGCCAGATGTAGCAAACTTTTGCGAGTAGCAAATGGCCCGAATCGCAATTTGTGACCCCGCAAAATCGGAAATGGGATGCAAAAATCCCATTTCCGACTCGCAAAATGCGACGCGAGCCATTTCTGACTCGCAAAAATAGCGACCCCATTTTGCGACCTGCAAATAGGAAGTCGCAATTTGCGAGTCACAAACCATATGCAATAGCCACTCGCAAATTGCGACTAATCGCAAAAAGCCCATTTTGCACTTCCAATTTACCACTAACTCAGAGCAGGTGGTAACCAGAACCAAAGTATAAAAGGAGACCCAGAAGGCACCTGGGTTACTCAAGATGGCGGAGATATATGTGATAGCAAAAAGGAGGAGAGCCCACGCCGCACAGCAGATGAGGAGGAGGAGCCAGAGACAGGAGAAGATATACAGAACCAGGCAGACACTTTTCCAACAAACTGAGGAGGAGATATATGATAAATACAGACTTAGCAGTGCAGCAATCCTAGATTTAATAGATCTACTCAATCAGCTGCTTCAACGCCAGACTGTGCGCGGCTGCGCCATCCCCACACATGTGCAAGTGCTATGCTCATTGCACCTCTTGGCCTCGGGTAGCTATCAGGGGGTCATTGCTGTGGCAGGTGGGGTATCCCAAAGTGCACTCTCACGGTTCTTCAGAGCATTCCTAGATGCCATACTCACACACATGTCCAGATACATATACCTACCCAGGAATGAGGCAGAAATCAACAGCACCAATTTGGAATTCCACAGGATTGCCAACTTCACCCATGTCATAGGGTTTGTAGACGGGACACATATACAAATATGCCCTCCTGCAAATCTGGAATATCTGTTCGGCAACCGGAAGTGTACCACCTCACTGAACATTCAGGTGGTATGTGACGCCCATTATGTTATCACTGACATGGTTGCCAAATTTCCAGGGAGTACACATGACTCCTACATTTTCAGGCACAGTGGGATACACCAACGCCTAGAACGTGGGGAGTTTGGAGACGGATACCTCCTAGGTATAGCTGAATACCCTTGAAGACATACACACAGGTCAATGTGGAACCCATCTATGCTCAGCTAACATTGTACATTTTGTGCCAAACAGGTGACAGTGCATATGCACTTCGACCATGGATACTTACACCGTACTTAACACCCAGCAATGAGACAGAGAGGCGATACAACAGTGCACATAGGAGGACCCGAAATATCATAGAGAGGACCTTTGGACTGCTGAAGGCAAGATTCAGATGCCTCCACAGAGGTGGAGGTGCCCTCCAGTATACCCCAATAACAGCTTTCAAGATCGTTGGCGCATGCGCTATACTGCACAACATTGCCACCAGACGTGGACTACCTCTCACCCCAGAAGACCCAGATTCGGAGGATGACGAGCAAGAGCTACCACATCGCCTTCATGGGGATAGAAGCATTGCAAATCTAGGCAGACAGAGACGGGTCCACATTGCAAACCAATACTTTGGAAGGTACGTGCTAACTGTCACCACACTCACTAATGTCACACACAAAGAGTCCAGGTGTGAAGTGGAACGAACAAGGAATTTAATAATGTGCACCAAAAAAACTATTTACATTAACTACAGTTCAGGGGCTGTAAAAGTCCACCTGGCATGAGGACACATTAAGCTCATGTGCCTCCACTCAAGGACAGTGTGTAGCTCACACTCGACGCCGTGCTCGCCCAGCATGGCTGGTTCCTGTGTGTCAGCAGTGCCCTGCCTTGCGCTATCACTGCGCAACTCCCTGGTGTTACTGGCTGAGACACTGCTAACGGTGGAGCCCTCCTCGCTGTCCTGCGGCATGTCTGCTGCGCCCCTAGCCACCTGTCGTGCCTCCATTAGATCTACTGCGTGGCTGACACGTCTCAGCCCACGTGCCACATCACTGGCAAAGTGGCCCATGTCCACCTGGAGGCTGACCGTGCGCCGTGACAGGCCAGTGGTGTTCACAGCCAGCCGGACGATGGAGGCAGACATGCGGTCCAGCCGGTGGATGAGCTGCCTGTCACGGCGCCTTGCACCCTCTCTCTCAGTGATTAGTTCTGACACCAGTTGTCTCATTGAGAGCGCAAGGTCACCAACATGGGTATTTAGCTGTTGCAGCTCCGTGTGTACCAGTTGCAGCCCTGTGTTCTGGTTCTGTTTCATGCGCCGCATGGCCCCTGATATGTTCCTTATCTCTCGTGTCTGCAGGCGCTGACCACGTAGGAGTGCAGCCTCAGCGGCGGACATGGAGGCGTCCCCTGCCTCACCCTGTGCCACTGGAGGGACATGTAGACGTCGCCTGCGACGCAGTGGAGGTTCCGTGTCCTGTACAACAGCACTGTGGCTGGGACCGGGTGCTGGCACATTCTCCAGTATGGCCACTGGTGCATCAGGAGGGGACTGTGTTTGGTTGGTGCAGGTCCCTGTGGTGGCTGGTCCTGAGTCCTGTGCTAGCCGGTGGCTGACCTGTGGCCCCTGGACGCTGTGGCTGGAGGTGGTGTTGTGTGGGAGACCTGTGGGACATAGGGAACAGACTGTCAGTATCTACCATCTGTTATCTACTTCCTAATAAACTGTTGCCTATCAACTGCCTACTTGACTACATTGCCCATAATGCACCATGCAGGTGGTTGCTACTCTGAAATGGAGCTATTTTGGTTGTGCATGCTGCTGTGTACTAGGTGGGTGGACATGCATGTCTCATTGTACTCACCGGTTGATGGTCCTGGCTCTGACGTGTCCAGATCTCCCATTCCGGACACTGCCTCTGGCTCCAAGGTCTCCTCCACTCTTTCCTCCAGGGGTGTGGGTGGTGGTATGGTGGATGGCCCCCCTCCAGTGCCCCTCATCTCCCGGAGCCGCTCTGCCACCCTCTCCTTGGTCCGGGAGCGCAGGTCGTACCACTGTTTCTTCAATTCCTCGATACTCCGGTGGCTGACACCCATGGAGTTGACCTTGTCCTGTATTTCAGTCCAAATCCGTTTTTTTTCTACCTCTGGCACACTGAGGTCTGCCCTCCCAAAAAGTTGTTCATGGTGCTGGCAGCATTCCTCAGTCAGCACCTCCAGTTCTTTTTCTGCAAATTTCAATTTTCGCTTTCTAGGAGTGTCTGCCATGGAAGCTGCTGTTCCTCCTGTTGGCAGTTCAGCAGTTTAAAATGGGTGTGGTCCTCCCTCCTCCCAGGTGTATTAGTAAACTTCCTGGCTGTGATGTCCTCATCAAGAGCCAGGAAGTGTTTTCCAGAGTGTTCTGATGCACCTGCATTCAATTTGCAGCACAGTCGCAATTTGTGACACCCACTCGCAATTTGCGTGTTCGTTTTTAGCGCGGTCGCAAAAAGCGATTTTGCAAACAGCGGACTCGCAATCTGCGGTGCGACTTCATTTGCGAATCGCAAAATGAAGTAGCTTTTTATTCTTGGATACCATTTAGCGAGTCGTAAATTGCGAGTCGCAATGACTCGCAATTTCCGACTCTCTAATTTTTTCCTACCTACATCTGGCCCTTAGTCTCTTTTTTGGAGATTTTCTTCACCGGGACGAACCTGCAAATCAGGCCGGGTCGTGGTTGAGGCAAGCCGGCTAGAGTTGCCGCGGCGGGTCGGTCCCTCTATAGAGCTTTTTCCCAAAAGTTCTCCAAACTCCTCCAAACTTCTGGATATTCTCCCAGATGTTCTTTTAAGGTTCTTTTGGGGTCCACAGCTCACCCAAGAGTCCAGAAACTCTGAGATGATCCTTGGGGGTGTGGACTACAACTCCCAGAATGCACCTGGCGCAAACTCCTTTTTGGCCACTGGGCAGTGGTCAGCTGGTTAATTTCTTCAGGAGTTGGTGCAGGGGACTCTGGTTAGCAATTTGTCACCTTACAAACAGGGAGTCGCTCCTTGAACCAGTTGAAGCCAGGGAAAGTCCTTCTTGTGGTGAAGCCCAAGTGTGAAGCTGGTGCAGTCCTTCAGAGTGCAGGTTCCAGGTACAGGCCAGGGATCCAGCAGGGCAGTCCTTCTTCTTCTGTAGTTCTTCCCGGTAGGGATCTGGTAGGGAACTGAGGTGTGGGTGCAGGTCTGCCAGTTTTATCCTTGCTCCTGAGTGAAAAACAGGGGGGTCCTGATTCTCCAATCAGGTGCAGGGTTCTTCCCCCAGTGATGACCACTTCTTGGGAAGTGTGGCAGAAATTAATCCCAGGAGGCAACATTCCTCAAAAATCCATCATGGCTGAAAGTGATTTTTAGAGGTTACATCTGGCTGAGCCCACCCACTGGCGTAGCTAAAAATCCTAAACACACCCCTCTCCTGCCCTCTCCTAATCTAATCAAGGGGGCACCTAGTTGTCTGGGGTTGCAGGATGTGGGGGTGTTACTGGGTTGCTCCAAATGTCGTTCTCTGCCTTTGAAGACCAGTTTGGCAGCCCTCCCCCTTCCTGCCTCACCATCTGCTGAGGGGAGATCCCCTCCCACAGGCACATCCCTTTGTGTGAAGTCAGGCCATTTCACACCTCATCAAGCAGCCTGGCCAGGCTGCCAGAGGCTGGCCAATCAGAGCACAGCAGAAAAAGCAATGCATGGCTGAAATTGGCAACTTTTCAGGTAAAGTTTAAAACACTTTACCTGAACAAGTTATATTAAATCCAACAACTGGAAGTTGTGGGATTCATTATAACAATTAATTTGAAACCAAACTCTTTGTATCTGTCACGTAAGGGGACTTTTAAAATTAAAATAAAGTCTCCCCATTCTAACCTATGAAGGCAATTCACTACAATGAGGGAAAAACAAATTTGGCTGTTTTTACCCCACCAGGGCTTATAAAACTATTTTTATAAGGTCCCTACTTATAGTTACATGGCACCCAGCCCTAGGGGCACATAGGGCACAACTTAGAGGTGACTTATATGTAAAAATAATGTAGTTTAAGACTTTCGAACTTAATTCCAAAGTCGAATTTGCATATACCTTTAATTTAAAAGCAGCCAGCAAGGCAGACCTGCCTTTAAAATGACACTGGGCACCTCAGCAGTGCACCTATTGGTGCACTACCTATGCTGGTGTTCCTAAACCTACATGCCCTACCATATACTAGGGACTTATAGGTAGGTTGACTTAGCCAATTATAATTAGCCTAATTTGCATACTGATTTTACACAGAGCACAGGCCCTGGGACTGGTTAGCAGTACCCAGGGCACCATCAGAGTCAGGTAAACACAAGCAAAAAGTGGAAAATGGGGACAAAAAGTTAGGGGGCCTCTGCACTCAGCTCTGTTTTCTCACACAAGCCCCCCCAGCCCACAAGACCAGGAGACTCAGCCCAACCCTGGGAGAGTCTTCCTGGCTTGCCAGGAGAGGAAGACATTGAAGAGAACAGGCTCTCGCTTTGCAGGGCCTACTCTGCCTTACATCCTCCTGCCATGGTCACTCCCTCTGGATAGTGAATCCATCCCAACAGTGAAAAGACCCATCTCAAACTGAAACTTCCCCCTAGGGGGGTCTTCCTCCACTCTCTCTGCCAACCTGGGTAGTGAGGCGCCCACCTCCCCTACTCCTAACTTTGCTAGGGCAACACCTAGCTTACTCAAAGAGGTCACCCAACACTTGAGCAACCCCACCATGACCAACAGGGTTAGGGAGCCTACTTTGCTTTAGCCCTGGGGTCTGCCTCCCAGGCCAAGTACAGTGCTGCCACGAAGGCTAGTACCCAGCAGAGGCTACTGACAGCTGTCAGTACCCAGAACCACACCCTAAGCTCTCCACTGACAGGTAGCAGAGCTGCTTTAGGGGCAACTGTGGGGTCCGGGCACCCCTCTGGCTGTCTAGAGTGGGGGGCTACCACCTCCTGTGGCAGACACCCTCCTTCCACTCTCTCTTCTGTCAGTGTAGGGGCCACACCCTGCATCTGGACAGCTTGGGGTCAGGTGAGGCCTCACCAGTGCCAACTCTTGGCTCCCCCCCTACTGGGGCAGAAGGCCTTTGGCTCCCTGGAACTCTCTTTAAGAGTGGCCCACCCTTCTTTTTCTTCTTTCCTTTTCTTGGGGACCCCTGTCTTCTAACTGTAGGGACTGACTCCCCAGGACTTTGGTTTGGGGGGCGCCCTGGGGGACCGCCCCATCTGGGACCAGACTCAACTTTGGGAGGTCATTGCCCGGGATACAATATAGGGGGAGGTCAGCACTGACTACCACACTAAACCAGCCAAGGATACCCTCCCTCTCTAGGGGCACTATGGCTACAGGTTTGGAGGTGACCTCCTTTGTGGCTATCCTGACTTTCCTGGTCCCTCCTGGGACATACATGTCTGGGGTCACTAACAGGTCACTCACTATAGTGTGACTGGCACAGGTGTCTCTCAGGCCAGTGGTAGGGATCCCATTCACCTGAATGGGGTGAAAATGCCTACTCCCATCCTCAGGGATCACCAGCTTACCATCTGGTCCTCTCTCCCAGCTCAATGTTAGGAGGACTTCATCATCTGAGGAGTCCTCCTCCGTGGCAACACTGGACAGCTCAGTGCTAACCACCTTCTTTGGACAGGCTGCATCTCCTCTGAAGTGACCTGTCTGCTGACAGTCAAAGCAAGCCTTACTGTCCAGGAGCCTTTTTAACCATTGGTCTCCCTGTCTCTGCTTGTCAGAGTGGGAGTGGGAGTGGGATTTACTCTCCTCCTTCTTAGGGTTCTGGGGTACAGAGGGAGTCTCTGTGGTGGGCTTACCACCTCTCTCCTTAGGTTTTTGGGGACCTGACCTCCCCTTCTTGGAGTCTTCCCCCTAGGACTTGACAAACACCCTGGTTCTCAACCACTCATCAGCTGCCTACCCCAGCTCTCTAGGGCAGGTCAGCTTAGAGTCCACTAGATGCTGGTGTAACCTTTCTTGGATAGAATTGGTCAAGATGTGCTCTCTCATGATCAGATTGTATAACCTCTCACAAGTATTTACTTTGTTACCATGAATCCAGCCCTCCAGTGCCTTATGTGAGGTGTCTACAAAGTCAACCCAAGACTGGGTATTGACCTTCTGGGTGTCCCTGAACTTCATCCTATACTGCTCTGGGATCAGACCAAACTTCTTGGTTAAGCACCTCTTTATACTAGGGTATGAATCTGCCTCCTCCCCACTTAAGGTCAGAAGCAGATCCATCCCTGAGTTGGGGACCAACTCCCATAAAAGTGAACCCCAGTGTTGAGGCCTAACACTTCTCATTTGGAGTGCCCTCTCAAAGGCCTCCAACCACTTGTCTATGTCATCCCCCTCTACATAAGCAGGAACCACCCTCTCTTTTCTCTTTCTTTGCCCACTTTTTCTTTTCTAGGGCCAGCTTCTCTGCCTCCAAAGCTATAAATGCTAGCTGGGCCGCCAGCTCTCTTTCCCTGAGGGACAGGTTCTCTCCTCCTGGAGGGACTCCCTTCCCCCAACTAGCTCTCGGTATGACTCTAGTGACTGTGTGTAGTGAGGACCGGTCTTCCTCATCCTCACTTAGGTTCAGATGCCCTCCCTACCCCGATCGGTTGGAGCTAGCATCCTCCCATGCTTCTTCCTCCTCTGGAGCTTCCTCTAGGCCTACTTCTTGGGCCTCAGCTCATGCTGTCAGGGATTTAATCAGGACATGCTTCCTGAGGTCAGTAGTTGCAGGCAACCCCCTTGCAGTACACAACCCCCTAAGCTGGACTACTGTCAGTGTGGATAGGCTAGCCAGATCAAGCTCCATGGTTCCCTAGTTTTGTGTCAACAAAAAACATTTTGCAAAAATTGGAAACAAGAATTTAGAAAAATCACAAAAATTCAATAATTGAAATTAATCCAAATTAAAAAATTAAACAATGTTTTGCACTAGGACAATTTAGAAGCTAAACCTACATGGCCTACCATATACTAGGGACTTATAGGTAGGTTGACTTATCCATTTATAATTAGCCTAATTTGCATACTGATTTTACACAGAGCAGAGGCCATGGGAATGGTTAGCAGTACCCAGGGCACCATCAGAGTCAGGTAAACACTAGCAAAAAGTGGAAAATGGGGCGAAAAGTTAGGAGGCCTCTGCAATCATCCCTGTTTTCTCACACATGTTCTACAAAATCCCTCACTAGACTCCTGACACTGCTGACAGCAAGGCCCCCAATACCTGAGATGCTGTGTACCACCTCTAGGAGCAATGATGCCACGTCCAGCAGGTGATAGGGCCCCTGCCTTCTCACCAGAGGATTTGGAGAAGCTGGTGTCTGAGGTCCTACCCTTGTATGAACAGCTCTGTGGTGCATCAGAGGAGCAGATAAGTACCTCATATGGAAACATTGTCTCTGTACTTCATCATATATTCCCTCCTTAAAGCTAGATTGTGTCCATGTGTGCCAGAATTTAAACTCAAGGCCATGTAGGCGCAGTCAGAGTGGCATCAATGGGAGAGTCACTTTGCATGTATTTGTGTTCAGTACCAGATGTTGAGTTCTAATACATTGTGGTATGTGTGCATTGAATGTTCCCTGATCCTCCTTGTGTTGGATGCACATAACTAGTTGAGGTGACATTATGGCCATCCCCAAGCATCTCTTACCTCATGGATGTTGTCAATGTGAGACAACATGTATTTGCATGACCGCATGAGCTTTGTATGCATGTTGTATGTGTCAGTTGTATGTAAAGTGAGCAATGTGTATGTTGCCACAGAGGTTCCAAACCACATTTGCCCTTGCTAAACTGTTGTTTGGAAGGCATATCCTGACTCATTCTGCCCTTCAGGTTGCCACACACACACACCATATGCCAAATTGCTGTTGGCTACATGATGTACTGTCATGTATGGAAGCAATGGGAATGGAGTTTCATGTAGGTTCTGTCTGCTCAGCCTGCAGAGGCCAGGGCCTGTCAAATGTATCTTACAGTATGGGTCCAAGTCTAGGCTGGTGTTGATTCACTTTTGCTATGCAACTGTGGCACGGTGCCCACTCTCTGTATCCCAGTAGAGATCCTTTTATGAGGCCCTATCTTGGCTGTGTGCTAAAATGCAGCCTAATGAGGCTCTTTTCGCTGATAAGAATGTAAATGGTTTTAGGGGAGAGGTAATGATCTGTGACTAATGTGCACTTGGCATCATTGTCAATATGTGTCTCAGAACCCTGACAGGTCCCCCAATCCCACAGCCCTGTTTTCACCTTCATACAGGTCAGATATATCCTGTGCAGGCACATTGCACATTGCATTTCTGACATTTAAAAAGTGCAAACAATGTGTTGTTTTCTGGGAACCCATGCCGGCAATGAACAATGCATGCCTATGTTCTTTTGGATGCAATAAGGATAAGGATACATATGTCCAAAAGTGTGTTCTGTGTTAACGATAAGACACACAACAGGCACCCCTGAAGTGGAATGAGTATGCATTTGTATTTGCGCATGTCCACGCATGGACATGCTAGACTCTTTCTATACTGACCATGCCAGTCCCTTCATTGTTTCCCATGTGTAATGTTTGAGGTTGTACCCTGGCAATAGCCTGTAGGGACTCTATGCAGAAAACCATTCTCACAGACTGTGAGAATTTTGCCTAAGGAGTCTACCTTTCTGAAGCCACAGAGGTGTGATGTATCACATTGTTTCTCAGATCTCAGTCAGATTGTTGGACCATGTCCCACAAGATGTCAGTTGACCTACGTAGTCAGTGCAGGGCCTGAGCAGGGTGGTGGATTGGTCTGCAGATTGGGAAGTGTTTGTAGTCATGTCCCTGCACTCAGTGGCTGGTATGTGCCACACTTGAGCAGTATAGGCAAAACAGAATGTTCTCAGCTTGGTGCACTGACATGTATGTGAGTCGGACATTTTAGATGAGACTTGTGGACATAATTTCTTGTCTTGCCTATTGCATCCATGCAGGTCAACGCCCATCAGAAGAAAGGGGTATGGAAAGCCATCGACAAGAAGGTTTGGACCCTGGGGGTCCACATCTGGCGGAGCGCCGACTGTTGCAAGAGACGGAAGGACCTGAAACACCGGGCCCAGTAGATCGAGTAGGCCCAGCTGGGGCTGTCCTCTCAACGTGGGCAGGGTTCCCATTGGACCATGACCCCCCTAATGGCCAGAATTCTGGCGGTGGCTTACCCGGAGCTAGGTGGGAATTTGTGGGCAGCACAGCAGCCACAAGGGGGTGAGTATACACCAAATTCCTTTCTCTCCCACTGCCAGGTGATTGAATGAGGTACTGACTGCTCCCCCCTGACAATGAGGGATGAGCTATGTGTCTCACAGTAGATGGGAGATTCTGTTGACATGTCTAGTGTATAAAACTGATGTGCCTTGTCTTTTGGACCAGGGACCTAGGACAAAACTGGAGGAAATACACAAACCATTTGCTTGGCAGGGAGAACAAATAGCTATTGTAGGAAAGTACCATCTTTCTTGGCATGTTACCCCCTATTTTACATGTATGTCTGTATGTTTTGCCTGTCTCACTGGGATCCTACAGAGTGAGTAGTGCGCTTAAGAGTTTTATTTGATTGATTGATTGATTGATTGATTGATCCTGCTAGCCAGGACCCCAGTGCTCATAGTTTGTGGCCTAAATGTGTATGCCTGTGTAGTGCCTAACTGTGTCACTGAGGCTCTGCTAATCAGAACCTCAGTGATCATGCTCTCTCTGCCTTTACATTTGTCACTATAGGCTAGTGACTACATTTACCAATTCTAATTGGCACACTGGACCCCCTTATAAGTCCCTAGTATATGGTACCTAGGTACCCAGGGCATTGGGGTTCCAGGAAATCCATATGAGCCGCAGCATTTCTTTTGCTACCCATAGGGAGCTCAGATGAACCCTTACACAGGACTGCCATTGCAGCCAGTGTGAAATAACACACACGTTATTTCACAGACATTTTCACTGCACTTAAGTAACTTGTAAGTCACCTATATGTCTAACCTTCACTTGCTGAAGGTTAGGTGCAAGTTACTAAGTGTGAGGGCACTCTTGCCCTAGCAAAGGTGGCCCACATAGTTCAGGGCCATTTCCCCAGACTTTGTGAGTGCAGGGACACCATTACACATGTGCACTACATATAGTTCAATACCTATATGTAGCTTCACAATGGTAACTCCGGATATGGGCATGTAACATGTCTAAGATCATGGAATTGTCCCCCATTCAAAATCTGGTATTGGGGAGCCAATTCCATGCATCCTGGGGGTTCCACTATGGACCCCCAGTAGTGCCAAACCAGCTCTCTTAGGCTTGCACTACAGCTACAGCTGCTGCCACCTCACAGACAGGGTTCTGCCCTCCTGGGGTCTGGGCAGCCCAGTCCCAGGAAGGCAGAACAAAGCATTTCCTCTGAGAGCAGGGTGTTACACCCTCTCCCTTTGGAAATAGGTGTTAACGGCTGGGGAGGGGTAGCCTCTCCCAACATCTGGAAATGTTTTGAAGGGCACAGATGGTGCCCTCCTTGCATAAGCCAGTCTACACCAGTTTAGGGAACCCCAGTCCCTCCTCTGGTGCAAAACTGGACAAAGGAAAGGGGAGTGACCACTCCCCTGTCCATCATCACCCCAGGGGTGGCGCCCAGAGCTCCTCCAGTGGGTCTCAGACCTCTGCATTCTTGCTTTCAGAGGTGTGAGGATACTCTGGAGGCCTCTGAGTGGCCAGTGCCAACAGGTGACGTCAGAGACCACTCCTGATAGGTGCATACCTGGGTAGGTCGCCAATCCTCCTCTCAGGGCTATTTAGAGTCTCTCCTGTGGGCTTCTCTTCAGATTACGACTTGCAAGAATCCAGCAGGACTCCTCTTCACTTCTCTCTTCGACTTCTGCCAAGGATCGACCGCTGACTGCTCCAGGACGCCTGCAAAACTGCAACAAAGTAGCCAGAAGACTACCTCTCTGGGCTCTCGGGCTGCCTGCTTTCACCCTGCACTTGAAGCCACGAAGAAGTCTCCTGTGGGTCGACGGAATCTTCCTCCTGCTCCACCAGGCACCACACTTCAGCTTCACCAGTACACTGGGTCCCTTCTCATCCTGATGAGCGTGGCCCCTGGAACACAGGTGGTGGACCCAAGTGACCCAGACTGTCCAATGGTCCAACTCTCCGAATTTGGAGGACGTAAGTCCTTGCCTCCCCTCCCCAGATAATAATCCTGTGCACCGTGTGATCTGCAGCTACAAGGGCTTCTGTGCACATTTCCAAGAAATCCTGCATGCACTGCTGAGCCTAGGTCCCCAGCACTCTGCCCTGTGATGCTCAGCTCCCTGAGTTGACCTCCGGTGTCGTGGGATCTCTCTTTGCAGTGTTGAGATGACCACCATGTTCAGTCTTCTTGAACCTGTGTACAAGGACCCCTGTGGGTGCTTCCTTCCTTCCAGTGGGCTCTCTACATTGCTGAGGGCCCCCTCTGTCTCCTCTCCTGAGTGGCAACATCCTGGTCCTTCCCGGGCCCAGACAGCACCCTTTTTCTTCAACCGCGACTCTTGCAGGTAGCAAGGCTTGTTTTCAGTATTTTGCCAAGGAAACAACTCTGCATTCTCCAGCACGCCATGGGACATCTTCTGCACCAAGCAGAACCTCCTTTTGTTGGTGCAAAACCAGCAACTTCTTCCAACCGGAAGCAGCCATTTTGCAACTTCATCTGGGGTTTGGTGGGCTCCTGCCCCCCCCCCCGGACAATTTAGCGACTCTTGGACTTTGTCCCCTTCCTTTACAGGTCTTCAGGTCCCGGAATCCGTCTTGAGTGCTTTGCAGTCTGTTGTGGTCCTTGCAAAATCCTTTATCACAACTTTAGTGTGTTTTGGTGGAGATAGTAGTACTTTATTCCTACTTTCCTGGGTCTTGGAGTGGGGTTTCCTTTACACCCTTGGTGTTTTCTCACACTCCCTGTGACCCTCTACACACTACACTTGCCTAGGGGTGCATTCGTGGTTCGCATTCAACTTATTTAGTATATGGTTTGTGTTGCTCCTAGGCCTATTGCATCCTATTGTGTTTTACAGTGTTTGCACTACTTTCTGACTGTTTTACTTAACTGATTTGGTTATTTGTGTATATTTTGTGTATGTTACTTACCTCCTGAGGGAGTATATCTTCTGAGATATTTTTGGCACATTGTCACTAAAATAAAGTACCTTTATTTTTAGTAACTATGAGTATTGTCTTTGTTATGATATAGTACCTATATGATATAAGTGCTCTTGCATGAGCTTTGCATGTCTCCTAGTTCAGCCTTGGCTGCTCTGCTATAGCTACCTCCATCAGCCTAAGCTGCTAGAACACTACTACACTCTACTAATAAGGGATAACTGGACCTGGCATAAGGTGTAAGTACCATTGGTACCCACTACAAGCCAGGCCAGCCTCCTACAGCTATGTACAGTAATCATTCATTGTTGTTGTAGTGGGTGTAATTTATATCCAAGTGGTCACTTCTCCCACATGTTACAGGTCAAAGGTAAGTAGATTATGGATCACTGTACTCTGACATGTGTCTGTGTATGTGTATGTTGACATCTGCCACCCAGAAGCTAGTTATCTTCAGCGTGTGATGGGTGCTGGTGCCGGACTGCAGTCTGTGATAAGTAGGTGACCAACATACATGTGACTTGGCTTACATGGCTAATTGTTTGCAGGTGTAGCAAACTTCTTTCCCTTGGTAAGTGGGAAATGTCTATTGACATGAATGATGTGCCACCACTGTTGTCAACATTCCTTGTGCCTGCCTGTCAGCATGTTTCCCTTCCTCTTTAGGAAACATTTGTAATCTATAGTTTCATGCATATTCTACCTATGTTGTTGGGATGGTGTCTGTATTCCCTCACATAGATGTGCATGGCAACGTGTTTGTGCAATTGCACAGTTACAATGGGGTTATACTTCATCTTGTGCCATTAACAGGAGTGTGTCACCATTGTTTCTTGTCTGACAGATGACTTAATGCGTCATAGTATATCATGTGTCATGTAGAACTGCACTAGCAATGAGGGACTGACAAGTAGGCCCTGAGTGTATTACGACTTTGTGTATATCTATGCCTTTGATGTGGAATCATATGGAGAAGAGCACTACACATGTGTAATGGTTAAGGCTGTTGCCCTGACTGTTGGCATGCATCATTGGGTGACTTACAGTGATGTTGACATAACATGTGTTTGGATACATTCATTCATCTACAGTGCTGTTGCTTCTCATTGGGCAACAGGTTGAATGCATTGTTTAAGTCCTTGCAAGTTCTCTGTCTCTCCAACATGCAAAGGATAGAAGCCTTCTACAGAATCATTCAGAGAATGTTTTTTGTAATGGGCGTCAGACATTAGTGCTGGCTATCCTGGGGCTTTGCTGATTTACTGTTTTGTCCATTGTGGAGACATATTTCCTATACATTTTGGACCAGACCTCAGTAGTGTTCCTTTCAATGCCTCATGTGTGGACTATCTGAGTGACATTGATACTACCTCCTTTACTGTTGGGACAAATGTCACTTGGTGAAGTGTACATTGTTGATATGTTTCCAGTATGACATAGTTATTTCAATGTCACCTACTCCAGGATATTGTACTTTTGTAAGCAACATAGCAGGATATCAGGGCATCATTTCACATTGTTGGTTCATTACATGTGTGCCAGAAAGATGTGTGTAAGACATTGTGTGGGATTTGTGGGAATGGACTTTTCAATGGGATTCTACTGTTTGCGATTAGTTAACTGAGGTCTGCTGAATTTGGGACAGCTATGCAGATGAAGAGGTCTCCTAGTTGTTGTATGGCTATTGTGGTTCCAAGACATCAGCCATGCAATTGTAGTTGTCTGAGATCCTGCTTTTTCCTGTGGTCAACTTTAGGAAATCCACATGACATTCATGCATATGTTATGGCATATGTATGTGCCACTTCGGTGCAAGTTTTGGCTGGGGCCTATTTGACATAATGGTATTGTTTGTCAATCAGACTTGTAGTTCAAGTGTTATCATAGACATGTGATGGCCTAATTCCTCTTTGTCCTTGCAGCATCGACACCAGCAAGTAGAGGAGATGGGGCGGAGCCAAGTGGAGACACATCCGGCTAGTGGACCTCAAGGAAGAACACCACCGACATAGAGGGACCCAGTGGCCTGAAGGGTGAGGGGAGTGTCATGGGGAGACCAGATCTACATCCTTATCATCATCAGATTCCTTCTCCAGTGGCCATACCGAGTTGTGGCAGACCAATCAGAGTCTCCCCCTGTTGGAAAATGGGTTATTGGTAAGGGCAGGTAGGTACCTACACTTAGCAATAGGCCACTAACCTCCACATAGGTCCAGTTAGGTCTCAATAAATTAAACCCACCTCAACCCTTGGTAGCTTGGCAACGAGCGACAAGGCTTAATTTAGGAGACAGAGGGGGTCATTCTGACCCTGGCGGTAATTACCGCCAGGGCTGAGGTTGGCGGTAGCACCGCCAACAGGCTGGCGGTGCTCCGCCGGGCATTCTGACCGCGGCGGTACAGCCGCGGGCAGAAGCGGAAAGCCAGCGGTGTACCGCCGACTTTCCGCTGCCCATGGGAATCCGCAGCTGCGCCGCCATGGGGATTCTGACACCCCATACCGCCATCCTGTTCCTGGCGGTTCGCCCGCCAGGAACAGGATGGCGGTATGGGGTGTCGAGGGGCCCCCGTAAGAGGGCCCCACAAAGATTTTCACTTTCTGCTTTGCAGACAGTGAAAATCGCGACGGGTGCCACTGCACCCGTCGCACCCCTTCAACTCCGCCGGCTCAATTCTGAGCCGGCTTCCTTGTTGACGGGGCTTTCCCGCTGGGCCGGCCGGCGGTCTTCTGGCGGTCGCCCGCCGCCCCCGCGGGAAAGCCAGAATGACCGCCACGGTCTTTTGACCGCGGAGCGGTCTTTCGGCGGGAACCGCTTGGCGGGCGGCGACCGCCGACCGCCGCGGTCAGAATCACCCCCAGAGTGTAAAGCATTCAAATATCAAAAATCAGTAATTAAATAAAACACAGGAAACAGCTTAAAAATCCAAAACCAATTTATAAAAATAGATTATATTTTTATCTTTAAAATGACATAAAAACGAATAAAATCGGATAAGGGGAACCGTTGATATGAATTTTTGAGAAATTATTGTTTCCAGCACATAGAAACAAAAAGCGCCAATCTGGTAATCTGGTCACACCTCGACCGGGGCAAAGTCAAAGTTTAAGGCCGACCGCGATGGAGCCCGGCTCGGCTACAGCCCGCGGGAGGCCCCGGTCACAAGTTTACCTTCGGACTTAGTCGTATTTCTGAAGATTTTCTTCAGCGGGATGAACCTGCCAGTCCAATCCAACCTCCTGGAACTCTTCTCCAGATACGTGTCGCTGGAGCCCTCGGTGGAGATTTTTACCTTGGGACTTAGTCGTTTTTTCGAGGTGAAAATCCTTCGACTGTGGCAAACCTGGATCTTGATCCGACGTCCTTGGAGCCCTCCTCGGATACGCTGGCTGGGAGGTCACAGTCAACTTCCTACGTTTAGTCTCTTTTTGGGAGATTTTCTTCACCGGGATGAACCTGCAAGTGAGGCCGGGTCGCGGTTGAGGCAAGCCGGCTAGAGTTGCTGCGACGGGTCGGTCCCTCCATGGAGCTTTTTTTTTTCAAAAGTTCTCCAAACTTCTCCAAACTTCTGGATCTTCTCTCAGATGTTCCTTTAAAGTTCTTTTGGGGTCCACAGCTTACCCCAAGGTTCTAGAGGCTTTGAAATGATCCTTGGGGTTGTGGACTACAACTCGCAGAATGCACCTGGTGCAAACTCCTTTTTGGCCACTGGACAGTGGTCAGCTGGTTGGTTTCTTCAGGAGTTGGTGCAGGGGACTCTGGTTAGCAATTTTTCACCTGTAGCAAACAGGAAGTCCCTCCTTGAACCAGTTGATGCCAGGCAAAGTCCTTCTTGTGTTGAAGCCCAAGTGTGCAGCTGGTGCAGTCCTTCAGAGTGCGGGGTCCAGGTACAGGCCAAGTCCTTCTTCTCCTTTGGTTCTTCCTTGTTGAAATCTGATGGGGATCTGAGGTGTGGGTGCAGGTCTGCCAGTTTTATCCTTGCTCCTGGGTGAAAAACAGGGGGGGGGGGCTGGTTCTCCAATCAGGTGCAGGGTCCTTCCCCCTGTGATGACCACTTCTTGGGAAGTGTGGCAAAAATCAATCCCAGGAGGCAACATTCCTCAAAAATCCATCATGGCTGAAAGTGATTTTTGGAGGTTACATCTGGCTGAGCGCACCCACTGGTGTGGCTAAAAATCCTAAACACACCCCTCTCCTGCCCTCACCTAATCTGATCAAGGGGGCACCTAACTGTCTGGGTTTGCAGGATGTGGGGGTGTTGCTGGGATGCTCTAAGTGTCCTTCTCTGCCTTTGAAGACCAGTTTGGCAGCCCTCCCCCTTCCTGCCTCACCATCTGCTGAGGGGAAATCTCCTCCCACATGCACATCTCTTTGTGTGAAGCCAGGCCACTTCACACCTCATCAAGGCAGCCTGGCCAGGCTGCCAGAGGCTGGTCAATCAGAGCACAGCAGCAAAAGCAATGCAGGGCTGAAGTTGGCAACTTTTTAGGTAAAGTTTAAAACTCTTTACCTGAACAAGTTATATTAAATTCCACAACTGGAAGTTGTGGGATTTCTTATAACAATTAATTTGATGCCAAACTCTTTGTATCTGTCACTTAAGGGGACTTTTAAAATTAAAATAAAGTCTCCCCATTCTAGCCTATGGAGGCCATTCACTACTATGAGGGAAAAACGAATTTGGCTGTTTTACCTCACCAGGGCTTATAAAACTATTTTTATAAGGTCCCTGCTTATAATTACATGGCACCCAGCCTAGGGGCACATAGGGCACACCTTAGGGGTGACCTATATGTAAAAATAAGGTAGTTTAAGACTTTCAAACTACTTTTATTTCCAAAGTCGAATTTGCATGTAACTTTGATTTAAAAGCAGGCAGCAAGGCAGGTCTGCCTTTAAAATGACACTGGGCACCTCAGCAGTGCACCTATGGGGGCACTACCTATGCTGGGGTCCCTAAACCTCCATGCCCTACCATATACTAGGGACTTATAGGTAGGTTAACTTTGCCAAATATAATTAGCCTAATTTGCATATCCACTTTACACAGAGCACTGGCCCTGGGACTGGTAAGCAGTACCCAGGGCACAGCCAAGAGTACCTGTCCAAAAAGTGTGGGGGTGACCAGGGCAAAAAGGAGGACTTTCCTACTCCCCCTGTATCATCTTTGTCCACCACCCCCCTTCTATCACCACCCTCCCTATTGGTCCCCACCCAGATGGCCATGCCCACTCACCTAAGAGGTTGTGGGTCTCCTTCGCCTCAGGCACCTCAGCCCCAGCACCTGTTGCACCTGTTGCCCTCAGTGAGGAGGCTACTGATCTCCTGAGGAGTATCTCTGTAGGTCAGTCAGACATTGCGAATGCCATCTAGGGGTTGGCAACCCAGCTCCAACAGACAAATGCATTCCTGGAAGGCATTCATGGTGCAATGGCTGGCCTACAGAGATCTTTGCAGACTCTGGCCTTCTCATTGATGGCAGCCAGTCACCCCCAAGTTCTGTCCCCCTCCACCTCCCTCTTCCCAATCCAAATGCTCTTTCTGCTTACTTACCCAAGGCACACAGAAAGATCCACAGACATCCACCTAAACAGCCAAGAGTTGCTCACACAAGCACCACAAAACACACCGGCACATAAACAACATCTAAAGACACAACAACACTCCCTACTTCCCTGGACACTTCCACTATCCCCAGCATTCCAGATACTACATCAAGCATACTGACAGACACAACACCAACAGTCACAGGCACGCCCAGTACACCCATCAAACCCACAGACACCACCACAGCATACCCGCAGTCTTCCCCCACAAGCACCACACCTTCAGACACCACAACTACAGACATACATACATCCACCACATCCAGCCAACATGCAGTCACCACCCCAACAGACACACACACTCATCTGCCACTCCCACATCCCCCAGCACCTCCACCTTTGTTCCCCCCAAGATACACAAATGCCCACAATCACTCACCCAAAAAACAGTCACCACACATGAGCAAACCTACCATAAGAATGCACCCACAACATCCACACCTACACAGCCTTAAACCAGTACCTCAACTTCCAAATCCTGACCCGCTTCTGTTGACCGACCCTGTTTGTCCAAAATGTTTTTTGTCTAACCTTAAGCTTTGCTCTGTTACCCCCTCCATCCCAGACCCCAAGGACTTGCAGGGAGGGACTCCCCTGCCCCCCCTGCAAGTACTCATACCTCTCCCCCTGAAGAAGAGGCCCACCCCTCCCAAAAAGATGGCCACCTCTCCCAAGCCCAGATACTCATTTCCCAAATCTTATCTCCCCACCCCCACCTCCAGATGATCTCTAAGGTGCCTACCAACTTTGATACCCCTTCCTGTGGAGTTTCTCTTGCAATTAGGAGTCACATTTTGGCATACTACTGTGCTAGTTTGGGACCAAATATCTAGACTGGGCAACGGCCTTTAGACTTTAATAATTTTATCATTAATAAATCCCAAACAGTTGTTTTTTTGGGTATACATTTGTCCTGTCATTCCTTTTCCATCTTCATGTTGTGTCTGATTGACTTCTGTTGTGTGGCTACAGTTGTGTGTGTTTGAGCCTGTTTGCTGTGTCCTGTGCTGTTGGTTGCAGTATGTTAGTTTCTGGGCAGTGCTGTTGTCCCCAAAAGAAAGGTATATGTTGTGTGAATGGGAATGTGGGTGTAAATGCAATGGTGGTGTAATGGCATTGTGTACTGTTTGGTATGGTAAGTATTTTTTTTTGCATTGTCCAATGTGGGCATGTATGGTGTTATACTTGTCCCCCTGATATGGCTTATATATTCATGTGATGTGATTTTTGCTTGTGCAGAAATGGAGTGTGTTAATTTGTGCTAGCTGTGTTTGCATTTGCCTCTGCATGTATCCATTTAGGTGTGTGTCCTTGGTAGCTAGAGATATGTCTCATGTAGTAGGAGTTGTATGTGCTCGGTTGATTTGCCCTTCCCCATTGTGCAGATGTGCATGACATTTGGGTTTAGTATTGTTTGTCCCTGAGACTCATGTAGGGCAATTTCCTATGTACATGTTGTTTGAGAGGCCTGTCGAAAGTGATTTGTGTCCCGGTGCAGTCTCCTTCCCTGGGTGTCCCAGGTGGCCCCATCCCAATTGTGCAGGTGTAGTTGGCATGTTATTCTTTGTCTCTTTGTCTCTCTGTGTATTGTGCATGCCATTGTGCCTCCATTGTGCTGTGTATGTGATGTGTGTGTCCATTGCAGGGCCGATGGCCAGCTTTTGTTGGTATGACCACTTGGACTGGCACCAATGCCAGGGCAGTCCGCGGACTACCACACTCGTAATGAGGCCCATACGTTCCCTAACAAGGATTTCAAAATTCAGTCACAACTTTAACATTTTGCCACACAGGATACTCCTTGACAATGTGACATATGTTCTGTCCACTAGCATGTGCAGTGTGGGGATTTTAATGGACGTTAATAATCGAACAGAACACCTACCACATTCTGACGGCAAATTATGTCAAGCAGCCCATAAGGAAGTCCATGATTTTCTGAAGTAGATGAACTAAAATTCTATGGCTGCTTGCCTAACAAAGTAGTAGTAGACCCATGGATGTTAGGTATCCATGCACAGCTATTGAAAGGTTTACCCAACGGCAGCTCCACCTCACTCACTTTCCCAGAGGTTTGCTTTAGTATGGTACAACACAAAACATGTAGGAAAACACAGGGCTGGCTGAGATGGGCACTGGGGACAGTAAACACGACTCTCCTGCCTCTTTCCCTGGTCTGAGCATACTTTACTTTGACAGCATGGTTGACGTGGAGAAGGGGGACACAGTGGAGGCAGTGATGTTGGTATGTCTGCATGGGTATGGTGCTTGTGTGAGTGCCTGTGGGATGTGTGGTGCTTATGTTTGCCTGAGCCACCCTTGTGTGTTGAGGTGTGTGCATGCTGGTCTGATGGTGTGCTTGGGATAGGCTGAGGTACAGGGGATTGGGTCCGGGTGGAGGAGGTTGGGGGGGAGGCTGGATACAGGGACAATGGCTGCCATCAGTGCTGAGGCCAGAGCCTGAAATGCTCTCTGTTGGGCTGCCTGGCCAGAACGAATGCCCTCCAGGTATGCATTTGTTTGTAGCAAAAGCCTCTCTACACCCTGGATGGCATTCAGAATGGTAGACTGCCCAACAGTGAGGGATCTTAGGAGGTCACTAGCCTCCTCACTGAGGGCAGCAGGGCTGATTGGGGCAGGGCCTGAGGTGCCTGGGGCGAAGGAGATGCACAACCCTCCTGGTTGAGCGGCCATGGGACACATGCTGAGGTGCTGCTGGGAGGGCGGTGCTGGTAGGGGGGTGGAGGCTGTACCTGTAGATGCGGTGGGCACAGAGGGGCCCGCCACCGCAAGGGAGCTCCCATCGGAGGAGGAGTCGGTGTCGCTGGTCTCTGCTCCTGTCCCCGCCATGGAGCTCCCCTCGCCCTCTGTCCCACTGGTGACTTCAGACTCCATTGTCTCGCCCTCCAGGGCCATGTGGGATGCAGCTCCCTCCTGCTCCGGTGGCACTGCTCCTCTGCCTGATGACTCTAATTCACACAAGAACAGGGAGACCACAAAAGGGGGGGGGGAGAAAGACATGTTCAGTGCATGCAATACCGTTATCGTTGGCAGACACTACAGACACAGCAGCCCTCTGCACTACGCCATGCACTTAGAGAGTTCCCTAATTAATCACAGGGACATGGGGTACAAGGCCTATGCCCGATTGCTGCACACATGGAAGTCACAGGAGCCTGACTAGGTGTAGATGGCTCTTACCACTGGTGAGGTTGGGGTGCCACATAGCCTGCCTCACAAAGGGTCCTTGCCTACAAAGCTCGCCCTAGCCTAGGGTTACCGACTGCCCACCTCCCCCACCCAGACACCTCCTAATCTGCACAGAGTCAGATGGATGTGACGGTACTCACCTCCTTGTGGCTGCTGTGATGACCTCAAGCGCCCATCCAACTCAGGATACGCCACCGCCAGGATCCAGACCATCAGGGGGGTCATGGTGCAACGTGCACCCCTCCCACGTTGGGAGGCCATCCCCAGATTGGCCTCCGCCGTCTTCTTGCTCCAGCGGCAAATGTCCTCCCATCTTTTCCAGCAGTGGGTGCTCCGTCTGTGGTGGACCCCCAGGGTCCAGACGTCCTTGGCGATGGCACGCCAAATATCCTTCTTCTGGTGGGCGCTAACCTAAAGGAATAGTACAGGGGAGAAGGATGATCATTAACCGTCCCGACCGTCACAGTCATTGGCCCATGTTCCCACCCTTGCCCTGACGCACATACACTCACCGTCCGCTCATGCAGTCACAGTCCCCCCGTATCTTCCATCCACACCACTCCAAACAGGCATTGCCCATACAGCATGCTCACAGTGTACCTGTTTGTCTGGAGGACCGTAGAGTAGCGTGTACTGGGGGAGAACCCCATCCACTAACTTATCCAACTCCTGCGAAGTGAAGGCAGGGGCCCTTTCCCCAGACACATGAGCCATCGTCGCATCCAGACACAGGTCACAGCAGCACTTGCAGGGTAGGTCCTCTCCTGTCGTAGGTCAGGTATCAAGTGAGTGAACAGAGAGAAAATGGCAGTCACGTCTGCGGCGGTGCTTACCGTCACCGCCGGCGTACATTGTCATTGGCTCCTGGAACCCATAGGGCCCAATGTTAACCAATGCAGGATTGCGCTGTGGTCTTCGACTGCCTACCGCGATGGTGTACAACGCCAGCGCAGTTACCTCATATCCCCTTGTCCCACATTACAGGTCAGGCAGCCGCCATTTCAGGGGGCCACATGGCATTATTTTTAAATGCGTCACACATATCTAGGCCTTGCATACACACAGTGACAGGCACATAGCGGATTGACAAATGTGTGCAATAAATTCTTTTTTTACTACCTCAGTGTTGGCTGACTCCGTACTCGCTGTTCTCGTCCATAGGGCATGTCTGCTGGGGCAGGTGAGGAGATGGCGGCATCCTCCGGTGTACAGACCGCTGGTGGACCTGTCGACAATGGAAGACAGACACATCATTATCACTTACAGACTTGATCGTGCCACAATCCAGGAACTGTGTGCACAGTTGGAGCCAGACCTGATGTCAGCTATCCGCCATCCCACAGGAATCCCCCCTCTAGTGCAGGTCCTGTCAGTACTCCATTTCCTGGCAAGTAGGTCTTTTCAAACAACAGTGGCCATTGCATCAGGGATGTCCCAGCCTATGTTCTCAAACGTGTTGTCCAGAGTGTTATCTGTCCTGCTGAAACACATGCGCAGCTACATCATTTTCCCTCAGGTGGAGGATTTGCCCACAGTGAAAGGTGACTTCTATGCTCTGGGACATATCCCCAACATCATAGATGCCACTGATGGGACACATGTGGCATTGGTCCCCCCCGCAGGAGTGAACAGGTGTACAGAAACAGTAAGAGCTATCATTCAATGAATGTGCAGATGGTGTGTTTGGCCGACCAGTACATCACCCATGTGAACGCCAAGTTTCCAGGCTCAGTGCATGACGCTTACATTTTGAGGAATAGCAGCATCCCTTATGTGATGGGGCAACTCCAGGGGCACAGTGTGTGGCTAATAGGTGAGGACAAGGACCCTATACCCTGTGAATAGTTGTCTGGGTCTGGGGTTGTCCCTAAGGGTTGTTGTGTGTCTAACAGTTGTCCCTCAACATTTGCAGGTGACTCTGGGCACCCCAACCTGTCATGGCTACTGACCCCAGGAGAAATCCCAAGACAAGGGCAGAGGAACGCTACAATGAGGCTCATGGGTGAACTAGGAGAGTGATCGAATGGACCCTCGCCCTCCTGAAGGCCAGGTTCCGGTGCCTCCATATGACAGGTGGTTCCCTCTACTACTCACCAAAGAAGGTGTGCCAGATCATCGTGGCCTGCTGTATGCTGCACAACCTGGCTTTGCGACGACAGGTGCCTTTTCTGCAGGAGGATGGCCCAGAAGAAGGTCTTGTGGCAGCTGTGTAGCCTGTGGACAATGAAGAAGAGGAGGCAGAAGAAGAGGATATCGACAACAGAAACAACGTGATCCAGCAATACTTCCAGTGAGACACAGGTAAGAATACATCACTGCCTCCTATATGTCATACAATTGTTAGACCTATCATATGTCTGTCACTTTCACCCAGTGTATGGACCCTGACCTGTCACTTTGCCTTTCCATTTCACAGATGTGGGTCCCACTGTGTGACCTCTGCTATTTTACCTCATGGACTAGAGCTGTGTGACATAGGTATGTTGACAATACAATCGGCATCGCTATTTTCGTTAGTTATAGCAAATACACATTTGTGAAAGCACAGACTAACTCCAGATTATTTTGTGATTCAAGGCTGTTTACTTAAGTGCAAATTAGTGGGGGGGTTGGAAAATGGTCAGGGGTGGAGGAATGTCCATGGCAGAGTCCAGTTATTAGTCTCACAGGTGCATTGTCCAAAGGGGCATAGGAAGTGGAGTTAGGGCAGTTGATGGATGGACAGGGTGACGAAGTGGGATAGAAGGATGACATTCAGGGTGGTCTCATTTCTTGGTGGGGGTCTTGGCATTGTTCTCTGTCTTTGTCCTGGATCTCAGGGACCGTTTGCGGGGTGGTTCTCCATCTGCAGGGGGTGGGGTGCTGGTGTTGTGGTCCTGTGGCGTTGCCTCCTGTCCACTAGCGCCGGCAGAGGTGGTGGGCAGTTCATCATCCAGGCTAGTGTCAGGGGCCCCTTGTTGTGCCACAGTGTCCCTCCTGGTGTTCACAAGGTCCTTCAGCACCCCTACAATGGTGACCAGGGTGGTGTTAATGGACTTCAAGTCCTCCCTGATCCCCAAATACTGTTCCTCCGGCAGCCGCTGGGTCTCCTGAAACTTGGCCAGTACCGTTGCCATCGTCTCCTGGGAATAATGGTACGCTCCGATGATGTTGGAAAGGGCCTCGTGGAGAGTGGGTTCCCTGGCCTGTCCTCCCCCTTTCGCACAGCAGTCCTCCCAGTTCCCCGGTTTTCCTGTTCCTCTGTCCCCTGAACCGTGTGCCCACTGCCACTGCCCTCAGGTCCCTGATGTTCTTGGGTTGGTGGGTTTGCCTGGGTTCCCTGTAGTGGTGGACACACTGCTGCTTGACGTGTCCTGGGGACAGAGGTATGGGCCGGCTGAGTTTCCTGAGGGGGGAGGCTCTGTGGTGGCATGTGCCAGTGTGTGGGGAACCGACTGCCCCGAGGTCCCAGATGGGCCGGGCTGGTCAGCTGCTGTCATCACTGTGGGCCTCTTCTGTGGTGGGGTGGACATGTCTTGAACGTCCTGTCCTATGACATTGGGTAGGGTTCCTGCAGGGGTGTAAAGGCATGATTATTGCATCTGTGTGTGCCATCGTGTGCAATGGGTGGGTGACCCAGTACCCCAGTGCTTACATTCTTGTTTAGGACCTTGTGTGATATTTGGTTTGGGGATCTGTGTGAGTATCTGTAGTGGACATTCTTTGGTGATGGGTGTCCATGGTTTGGTGTTGCATGCAGGGTTTGGTGTTGGGATGGGTGGTTTGTGATAGTGGTACATATGTGAGGTGTTGGAGTGATGGGGGTGAGGGTGAGGGTGGGGGTATGTGATAGCATGCAGGTAGGGTGGGGGATGAAGTCCATTCCTCCTGCTACTCCTGCGAGGCCCTCAGGATGCAGTATAGCCAAGACCTGCTCCTCCCATGTTGTTAGTTGTGGGGGAGGAGGTGGGGGTCCGCCCCCAGTCTTCTGAACTGCAATCTGGTGTCTTGAGACCATGGAATGCTCCTTCCCCCGTAGGTCGTTCCACCTCTTCCTGATGTCATCCCGTGTTCTTGGATGCCGTCCCACTGCGCTGACCCTGTCTACGATTCTGCACCATAGCTCCATCTTCCTAGCAATGGAGGTGTGCTGCACCTGTGATCCGAATAGCTGTGGCTCTACCCGGACGATTTCCTCCACCATGACCCTGAGCTCCTCCTCCTCAGAGAACGTGGGGTGTCTTTGCGGTGCCATGGTGTGGGTGATGTTTGAGGTGGTGTGTGTTGTGATGTGTGAGGGTATGTGTTTTTGTGTGTTGTGTGAGGTGCGTGGATGTTGTGTGAGTGATGGTGGTGTCTCTCTCTGTGCTTTGTTCTAAATTTTTGTCGTAGGGGTTTGTGGGTGATGTGGGTGTGTGTTTTATATTGTATTGGGTGTGTGGGAGTGGTGTGTGTATGTGTATCAGGTGTGTGTATTTTGAATTGTCCAATGTGGTTGTGTTTTGTAAATTTGTGTGTATTTTGAGCGCAGCGGTGTGTACCGCCAATGGAATACCGCGGTTGAAAGACCGCTGCGTGGATTCGTGAGTCGTGATAGTGTGGGTTTATTCCTGTAGGCGTGACGGTGACGGTTTTGTTATCGCCAGTTTATCACTGACCTTTGGTGTGGCGGACTTGTGTGGGTGTCTAGATTTTGGCGGATTTTGGCCTGTGGGTCGTAATAGCTGTAGCGGATTTCCACGACCGCAGCAGTTTGTTGGCGGTCTTCTGCACGGTGGTAAGCGGCATTTACCACCAATGTTGTAATGAGGGCCTTTGTCCCTACCTAGTTCAGCGTGGATAGCACTGTGCTGAATCTTTGCTTAAAACTTTGCTAGATAAGCAGACATTTGAGGTGAGCACATCTAGAGCATCACTGGTGTTGCAGGGTGTTCCTTACTGGAGGTGCTCTTGACCTAAACTTGGGAACTACCCAGAGTTCTCTCTTCTTTTTGCATAATTTATGCATCACTCTAACCCTGAAAGGGATTTGTTTATACATGTATGTGTGTGTATATATATATATATATATATATATATATATATATATATATATATATATATATACACTCTCTCCCTCTCTTCCTTTCTCTCCTTTCTCTCCCTCTCTCCCTTCAAACTTGGCCACTGTAGAAGCTGGGAGTACCTTTTGGGCCTGTTTTCCCCACCGGAACGGCCTTACCTGCTGTTTCTCTGCTCCAGTTGGAAAAACAATTGTGACATCTGCGAGACTCACAGTGAGCTGACATCGCAGATGGGTGGGTGAGGGCTGTCTCCCCAGGGATTTTTTTTTTTTAGAATGTTTGAAACCCCTTCCTGGAGTCAGCCAACAGACGTGACCTGCACCAGGGAGGGTGTGCGTGTTGTGAGCCAGTGGCCGACACATGCACCAAAGGGATTCACAATATATTTTACAATGTAATGAAAACCACACTTAAACTGATATTCATACATTTGTGTTGTGATATTTTGGACATCTTGATATTCCCGTGGTGATATTAGCATGATATTTATTTTATAATACTTTGAGAAAACACCAGGCCTTTGCATACTAGATAGTATAGGTGAGTTGTCCAATAATGATCTCCTTACTTTTTGATTTAATGTACAAAGGAGCAGGTGTTTCTTGTGGTCATGCAGAAGTTCCGTCTAGATCACATATTATACACACTTGACATGTAGGTGCCCTCATCCTCTCGGGGTACCTTTCCTTCCAGATATCTATGAAGCTGTGTTCTTATACCAAAATTTTTAGTTCTGTCCCAGCTGCATGCAGGGGTTAATTTTCCATGTCCGGTCAGTCCATCGAGTACTCAAGTGTTACATTAAAATCTCCCCTTTCCCATATCACTGTTCAAGAGGACAACCACAGCAAACTGCTCCAGAGGACAAAGTAGAAATATGGATCATCCTCATTGGCCCATGTATATTAATTAGCATCCCTTCTGCCCCATATAATAGGCCTTATACTATCACATCACTATTTTGATCATGAATAATACTCGCCTTGCACATTTAGAAAATGAGGGTGTAAACCTGGAAGAAGTCCATAGTTTGGCAAACTGCTGGCTCATACCTTTAGCCAGATGAGTCTCCTGGAACATGGTAATATCCACATTGTGTTTGTATATGTATTCTAGCATTTGGTGTGTTTCGTGTGGGTTGTTTAGTCCCCTTATATTCCATGTGAGAAACTGCAGTGTCTGAATAATTATCAGCACACAATATTTACATGTGATACTACTGCATGTCTATTAGGCTGCCTATCAGGCTGCTTATTCTCTGATTGCCAAGTACTCCATCTGTAAATTATGCTAATGACTCTACTCAACAACTGCATGCTAATTTTAATCCACCAACAACTTCCCACACTAGTATCCCAAACATGTCAACAGAACATTAAACTCCTCCTCACTCTAACATTGCAGCAATTCCAACAACTGTGGGCTTCATTACGAGTTTGGCGGTTCGCCGAGCTAACAGGCAAACTCTCAAGGATGAGGCAGCCGTCAACCCGGCTTCCTCACCTCTGTCAGATTACAATGTTCCCACAGGGCTTACCGGTGGGAACATCATATTGTGATGTTCCCGCTGGTCAGACCAGAAGGAACCCTGCTACAGTATTGGTTTTAGAGCTGAGGCCAAAACCATAGCACACCATCACCCTCAGAATGCACGCTGTCTGCAATGCAGACAGTGCACATTCCGAGGGTGCTGCACAGGGGGACCCCTTCACTGTGTTTCTGCCAGCCTTTTCATAGTGAAATCCCTGCCATGAAAAGGCTGGCAGAAATTGGACTTGTGATCAGCGAGGTGGCGCTGAGCTCAGCACCGTCGTTGCTGACCACAACTCTGACGTCAGCCCGTCAGGAACCATGTATCTGGTGGGCACAGTGGTCCCCTGGTCCCCTGGTGGTAGGACCACCAACGGTCATAATGTGGAGGTTGGACCATCTGGATTGCAGCTGTCAGACCACTACTGCGACACTGGTGGTGTCATAATCGGGCCCTAAGTTCTGGTACCAGAGGATCTTATTACAACTTCCTTAGTGACTTGTTGGGTATTTGTCTGTGGATGCAACATTAGTGCCGACATGGACCCTCTGCAAGCCGACCCAGGTGGTCAGAAGAAGGTTATTTTTTTCCAAGCAGGTTTCTTTATATAACCCGTATCATATGAAGGCTTATACGTCGATTAGGCATATCACTTACAGGTACTACAAGTGTTTTGCATCTCAGTTAATAGTGGACATGTCCGCGCCTGGGGGTCATGAAACCTGTGCTTCATATTATCAGTGCCACCGCAGCATAGCTCATGTTCTCAGTGGATTAAGCAGTTTGCATCACAGTAGGCATGAGACTGAGGGCCTGATTGACTGCCAAACTCTCAGTAGTGCTTAGACCACCGCACTCCTGGTGGTTCGGCTGCCAGAATATGATCCTGGCAGTCTGACTGCCAGGAGGCGGCAGCCACCAGCAGGATCATAATCCCAATGGGTTGGCAGCAGTCGAAGTCGTGGTCAGCCATAGCGGTGGCAATGGCAGCACTGCTGTGCTGATCACGACTTGCACTGCCACGGAAAGGGTGGCAGTAAGCCAGTGCTGTGGGCCACAAGGGGGCCCCTGCACTGCCCACAACCATGTCACAGGCAGTGCAGGGGCCCCCCTGCCAGCACCCTCAGAATACGCACTGTCTGCTATGCAGACAGTATGCATTCTCAGGGTGCTGGTGTATGATGGATTTGGCCTCAGCTCCCTAGGCCAATGCTGCTGCACTGTTTCCACCGGGCTGACCGGTGAAAATGTAATTATACAACGCTTCCGCTGGTCAGCCTAATGGAAACGTTGTAATACAACAGGGTGAGGCCACTGGCTTGACGGCAGCCTCACCTCTGCCGTATTGACAGTCTATCGTAATCAGTCTCTGAGTTTGTGTTGGGTCCTGTCTGAAGGCCTTCTCTTTCTGAGTACCGTTATGTACTACTGCAGGCTAATGATGATATGGGCATTGCTGTCCAGGTTCAGTCCAGGGCACACGTAGTATAGCATGGCATACCCAATGGGTGCCATCTGTAGCTTTTTCTAAATGGGTAAAGACTCATGTCTAGCATCCTGCACCACAGAGGTGAAGTCTGAGAATGTTGGTGCTATTTCCCTCATGTACAAGTTCCTTCTTTTTCCTTGATAGCTGAAGTACTGTACCATGGATATTAACGTTTCCAGTGGGGCCTGTAATGCTAGGGAGTGGTGCCCCCTTACTATTGCAAATTGGTGAGAGAAGTTTTCCATTCTGAACATTGCTGCTAGCATCTCTTCCATATACAGCTCAAGTTGGCCAATGTGGGTTGACTCCAGCACCTAGGGGTGAAAAGGTGGTTTCTTCTCAACTTGGCCTCCAAACCTTCATCCTTGGCTTTGACCACCTGGAGGGCGTGCTCCATGTTCAGGAGATTATGCCTACTATTTCTGATGCTATCTTGAACATCCGATATCGTCTGCTCTGCTTCTGTCAAGCACTTCTTTCTATACATTTTGGAATTCATGAGTTCAGTTCTGTTAGTGAGGGAATCTATTTAGGCACTGATGGAAGACAGGTTGCACTCCATCGCATTCAGTAGCTGTTTCATGTCAGATTCATCCTCCTGCTGTTCCACTTGCTGTTTGCGGCTAGTGGAGGCCAGTAGGCCCCTGTCTGCTATTTTAGACCACTCATGGGTTTCAAGTGTATGTTTGGCTTGGTTGTTGTCTTCCTTGCCTATGGCTTATGCTGAGAGTCACTAATTTGCTGTGCTGGGCAGCAGATCATCCATTACCAACCAC
Source organism: Pleurodeles waltl (assembly GCF_031143425.1). NCBI lineage: Eukaryota > Metazoa > Chordata > Amphibia > Caudata > Salamandridae > Pleurodeles > Pleurodeles waltl. The sequence goes on along the minus strand of NC_090440.1, from coordinate 477,808,248 downwards.
AGCTATCACTTGTCATCTGGCTGTATGTCATTCAGTGGGACCATTAAAGAGATGCAGTTTTGCTTCAACATAGTCTGGGAGTCCAGTCTTGTCCCTCACTTGTCACCTGTATCACTCTACATTTGGTATTTAATGACTGCTGCCCTGTAGAGTGCATCTGCCTCTTTTAGCGATTGTTATGGCAATTTCATCCTGTAGAGCCATTTGCTGGACCCCACCTTCATTCAGTATAGTAAAGCCTTAGTGGGCACAAGCAGGTTGTTCTGCTGCCATGGCTGTGGTGGAGGTTGGGTTTCTAGTTTTAGGCTCCTGATGCACAGGTCTTCCTCATCACTTCCTTATTGTTCTGGCATAGTCTTTTGGGAGGGTGGTGACGCCTCCATCGATCTCAAGTTCAGGGATGCAGCAGTCTGCACTTTGCATGCTAGCAAAGGGCCCCCCCACCCTGATCTCAGTGTCCAGGCCCTGCTTGCTGTATCTATGTAACGAGGCAGTCTCTCAGCCCCATTTGCACATTAATCAATGGCCCTGATGTTGCTGGTTACTAGCTGGCTCAGTTAATTCATTTTTATTTCTTTCTGCATCATGATTCTATTGGATGCTGCTTTCCTGCAGCCTCACCCAAGTGTGCACATCCTGGCATCCCCTCAATGGCCAATATCCTTCTGGCTGTTTTCCTGCCCAAGCTGTTCACATCATAAGCATACACCTTCCGAATCCCAATTTTTGGACCTGTTGCAGACTGGTTTTCTTTCTTATCATTACATCAGATCAATACTGCTTGCAGTTATGGATGACCTCAAATTGAAGCACAATAAGAGCAAGCCACCGGTGCTTTTGGATTTCTCAGCTGCATTCAAGACAGTCAATCATAACATCCTGCTAGATTGTGTCAAGGCAGCTGGGATTCAGCATTGCAGTTTCTAAATTCTTTCCTATATGTGTCTGTTTGTATGCAGTGCAACTCTCATCCTTTTTGGGCATGAGTGTCCCTGTTCATTGTGGAATACATATTTTTAATATTTAGGTTCTAACACTGGCTAAGGAGCTGCCTTTGAGAAGCTGTGAGATGCAAGCTCTCTCTCTCTCTCTCTCTCTCTATCTATATATATATATATATGTATATATATATATATATATATATATAGGATCCCCAGAACCTGTTAATTTGTTCTATGGGGGCAACATTTAGGTTATTGGTGTCAATAGCTAAATCGGTCTCTGGATGGATTTGTCCTGCCTTCTGAAGTGGAACCTACCCCAACTCCATCGACTAAAAGTTTTGTAGTGGCCATTGATAGCAGACATTTGCTGAAACCTCAGATCTTTTTGGTAGCCTTAAAGTGTATTTTTCTACTTAAGCATATCAAGAAAATCGAGTTGTTCTTATCATGGGATGGCTTAAAAGCTGTAGCTGTGTCCCTGATCAACTACAGACTCATTCTACATGGGAATATCTAATTATTTCCTTTATAAACTTCATGTACTCCAAAATGTGGTGGCCTGGTTAATTATCAACGTTTTCCAAGAGATCTCACATTATACCTTCGCTAGAACATGTGCTTTTGTTGCCTGGGAAATATAGAATTCAATCAAAAATACATTGTACTGTATCTAATGACCTCTATTAATTGGCCCTTCTTTTGTCACAAATCAGGTTTTCAGGAATGCCCTCAGTTGCTCTTTAAGCGTTTCCTCTACCCACTTTCTTACAGTACCTACATTTGCCAAAGAAAGATAACAGGCTGCAGTGTCTGTTTTGTGCCCCATAATGTGGAATTCCCTCCCTATCACACTGCCCGCTGAGAATGATGTGCTCTGCTTAATACAGTCCTAAAAGACCTGGCTCTTCAAACAAGTGTTCTCATACTCATTGCAGGATTCTGTTTAATTAGCACCAAGAAACCAATGGTGTATGAGTGCTCTAAAATGTCTTATTTACAATTACAAGTGGAGTATCTTTGAATCCTTGATAGACTATGACTAATGCTTACTCCAAGCTGGAACTTGAGTTTACAGAGCAAAGTCATAGGCCAGGAATACCATTGATGTCTATCATTTTTACTCACTTGTTTTGTGTACTATTCAATCAGTTTTTTATTTTATGCTGTCAGCACCTTATGTCCATTAAAATTGAAATTACTTTGAATGTACATGGTCATAACAGATGAATGTGTTCAGAATGCAGATAATTTATGTATTTCTTTAAAACTTTGAACATTGTACTACCTTGACAATCTAATAATTACATACCTGCTGCAACAGTTGTCCTGTTCCCGTTTACTGTTTAGAAGCAACACTTGAATAATTGAAAGAAAGTTTAATCTATCGATCTCCTTTCCCTGTCGATTAGATACAGTATGTTCTGTATTTTAAATGTCAAATATGATTTAAATGATATGTGGGCACCCTATATTTTGTTTCCTTAATGGGACTGGCAAAGAGGCAAAAAAATTATTGATCTTTAGGAGGTTCCAAGATTATACTCGATATGCTAATGGCTCTTTAACTGGAAGCTTTGTATTGGTTAAAGCAGAAACTGAAATTAAGAGCCGGCTTTGCTCACCCCCTCCAAGTAGCTGTTCTGAACAAAAAGCACACAAAGTACAGGTGCTGGTAAATGTGTCTCAGTATCAGCAAATTGCAACCTAGAACTGGCACATATTCACCATCCGGTTCACTGACTCATCATCATCTTTATTCGGTCACAAAAGACCATAAAAGCATAGTACATACAACACATTTCATAATAAATTGTTTATTAGTCTAAGATTATTCTCATTCTCCTTAGAATATGGGCAACAACGGAACTCGTTTTAAATGAAACGCTCGTTGCAGAATAAAATACAGTTAAAATTAAAACAGGTGAAACATAACTCTAGAACGAAAAATAAAATACCATTGTCTCGGAAAATTGACTAAAATACTGTTTATACTAAACCCAAAATAACTAGTAAAAAATTGAGAGTGTTTTTCCACCAGAGTACCTATATAAAACTCCTTCGGGTTCGGTCTGTTTCACACATAGGTATAGATAAAACATGTGATGTAAAATAATACCAACAAAATTCATTATTAACCCTGAGTCCCCATTCTACGTGTGGGTCCCATCCCCATTGGGGCTTTCTAAAGAAATTTCGAAGATTATAAAAATCAGTCATAGTTACCCCACAAGTGATCTAGACAGCTCAAGATGCTGGCTAATTATTCTAAGTGCATTATCTGTAGTAAGTCGGAATAGAACATTCAACAGATTCAAGTAACAATCTTATTCAGGTGCTTTCTAGCAATTAAGACGGAACTTAAGAAGTTTGCAACAGCACAGCATATTTCGATGGTCGGGAGCGACTGGAGATAGAGGTACGCAGGACGCATTGGCGTATGTTAAAAGTTTTTAAAAGAGGAATTATATATTGTTTCCTCAGCCCATCATACAATTTGCAGAATAACACCACATGTATTGTACTTTGTGTTGAAACAGAATCACAAGGACAGGTCTTTAATGTCACATTCCAGTCATTCATGGCAGGAAAAGTTACAAAGCAGTGAAATATGTCTAATCTTAGACGAGTGAGGACGAAATGTTGCCTCGTGCTCATTACATACATTAAGTAAGGCTGCATGTCGTCTGCAGCCGGCATAGGTTGATTACGCATGACACTTTGTTTTTGAGCTTCCGCTGACCACCTCACATCCGCTAAGTGCTTAAGGCACAACGTCTTCAACCCTTTCCTACCTATTGCAGCCAACAGTTCTGGATTTGCATAGGATTCAAGAGGCCCCAGGTCTTTAAAAAAATTGTTAATATACTTCAGACACAGGACTCCTCAGGAGAACTTGGAAGCCAAACAATCCCAGAGAACATCCCAGTTAAAACCCGCATGTTCTGAAGTCCATATTTTCTGGCATAATAAAATGGGCTGTACCATTATTAAATCAGCTAAGCAAAAAAACAAAACAATTCTGCATGACAGACAAATGAGGAAGTACCCTTTGGCACGGTTATCAGAGCTCTCAAAAAATCATTTTCCGCTATTTGAAGGATGTTACATTTAGAGTACCCCCAAACAGCTGCACCCATATGTGGCAGTGGGGATACATTTTGCTCTGTAAACTTTAAACATATTCTGTGGAGTGATGGTCCCTAACCGTTTTGAAAGGTTCTTCAGAGCCATATTAGCCTTAACAAAATGTAAATTCCTAACTTTTACACACCGTGACCAGGTGCCATCCTTGTCGAGCAGGATTCCCAAATATGAGAAGGTTGAGGTAGAGTTAATTATCCCACCCTGCATGGTAATATCGTGGCTCTTTTGTGTCTTTCTGCCACATTTCAGAATGTAAGTTTTGGAACGATTAACTTTGAGACCCAGACTGGTCATATAGCTGACACAAGTTGTCAAGAGTCGCTGGAGAGCTAGTGGAGTCCGTGCCACAAGGACTGCATCATCTGCGTAGAGTAGGACCGGAATTGGACGATGTCCGATTTGAGTGAGATCTTTACACTTATTTACCAGTTCTGTCTCCTATTTATATATAATGAAAATAGAAAAGGTGCTAAAACGCAACCTTGGCGTACTCCTCTGTGTATGGAAAAGGGTCTAGAACATTCCCCTCTTGCCCCATATCTCACCTTAACTTTAGTTCCTGAATAGAGCTCCCTTGTGAAATGGATAATGGACTGATCTACCCCTATGTCATTCAAGATGCTCCATAAGGTGTCATGAACTATGCAGTCAAAAGCCAAGGTCAGGTCGATAAAGGCAAGATAAAGAATACCTTCCCTGTTCTTAGTATATTTCCCTATTATAACACTTAGGCCCATATTTATACTTTTTTAGCGCTGCATTTGCGTCATTTTTTTACGCTAAAGCAGTGAAAGCTTACAAAATACAATTGTATTTTGTAAGTTTGCACCGCTTTTGCATCAAAAACCGGCGCAAATGCGGCGCTAAAAAAGTATAAATATGGGCCTAAGATTCAGGGCCTGTTCCACTGTTCCACTACCTGGACGGAATCCATATTGTGATTCTGACAAGATGTTATTTGATTCTGCCCAGTCTTGTAATATGTTCAGAATAATGTGACCGGCTAATTTGCCTAATGAATCAAGAAGTGAAATCGGTCTATAACATGCTGGGTTAAGGCGGTCCCCTTTTTGACTATTGGAATAATGATGGACTTTGCCCAAGATGGTATGAATCCTGAGATGCAGCAGGCCCTCAGAACATGGGTCGGCAGAGAGCAGATGACCCTAAAGCTGGATGTTAGCCTTTTAGAAGTCCACTTGGACACCATCAGGGCCTAGGGCCTTTCCAGCTTCACTTGCGTTATTTGTCCCTATGACTTCCTCCAAGCTAAAGGATGGGATTAAAATCAGACACACAGGTGTTTTAATAGCATCACCAGTCAAGAGCCTATTTGGATCTACCTCGGCTACAGGGCCATATCTGTCCACTCCATTCCCCTTCCATTATTGCAATCTCCATTCTGGGATTCTCTTTTGCTGCCGTGATTGGGGAATTAATTATCTTCCAAAAGAGTATATTATCATTTTTAGGACAAGCATTATGGAGTGATTCCCAGGTTTCGCCTTTCAAGTAATCTTTCCTTTTCTAAATTGCTACTTTGTATTCGTCCCTATGTTTACGAACCTTAACCCAGGCGTCTATTTGAAGTACATAAGGCCTTCTTTAATCTTTTATGTGCCTTGGTACATACGGAATCAAGAGGGCTCTTTTTACACCTCGGGAAATCGAGGTGAAGGCGCTAATGCATTTCCAGGGATCCACGTCTTCACTGAGGCATACCCTGAATTCCAGGGTATAATCACTGATTAATTGATTAAGGAGGCCTTGGGGCTCTATTTGGGACCAGTGTAAAGAATACCCATTTTGAGAGGCTAATTCAATGTCATTTACTAAATCAACATTATCATTTTGACATTGTTTACCTGATCGTACAGAGATCTGTAAACTCTGTGGGTAATGATCACTAATAGCTATGTCATGTAATGAATGATTAGACAGGCTATGTGCAAAGTGACTTGACATTAATACAAAATCGATCACCGTGCCAGCACCTCTACCATTGAAGGTGGGCTTGAATTGCGGGTCATTACTGTGTATCTCGTTTATAAAATGGAGTTGAAATTTAAACACCAGTTCGTTCATAATGTTTCCTTGACAATTATGTGCAAAGTGTGTTCGAGACCCTGTACCTTCTTCTTTTAAGCCACACATCTTTTCTGAAGGTTTCCTACAGAGATAAGTATTAAAATCACCACCCCATATTATGACCGTTTCTCTTCTGTTGCTTACTTTGGCTTTCTCTAGCCAACTGGCCTAAGATGGTAGAGACCCCACCTATAGGGGCATTATTATAGAAGTTAACGACAACTAGTTGGATCGAGGTCTCTAGATCACACACAATCATTTGATAATATTAATTGGAAAATGGCATAGTCAGGCTAATCAGTGGCAGCTATAGGTGCTTAAACCCCATTTAGGCCTTCCGTGCCTTGATGGAACGGCTGGTGTATGATTTGTTCTATATCCAATAATAATATGGATAGGATCCAGAAGCCAAGTCTCCTGTAGACATAAGAAGGGGAAGTCTTCTATGAAGGTCGCCCATTTATTAAGGTTAAGCGTACTGCGTAAGCCCGCCATGTTCCAAAATAGTAAACTTATTTCTAAGTTCGATGTACTCTGCTCCTGTATTTTAAAATTTACAATATTTGTGCTACTATGGACGATGGGTGTATATGTCTTAACTGTCTCAACGTTTCTTATCAGCCCCTCACTTGTGTTTCTCGCAAGTGCCTCCTTTTTATCCGACTCTATATTCTCGGTACGCAGGGCTTGATATCTGTTGTAAATAGGAATTGATTGGGTCTTAATTATTTCCCAAGTACCACATATCTGGAATCTAGCCACATAACTTCAGGTGGTTGGTTGGTAGAAAATAACCCAACAAGAGTACCGATATAGCATCTGGAGGGACTTGCCCTGCTCCAAGCTTGCAAACGATGCTTTCTGCTAGGGCTGGCGATTTGAAGGAGAGAACCACACAGTCTCCCTGAAGAGTTTTCCGGCTGCTTCCTATCCATTTTACTCTCCTCACCATTTTTATGTCATCAAAGATGGGCCCGAGGCTATCAGGTTCCATTCGAGTGGTGAGCCATTTCAATTACTTGTTCCTCAGTGATGTCCATGATTCGCGAATTTGGTTCACCATAACAGCTAAATGTGTCTCTGTATCAGCAAATTGCAACCTAGGACAAACTCAGCACAGTTCATTTCAGCTGGCACAGATCCTCATCCGCCTCAATAACAGCTAGCAATCATGAAGTGAAAGCCTTTTTGCTTTGGTCCTTGGGGAATTTAAGAAGACCTTCTATTCAGTCAATTGGGACTTCTTCTTCCAGGTTATGAATTCCTTTTTTCAGACCCTGTATTTAGCCCTATGGGCCAGAGTGAGGCCGAATGAGGAATTATTTAACCCCTTTCCCATTTAGCAGGGCACTAGATAGGGATGTTGCCACTCTACCTTGCTGTTCACCCCAATAATAGACCCTAGACCTGGGGTTTCAGGTGCAGAGGGGGAATAGAGAACTCCATATCACTGTATGTGGATGATCAATCAATCAAGTAATATTTGTAAAATGCTGCTTGTCACCCAAGAGGGTATCCAGGTGCTTGCTGCGTGTATTAGTTGAAGAGTCAGATCTTAAGCCCTTTCCTGAAGTGGGTCAGCAAGGGTGCAGTGCGGAGGTGGAGAGCATTCCAAGCTTTGACGGCGAGGTGCAGAAGGAGTGTTCTCCAGAGCAACAGTGACATATTCAAGGTATTTGTGCAAGGGTGTGGTGAGTAGAGCAAAGGTTCCTGGGAGGTGGATGGAAGTGCAGGAGGTGGTTCAAGTAGGCGGGTCCTTGGCCATGGAGGGCTTTGTAGGTGTGGGTCAGGAGTTTGAAGTGGCATCCCTTCTGGATCGGGATCCAGTGAAGGTTCTTCAAGTGCTGGGTGATGTGTGTTCTTTTGGGCAAGTGAAGATGTTTTGCACGACCTCTGAGACCCTACAATGACAGGAGATCGAGTGATTAAAATATTAATTTCTTCTGTATGGCCTCTGACCTTACAGTCACCTGATCTAAATCATTGGCAGTCCTGATCAAGGGGGAGATTGGTTCCTGGGATAAGTTGTCAAAGTTGCAACTTTGCCAAGACAGGTCCAAGTATCTGTAAATGTATATTTCTCTAGACCCTCAAAGTACTGGAGCAACAACATAACTCCACCACTTGACAGAACAGATCGAAACTTAAAGAGAAGCGATTTCATACCACTCTCTATTCTAGGTCAGATAGCCTTGTGTAAGATGATTGCACTTTCTTTGTGGTTGCACTTATTTAAAAGTTTCCTCCTTAAGATGCCTTTTCCAACCTTCAAGAGATTACAGGCTTCTGACGTGTCCTTTCTCTGGTTGTATAAATAATCTAGTTTGTTCCTAACTACATGTACATTAAACACATTTGATGAAGGAGTAGAGGCTTGCACTATTGGGTGCCAAATATGAACACAACAAAGACTGGCTCTTTGTGTTCAGAAATAACCTGACCTAACACAAGGAATTAGAGGGCTTTAGAGAGAGGAGTGGCCAGTGCTTTATGTATTGTTCCAAGACTCAACCTTCTTTTCCTGAAGTCACAAAATCGAATCTATGGGCAGAAGGAATGTTGTACAGCACATCAGATGGTTCAAAACACCCACACAGAAGAGACTACTGTGAGAAGGTGACTGGCTGGCCACTGCTGGTAGGGCCTGTAATTTTAGTAACTGGGACTAAATGGGTTCTCAAAACTAGGGGACATATGGTCTGGGACATATAAATAGTCTTCTGAAGAAGTCGTGGAGGAATAAACACTGCACAATTCACAGTTCTTCAAATGCTACAGGCAAGACGTTCCTTTAAACAATTCCCATGAGTTCAACCCCCTGGAGGCTGACTATAGAAACCATTAGAGCTAGCATTATTTCTAGACTTTACTGCTCTCTTATAGACAAAGCTCCTGACCCACTGGATGCCCTAAGAGTTAAATGGTTAGAGGATGTAGGGGCTCTGGAAGTGGATGACTATTTGAGGCATGGATGGACTTAAATTTCTACTCAGGGTTTGTCATACATATATGTCTTTGAAGAATGGGCAGCAGATCAGACTTGGACTGCACCCAATGCTTTGAGGATAGAGGCATGTTCTTTCATAGGGTTTTAGAGTGCTTAGTCAATAGATCATACTGGAGTGGGGTTGAGGGAGCGTTGAGGGCTGCAATGGAGAGAACAAAACATCTCCAGCCCTAGACGGTTCTACAGAGGTTGCTGAAAAAGGAGGGTGGCCTAGTAGGTGTTTCTGCAGGTGGGCTGCATGGCGGCCAACAAAGATATAGGGCCTGATTATGATCTCGGCAGACAGGGTTACTCTGTCACAAACATGACGGGTATACTGTATACACTAGCAAAAGTTTTTTTAAAGAAAAAGTCAGCTACTGGATTCAGGAACCATGTGGATATTCTTTTTCATCACTGTTTTAACATTAAAAGCATAGCCTCAAACGTCCCTGTGCCATTTGCTAAAAAGACAGTAGAAACTGGAAGTAAAGTGGCCAACACAGGCAAGGCTTGAGCCTGACTTGGACAGAATATCTGTCTCTGGAATAGCCCAATAAGGAATGTTGAGCAAAAATAGAGCCGAGCCCAGCAACTCAGCCAGGAATCTTTTTCATCTCTGATACAGTTTTGTAAGAAACAAAAAACTAATGGGCAGCAGAGAGGAACTCTACAGTGATGTTTTTGTGCTGTGCGTCTTCAGTAATGACAATTTCATTATACTAGATTTTTTTTTACATTTTATGTTATGCTAAATTCATTAGATATCTTGAGATGTATGCTCATTAGCATAGACAGTGCCTTACCTTGAAATATTATGTACTCATGCCAGTCCCCTGGCGATATGTTTTGAGACTTTTACTTTACTGAAAGTGCACACTTGCATGAAAAAAGTCACACAAGTTACACGCAAATTCACATCTCACTCCAAAAGTGTAATTCAATTTTTGTGGAATTTTGCAAACGTTTCACAATTTCGCTCACATCCCTATTTTGCAGCCCGTTTGAACTATAATTCACATATGTCTCACAGCAGATCTATAACAGGACATCCGTCTTGTTGAGAGGGGGTGCCAGCTTTTACTTTGTTTTGATAGTATATATGTTGTCTTTCAAGTGCTGAGAGCTCTACCTTTACTCTTTTTTAGGTGCACAAAGGGAGTGATTTCACCAAAAAATAGCATCCTCACATCCTGTGGAGTTAATTACGCATGTTTTTTAAGAAAGCTATTTTGACATTTTATATATGTAGGTCAGGTCAGACAGAATTAATTTGATAGTTTTATTTGATGAAAATAGGTTATTAATTTAGGTCATGAAATAATTCAGAGACAGAGGAGCATATATTCATCCAGTGGCTGAATTGCATAAGCTGTAACCAGGGAATCGATTTTCAAATCCCAACTTCCCCACTCAAACGAAAAGTGTGATCCCAGGTAAATTATCTGTCAAATTTGAGATTACCTTGACTAAATTCAGTTTGAGCACTATGTATGAACATCGTTTGTGCATGGTTTTATATACAAAACCAAAAAACATTGAGCATAGAATAGCAATATTTGCCTTATTTACAGTACCCATACGAATTGACATCTCTTGCTTCATTTAGCTGTATTTCCGTCAGAGTGTTGCGGGTAAAGAAATGTTTATTTTTAATTACCCGTATCTTTAACAGATGACAACACAGTGGTTTAATCTAATGTGTCGAAGTGAAACACAAGTGTTCAAGAAGTAACCCATTTATAAATTAAAAGAGTTTTATGATATTTTTATGACGTTTGCTGCATCATTTATCTGCCAAAATCGTTGATGGCTTGATTAGTACTTTAAGAGAAAAGTCAGAGCCTTGGCTCATTCACCTCTCTTAATTTGCTGATTTGCCAGCTATAGATGAGATGCCAGACATACGCCAGCAAAAACAAAAAAAGTGACGGGTAGAAGGATCAAATTAATTTCAGCTACTCACTGAATTTCAATGTCAATTATATTACATTCATATTATCAGAACCTTTTCCAGAAAATGTCTATAAATGATAATGGGAAATGCAGTCTATATCATGAGGTCACTGCAAAAGAAAACTAAAACATGCAAATTGTACAATATAACTGGAAAAATATTTTTAGAATGACTGCTTATTTTCTTTTACGTTTGAGGAAGGTCAAATGAAATAGGAGTTTCCGATTCGAAGTGAGCTGGTGAGATATTGTTTCCATGACTTGTCATGTGGGCCAGTTTAATCAAAAACCTGGTTCTTCTCTCTTCCATCTACACTCATCTTTCAGCTGCAGACCAGTATCCAATACCTGCAGAGAACATGAATCTGATTGGGTACTAGTTAGTTGTACATCCAGGTTGTAGGGCAAAGAGTAAAGGAAGTCCAGATCCAAGAACATTTTGGGGCTGAACTCAACTTGCTTGAGTGTATTGTCATCATTTCTGAAACTGGAGGGGTAGACCCACACAATGACACGAGGCAGGATGGAGACTGGGTTACCACTGGAAATTGCATGAGGACCTTTTACCAGGCGGTTGTCCTTTCTGAACACTACCATTTGATGGTCAGTAGGGGAGAAGGAGTGTGTCAGGAGATTCTGTTGTTAAAGGTAAGGAAGTTGTAAGGCAGGGCCTGCCCTTTTGTATGTCCTTAGTGCTTTTTCAGGAAGGTGGATGATGGATGACAACCAGGTGAAGAGACTTCGACCTTCACTATGTCTGGCGGTCGGTGGTAAAGCGGAGGTAAGACCGCCAACAGGCCGGCGGAAAAAATAAATGGGATCACGACTATGGTGGAAACCGCCAACGTAGACAGCCACTTTAACACTCTGACCGCCACAGCGGTAGGAACAAACACTGTGGCGGTAACCGCCAACAGACAGGTGGAGGGCAAAGTCCCGCCCACTGTATTTCAAGACGCCTATCCGCCACCTTTTCCAGGGCGGAACCAACGCGATCAAAAGCACGGCGGAAACAGTACACAGAAGGGAAAACACTCACCTCTCGACACCCAACGAGGAACCAAGACGCCATGGAGCCCGAGTTACAGGTCCTGCCCATGTTGGTGTATCTTCTCATCTACCAGGAGTACAAATGGTGGCGGCGACGACCACGGTGAGTACTGCACCTACAATACAGGGGGGAGAGTGACACACACACGCAACACGCAATACCCTCACCCCCACCCTCACCCACAACAACATACAAACAAATACATGCAGCAACATTACATATACACCCCCCACCCCCTGGAAGAACGCAAGGACAAAAGGAAATGATTGTAACCAGTGTAATCATGAAAAATCAGATAGTCAACATTCAAAATTCAGTATATACAAATATGTACACCAACTACACAAGTCCGGATAGTGTACCAATAATTGTCCGTGGACCACTGGGTCCAAAATGCATGGGTGAAGCCCACACTAGATACCTGACTGGAAACGGAGAGAACACTGCTGAGGCGTCAGATCGAAAGTATACAGGCACCTCAGGGGGAGTGGGGGGGGGGCACCTCAGCCAGATGCACGCACAACGCCACTGCTGCACGAGGGAGCTCCATGCCCATTGCTGTATCCTGGGGAGTGCAAAGCCACAGTCTCTCAAGTCTCTCCAGTGGGTGGTTTGCCCACTGCTTTATCCTGGGGAGTGCGAAGCTACAGTCTCTCAAGTCTCTCCAGTGGGTGGTTTGCCCACTGCTTTATTCTGGGGAGTGCAAAGCCACAGTCTCTCAAGTGACTGTCATTCTCCACTGGTTCTGGAGGGGGCCTTGTGCCCAGAGTGCTTCATCCTGCCAAGGACTGAGGTAGTGGATGTCATTCTCCACTGGTTCTGGAGGGGGCATGGTGCCCAGGGTGCTTCATCCTGCCAAGGACTGAGGTAGTGGATGTATTTCTCCACTGGTTCTGGAGGGGGCATGGTGCCCAGAGTGCTTCATCCTGCCAAGGACTGAGATAGTGGATGTCATTCTCCACTGGTTCTGGAGGGGGCATGGTGCCCAGAGTGCTCCAAGTGCAGTGTAGCCGGTACAATTTCCTCACCTGGGTGTGCGTGCCACGAGATTGGTGAGGTACAGGTAGCATGATACGCCATGGAGGCAGCGACATACCCCACACTACTGCGGCTTCGCCTTCCACCTGCAGGTGCAAACAGTGATGGAGGTCATGCCTCATGGAAACTGCACAGGGTCCAGGAACTCTCCTCCAGCCTCGGACAACTGGCCACTGGGGATGGTAGCCATGTCAGTGGTGGTGCCACTGTCCGAGTACGTCGAGGGGCCAGTGCCGGTGCTTGCGGTGGTGTCTGTGGCGGCGGTGCTGGTGCATGGGTCAGCACCTGCTGAGGGACACAGCAGGACGTCTCCTGCAGCCTCGGATGGCTGCCCACTGGGGAAGAGGCTTGGGACTGTCGCTGAGGCTGTAGACGTACCAGTGGCGGTGCAGGTGGCGGTTGTGGTGGCAGAGCAGCTGGCAGTGTTCGCCGCTATACAGGTTGGTGTGGTCATGGACAGAAGGTGAGACACTGGTCCCTCAGTCGGTGCCACCATGCCCTCTCCTGACCTGCTCTTCTGCTTTCGGCCCTTCCCCACCTTTGATGGTGCTGCGGTTGTCTTGCCACTATCCCCTTTTGTTTTTGCTGAGCCCTTGGTGGGTGGTAGTTTCGGCTTCTCCCTCTACGATGTGGGCACCTTTTTCACCACGGTGCCTGGGGATTTGGTGGCTGGGGTGCTGGGCTGGGACCTGGAAAACCTGGACCTAGGGGACGGATGGTGGGGAGGTGAAGGGAAGAGGTCAAGGGTTGCCAGGGAATGTTTTTTAGACACACTGGGATGGGAAGATGGAGGGGGTTTGGCAGTGGAGGAAGAGGTAGTGGTTGTAGTGGTTGTAGGAGGTGTACGTCTGCTGAATTTGGGTGAAGGTGCATGGGCCGGAGGCTGTTGTGAGGTGGATGGCTGTTGGGTGCCTGTGTTTGTGTGCTTTGGGTGGAGGGCTCACTGACACACTGGGAGAGGACACAGGGGATGTGTGAATGGTAGTGGGGTGGTGATTGCACGTGAGCGGTGTGTGGTGATGGGCGTGCTGGTGATGGAGGTAGTGGCTGAGGATGTAGTGCATGCAGGTGTGAGTGGGGACGAGACAGGGAGGGAGGAGGAGGACATGGAGGAGGGGGACACAGTGGAGGCAGTGGATGTTGGTGTGACTTCATGGGGCTGGTGCTTGTGTGAGTGCCTGTGGGATGCGTGGTGCTTATGTTTGCCTGAGCCACTGTTGTGTGTTGATGTGTGTGCATGCAGGTCTGATGGTGTGCTTGGGATAGGCTGAGATACAGGGGATTGGGTCTGGGTGGAGGAAGTTGGAAGGGGGAGGTGGGACACAGGGACAATGGCTGCCATCAGTGCTGAGGCCAGAGCCTGAAATGCTCTCTGTTGGGCCGCCTGCCCAGAATGAATGCCCTCCAGGTTTGCATTTGTTTGTTGCAAATGCCTCTCAACACCCTGGATGGCATTCAAAATGGTATATTGCCCAACAGTGACAGATCTCAGGAGGTCAATAGCCTCCTCACTGAGGGCAGCAGGGCTCACTGGGGCAGGGCCCAAGGTGCCTGGGGTGAAGGAGATGCCCACCCTCCTGGGTGAGCGGGCACGGGGCACACGTTGAGGGGCTGCTGGGAGGGCGGTGCTGGTAGGGGGGGTGGCGGTTGTACCTGTTGATGTGGTGTGCACAGAGGTGCCCGCCACCGCAAGGGAGCTCCCATCAGAGGAGGAGTCGCTGTCACTGATGTCTGCTCCTGTCCACGCGGTGGAGCTCCCCTCCCCCTCCATCCCACTGGTGGCTTCAGACTCCATTGCTTAACCCTCCAGGGCCAAGTGGGTTGCAGCTCCCTCCTGCTCCGGTGCCATTGCTCCTCCGCCTGATGATGCTATTGCACACAAGAACAGGGAGAACACAAAAAGGGGGAAAAGACAGAAGAAAAACATGTTTAGTGCATGCAACACCACTACCGTTGGCTGACACAACACACATGGAGCAGCCCTCTGCACTACGCCATGCACTAACAGTTCCTAGAAATTTCACCTGACCATGGGGTGCGAGGCCTAAGCCCAATTGCTGCACACCTGGAAGTCACAGGAGCCTGACTAGGTGTAGATGGCTCTTACCACTAGTGGGGTTGGGGTGCCACATAGCCTGCCTCACAAGGGACCTTGCCTATCATGTTCGCCCTGGCCTAGGGGAACCCACTGCCCACCTCCCCACCCAGACACCTCGTTATGCACGCAGAGTCAGCTGAATGAGAGTGTACTCACCCCCTTGTGGCTGCTGTGATGCTCTCAAGCACCCATCCAACTCCGGATACGCCACCGCCAGGATCCGGGACATCAGTGGGGTCATGGTGCGACGGGCACCCCTTCCACGTTGGGAGGCCATCCCCAGCTGGGCCTCCGCTGTCTTCTTGCTCCAGCAGAGCAGGTCCTCCCATCTTTTATGGCAGTGGGTAGTCCGTCTGTGGTAGACCCCGATGGTCCGGACGTCCTTGGCGATGACATGCCAAATACCCTTCTTCTGGTGGGCGCTGACCTAGAGGAATGGTACAGGGGGTAAGGAAATTACTCACCCGTCCGGACCGTCATACTCATTGCCCACCAGTTCCTACCCATGCTGTCATGCACATACACTCACCATCCGCATATGCAGGCCTCAGCCCCCCATGTATCTTCCATCCACACCACTCAAAGTAGGCATTGCCCATACAGCATGCTCACAGTGTACTCCCCTTTTTGTCTGGAGGACCGTACAGTTGCGTGTACTGGGGGAGGACCCCATCCACTACTTTCTCCAACTCCTCCGAAGTGAAGGCAGGGGCCCTTTCCCCAGACACTTTAGCCATCGTCGCTTCCAGACACAGGTCACAGCAGCACTTGCAGTTTAGGTCCTCTCCTGTTGAAGGTCAGGTATCAAGTGAGTGAACAGAGAGAAAATGGCGGTCACGTCCGCGGCGGTGCGTACCGTCACCGCCGGTGTACATCGTCATTGGCTCCTGGGACCCATAGGGCCCAATGTTAACCAATGCTGAATTGCTCTGCGGTCTTTGACCGCCCACCGCAACGGTGTACAACGCCAGCGCAGTTACCTCATATCCCCTTGTTCCACCTTACAGGTCAGGCAGCCGCCTTTTCAGGGAGCCACATGGGATGGATAATAACTGTGTCACACTTATCTAGGCCGGGAATACAGGCAGATACTGGTACATTGCGGATTAATAAAGTTTCTGCAAATAACACATTGTAATACTCAGTAATGGATGACTCACTGCTCGCTGTTCTCCTCCATAGGGCACGTCTGTTGGGGCAGGTGATGAGATGGTGGCATCCTCCGGTGTACAGACCCCTGGTGGACCTGTCGACAATGGAAGAGAGACACATCATAATCACAGCCAGACCTCATGTCAGCTATTCGCCATCCCAAAGGAATACCCCCTCTAGTGCAGGTCCTGTCTGTACTCCATTTCCTGGCAAGTAGTTCTTTTCAAACAACAGTGGCCATGGCATCAGGGATGTCCCCGCCAATGTTCTCTAACGTGTTGTCCAGAGTGTTGTCTGCCCTGCTGAAACACATGCGCAGCTACATCATTTTCCCTCAGGTGGAGGATTTGCCCACAGTGAAAGGTGACTTCTATGCCCTGGGACATATCCCCAACATCGTTGGTGCCATTGATGGGACACATGTGCCATTTGTCCCCCACCTGCAGGAATGAACAGGTGTGCAGAAACCGGAAGAGCTACCATTCGATGAATGTGCAGATGGTGTGTTTGGCTGACCAGTACATCTCCCATGTCAATGGCAAGTATCCTGGCTCTGTGCATGACGCTTACATTTTGAGAAATAGCAGCATCCCTTATGTGATGGGGCAACTCCAGAGGCACCGTGTGCGGCTAATAGGTGAGGCCAAGATCCCAATACAGTTGACATAGGTGTCTGGGTATGGGGTTGTCCCTAAGGTTAGTGTGTGTCTAACAGTTGTCCCTCGACATTTGCAAGTGACTCTGGTTACGCCAACCTGTCATGGCTACTGACCGCAATGAGGAATCCCAGGACAAGGACAGAGGAATGCTACAATGAGGCACATGGGCGAACTAGGAGGATAATCGAACGCACCTTTGGCCTCCTGAAGGCCAGATTCCGGTGCCTCCATCTGAAGGTGGTTCCCTATACTACTCACTGAAGAAGGTGTGCCAGATAATCGTGGCCTGCTCTATGCTGCACAACCTGGCTTTGCAACGCCAGGTGCCTTTTCTGCAGGAGGATGGGCCAGATGGTGGTCTTGTGGCAGCTGTGGTGCCTGTGGACAGTGAAAAAGAGGAGGCAGAAGAAGAGGATATCGACAACCGAAACAACATCATCATGCAATATTTCCAGTGAGACACAGGTAAGAAGATGTCACTGCTTCCCACATCTCATACAATTGTTGGAGCTAGCATAAGTCTGTCATTTTCACTCAGTGTATGGACGCTGACTTGTCACTTTGACCTTCCATTTCATATAGGCCTGATTATGATCTCGGCAGACGGGGTTACTCTGTCACAAACATGACGGGTATACTGTATACACTAGCAAAAGTTTTTTTAAAGAAAAAGTCAGCTACTGGATTCAGGAACCATGTGGATATTCTTTTTCATCACTGTTTTAACATTAAAAGCATAGCCTCAAACGTCCCTGTGCCATTTGCTAAAAAGACAGTAGAAACTGGAAGTAAAATGGCCAACACAGGCAAGGCTTGAGCCTGACTTGGACAGAATATCTGTCTCTGGAATAGCCCAATAAGGAATGTTGAGCAAAAATAGAGCCGAGCCCAGCAACTCAGCCAGGAATCTTTTTCATCTCTGATACAGTTTTGTAAGAAACAAAAAACTAATGGGCAGCAGAGAGGAACTCTACAGTGATGTTTTTGTGCTGTGCGTCTTCAGTAATGACAATTTCATTATACTAGAATTTTTTTTACATTTTATGTTATGCTAAATTCATTAGATATCTTGAGATGTATGCTCATTAGCATAGACAGTGCCTTACCTTGAAATATTATGTACTCATGCCAGTCCCCTGGCGATATGTTTTGAGACTTTTACTTTACTGAAAGTGCACACTTGCATGAAAAAAGTCACACAAGTTACACGCAAATTCACATCTCACTCCAAAAGTGTAATTCAATTTTTGTGGAATTTTGCAAACGTTTCACAATTTCGCTCACATCCCTATTTTGCAGCCCGTCTGAACTATAATTCACATATGTCTCACAGCAGATCTATAACAGGACATCCGTCTTGTTGAGAGGGGGTGCCAGCTTTTACTTTGTTTTGATAGTATATATGTTGTCTTTCAAGTGCTGAGAGCTCTACCTTTACTCTTTTTTAGGTGCACAAAGGGAGCAATTTCACCAAAAAATAGCATCCTCACATCCTGTGGAGTTAATTACGCATGTTTTTTAAGAAAGCTATTTTGACATTTTATATATGTAGGTCAGGTCAGACAGAATTAATTTGATAGTTTTATTTGATGAAAATAGGTTATTAATTTAGGTCATGAAATAATTCAGAGACAGAGGAGCATATATTCATCCAGTGGCTGAATTGCATAAGCTGTAACCAGGGAATCGATTTTCAAATCCCAACTTCCCCACTCAAACGAAAAGTGTGATCCCAGGTAAATTATCTGTCAAATTTGAGATTACCTTGACTAAATTCAGTTTGAGCACTATGTATGAACATCGTTTGTGCATGGTTTTATATACAAAACCAAAAAACATTGAGCATAGAATAGCAATATTTGCCTTATTTACAGTACCCATACGAATTGACATCTCTTGCTTCATTTAGCTGTATTTCCGTCAGAGTGTTGCGGGTAAAGAAATGTTTATTTTTAATTACCCGTATCTTTAACAGATGACAACACAGTGGTTTAATCTAATGTGTCGAAGTGAAACACAAGTGTTCAAGAAGTAACCCATTTATAAATTAAAAGAGTTTTATGATATTTTTATGACGTTTGCTGCATCATTTATCTGCCAAAATCGTTGATGGCTTGATTAGTACTTTAAGAGAAAAGTCAGAGCCTTGGCTCATTCACCTCTCTTAATTTGCTGATTTGCCAGCTATAGATGAGATGCCAGACATACGCCAGCAAAAACAAAAAAAGTGACGGGTAGAAGGATCAAATTAATTTCAGCTACTCACTGAATTTCAATGTAAATTATATTACATTCATATTATCAGAACCTTTTCCAGAAAATGTCTATAAATGATAATGGGAAATGCAGTCTATATCATGAGGTCACTGCAAAAGAAAACTAAAACATGCAAATTGTACAATATAACTGGAAAAATATTTTTAGAATGACTGCTTATTTTCTTTTACGTTTGAGGAAGGTCAAATGAAATAGGAGTTTCCGATTCGAAGTGAGCTGGTGAGATATTGTTTCCATGACTTGTCATGTGGGCCAGTTTAATCAAAAACCTGGTTCTTCTCTCTTCCATCTACACTCATCTTTCAGCTGCAGACCAGTATCCAATACCTGCAGAGAACATGAATCTGATTGGGTACTAGTTAGTTGTACATCCAGGTTGTAGGGCAAAGAGTAAAGGAAGTCCAGATCCAAGAACATTTTGGGGCAGAACTCAACTTGCTTGAGTGTATTGTCATCATTTCTGAAACTGGAGGGTAGACCCACACAATGACACGAGGCAGGATGGAGACTGGGTTACCACTGGAAATTGCATGAGGACCTTTTACCAGGCGGTTGTCCTTTCTGAACACTACCATTTGATGGTCAGTAGGGGAGAAGGAGTGTGTCAGGAGATTCTGTTGTTAAAGGTAAGGAAGTTGTAAGGCAGGGCCTGCCCTTTTGTATGTCCTTAGTGCTTTTTCAGGAAGGTGGATGATGGATGACAACCAGGTGAAGAGACTTCGACCTTCACTATGCCTGGCGGTCGGTGGTAAAGCGGAGGTAAGACCGCCAACAGGCCGGCGGAAAAATAAATGGGATCACGACTATGGTGGAAACCGCCAACGTAGACAGCCACTTTAACACTCTGACCGCCACAGCGGTAGGAACAAACACTGTGGCGGTAACCGCCAACAGACAGGTGGAGGGCAAAGTCCCGCCCACTGTATTTCAAGACGCCTATCCGCCACCTTTTCCAGGGCGGAACCAACGCGATCAAAAGCACGGCGGAAACAGTACACAGAAGGGAAAACACTCACCTCTCGACACCCAACGAGGAACCAAGACGCCATGGAGCCCGAGTTACAGGTCCTGCCCATGTTGGTGTATCTTCTCATCTACCAGGAGTACGAATGGTGGCGGCGACGACCACGGTGAGTACTGCACCTACAATACAGGGAGGAGAGTGACACACACACGCAACACGCAATACCCTCACCCCCACCCTCACCCACAACAACATACAAACAAATACATGCAGCAACATTACATATACACCCCCCACCCCCTGGAAGAACGCAAGGACAAAAGGAAATGATTGTAACCAGTGTAATCATGAAAAATCAGATAGTCAACATTCAAAATTCAGTATATACAAATATGTACACCAACTACACAAGTCCGGATAGTGTACCAATAATTGTCCGTGGACCACCGGGTCCAAAATGCATGGGTGAAGCCCACACTAGATACCTGACTGGAAACGGAGAGAACACTGCTGAGGCGTCAGATCGAAAGTATACAGGCACCTCAGGGGGAGTGGGGGGGGGCACCTCAGCCAGATGCACGCACAACGCCACTGCTGCACGAGGGAGCTCCATGCCCATTGCTGTATCCTGGGGAGTGCAAAGCCACAGTCTCTCAAGTCTCTCCAGTGGGTGGTTTGCCCACTGCTTTATCCTGGGGAGTGCGAAGCTACAGTCTCTCAAGTCTCTCCAGTGGGTGGTTTGCCCACTGCTTTATTCTGGGGAGTGCAAAGCCACAGTCTCTCAAGTGACTGTCATTCTCCACTGGTTCTGGAGGGGGCCTTGTGCCCAGAGTGCTTCATCCTGCCAAGGACTGAGGTAGTGGATGTCATTCTCCACTGGTTCTGGAGGGGGCATGGTGCCCAGGGTGCTTCATCCTGCCAAGGACTGAGGTAGTGGATGTATTTCTCCACTGGTTCTGGAGGGGGCATGGTGCCCAGAGTGCTTCATCCTGCCAAGGACTGAGATAGTGGATGTCATTCTCCACTGGTTCTGGAGGGGGCATGGTGCCCAGAGTGCTCCAAGTGCAGTGTGGCCGGTACAATTTCCTCACCTGGGTGTGCGTGCCACGAGATTGGTGAGGTACAGGTAGCATGATACGCCATGGAGGCAGCGACATACCCCACACTACTGCGGCTTCGCCTTCCACCTGCAGGTGCAAACAGTGATGGAGGTCATGCCTCATGGAAACTGCACAGGGTCCAGGAACTCTCCTCCAGCCTCGGACAACTGGCCACTGGGGATGGTAGCCATGTCAGTGGTGGTGCCACTGTCCGAGTACGTCGAGGGGCCAGTGCCGGTGCTTGCGGTGGTGTCTGTGGCGGCGGTGCTGGTGGTGGTGCATGGGTCAGCACCTGCTGAGGGACACAGCAGGACGTCTCCTGCAGCCTCGGATGGCTGCCCACTGGGGAAGAGGCTTGGGACTGTCGCTGAGGCTGTAGACGTACCGGTGGCGGTGCAGGTGGCGGTTGTGGTGGCGGAGCAGCTGGCAGCGTTCGCCGCTATACAGGTTGGTGTGGTCATGGACAGAAGGTGAGACACTGGTCCCTCAGTCGGTGCCACCATGCCCTCTCCTGACCTGCTCTTCTGCTTTCGGCCCTTCCCCACCTTTGATGGTGCTGCGGTTGTCTTGCCACTATCCCCTTTTGTTTTTGCTGAGCCCTTGGTGGCTGGTAGTTTCGGCTTCTCCCTCTACGATGTGGGCACCTTTTTCACCACGGTGCCTGGGGATTTGGTGGCTGGGGTGCTGGGCTGGGACCTGGAAAACCTGGACCTAGGGGACGGATGGTGGGGAGGTGAAGGGAAGAGGTCAAGGGTTGCCAGGGAATGTTTTTTAGACACACTGGGATGGGAAGATGGAGGGGGTTTGGCAGTGGAGGAAGAGGTAGTGGTTGTAGTGGTTGTAGGAGGTGTACGTCTGCTGAATTTGGGTGAAGGTGCATGGGCCTGAGGCTGTTGTGAGGTGGATGGCTGTTGGGTGCCTGTGTTTGTGTGCTTTGGGTGGAGGGCTCACTGACACACTGGGAGAGGACACAGGGGATGTGTGAATGGTAGTGGGGTGGTGATTGCACGTGAGCGGTGTGTGGTGATGGGCGTGCTGGTGATGGAGGTAGTGGCTGAGGATGTAGTGCATGCAGGTGTGAGTGGGGAAGAGACAGGGAGGGAGGAGGAGGACATGGAGGAGGGGGACACAGTGGAGGCAGTGGATGTTGGTGTGACATCATGGGGCTGGTGCTTGTGTGAGTGCCTGTGGGATGCGTGGTGCTTATGTTTGCCTGAGCCACTGTTGTGTGTTGATGTGTGTGCATGCAGGTCTGATGGTGTGCTTGGGATAGGCTGAGATACAGGGGATTGGGTCTGGGTGGAGGAAGTTGGAAGGGGGAGGTGGGACACAGGGACAATGGCTGCCATCAGTGCTGAGGCCAGAGCCTGAAATGCTCTCTGTTGGGCCGCCTGCCCAGAATGAATGCCCTCCAGGTATGCATTTGTTTGTTGCAAATGCCTCTCAACACCCTGGATGGCATTCAAAATGGTATATTGCCCAACAGTGACAGATCTCAGGAGGTCAATAGCCTCCTCACTGAGGGCAGCAGGGCTCACTGGGGCAGGGCCCAAGGTGCCTGGGGTGAAGGAGATGCCCACCCTCCTGGGTGAGCGGGCACGGGACACACGTTGAGGGGCTGCTGGGAGGGCGGTGCTGGTAGGGGGGGTGGCGGTTGTACCTGTTGATGTGGTGTGCACAGAGGTGCCCGCCACCGCAAGGGAGCTCCCATCAGAGGAGGAGTCGCTGTCACTGGTGTCTGCTCCTGTCCCCGCGGTGGAGCTCCCCTCCCCCTCCATCCCACTGGTGGCTTCAGACTCCATTGCTTAACCCTCCAGGGCCAAGTGGGTTGCAGCTCCCTCCTGCTCCGGTGCCATTGCTCCTCCGCCTGATGATGCTATTGCACACAAGAACAGGGAGAACACAAAAAGGGGGAAAAGACAGAAGAAAAACATGTTTAGTGCATGCAACACCACTACCGTTGGCTGACACAACACACATGGAGCAGCCCTCTGCACTACGCCATGCACTAACAGTTCCTAGAAATTTCACCTGACCATGGGGTGCGAGGCCTAAGCCCAATTGCTGCACACCTGGAAGTCACAGGAGCCTGACTAGGTGTAGATGGCTCTTACCACTAGTGGGGTTGGGGTGCCACATAGCCTGCCTCACAAGGGACCTTGCCTATCATGTTCGCCCTGGCCTAGGGGAACCCACTGCCCACCTCCCCACCCAGACACCTCGTTATGCACGCAGAGTCAGCTGAATGAGAGTGTACTCACCCCCTTGTGGCTGCTGTGATGCTCTCAAGCACCCATCCAACTCCGGATACGCCACCGCCAGGATCCGGGACATCAGTGGGGTCATGGTGCGACGGGCACCCCTTCCACGTTGGGAGGCCATCCCCAGCTGGGCCTCCGCTGTCTTCTTGCTCCAGCAGAGCAGGTCCTCCCATCTTTTATGGCAGTGGGTAGTCCGTCTGTGGTAGACCCCGATGGTCCGGACGTCCTTGGCGATGACATGCCAAATACCCTTCTTCTGGTGGGCGCTGACCTAGAGGAATGGTACAGGGGGTAAGGAAATTACTCACCCGTCCGGACCGTCATACTCATTGCCCACCAGTTCCTACCCATGCTGTCATGCACATACACTCACCCTCCGCATATGCAGGCCTCAGCCCCCCATGTATCTTCCATCCACACCACTCAAAGTAGGCATTGCCCATACAGCATGCTCACAGTGTACTCCCCTTTTTGTCTGGAGGACCGTACAGTTGCGTGTACTGGGGGAGGACCCCATCCACTACTTTCTCCAACTCCTCCGAAGTGAAGGCAGGGGCCCTTTCCCCAGACACTTTAGCCATCGTCGCTTCCAGACACAGGTCACAGCAGCACTTGCAGTGTAGGTCCTCTCCTGTTGAAGGTCAGGTATCAAGTGAGTGAACAGAGAGAAAATGGCGGTCACGTCCGCGGCGGTGCGTACCGTCACCGCCGGCGTACATCGTCATTGGCTCCTGGGACCCATAGGGCCCAATGTTAACCAATGCTGAATTGCTCTGCGGTCTTTGACCGCCCACCGCAACGGTGTACAACGCCAGCGCAGTTACCTCATATCCCCTTGTTCCACCTTACAGGTCAGGCAGCCGCCTTTTCAGGGAGCCACATGGGATGGATAATAACTGTGTCACACTTATCTAGGCCGGGAATACAGGCAGATACTGGTACATTGCGGATTAATAAAGTTTCTGCAAATAACACATTGTGATACTCAGTAATGGATGTCTCACTGCTCGCTGTTCTCCTCCATAGGGCACGTCTGTTGGGGCAGGTGATGAGATGGTGGCATCCTCCGGTGTACAGACCCCTGGTGGACCTGTCGACAATGGAAGAGAGACACATCATAATCACAGCCAGACCTCATGTCAGCTATTCGCCATCCCAAAGGAATACCCCCTCTAGTGCAGGTCCTGTCTGTACTCCATTTCCTGGCAAGTAGTTCTTTTCAAACAACAGTGGCCATGGCATCAGGGATGTCCCCGCCAATGTTCTCTAACGTGTTGTCCAGAGTGTTGTCTGCCCTGCTGAAACACATGCGCAGCTACATCATTTTCCCTCAGGTGGAGGATTTGCCCACAGTGAAAGGTGACTTCTATGCCCTGGGACATATCCCCAACATCGTTGGTGCCATTGATGGGACACATGTGCCATTTGTCCCCCACCTGCAGGAATGAACAGGTGTGCAGAAACCGGAAGAGCTACCATTCGATGAATGTGCAGATGGTGTGTTTGGCTGACCAGTACATCTCCCATGTCAATGGCAAGTATCCTGGCTCTGTGCATGACGCTTACATTTTGAGAAATAGCAGCATCCCTTATGTGATGGGGCAACTCCAGAGGCACCGTGTGCGGCTAATAGGTGAGGCCAAGATCCCAATACAGTTGACATAGGTGTCTGGGTATGGGGTTGTCCCTAAGGTTAGTGTGTGTCTAACAGTTGTCCCTCGACATTTGCAAGTGACTCTGGTTACGCCAACCTGTCATGGCTACTGACCGCAATGAGGAATCCCAGGACAAGGACAGAGGAATGCTACAATGAGGCACATGGGCGAACTAGGAGGATAATCGAACGCACCTTTGGCCTCCTGAAGGCCAGATTCCGGTGCCTCCATCTGAAGGTGGTTCCCTATACTACTCACTGAAGAAGGTGTGCCAGATAATCGTGGCCTGCTCTATGCTGCACAACCTGGCTTTGCAACGCCAGGTGCCTTTTCTGCAGGAGGATGGGCCAGATGGTGGTCTTGTGGCAGCTGTGGTGCCTGTGGACAGTGAAAAAGAGGAGGCAGAAGAAGAGGATATCGACAACCGAAACAACATCATCATGCAATATTTCCAGTGAGACACAGGTAAGAAGATGTCACTGCTTCCCACATCTCATACAATTGTTGGAGCTAGCATAAGTCTGTCATTTTCACTCAGTGTATGGACGCTGACTTGTCACTTTGACCTTCCATTTCATATAGGCCTGATTATGATCTCGGCAGACGGGGTTACTCTGTCACAAACATGACGGGTATACTGTATACACTAGCAAAAGTTTTTTTAAAGAAAAAGTCAGCTACTGGATTCAGGAACCATGTGGATATTCTTTTTCATCACTGTTTTAACATTAAAAGCATAGCCTCAAACGTCCCTGTGCCATTTGCTAAAAAGACAGTAGAAACTGGAAGTAAAATGGCCAACACAGGCAAGGCTTGAGCCTGACTTGGACAGAATATCTGTCTCTGGAATAGCCCAATAAGGAATGTTGAGCAAAAATAGAGCCGAGCCCAGCAACTCAGCCAGGAATCTTTTTCATCTCTGATACAGTTTTGTAAGAAACAAAAAACTAATGGGCAGCAGAGAGGAACTCTACAGTGATGTTTTTGTGCTGTGCGTCTTCAGTAATGACAATTTCATTATACTAGAATTTTTTTTACATTTTATGTTATGCTAAATTCATTAGATATCTTGAGATGTATGCTCATTAGCATAGACAGTGCCTTACCTTGAAATATTATGTACTCATGCCAGTCCCCTGGCGATATGTTTTGAGACTTTTACTTTACTGAAAGTGCACACTTGCATGAAAAAAGTCACACAAGTTACACGCAAATTCACATCTCACTCCAAAAGTGTAATTCAATTTTTGTGGAATTTTGCAAACGTTTCACAATTTCGCTCACATCCCTATTTTGCAGCCCGTCTGAACTATAATTCACATATGTCTCACAGCAGATCTATAACAGGACATCCGTCTTGTTGAGAGGGGGTGCCAGCTTTTACTTTGTTTTGATAGTATATATGTTGTCTTTCAAGTGCTGAGAGCTCTACCTTTACTCTTTTTTAGGTGCACAAAGGGAGTGATTTCACCAAAAAATAGCATCCTCACATCCTGTGGAGTTAATTACGCATGTTTTTTAAGAAAGCTATTTTGACATTTTATATATGTAGGTCAGGTCAGACAGAATTAATTTGATAGTTTTATTTGATGAAAATAGGTTATTAATTTAGGTCATGAAATAATTCAGAGACAGAGGAGCATATATTCATCCAGTGGCTGAATTGCATAAGCTGTAACCAGGGAATCGATTTTCAAATCCCAACTTCCCCACTCAAACGAAAAGTGTGATCCCAGGTAAATTATCTGTCAAATTTGAGATTACCTTGACTAAATTCAGTTTGAGCACTATGTATGAACATCGTTTGTGCATGGTTTTATATACAAAACCAAAAAACATTGAGCATAGAATAGCAATATTTGCCTTATTTACAGTACCCATACGAATTGACATCTCTTGCTTCATTTAGCTGTATTTCCGTCAGAGTGTTGCGGGTAAAGAAATGTTTATTTTTAATTACCCGTATCTTTAACAGATGACAACACAGTGGTTTAATCTAATGTGTCGAAGTGAAACACAAGTGTTCAAGAAGTAACCCATTTATAAATTAAAAGAGTTTTATGATATTTTTATGACGTTTGCTGCATCATTTATCTGCCAAAATCGTTGATGGCTTGATTAGTACTTTAAGAGAAAAATCAGAGCCTTGGCTCATTCACCTCTCTTAATTTGCTGATTTGCCAGCTATAGATGAGATGCCAGACAAACGCCAGCAAAAACAAAAAAAGTGACGGGTAGAAGGATCAAATTAATTTCAGCTACTCACTGAATTTCAATGTAAATTATATTACATTCATATTATCAGAACCTTTTCCAGAAAATGTCTATAAATGATAATGGGAAATGCAGTCTATATCATGAGGTCACTGCAAAAGAAAACTAAAACATGCAAATTGTACAATATAACTGGAAAAATATTTTTAGAATGACTGCTTATTTTCTTTTACGTTTGAGGAAGGTCAAATGAAATAGGAGTTTCCGATTCGAAGTGAGCTGGTGAGATATTGTTTCCATGACTTGTCATGTGGGCCAGTTTAATCAAAAACCTGGTTCTTCTCTCTTCCATCTACACTCATCTTTCAGCTGCAGACCAGTATCCAATACCTGCAGAGAACATGAATCTGATTGGGTACTAGTTAGTTGTACATCCAGGTTGTAGGGCAAAGAGTAAAGGAAGTCCAGATCCAAGAACATTTTGGGGCAGAACTCAACTTGCTTGAGTGTATTGTCATCATTTCTGAAACTGGAGGGTAGACCCACACAATGACACGAGGCAGGATGGAGACTGGGTTACCACTGGAAATTGCATGAGGACCTTTTACCAGGCGGTTGTCCTTTCTGAACACTACCATTTGATGGTCAGTAGGGGAGAAGGAGTGTGTCAGGAGATTCTGTTGTTAAAGGTAAGGAAGTTGTAAGGCAGGGCCTGCCCTTTTGTATGTCCTTAGTGCTTTTTCAGGAAGGTGGATGATGGATGACAACCAGGTGAAGAGACTTCGACCTTCACTATGCCTGGCGGTCGGTGGTAAAGCGGAGGTAAGACCGTCAACAGGCCGGCGGAAAAATAAATGGGATCACGACTATGGTGGAAACCGCCAACGTAGACAGCCACTTTAACACTCTGACCGCCACAGCGGTAGGAACAAACACTGTGGCGGTAACCGCCAACAGACAGGTGGAGGGCAAAGTCCCGCCCACTGTATTTCAAGACGCCTATCCGCCACCTTTTCCAGGGCGGAACCAACGCGATCAAAAGCACGGCGGAAACAGTACACAGAAGGGAAAACACTCACCTCTCGACACCCAACGAGGAACCAAGACGCCATGGAGCCCGAGTTACAGGTCCTGCCCATGTTGGTGTATCTTCTCATCTACCAGGAGTACGAATGGTGGCGGCGACGACCACGGTGAGTACTGCACCTACAATACAGGGAGGAGAGTGACACACACACGCAACACGCAATACCCTCACCCCCACCCTCACCCACAACAACATACAAACAAATACATGCAGCAACATTACATATACACCCCCCACCCCCTGGAAGAACGCAAGGACAAAAGGAAATGATTGTAACCAGTGTAATCATGAAAAATCAGATAGTCAACATTCAAAATTCAGTATATACAAATATGTACACCAACTACACAAGTCCGGATAGTGTACCAATAATTGTCCGTGGACCACTGGGTCCAAAATGCATGGGTGAAGCCCACACTAGATACCTGACTGGAAACGGAGAGAACACTGCTGAGGCGTCAGATCGAAAGTATACAGGCACCTCAGGGGGAGTGGGGGGGGGCACCTCAGCCAGATGCACGCACAACGCCACTGCTGCACGAGGGAGCTCCATGCCCATTGCTGTATCCTGGGGAGTGCAAAGCCACAGTCTCTCAAGTCTCTCCAGTGGGTGGTTTGCCCACTGCTTTATCCTGGGGAGTGCGAAGCTACAGTCTCTCAAGTCTCTCCAGTGGGTGGTTTGCCCACTGCTTTATTCTGGGGAGTGCAAAGCCACAGTCTCTCAAGTGACTGTCATTCTCCACTGGTTCTGGAGGGGGCCTTGTGCCCAGAGTGCTTCATCCTGCCAAGGACTGAGGTAGTGGATGTCATTCTCCACTGGTTCTGGAGGGGGCATGGTGCCCAGGGTGCTTCATCCTGCCAAGGACTGAGGTAGTGGATGTATTTCTCCACTGGTTCTGGAGGGGGCATGGTGCCCAGAGTGCTTCATCCTGCCAAGGACTGAGATAGTGGATGTCATTCTCCACTGGTTCTGGAGGGGGCATGGTGCCCAGAGTGCTCCAAGTGCAGTGTGGCCGGTACAATTTCCTCACCTGGGTGTGCGTGCCACGAGATTGGTGAGGTACAGGTAGCATGATACGCCATGGAGGCAGCGACATACCCCACACTACTGCGGCTTCGCCTTCCACCTGCAGGTGCAAACAGTGATGGAGGTCATGCCTCATGGAAACTGCACAGGGTCCAGGAACTCTCCTCCAGCCTCGGACAACTGGCCACTGGGGATGGTAGCCATGTCAGTGGTGGTGCCACTGTCCGAGTACGTCGAGGGGCCAGTGCCGGTGCTTGCGGTGGTGTCTGTGGCGGCGGTGCTGGTGGTGGTGCATGGGTCAGCACCTGCTGAGGGACACAGCAGGACGTCTCCTGCAGCCTCGGATGGCTGCCCACTGGGGAAGAGGCTTGGGACTGTCGCTGAGGCTGTAGACGTACCGGTGGCGGTGCAGGTGGCGGTTGTGGTGGCGGAGCAGCTGGCAGTGTTCGCCGCTATACAGGTTGGTGTGGTCATGGACAGAAGGTGAGACACTGGTCCCTCAGTCGGTGCCACCATGCCCTCTCCTGACCTGCTTTTCTGCTTTCGGCCCTTCCCCACCTTTGATGGTGCTGCGGTTGTCTTGCCACTATCCCCTTTTGTTTTTGCTGAGCCCTTGGTGGCTGGTAGTTTCGGCTTCTCCCTCTACGATGTGGGCACCTTTTTCACCACGGTGCCTGGGGATTTGGTGGCTGGGGTGCTGGGCTGGGACCTGGAAAACCTGGACCTAGGGGACGGATGGTGGGGAGGTGAAGGGAAGAGGTCAAGGGTTGCCAGGGAATGTTTTTTAGACACACTGGGATGGGAAGATGGAGGGGGTTTGGCAGTGGAGGAAGAGGTAGTGGTTGTAGTGGTTGTAGGAGGTGTACGTCTGCTGAATTTGGGTGAAGGTGCATGGGCCGGAGGCTGTTGTGAGGTGGATGGCTGTTGGGTGCCTGTGTTTGTGTGCTTTGGGTGGAGGGCTCACTGACACACTGGGAGAGGACACAGGGGATGTGTGAATGGTAGTGGGGTGGTGATTGCACGTGAGCGGTGTGTGGTGATGGGCGTGCTGGTGATGGAGGTAGTGGCTGAGGATGTAGTGCATGCAGGTGTGAGTGGGGACGAGACAGGGAGGGAGGAGGAGGACATGGAGGAGGGGGACACAGTGGAGGCAGTGGATGTTGGTGTGACTTCATGGGGCTGGTGCTTGTGTGAGTGCCTGTGGGATGCGTGGTGCTTATGTTTGCCTGAGCCACTGTTGTGTGTTGATGTGTGTGCATGCAGGTCTGATGGTGTGCTTGGGATAGGCTGAGATACAGGGGATTGGGTCTGGGTGGAGGAAGTTGGAAGGGGGAGGTGGGACACAGGGGCAATGGCTGCCATCAGTGCTGAGGCCAGAGCCTGAAATGCTCTCTGTTGGGCCGCCTGCCCAGAATGAATGCCCTCCAGGTATGCATTTGTTTGTTGCAAATGCCTCTCAACACCCTGGATGGCATTTAAAATGGTATATTGCCCAACAGTGACAGATCTCAGGAGGTCAATAGCGTCCTCACTGAGGGCAGCAGGGCTCACTGGGGCAGGGCCCAAAGTGCCTGGGGTGAAGGAGATGCCCACCCTCCTGGGTGAGCGGGCACGGGACAGACGTTGAGGGGCTGCTGGGAGGGCGGTGCTGGTAGGGGGGGTGGCGGTTGTACCTGTTGATGTGGTGTGCACAGAGGTGCCCGCCACCGCAAGGGAGCTCCCATCAGAGGAGGAGTCGCTGTCACTGGTGTCTGCTCCTGTCCCCGCGGTGGAGCTTCCCTCCCCCTCCATCCCACTGGTGGCTTCAGACTCCATTGCTTAACCCTCCAGGGCCAAGTGGGTTGCAGCTCCCTCCTGCTCCGGTGCCATTGCTCCTCCGCCTGATGATGCTATTGCACACAAGAACAGGGAGAACACAAAAAGGGGGAAAAGACAGAAGAAAAACATGTTTAGTGCATGCAACACCACTACCGTTGGCTGACACAACACACATGGAGCAGCCCTCTGCACTACGCCATGCACTAACAGTTCCTAGAAATTTCACCTGACCATGGGGTGCGAGGCCTAAGCCCAATTGCTGCACACCTGGAAGTCACAGGAGCCTGACTAGGTGTAGATGGCTCTTACCACTAGTGGGGTTGGGGTGCCACATAGCCTGCCTCACAAGGGACCTTGCCTATCATGTTCGCCCTGGCCTAGGGGAACCCACTGCCCACCTCCCCACCCAGACACCTCGTTATGCACGCAGAGTCAGCTGAATGAGAGTGTACTCACCCCCTTGTGGCTGCTGTGATGCTCTCAAGCACCCATCCAACTCCGGATACGCCACCGCCAGGATCCGGGACATCAGTGGGGTCATGGTGCGACGGGCACCCCTTCCACGTTGGGAGGCCATCCCCAGCTGGGCCTCCGCTGTCTTCTTGCTCCAGCAGAGCAGGTCCTCCCATCTTTTATGGCAGTGGGTAGTCCGTCTGTGGTAGACCCCGATGGTCCGGACGTCCTTGGCGATGACATGCCAAATACCCTTCTTCTGGTGGGCGCTGACCTAGAGGAATGGTACAGGGGGTAAGGAAATTACTCACCCGTCCGGACCGTCATACTCATTGCCCACCAGTTCCTACCCATGCTGTCATGCACATACACTCACCATCCGCATATGCAGGCCTCAGCCCCCCATGTATCTTCCATCCACACCACTCAAAGTAGGCATTGCCCATACAGCATGCTCACAGTGTACTCCCCTTTTTGTCTGGAGGACCGTACAGTTGCGTGTACTGGGGGAGGACCCCATCCACTACTTTCTCCAACTCCTCCGAAGTGAAGGCAGGGGCCCTTTCCCCAGACACTTTAGCCATCGTCGCTTCCAGACACAGGTCACAGCAGCACTTGCAGTGTAGGTCCTCTCCTGTTGAAGGTCAGGTATCAAGTGAGTGAACAGAGAGAAAATGGCGGTCACGTCCGCAGCGGTGCGTACCGTCACCGCCGGCGTACATCGTCATTGGCTCCTGGGACCCATAGGGCCCAATGTTAACCAATGCTGAATTGCTCTGCGGTCTTTGACCGCCCACCGCAACGGTGTACAACGCCAGCGCAGTTACCTCATATCCCCTTGTTCCACCTTACAGGTCAGGCAGCCGCCTTTTCAGGGAGCCACATGGGATGGATAATAACTGTGTCACACTTATCTAGGCCGGGAATACAGGCAGATACTGGTACATTGCGGATTAATAAAGTTTCTGCAAATAACACATTGTGATACTCAGTAATGGATGACTCACTGCTCGCTGTTCTCCTCCATAGGGCACGTCTGTTGGGGCAGGTGATGAGATGGTGGCATCCTCCGGTGTACAGACCCCTGGTGGACCTGTCGACAATGGAAGAGAGACACATCATAATCACAGCCAGACCTCATGTCAGCTATTCGCCATCCCAAAGGAATACCCCCTCTAGTGCAGGTCCTGTCTGTACTCCATTTCCTGGCAAGTAGTTCTTTTCAAACAACAGTGGCCATGGCATCAGGGATGTCCCCGCCAATGTTCTCTAACGTGTTGTCCAGAGTGTTGTCTGCCCTGCTGAAACACATGCGCAGCTACATCATTTTCCCTCAGGTGGAGGATTTGCCCACAGTGAAAGGTGACTTCTATGCCCTGGGACATATCCCCAACATCGTTGGTGCCATTGATGGGACACATGTGCCATATGTCCCCCACCTGCAGGAATGAACAGGTGTGCAGAAACCGGAAGAGCTACCATTCGAAGAATGTGCAGATGGTGTGTTTGGCTGACCAGTACATCTCCCATGTCAATGGCAAGTATCCTGGCTCTGTGCATGACGCTTACATTTTGAGAAATAGCAGCATCCCTTATGTGATGGGGCAACTCCAGAGGCACCGTGTGCGGCTAATAGGTGAGGCCAAGATCCCAATACAGTTGACATAGGTGTCTGGGTATGGGGTTGTCCCTAAGGTTAGTGTGTGTCTAACAGTTGTCCCTCGACATTTGCAAGTGACTCTGGTTACGCCAACCTGTCATGGCTACTGACCCCAATGAGGAATCCCAGGACAAGGACAGAGGAATGCTACAATGAGGCACATGGGCGAACTAGGAGGATAATCGAACGCACCTTTGGCCTCCTGAAGGCCAGATTTCGGTGCCTCCATCTGAAGGTGGTTCCCTATACAACTCACCGAAGAAGGTGTGCCAGATAATCGTGGCCTGCTCTTTGCTGCACAACCTGGCTTTGCAACGCCAGGTGCCTTTTCTGCAAGAGGATGGGCCAGATGGTGGTCTTGTGGCAGCTGTGGTGCCTGTGGACAGTGAAAAAGAGGAGGCAGAAGAAGAGGATATCGACAACCGAAACAACATCATCATGCAATATTTCCAGTGAGACACAGGTAAGAAGATGTCACTGCTTCCCACATCTCATACAATTGTTGGAGCTAGCATACGTCTGTCATTTTCACTCAGTGTATGGACGCTGACTTGTCACTTTGACCTTCCATTTCACAGATCTGGGTCTCACTTTGTGCCCTCTGCTATGTTTACTCCTGGCCTACAGCTGTGTAACATTGGTATGTCCACAAGTACATTGACATGGCTATATTTCAGAGATGATGCAATTACACATTAGTGAAAGCACAGACTGACTCCAGATTGTGTTGTGATTGAAGTGTGTTTATTCCTGTGCAAATAAGTGGAGGGGGTTGTAAAATGGGCTGGGGTGATGGTGGAGTTATGTCCATGGCAGATTCCAGTCTATTTGTTTCACAGGTGCATTGTCCAAAGGGGCATAGGAAGTGGAGCAATGGCAGTTTAAGGATGGACAGGGTTACATAGTGGGACAGAAGGGTGAAATTCAGGGGGGTCTTATTTCCTGGCAGGGGTCTTGGCAATGTTCTCTGTCTTGTTCCTGGATCTCAAGGACTGTTTGCGGGGTGGTTCTCCATCTGCAGGGGGTGGAGTGCTGGTGTCCTGTTGTTCCTGTGGCGGTGCCTCCTGTCCACCAGCGCGGCAGAGGGCTGTTCATCGTCCAGGCTAGTGTCAGGGGCTCGTTGGTGTACCACTGTGTCCCTCCTGGTGTTGAGAAGGTCTGCCAGCACCCCTGTTTTGGTGACCAGGGTGGTGTTGATGGAGTTCAAGCCCTCCCCGATCCCCAGGTAGTCTTCCTCCTGCAGCCGCTGGGTCTCCTGAAACTTGGCCAGTACCGTGCCATTGGTCTCCTAGGAATGGTGGTAAGCTCCCATGATGTTGGAGAGTGCCTTGTGGACAATGGGTTCCCTGGGCCTGTCCTCCCCCTGTCGCACAGCAGTCCTCCCAGCTTCCCTGTTATCCTGTGCCTCTGTCGCCTGACCTGTGTGCCCACTGCCCCCAGGTCCCTGATCATCCTGTGTTAGTGGGGTTGCCTGGGTTCTCTGTAGTGGTGGACACTCTGCTGATTGACGTGTCCTGGGGACAGAGGGATGGGCCCGCTGGGTGGGTGCTGTGGTGGTGTTTCCTGAGGGGGGAGGCTCTGTGGTGGTTTGTAACTGTGTCAGGGGAACCGACTGTCCCGAGGTCCCTGATGGGCTGGGCTGGTGTTCTTGATCCAGGCGTGCGGAGCTGCTGTCATCATTGTGGGTCTCTTCTGTGGGGGGACTGGATATGTCTCGCACCTCCTGTCTGGTGACGTTGGGAGAGGTCCTGTTGGGGTGTAAATGCATAGATATTGTATCTGTGTGTGCCATCTTGTGCAATGGGTGGATGACCCTCTACTCCTGTGCTTGCATTATTGGCTTGGTCCTAGTGTGATTGGTGATTTTGGGGCATGAGTGAGTCTCTGTACTGGACATGCTTTGGTGATGGGTGTCCATGCATTGGTGTTACAAGCAGGGCTTGGTTTTGGGATGTGTGGGTTGTGTTAGTGGGGTATCTGTGGGTTGTTGGGGTGATGGGTGTGAGGGTAAGGGTGGGGGTATGTGATGGCATGCAGGTGGGATGTGGGGGATAGAGTAGTAACGATATGTCTTACCAGAGTCCAGTCCTCCTGCTACTCCTGCGAGGCCCTCAGGATGCATAATTGCCAAGACTTGCTCCTCCCATGTTGTTAGTTGTTGGGGAGGAGGTGGGGGTCCACCGCCAGTCCTCTGTACAGCAATCTGGTGTCTGGATACTACGGAACGTACCTTCCCCCGTAGGTCGTTCCACCTCTTCCTGATGTCATCCCGTGTTCTTGGATGCTGTCCCACTGTGTTAACCCTGTTGACAATTCTGCGCCATAGCTCCATCTTCCTAGCAATGGATGTCTGCTGCACCTGTGATCCGAATAGCTGTGGCTCTATCCGGACGATTTCCTCCGCCATGACCCTGAGCTCCTCCTCAGAGAACCTGGGGTGTCCTTGAGGTGCCATGATGTGGTGTGGGTGATGTGTGAGGTGGTGTCTGTTGTGATGTGTGAGGGGATGTGTTGGTATGTGTTGTTTGAGGTACGTGGATGTTGAGTGAGTGATGGTGTTGTGTGTCTGTGGATGCTGTTGTTGTTTTAGGTAGTCTCTCTCTCTGGCCTTCTTTCAGAATTTTGGTTGTAAGGGTTTGTGGGTGATGTGGGTGTGTGCTTTACATTGGATTGGGTGTGTGGGTG
The DNA here is from genome assembly GCF_031143425.1 of Pleurodeles waltl. Taxonomy (NCBI): domain Eukaryota; kingdom Metazoa; phylum Chordata; class Amphibia; order Caudata; family Salamandridae; genus Pleurodeles; species Pleurodeles waltl. Next base: position 477,771,931 of record NC_090440.1, on the reverse strand, counting down.
TGGTGTGTGTATGTGTATCAGGGGTGTGTATTTTGAATTTTCCAATGTGGTTGTGTTTTGTAAATGTGTGTGTATTTTGAGCACGGCGGTGTGTACCGCCAATGGAACACCGCGGTTGAAAGACCACTGCGTTGATTCGTGGGTCGTGATACTGTGGGCGTATTCCTGATGGCGTGACGATGTCGGTTTTGGTATCGCCAGTTTATCACTGACCTTTGGTGTGGTGGACTTGTGTGGGTGTCTGTATGGTGGCGGATTCCGAGCTGTGGGTCATAATACCTGTAGCGGAATTCCACGGCCGCAGTGGTATGTTGGCGGTCTTCTGCTCGGTGGAAAGCAGGATTTTAACACCAGGGTTGTAATGACGGCCTATGTGTTCTGAGAGACATTACCTTCAACAAAGGCTTTGTGCTATCTGTTTTTTTGCCTGCTTTACAGCCAAAGATGACATCAGAAAAGGAACACCTCAAACCAGTCCCCAGGACCTTAGGGTAATGAATGGGTCCAAACCACTTTTTCGCAGTTCCCAGTTCATCTTGACTATGAAAGAATGTTTTGCAGAATGTTTTGCAGAGTGCTCACAGAGGTGCTGTGATCCAGGGCTGGTATCTGTATGACAGCCAGTCTTGCAAAGGTGAGTGTATATCATCAGACATTTCTGGAACTAGCTGGAGAAGCTGTGGGTCTGCCTAGCACTAAGAAGACTGTATGACTGCTCAGAGAGGGAAGGAAAAAGCCTAGAGGTGGCCATACTGCAGGAGAGGCTGTCCAAGAGGAGACCACCAGCTATGTTCCCAGCTGTGAAACCAAGCCTGTGATGTCTGAAGTTGTGTGAGGTCGCCTGGTTTCCCTGTGCAATTCAGATGTGCAATTGCATCAATAAACTACAAGGCATACAACAGTGTGCTACCTAGTAATCTTGCAGCGTGCCTGGGGCACTTATCCTAGAACTACCAAATTTGTGGTATAACCTGTGAGAGCCATCATTGCTGCCGTAATGGTACATGGAGTCTGCAACTGCCAAAGCCATATATCCACCAGGATTATCATGCTGTTCATTCAAGTGACAAGAAGGATGTATGAATATGCCACCCGAGGTCCAAACCCAACTCAACTCTATGCTACTCCACTGTACAACACTGTACTCCAGTCTGTCCCAGTGAATGCCACTCTAGTTTACTCTATGCCACTGTATGCGACTCTGTGGCACTCTATGACACCCTATGCCACTCAACTCTAACACATAATACTCCTCTCTATGCTACTCCAGTGTACAACACTATACTACAAAGTATATCACTGTGCAGCACTGTAGTCCACTGTATGCCACTCTTCCCCACTCTACTCCACTCTACGCAAATCCCTTTACACCATTCCACACCAATTCATTCCTTTCTTTTCTATGACGCACTACTCCTCTGTACTCCACTACTCCACTCTATGCCACTCCACACCAGTCTATGCCACTCAACTCTTAGACATTCAATGCCACTCCACTCCACCACACTGTGCTCTACTCTATGCCACTCCACTATATGACAGTTTTGCACACTACATGACACATCACACAATTCCACTCCACTCTATGACACTTTACTCCACTCTATGCTATGCCACCCCACTCTACTCCACTCAATGGCACTGTACTGTATGACAAAGTACTCCACCTTATGACACTGTACTCCACTCTACGCTACACCACTCCTCTCAACTCCACTGTATGAAACTTTACCCCACTCAATGCCACTGTAAGACGCTCCACTCAACGCTGCTCCACCTAACAAGGCTCTGCTATACTCTATACAATGCCACTGTACCTCAGTCTAGTATACTCTATACCACGGTGCAACACTCTACTACACAGTATAACCCTACACTCCACTGTTCAACACTCTACTCTCTCTGTACCACTGTACTATACTCTACTCTATGCCACTCTACAACACTCTACTCCCCTCTAGGACACACTACGCAACTTCTTCTATGCCACTCCACCCCTCTTTACTCCCCTCTACTCTATGACACACCATTACACTCTGCTTCATGACACACCACTCCACTGTACTCCACTCCACTCAACTTCACTGTACACCAATCTACTCTACTGCACTCTGTAGCACTCCACTTTCTTACACTTTACACTGTACTCTATGTCACTCCACTCTACTTCACGCTGTCACTCCACTGTACTATACACTATGGCACTTTTAAACACTCTATGATGCACCACTCCACTCTACGACAATCCACTCCACTCCAGACTATTTCAGTGTTTGCCACTCCACTCTCCCAAATACTCTCCACGTCACTCCACTGTACTCCACTCTGCGATACACTACTCAAAGAGACTTTGCACCCCTCCATTCTGCCATACAATGCTCCACAATATAGCACTCCACTGTATACTAGTGTAATCCAGTCTATTTCTTAAACACTCACGCGTATACATATATATATATATGTGTGTGTGTTTTTATATGCAAATGTATTAATATATATGGTATTAAATAATTAGTGGAATTTATTAAATGTACCTTTTATTAATTTTAAATATATAATTTACATTTACTACTTTAAACTGCATATACATATCACACTCAACATTTTGGATGATATTACTATCCACAATATATTTTTTATATTTTTGCAATTTTCATTAATATAGGAACATGATATTGTGGTAAACAATTTTCTAAGCACTTTATTTTTGTTAACAATATTGTTTACCACAATACTTCATCATTGAACCAACCTCCAAGGATGTGGGCCAATGGCTTCCAGAAGTGGGCCTGAAATTATGAATTCTTAGGTCTGCCTATTGAGTGCTAAATTCCATTTGATGTATCTTGAGGCATACTTGAGGTTGAGGTAGTTTGTGCATGAGGGCTTTTCAGTGGTCCTTTAAGTAATCTAGCTGTTGTGATGTTGTGTAAACGAAAGACTGCGGCTTAACCCCTTCGCTGCCAGGCCTTTTCCCCCTCCTGTGCCAAGCTTTTTTTTTGGGCTATTTGGGGTAGTACTTGCTTAGACCCTCGTAATTTTTTGTCCACATAAGCTATCCATGCCAAATTTGTATCCTTTTGTCCAACATCCAAGGGATTGTAACGGTACCCAGAGTGTATGGGTTCCCCTGGAGGAGACCAAGAAATTAGCCAAAATACAGCTAACATTTGGGTTTTTTGGGGAAAATGGAAAAAAGTGCTTCAAATGAAAGCATGTGGTTTTTCCCCTGAAAATGGCATCCTCAAAGTGTTTGCGGTGCTAAAATTACCATCTTCCCAGCTTTCAGGAACAGGTAGACTTGAATCAAAAAAACACATTTTTCAACACAATTTTGGCATTTTACTGGGAAATACCCCATTTACACTATTTTTTATGCTTTCAGCCTCCTTCCAGTTAGTGCCAGAAATGGGTGTGAAACTAATTCTAGATCCCAGACAGCTAAACCTTTCTGAAAATTAGACACAATTCTGAATTCCACAAGGGGTTATTTGTGTAGATCCTCCAAGGTTTTCCTCCAGAAAGTAACAGGTGAAATAAAAAAATATTGAAATTGAGTTGAAGAAAACTTCCATTTCTGTCGGGGATTTCTTCTGTAACTTTTTCCAGCTATGGCAGATATTTGAAAGCAATATACCGGTACATCTGCTGAACTCTTCTGGTTGCATGGATATATAGGGCATGTAGGTTCATCAAGAACCCTAGGTACCCAGAGCCAATAAATGAGCTCCACCTTGCAATGGGTTTTCATTGCATACCAGGTGTACAGCAATTCATTTGGTAAAATATAAAGAATGAAAAATAGATATCAAGGAAACCTTTGTATTTCCAAAATGGGCACAAGATAAGGTGTTGAGAAGCAGTGGTTATTTGCACATCTCTGAATTTGGGGATCTCCATACTAGCATGTGAATTACAGGGATTTTTTCAAATAGACTTCTTTCTTACACAGTATCTTACATTTGGGAGGACAAAATGTGGCATAATAACACTTGTTCTTCTATTCTGTGTTCCCCCAAGTCTCCTGATAAAAATGGTACCTCACTTGTGTGGGTAGGCCTAGTTCCCGTGACAGGAAATGCCCCAAAACACAACATGGACACATCACATTTTAACATTGAAATCCAACGTGTTGTTTGGAAAGTGCCTAGCTCTGGATTTTAACCTCCAGCTCAGCCGACACCTATGGAAAACTAGCAAACCTATACATTTTTGAAAACTAGACACCTAGGAGAATCTAGAATTCGGTGACTTGTGGGGCTCTCACCAAGTGCTGTTACCCAGAATCCTTTTGCAAACCTCAAAATATGGCAAATAAAACCTTTTCCTCACATTTCGGTGATGGAAAGTTCTGGAATCTGAGGGGAAACACAAACTTCCTTCTACCCAGCATTCCCTCAAGTCTCCTGATAAAAATGGTACCTCTTTTGTGTGGGTAGGCCTAGTGCCCGTGACAGGGAAGGTGTCAGGAGGTCCAAATTCTCGGGATCTGCACGATGCTGAATAAGGGTCCCACTTCCAGGCAACACCAAAGTCAGATGCTGTTATAGCGCTGAACTTTAGAGGGGCCAAGCCGGGGGAAGGGATAATCGGGAAGGAACATCCAAGAGGGAGATCTGAAAAGGAAAAGGTTAATACAGAACATACAAAAAATGACTTTCTCTGTAATGATTCACTGTCTCTCAAAGATCTCACTAATTTCTATGAATGGCTTTCAGAAGAAACAATTTTCCTAAGAATATATTTTTTAAATTAAATTCTGCACAACTCTTAATCCAGAGATTCAAAAGACCATAAATTGAAACATTCCACCAAAATATCTTGCCTCATAGTCATTAAACCAAAAGACACTATAGGTTCCTTAATGTCACTCATGTAGAAGAAACAATAATATTTGTCTTTTTCTTTGAATTTGAAATCACTCGAGTTTCAACAAAACAAGATTTATCAAAGCACAATGTCACTTTTGTTTTTGATTAAAAATAGCACAGAAAATTCTATAACACTGTGGAATGAAATCAACGCATTCAAAGCCTTAAAACAATTGCACTATTTTTCTAAGCAAAGCTTCTATTAGCATGTAACCTTCTTCAAAAGAAAATGCCCCGGAGAATAATGGTTACTTCGAATTCACAGTGAATACAAGAACTGAAAGAAACAATGTTGCTAAGCTACATTCTCGTAGCGTTTCACTTGTTCAAATAAACTCGGAGTTCACGGAAAAGGGCAGGAATGCCCAAAAGGAAATTTCTCACCGCGGGAGCCGGCCGCTCGCTAATGAAAGACAGGTTTCAGAAAAATCTCGACCGGTGCGTGCACGGGACCCGCTCTTCACAGACGCTCAAAATAGGAAGCGTCGGTTGAACGGGTGTGGCAGGTATTTATAGCCTGACCACACCCAGAAATAATTAGTATCAGAGGAGGCTGGGAAATGAAGTCCTCCCTGACTTCCTGGTTCTTCTGTTACGGTGATGCGTGCTCAAATGAAGATGTAAGAACTTCATTTTAGTGTTCTTAAGTAATAATCAGGGCAATGAAACCACCAATGACCCAATCTTTTAGGTAGATGACTTTTACCACACAAGATGTGTGGTTTCATAGAAATGGTGGCTGCAACATATGGACAATTGCGCCCACGCGTCATTAAGGTCCTGACAGAAGGGTACAAAACACAAAATGGACACAACAAAATTTTGTATTACAAAACTATCTCATTTTGCAGGGGGGGCACCTGCGTTTTTGGTCCCAGGTGTGGTGGTCATCTAGGGAAACCTGCCAAACCCAGAAATTTTTTAAAACTAGACACCCCGTAGCGTCAGGGAGGTGCTGCTTGCGTGGATCCCCCAACTTTTTCTTACCCAGAACCCCTTGCAAACCTCATATTTAGATTTAAAAAATCATTTCTTCCTCACTTTTCTTTGTAGGATCACCAGACCGGCACAAATTTACTACCACCAGATGTTTCCCTCGGAGCTGGAAGTACTAGAAAGGCCCAAAGTTAAGTACCACAACCCACCCCAGCGACCATGAAAACAGGAGTAATTCACAGTAAGTTTCCAAGATCATACACAGAAACTAGAACAAACGAGAAAAAGAATTATGCAAAACCCATAAGAAACTGTTAAACACCAACAGTGGATTCCTGGACAAGAAGACCTGTGGAAGAAGGGGACCAAGTCCATGAAGCACAGAAGAGTCCACAAAGAGCAGGAGCCCCTGCTAACCCGGATGAAGGTGCAAAAGGACACTGCACCCGCAGCCCCCACGACCTTAAGGATCCGACCTCCAGTGCAGGAGCGACCCCCAGGTGGCCCTCTCCCTTGCCCAGGTGGTGGCTACCCCGAGGAGCCCCCCCCTTGCTTGCCTGCATCGCTGAAGAGACCCCTTGGTCTCCCATTGAACTCCATTGCGAACCCGACGCCTGTTTGCACACTGCACCCGGCCGCCCCCGTGCCGCTGAGGGTGTACTTTTTGTGCTGACTTGTGTCCCCACCGGTGCCCTACAAAATCCCCCTGGTCTGCCCTCCGAAGACACGGGTACTTACCTGCTGGCAGACTGGAACCGGGGCACCCCCTTTTCCATTGAAGCCTATACGTTTTGGGCACCACTTTGACCTCTGCACCTGACCGGCCCTGAGCTGCTGGTGTGGAAACTTTGGTGTTGTCCTGAACCCCCAACGGTGGGCTACCTTGGACCCAACTTTGAACCCTGTAGGTGGTTTACTTACCTGCAAAACTAACAAACACTTACCTCCCCCAGGAACTGTTGAACATTGCACTGTGTCTAGTTTTAAAATAGCTTATTGCCATTTGTGTGAAAACTGTATATGCTATTTTGCTAATTCAAAGTTCCTAAAGTTCCTAAGTGAAATAACTTTCATTTAAAGTATTGTTTGTAAATCTTGAACCTGTGGTTCTTAAAATAAACTAAGAAAATATATTTTTCTATATAAAAACCTATTGGCCTGGAATTGTCTTTGAGTGTGTGTTCCTCATTTATTGCCTGTGTGTGTACAACAAATGCTTAACACTACCCTCTGATAAGCCTACTGCTCGACCACACTACCACAAAATAGAGCATTAGAATTATCTCTTTTTGCCACTATCTTACCTCTAAGGGGAACCCTTGGACTCCGTGCATGCTGTTTCTTACTTTGAAATAGTACATACAGAGCCAACTTCCTACATTGGTGGATCAGCGGTGAGGTACAAGACTTTTCATTTGCTGGACTACTCAGCCAATACCTGACCACACAACTAAATTCCAAAAATTGCCATTAGAAACTGATTTTTGACATTCAGCTATTTTTCTAAATTTTTTAAAGTCCTGCTAGGGCCTTGTGTTAGTCCCTGTTAGCATTCTTTTAGAGTTTAAAAGTTTTGTAAAAGTTTGAATTAAGTTCTAGAGATAGTTTTAGATTCTTAAAAAGTATTCCAACTTTTAGAAACATAGGGGGTCTTTCTGACCCTGGCGGTCACCGACCGCCAGGGTCAACGACCACGGAAGCACCGCCAACAGGCTGGCGGTGCTTCCTGGGCCATTCTGACCGCGGCAGTAAAGCCGCGGTCAGAAAAGGGGAACCGGCGGTTTCCTGCCGGTTTTCACCTGGCCCAGGGAATCCAGCAGCGCCGCCATGGGGATTCCGACCCCCTTCCTGCCACCCTGTTCCTGGCGGTTTTTACCGCCAGGAACAGGGTGGCGGGAACGGGTGTTGTGGGGCCCCTGGGGGCCCCTGCACTGCCCATGCCACTGGCATGGGCACTGCAGGGGCCCCCTAACAGGGCCCCACAAAGATTTTCACTGTCTGCATTGCAGACAGTGAAAATCGCGACGGGTGCCACTGCACCCGTCGCACCCCTACAACTCCGCCGGCTCCATTCGGAGCCGGCTTCATTGTTGCAGGGGGTTTCCCGCTGGGCCGGCGGGCGGCCTTTTGGCGGTTGCCCGCCGGCCCAGCGGTCATTCGGTGGTTCCCGCCAGGCGGGGTCGGAATGACCCCCATAATGTCTAATGCAGAAGAGATTGTGATGGAACTCTACGTCACCCCTTACCTGCATCTTAGGATGTCAGAGTTAAGGTCTCTCTGCAAAACCAAAAAGATTAAAACTGGTTCAAACCCTACCAAAGTACAGATCCAGGAGCTTTTGGCAGAATTTGCTAAGAACAACCCCTCTGAGGATACCTTCCCAGAGGAGGAAGCTAGTGAAGTGGAGGATTTCCCACCCCCACTCCTAGTTAGGGAGAACAGGGTCCCTCAAACCCTGTCTCCACAAGTGATAGTCAGAGATGCTGCTTCTCTCCCAGGAGAGTCCAGCAACTCTGGAAGCATTGAGGGCAGCCTCAATGAAGATGACCTCCTGTTAGCCAGGATGGCCAAAAGATTGGCTTTGGAGAGACAGCTCTTAGCCATAGAAAGGGAAAGACAAGAGATGGGTTTTGGTCCCATCAATGGTGGCAGCAACATAGGGTCAGAGATTCTCCTGACATGTTGAAAATCCCTAAAGGGATTGTAACTAAATATGAAGATGGTGATGACATCACCAAATGGTTTACAGCTTTTGAGAGGGCTTGTGCAACCAGAAAAGTAAACAGATCTCACTGGGGTGCTCTCCTTTGGGAAATGTTCACTGGAAAGTGTAGGGATAGACTCCTCACACTATCTGGAAAAGATGCAGAATCCTATGACCTCATGAAGGCTACCCTGAATGAGGGCTTTGGATTCTCCACTGAGGAGTATAGAATTAGGTTCAGGGGGGCTCAAAAATCCTCGAGCCAGACCTGGGTTGATTTTGTTGACTACTCAGTAAAAACACTGGATGGTTGGATTCAAGGCAGTGGTGTAAATGATTATGATGGGCTGTACAATTTATTTGTGAAAGAACACCTGTTAAGTAATTGTTTCAATGATAAACTGCATCAGCATCTGGTAGACCTAGGACCAATTTCTCCCCAAGAATTGGGAAAGAAGGTGGACCATTTGGTCAAGACTAGGGTGACCAAGACTTCCACAGGGGGTGACCAAAAGAAAGGGGTCACAAAGACTCCCCAGGGGAAGAGTGTTGAGACATCCCAAGGGAAAAGTAAATAGTCTTCTATAGGGCCCCAAAAACCTGCTCAGGAGGGAGGATCCAGAGCCTCTTCACAATCCAATTTTGGGTACAAGGGTAAAAACTTTGATCCCAAAAAGGCCTGGTGTCGTAGCTGTAATCAGCAAGGACACCAGACTGGAGACAAGGCCTGTCCCAAGAAAGGTTCCACTTCTAACTCTACTCCAGCTAACACTGGAATGGCCAGTCTCCAAGTGGGATCAACAGTGTACCCAGAGCAAATCAGGGTCCACACTGAAGCTACACTAGTCTCTGAGGGTGGGGTGGATTTAGCCACACTGGCTGCCTGGCCCCCTAATATGCAAAAATACAGGCAGCAACTCTTAATTAATGGGCAAAGTGTAGAAGGCCTGAGGGATACAGGTGCCAGTGTCACCATGGTGACAGAGAAACTGGTTTCCCCTGGTCAATACCTGGCTGGACAAACTTATCCAGTCACCAACGCTGACAATCAGACTAAAGTACATCCCATGGCTATGGTAACTTTAGAGTGGGGAGGGGTCAATGGCCTGAAACAAGTGGTGGTCTCTTCAAATATCCCTGTAGACTGTTTGCTTGAAAATGACCTGGAGTCCTCAGCATGGGCTGAGGTAGAACTCAAAACCCATGCAGCTATGCTGGGTATCCCTGAACTGGTGTGTGTCAAGACAAGGGCACAGTGCAAGGATTAGGGTGAAAAAGTGGCGCTGGAGCCTGGAAAAAGGGCCCAACCCTCCAAGAGAAAAGGAAAGAAAACTGGGGAACCAGTTTCAACACAACAAGAAAAAGAGAACCTCTCTTCCCAGGAAGAAGTTCTGCCTTCTGAGGGAACTGAGCCCATGGAGTTAGAACCTTATCAGGTTGAGCTCCTAGGCCCAGGGGGACCCTCAAGGGAACAGTTGTGTAAGGGGCAAGAAACCTGTCCCTCTCTTGAAGGCCTTAGGCAGCAAGCTTCTGAAGAGTCCAAAGGAAAAATAACAGGAACACATAGGCCCTCATTCTGACCTTGGCGGGCGGCGGAGGCCGCCCGCCAAAGTCCCGCCGTCAGGTTACCGTTCCGCGGTCGAAAGACCGCAGCGGTAATTCTGACTTTCCCGCTGGGCTGGCGGGCGGTCGCCTTCAGACCGCCAGCCAGCCCAGCGGGAAAGAGGCTTCCACGATGAAGCCGGCTCGGAATCGAGCCGGCGGAGTGGAAGCTGTGCCACGGGTGCAGTTGCACCCGTCGCGTATTTCACTGTCTGCGCAGCAGACAGTGAAATACATGTAGGGGCCCTCTTACGGGGGCCCCTGCAATGCCCATGCCAGTGGCATGGGCACTGCAGGGGCCCCCAGGGGCCCCGCGACCCCCCCTACCGCCATCCGGATCTCGGCGGTCCGACCGCCGGGATCTGGATGGCGGTAGGGGGGGTCGGAATCCCCGCGGCGGTGCAGCAAGCTGCGCCGCCGCGGAGGATTCAATGGGGCGGCGGTACACTGGCGGGACCCCGCCAGTGGTGCCGGTCCGACCGCGGCTTTACCGCCGCGGTCGGAATCCCCATTGGAGCACCGCCGGCCTGTCGGCGGTGCTCCGGCGGTCCTCCGCCCTGGCGGTCAAAGACCGCCAGGGTCAGAATGACCACCATAGAGTCTATTGGGAAGATGGACTCCTTTACACTGAGGCAAGAGATCCCAAAGCTGGTGCCACTAGGAGGGTGGTAGAGCCTCAGGAGTTTAGGGAGTTCATTCTGACCTTAGCTCATGATATTCCTCTTGCTGTGCATTTGGGACAGACCAAAACGTGGGAGAGATAAGTCAACCACTTCTATTGGCCCAACATGTCCCAGAAGGTCAAGGAGTTTTGTGTCCCCTGTACCACCTGTCAAGCCAGTGGTAAGACAGGTGGACACACAAAGGCCCCCCTCATTCCACTTCCAGAGGTGGGGGTCCCCTTTGAAAGAGTGGGTGTGGACATAGTGGGTCCACTTGAACCTCCCACAGCCTCAGGGAACCAATACATACTAGTAGTAGTGGATCATGCTACTAGATACCCTGAAGCAATTCCCCTTAGGTCGACTACAGCCCCTGCAGTAGCCAAAGCACTCATTGGTATTTTTACCAGAGTGGGATTTCCTAAGGAGGTGGTGTCTGACAGAGGTACCAACTTTATGTCAGCATACCTGAAACATATGTGGAATGAGTGTGGGGTGGCTTACAAATTCACCACACCATACCATCCACAAACCAATGGACTTGTAGAAAGAATTAACAAGACATTTAAAGGCATGATCATGGGGCTCCCTGAAAAACTCAAAAGGAGATGGGATGTCCTCTTGCCATGTCTGCTTTTCGCCTACAGAGAGGTGCCTCAGAAGGGAGTAGGGTTTTCCCCCTTTGAACTTCTGTTTGGCCATCCTGTAAGGGGACCATTAGCTCTTGTGAAAGAAGGCTGGGAGAGACCTCTTCATGAGCTTAAACAAGATATAGTGGACTATGTACTAGGTCTACGTTCAAGGATGGCAGAGTGTATGGAAAAGGCAAGTAAAAACCTTGAGGCCAGCCAACAACTCCAGAAGATGTGGTATGACCAAAAGGCTGCTATGGTTGAGTTTCAGCCACGGCAGAAAGTCTGGGTTCTGGAGACTGTGGCTCCCAGGGCACTTCAGGACAGATGGAGTGGCCCTTACCCAGTGCTAGAAAGGAAGAGTCAGGTCACCTACCTGGAACACCTAGGCACTATCAGGACCCCCAAAAGGTTGATCCATGTGAACCGCCTCAAACTCTTCCATGACAGGGCAGATGTGAATCTGTTGATGGTAACAGATGAGGACCAGGAAGCTGAGAGTGAACCTCTCCCTGATCTCCTCTCCACAGACCCATAAGATGGTTCAGTAGATGGAGTGATCTATTCAGACACCCTCTCTGGCCAACAGCAATCTGACTGTAGGAAGGTCCTGCAACAGTTTGCTGAGCTCTTTTCCCTAACCCCTGGTCAGACACACCTGTGTACCCATGATGTGGACACAGGAGACAGCATGCCTGTCAAAAACAAAATTTTCAGACAGTCTGACCAAGTTAAGGAAAGCATCAAGGTGGAAGTCCACAAGATGCTGGAATTGGGAGTCATTGAGCACTCTGACAGCCCCTGGGCTAGCCCAGTGGTCTTATTCCCCAAACCTCACACCAAAGATGGAAAGAGGGAGATGAGGTTCTGTGTGGACTACAGAGGACTTAATTCTGTCACCAAGACAGATGCCCATCCCATTCCAAGGGCAGATGCATTGATAGACAAACTAGGTGCTGCCAAATACTTAAGTACCTTTGACTTGCCAGCAGGGTACTATCAAATCAAAATGGCACCAGGAGCAAAAGAAAAGACAGCATTCTCCACACCTGATGGGCATTATCAGTTTACTGTTATGCCCTTTGGTTTAAAGAATGTCCCTGCAACCTTCCAAAGGTTGGTGAATCAAGTCCTTGCTGGCTTGGAGTCCTTTAGTGCAGCCTATCTTGACGATATTGCTGTCTTTAGCTCCAGCTGGCAGGATCACCTGGTCCACCTGAAGAAGGTTTTGAAGGCCCTGCAAGCAGCAGGCCTCTCTATCAAGGCATCCAAATGCCAGATAGGGCAGGGAACTGTGGTTTACTTGGGACACCTTGTAGGTGGAGGCCAAGTTCAGCCACTCCAGCCTAAGGTCCAGACTATTCTGGACTGGGCAGCTCCAAAAACCTAGACTCAAGTTAGGGCATTCCTTGGCTTGACTGGGTACTACAGGAGGTTTGTGAAGGGATATGGATCGTTGGTGACACCCCTCACAGAACTTACCTCCAAGAAAATGCCCAAGAAGGTAAACTGGACTGTAGAATGCCAACAGGCCTTTGACACCCTGAAACAAGCAATGTGCACAGCACCAGTTCTCAAAGATCCAGATTACTCCAAGCAGTTCATTGTGCAGACTGATGCCTCTGAACATGGGATAGGGGCAGTTTTGTCCCAAACAAATGATGATGGCCTTGACCAGCCTGTTGCTTTCATTAGCAGGAGGTTACTCCCCAGGGAGCAGCGTTGGAGTGCCATTGAGAGGGAGGCCTTTGCTGTGGTTTGGTCCCTGAAGAAGCTGAGACTATACCTCTTTGGTACTCACTTTGTAGTTCAAACTGACCACAGACCTCTCAGATGGCTAATGCAAATGAAAGGTGAAAATCCAAAACCGTTGAGGTGGTCCATCTCCCTACAGGGAATGGACTTTATAGTGGAACACAGACCTGGGACTGCCCATGCCAATGCAGATGGCCTTTCCAGGTTCTTCCACTTAGAAAATGAAGACTCTCTTGGGAAAGGTTAGTCTCATCCTCTTTCGTTTGGGGGGGCTGTTGTGTAAGGAAATGCCTCCTTGGCATGGTTACCCCCTGACTTTTTGCCTTTGCTGATGCCAAGTTATGATTTGAAAGTGTGCTGATGCCTACTAATCAGGCCCCAGCACCAGTGTTCATTCCCTAACCTGTACTTTTGTTTCCACAATTGGCACACCCTGGCATCCAGGTAAGTCCCTTGTAACTGGTACCCCTGGTACCAAGGGCCCTGATGCCAGTGAAGGTCTCTAAGGACTGCAGCATGTCTTATGCCACCCTGGGGACCCCTTACTCAGCACAGACACACTGCTTGACAGCTTGTGTGTGCTGGTGGGGATAAAATGACTAAGTCGACATGGCACTCCCCTCAGGGTGCCATGCCAACCTCACACTGCCTATAGGTATAGATAAGTCACCCCTCTAGCAGGCCTTACAGCCCTAAGGCAGGGTGCACTATACCATAGGTGAGGGCATAAGTACATGAGCACTATGCCCCTACAGTGTCTAAGTAAAACCTTAGACATTGTAAGTGCAGGGTAGCCATAAGAGTATATGGTCTGGGAGTCTGTCATGCACGAAAGTCACAGCACCATAATGGCTACACTGAAAACTGGGAAGTTTGGTATCAAACTTCTCAGCACAATAAATGCACACTGATGCCAGTGTACATTTTATTGTAAAATACACCCCAGAGGGCATCTTAGAGATGCCCCCTGAAACCTTAACCGACTACCAGTGTAGGCTGACTAGTTTTAGCAGCCTGCCACACACCATACATGTTGCTGGCCACATGGGGGGAGTGCCTTTGTCACTCTGTGGCTAGTAACAAAGCCTGTACTGGGTGGAGGCGCTTCTCACCTCCCCCTGCTGGAACTGTAACACCTGGCGGTGAGCCTCAAAGGCACACCCCCTTTGTTACAGCACCCCACAGCACTCCAGCTAGTGGAGTTGCCCGCCCCCTCCGGCCACGGCCCCACTTTTGGCGGCAAGGCCGGAGGAGATAATGAGAAAATCAAGGAGGAGTCACTGGCCAGTCAGGACAGCCCCTAAGGTGTCCTGAGCTGAGGTGACTCTGACTTTTAGAAATCCTCTATCTTGCAGATGGAGGATTCCCCCAATAGGGATAGGGATGTGCCCCCCTCCCCTCAGGGAGGAGGCACAAAGAGGGTGTAGCCACCCTCAGGGCTAGTAGCCATTGGCTACTAACCCCCCAGACCTAAACACACCCCTAAATCGAGTATTTAGGGGCTCCCAGAACCCAGCAAGATAGATTCCTGCAACCTAAGACAATGAAGGACTGCTGAGCTGAAAAACCTGCAGAGAAGACGGAGACACCAACTGCTTTGGCCCCAGCTCTACCGGCCTGTCTCCCCACTTCTAAAGAACTGCTCCAGCGACGCGTTCCACAGGGTCCAGCGACCTCTGAAGCCTCAGAGGACTACCCTGCATCTAAAAGGACCAAGAACTCCCGAGGACAGCGGCTCTGCTCCACAAAGACTGCAACTTTGCAACAAAGAAGCAACTTTGAAAGAACACACGTTTCCCGCCGGAAGCGTGAGACTTTGCACTCTGCACCCGACGCCCCCGGCTCGACTTGTGGAGAACAAACACTACAGGGAGGACTCCCCGGCGACTGCGAGCCCGTGAGTAGCCAGAGTTGACTCCCCTGAGCCCCCACAGCGACGCCTGCAGAGGGAATCCCGAGGCTCCCCCTGACCGCGACTGCCTGCTTCAAAGACCCGACGCCTGGTAAGGACACTGCACCCGCAGCCCCCAGGACCTTAAGGATCCGACCTCAGTGCAGGAGCGACCCCCAGGTGGCCCTCTCCCTTTCCCAGGTGGTGGCTACCCCGAGGAGCCCCCCCCTTGCCTGCCTGCATTGCTGAAGAGACCCCTTGGTCTCCCATTGAACTCCATAGCGAACCCGACGCCTGTTTGCACACTGCACCCGGCCGCCCCGTGCCGCTGAGGGTGTACTTTTTGTGCTGACTTGTCCCCCCCCGGTGACCTACAAAACCCCCCTGGTCTGCCCTCCGAAGGCGCTGGTTACTTACCTGCTGGCACACTGGAACCGGGGCACCCCCTTCTCCATTGAAGCCTATGCGTTTTGGGCACCACTTTGACCTCTGCACCTGACCGGCCCTGAGCTGCTGGTGTGGTAACTTTGGGGTTGCCCTGAACCCCCAACGGTGGGCTACCTTGGATCCAACTTTGAACCCTGTAGGTGGTTTACTTACCTGCAAAACTAACAAACACTTACCTCCCCCAGGAACTGTTGAAAATTGCACTGTCTAGTTTTAAAATAGCTTATTGCCATTTGAGTGAAAACTGTATATGCTATTTTGCTAATTCAAAGTTCCTAAAGTTCCTAAGTGAAATACCTTTCATTTAAAGTATTGTTTGTAAATCTTGAACCTGTGGTTCTTAAAATAAACTAAGAAAATATATTTTTCTATATAAAAACCTATTGGTCTGGAATTGTCTTTGAGTGTGTGTTCCTCATTTATTGCCTGTGTGTGTACAACAAATGCTTAACACTACCCTCTGATAAGCCTACTGCTCGACCACACTACCACAAAATAGAGCATTAGAATGATCTCTTTTTGCCACTATCTTACCTCTAAGGGGAACCTTAGTACATACCGAGCCAACTTCCTACACTTCTGATGCAGGCTGAAGACGGGCTGTCCTCAGAGGATGCATGACCAGGAAACTGTTGCAGTTGCTGGCAGGACCCCAAGACACAGGGGGTCATTCTGACCCTGGCGGCCGGTGACCGCCAGGGTCACCGACCACGGGAGCACCGCCAACAGGCTGGCGGTGCTCCCGAGGGCATTCTGACCGCGGCGGTTCAGCCGCGGCCAGAAAGGGTAAACCAGCGGTCTCCCGCCGGTTTACCACTGCCCTTGTGAATCCTCCATGGCTGCGGAGCGCGCTCCGCAGCCATGGGGATTCTGACACCCCCTACCGCCATCCTGTTCCTGGCGGGTCTCCCGCCAGGAACAGGATGGCGGTAGGGGGTGCCGTGGGGCCCCTGGGGGCCCCTGCAGTGCCCATGCCCATGGCATGGGCACTGCAGGGGCCCCCGTAAGAGGGCCCTGCAAAGTATTTCAGTGTCTGCTAAGCAGACACTGAAATACGCGACGGGTGCAACTGCACCCGTCGCACCCCTGCAACTACGCCGGCTCAATTCTGAGCCGGCGTCCTCGTTGCAGGGGCATTTCCTCTGGGCCGGCGGGCGCTCTTTTGGAGAGCGCCTGCCGGCCCAGAGGAAATGTCTGAATGGCCGCCGCGGTCTTTTGACCGCGGTGCGGTCATTCAGCGGCGGTACCTTGGCGGACGGCCTCCGCCGTCCGCCAAGGTCAAAATGACCCCACAATGTTGCAGGAGGCGTCTTGCTTCTTTGTTGCAGCTTGTAGGTTCCTGGAGGGTCCAGATGCAGTGTCTTCAGTGAGAAGTTGAAGTAAAGGATGCATAGGAGTCCTGCTGGAGTCTTGCAATCTGAATCTGAGGAATCACCCAAAGGAAAGACCCTAAATAGCCCTGAAAAGGGGATTTGGTCACCTAACCAGGTAAGCACCTATCAGGGGAGGGCTCTGATGCCACCTACTGGCACTGGCCACTCAGATGCTCCCAGAGTTCCCTGCTAACCTTGAATCTAAGATGGCAAAACATAGGGACCCTCTGCAGGAGCTCTGAGCATCACCCCTGGGGTAGTGATGGACAGGGGAGTGGTCAGAGTCCATCTGCATTGGACCAGAGCAGGGACTGGGGGTCCCTGAACCAGTGTAGACTGTGGGGCTTTCTTCCTTCACCCTGCACTAGAAGCCAAGAAGAAATCTCCAGTGGGTCGACAGAATTTTCCCCCTGCTAATGCAGGCACCAAACTTCAGCTTCACCGGTCCTCTGGGTCCCATCTCATCATGACGAGCGTGGTCCCTGGAACACAGGTGGTGGATCCAAGTGACCCCGACATCTGTCCCCATTTTTACTTGTATATCAGTTTGTTTTTGCCTGTCTCACTGGGATCCTGCTAGCCAGGACCCCAGTGCTCATAGTTTGTGGCCTGAATGTGTGTCCCTGTGTAGTGCCTAACTGTGTCACTGAGGCTCTATTAGCCAAAATCTCAGTGCTTATGCTCTCTCTGCCTTTAAAATTGTCACTGTAGGCTACTGACCATTTTCACCAATTCTAATTGGCACACTGGAACACCCTTATAATTCTCTAGTATATGGTACCTAGGTACCCTTCGTATTGGGGTTCCAGGAGATCCCAATGGGCTGCAGCATTTCTTTTGCCACCCATAGGGAGCTCAGACAATTCATACACAGGACTGCCACTTCAGCCTGAATAAAATAATGCCCACTTTATTTCACAGCCATTTTTCTCTGCACTTAAGTAACTTATAAGTCACCTATATGTCTAACCCTCACTTGGTGAAGGTTTGGTGCAAAGTTACTAAGTGTGAGGGCACCCTGGCACTAGCCAAGGTGCCCCCACATAGTTCAGGGCAATTTCCCCAGACTTTGTGAGTGTGGGGACACCATTACACGCGCGCACAACATATAGGTCAATACCTATATGTAGCTTCACAATGGTAACTTCACATATGGCCATGTAACATGTCTAAGATCATGGAATTGTCCCCCCAATGCCAAATATGGTATTGTGGTGCCAATCCCATGCATCCCTGGGGCTCAAGCATGGATCCAGGGTACTACCAAACCAGCTCTCTGGGGTTTTCACTGCAGCTACCGCTATTGCCGACCCACAGACAGGCTTCTGCCCTCTTGGGGTCTGGGCAGCCCAGTCCCAGGAAGGCAGAACAAAGGATTTCCCCTGAGAGAGGGTGTTACACCCTCTCCCTTTGGAAATAGGTGTTAAGGGCCTGAGAGGCGTAGCCTCTCCAGGCCTCTGGAAATGCTTTGAAGGGCACAGATGGTGCCCTTCTTGCATAAACCAGGCTACACCAGTTCAGGGTACCCCCAGCCCTGCTCTGGCACGAAACTGGACAAAGGAAAGGGGAGTGACCACTCCCCTGTCTATCACCACCCCAGAGGTGGTGCTCAGAGCTCTTCCAGTGTGTCCCAGACCTCTGCCATCTTGAATCCAGAGGTGTGAGGGCACAATGGAGGCCTCTGAGTGGCCAGTGCCAGCATGTGACGTCAGAGCCCCCTCCTGATAGGTGCTTACCTGACTAGGTGGCCAATCCTCCTTTGAGGGCTATTTAGGGTCTCTCCTGTGGGCTTAACCTCAGATAACGAATGCAAGAATTCACCAGAGTTCCTCTGCATCTCCCTGTTCGACTTCTGCCAAGGATCGACCGCTGACTGCTCCAGGACACCTGCAAAACTGCAACAAAGTAGCAAGAAGAATACCAGCGACATCGTAGCGCATAATCCTGCCGGCTTTCTCAACTGTTTCCTGGTGGTGCATGCTCTGGGGCCTGTCTGCCTTCACCCTGCACTGGAGCCAAGAAGAAATCTCCTGTGGGTCGACAGAATCTTCCCCCTGCTCACACAGGCACCAAACTTCAGCTTCACAGGTCTTCTGGGTCCCCTCTCATCGTGATGAGCTTGGTCCCTGGAACACAGGTGGTGGATCCAAGTGACCCCGACTGTCCAGTCGTCCATCTGTCAAATTTGGCAGAGGTATGTCCTTGCATCCCCTCGCCCGACAGTAATCCTGTGTACTGCGTGAACTGCAGCTGCTAGGGCTTCTGTGCACTTTCATTTACAGTCCAGGTCCTGGCACTCTGTCCTGCATTGCTCAACTCGCTGAGTTGACCACCGGCTTTGTGGATCCTCTTTTGTAGTGTTGAGACTACTGCTGTGCTCAGTTTTCTTGAACCCGTGTTCAAGTATTTCTGCGGGTGTTGCCTTCTTGTGTGTGGGATCTCTGTGTTGCTGAGTGCCCCCACTGTCTCCTCTTCCAAGTGGCGACCTCCTGATCCTTCCTGGGCCCTTCCTGGGCCCGGGCAGCACCCTTTTTCTTCAACTGCGACCTTTGCAGCTAGCAAGGCTTGTTTGCAGTCTTTCTTCAAAGAAACAACTCTGCATTCTCCAGCATTCTGTGGGACATCTTCTGTATAAAGGAGAAGTTTCTGGCATCTTCTGTTGTTGCAGAATCTTCAGCTTTTTGCACCTAGAGGCAGCCATTTTACACCTTCATCTGGGGTTTAGTGGGCTCCTGCCCCCCCTGGACACTTTTGTGACTCTTGGACTTGGTCCCCTTCCTTTACAGGTCCTCAGGTCCAGGAATCCGTCTTCAGTGCTTTGCAGTCAGTTGTGGTCTTTACAGAATCTGCTATCACGACTTTAGTGTGTTTCTGGGGATGTAGGGTCACTTTACTCCTACTTTTCAAGGTCTTGTGGTGGGGTATCTTGGACACCCTTAGTGTTTTCTTACACTCCCAGTGACCCTCTACACACTACACTAGGCCTGGGGTCCCAAAGTGGTTCGCATTCTATTTTCTTAGTATATGGTTTGTGTTGCCCCTAGGCCTATTGCATCCTATTGTATTCTACAGTGTTTGCACTACTTCTCTAACTGTCTACTCACCTGATTTTGGTTTGTGTGTATATTTTGTGTATTGTACTAAGGGAGTATATCCTCTGAGATATTTTCTGACATATTGTCACTAAAGTATGTTTAGTTTTTAGTAACTCTGAATATTGTGATTCTTGTGATACAGTGCTATATGATATTAGTGGTATAGTGGTATAGTTGCACTACTTCTCTAACTGTCTACTCACCTGATTTTGGTTTGTGTGTATATTTTGTGTATTGTACTAAGGGAGTATATCCTCTGAGATATTTTCTGACATATTGTCACTAAAGTATGTTTAGTTTTTAGTAACTCTGAATATTGTGATTCTTGTGATACAGTGCTATATGATATTAGTGGTATAGTAGGAGCTTTGCATGTCTCCTAGTTCAGCCTAAGCTGCTCTGCTGTAGCTACCTCTACCAGCCTAAGCTGCTAGAACACTACTAATCTACTAATAAGGGATAACTGGACCTGGCACAAGGTGTAAGTACGATCAGGTACCCACTATAAGCCAGGCCAGCCTCCTCCAATGGGTGTTGCGTTTGTGGGGCAGGGGTGCCCTCATACACAAATACTTTGCACCCTGCCCTCTGGGCTGGAAGACCTGCCATAGGGGTTAGTTATAAGTGGCTTGTTGTAGTGAAAATGGCAGTGAAAGGGTGTTTCAATGGCAGTCCAGCAGAAGCCTTTGCATGGGCTACTTCTGGGTGGCAAAATATATGCTGCAGCCCATAGGAATCCCCTAGATCCCCAATGCCCTTTGTTCTTAGGCACCATATACTAAGGACTTATAAGCGGGTAACAGTGTGCCAATTGTGGGTGAAATACAGACCTTTGGGAGAGAGAGCATAATCACTGGGGTCCTGATTAGCAGGATCCCAGTGAACGCAGTCAGGCACACTGACATCAGGCGGAAAACGGGGGTAACCATGCCAAGAAAGAGGTACTTTCCTACAATTACCAAGACTCTTACTTCTGTGATGTTCCAAACACTCAAATTGTGAAAAGAAATGGCCTTAGGACCTAAGGGCATTTCTTTTCACAATTTGAGTTATGTTAAAAAGACCGCTCACCTACCAACCTAGTTGTTGGGATGCTTCATCATCGGGGTTCCACCGAGATACCTAGCATGTCACAGGTGTGCTTTGATGCCTGATTACATGGGAGTGTTTTTTTTTCATTTTTACCACACATACTGGTTGGATTTGGCATGAAGGCGAGTGATGGTTCAGAAGATAACATTTTATTAAGAGATTTCAAAAAAATGAAATTCACTGTTAATAACTGAAAGGCCATAAAACTGAACCAATGACTCACAGCTCATGAACTGTAAAGCCATGTCAAGGGACCAACCACTTTACAATCCATTCATTCACCTTTCATACCTAACATGCACAAGACCATTCATGCCGCCAGCCTCGGGCCCAGCACATTTCAACAGACAGCGCCATTCAAGGGCCCATCACTTTTATATGCCCACATGCCTGACACAGCAATCACACCAGCTGACGGAGTCAGTAGACTGGAGTTTGGCTAACAGTGTGTTCTAGTAGCCAACAGCAAGCCACTATTTACACTGCCAGCCAAGCGCCACTCCACACACACCACCATCGCTTTTTTTTACAAGAAAATAAAACACTAACTTATTATAAGTAAGTACAAAACTACAAATACAAAAGCTCTAACTAAATACATCACAGTAATGCCAACCGTGAAACTGCCAAAAAATATAAACCAGGCAGTTTGCACTCCCAGTAGTTCCCAATAATAATTTTGGGTGTGTTAACTTCTGAAACAGCTGGCCACACACATCTCAGGCTTAGAAGGACAATCGGGGCAGTACATACGAATCTCCCTCTGGATACCTTTTTGAGCACAGACTCTACATTTCTTAGCTGGGAAGTCTTTTTTGGGCGTGGGGGGAATGTGATCAGGAAAGTGGCGATCTTTTAATCTAACCACTTCCTCCACCACTGGTCCTCTAGGAACTCTTGCCTGTTCCCCCACAACAAGGCTCTCTATCACAGACTCCTGAAATTTAACAAATGCCATCTTTGACTCAGAGTTACAATCCTTGAACACATTAAATGCATTAAAAGTTGCTAAATGGAAGAGATGTATAGCCAACTTTTCATACCAAACGTAAGACTTACAAACAGCAGTGAAAGGTTCCAACCTCTGATCTACTCTATCTACACCACCCGTGTACTTATTGTAGTCTAAAATGCACACAGGTTTGTGCACTTCAGCAACCTGACCCCAAACCGTCACAGGGGAAGTACGCTCATCATGGATGGTAGTCTGCATGTAGACATCCCTCCTGTCTGCAAATTTCACAGCAAGCAGCTCTTCATTACGCAAGGCACTGCACTGTCCCCTCTCAAGTTTTTTACACACAAGCTCCCTTGGATAGCCTTTATGGTTAGAGCGGATTGTGCCACAAGCAACAGTGTCCACTCTGAACAATTCCCTGAACAATTGCACTCCAGTGTAGAAGTTATCTAGGTACCAATGGTGACCTTTGTTAAACAGTCATCTACCAACTCCTCACACAATTTTCTCACTAACGCCACTAACTCAAAAAGTGGGAAGATGACCAGAGGGGTCAATACTGGAATCCCTACCAGTGTAGACCCAGAAATTATAAACATATCCTGTACTACTTTCAGACAGCATATACATCTTAATTCCATGCCGTGCCCTCTTGCTAGGAATGTATTGCCTAAAAAATATAGGCCCTTGAAAAGGACCAAAGATTCTTCCATAGCTATGGTTTTCCCTGGAACAGAGACCTCTGAAAAACGATCTACAAAATGATCAAGGGCAGGTCAGGATCAGGGCGATCTCGTGGCAAGGCTAAAGCATTATCAACAACATGCAGCATCCGAAGAAGAAGCAAATATCGGTCACGACTCATGGTTGCAGGAAATATAGCCGTTGCCATCAAGGGACTAGTAGACCAATATGCAGACATTGACAGCTTTCTTATCAACCTCATCAAAAAAGTTAAACCCAAGAACTTTTTCAACTCTTCCAGATTTGTGGGAATCCACTGGGTAGCTCTAGAGTGTGTTCTAAGTCTGGCACCATTGTCACTCGAATACTGATCAGCATCCAAATTAGTCTGCTCAACAATCTCTTCCAAAATTACACTGTCCATGAACAACTGAAAGAAATTGATAGGCAAAAGGTTTTCTGTATTTGCTCTACACCCCGGGAGACCAGTAACGGCAGGCAACTCCGGCTGCTCCGTGTTTGGTGCAAGCTCGGGTTCAGGTCTTCTAATGGAAAGCCTTTCAGCCGCTGGCTGCTGCACTATTGGCACATCAGTATCCTCCTCTAAAAAAGGCACTTCATCCAGACTGAGAGTGGCTTCATCATCAGATGATTCCTCTCAGACATAAAATTCCCTGTCAGAATCTTGTACTTCCTCCTCTGCCTCAGATGCAGAGTCAGTCTCATAATCATGGTCAGAAGACGCTTCAAAAAGCATACCAACAACGTGCTGAACAGTCACCCTGTAGCTAGTCATAATCCTTTCTACAAAAAGTAACTTGACAAATGCGCCACCAACAACCAGCACTGTGTCAAATAAAGTAATAAAGTGTGGCTTTATTACTAAGAGTTATGTACTCAAAAACTATATCACTCACTTGCCTGAAAAAAGCTAAACTCACCAGCAACTACTGTGCATAGATACAGCAATCACCAATTATATCCCACTAAAAAGAAAAAAAGAAAATAAAATTAAACATAGGAGAACACAAATCTAAGGACAATTTCACACACAATCCTGCATTTAGTACACCATTTACAAAAAAGTCATTCATGCATGGAAGGGAAATACTTTTGGAGTAAATAATTTTTTCTTACCTAGAACATGCAACTACGCAAACTGCAGGTCAACCACTGCCAAAACCGCAATGATTCACAGCAAAGGAACCAAAAGCTTTGAACTAGAACAAAAAGGAGAAATAAAACATTATAATCACAAATGCGAATATTTTTCCAGTCAACATACACCCCACTACCAAACATTTAGAAATTTTCCCTGGTCTCTGGTGGTTTCTGCCCCCCTTGAGGTCAGATGGGCCTAACATAAAATAGGCCGATCTGCCCCCAAGGGGGGGGGGGGCAGAAATGGCCAACAGTTATGTGGCCCCCTTGAGGGGTACCCCTTGCCCAAGGTGCTACACCCCCAACCAAAAAAACACAAACAAAAACAATCCATGGTGCCTTAGTGGCTTCTGTTCCCCTGGGAGGCAGATGGGCCTAAAAATAATAGGCCAATCTGCCCCCAAGGGACACAGAAATGCCCAACAGTTGCCTGCCCCCTTTGGGGTGTGACCCTTGCCTAAGGGGCCTCTCCCCCACACAATAAAAAACAAAAAGGAAAAATCCCTGGTTTCTTTCTGGCTTCTGCCCCATTTGGGGGCAGATGGGCCAAAGAAAATTGGCCGATCTGCCTCCCAGGTGGGCAGAAAAGGCCAACAGTTGTGTGCCCCCTTTATGGGGTGACCCTTGTCCAAGGGGCCGCACCCCAACACAAAAAAACAAAAACAATTCCTGGTGTCTATGTGGCTTCTGCCCCCGTTGGAGGAATATCTGTCTAAAAATAATAGGCTGATCTGCCCCCAAGGGTGGCTGAAATGGCGTAAAAGAATATGGCCCCCTAAGGGGAGCGACCCTTGTCCAAGGGGCCACTCCCCCAAAAAATTGACACAAAAATAAATCCCTGGTGTCTAGTCGGCATTCCTGCTGCCTGATCGTGGTACCTCTTTTAGATTAACACCCCCCCCCCCGGGCAGAGGAGAAACTCACTTCTTTCTCCTGGGTGCGCTGGAAGCAAATGACTTCCAGTGTGTCCGGCGGCATCTAATGATGTCACCCGGGTGCGTCGGGGTGGCAGGGTTTCCCTGCCATCCCTGCCCAGGGTGGTGGGCCGGGTGCCGGATATAATGGTTACGTCCTCGGCACAGCAGTGCTGCAGCCGAGGACGTAATCATATGTCCACGCCGCCCGAGGGGTTAAACCTACAAGGTTTGTTTACACACTCACAGGTGACACTAATTAACCTAGGTCAATGCACCAGCACTTGAATATGAAAGACAGGTTGTAACCCTGCACAACACAATACACAGTTAAAGTGGTGTCTGTGCTTTTAGGTTACTAACAGTCACTAAACAGGGATTCAGGTATGCAGTGGTATTTTGAGTGCTCAGCTTTGTTTTTTCAATATCACACACAGTCACCACGCTTTTCATGGGATCACTGACAGATTATCTGAAAAAAATATAGTGTGGACAGAATATTGTGTCAAAAATATTTAGGACCACACTATTGAGAACGTAAATGCAAATAGGTAAGTGTAGATTTACTATTCTTAATGTCACATCTACGTACCTCTAAAATATATATATTGTCAAGGCACATATATGTGGAGCTATATATAGTCAAACTTTGCTTACCCATAGAAACTTACCTTCATGATATTTTGTCCTCTTTACACATAATTTGACCTACTGTATTTTTATTACTGATATTTTATCTATATCCCTTTCAACAGGTTCAGTCTGTTGCCCAGCACGTGTAAAATAAGCACAGAGAATATTATTACAATAGCACTAATGCAGTATGTGAGCAATGAGAATAAAATGAACAGTTCTATCACAGTTAAATTGTCACCTAGCAACCTAACACCCTTGTGAGAAATTAGGTTATTGGTTGAGGTGGATTAAACCCTACTCATGCAACAGCCACAATTTTTGTTAGGGTGAAACACAAGCAATCCCAAAATTAACCTGTGCTTTACACTCTGGTAGCTTGGCACAAAGGAGTAAGGCTTATTCTAGAGGCACTGTGTAAAGTATTTGTGCATCACTTCAAACAGTAGTGAAGTGAAAAACAACACAAGAAAAATCCCACACAAATTTAGAAAGATAGATTCAACTTTAATAAATAAACACTGTAGAACACAAAAGAATGCAATAGGAGGCAATAGGCCTAGGGGCAACACAAACCATATACTCCAAAAGTGGATTGCGAACCACGAATGGACCCCAGGCCTAGTGTAGTGTGTAGAGGGTCACTGGGAGTGTAAGAAAACACTAAGGGTGTCCAAGATACCCAACCCCAAGACCCTGAAAACTAGGAGTAAAGTTAACCTACTACCCCAGAAAGACAGTAAAGTTGAGATAGGGAATTCTGCGAAGGCAATAACTGACTGCAAAGCACTGAAGAAGGATTCCTGGACCTGAGGACCTGCAAAGGAAGGGGAGCAAGCCCAAGAGTCACGCAAGTGTCCGGGGGGGGGCAGGACCCCACTAAACCCCGGATGAAGGTGCAAAAGGGCTGTCTCTGGGTGGAAGAAGCCAAAGATTCTGCAATGACGGAAGGTGCCAGAAACTTCTCCTTTGGTCAGAAGATGTCCCACGGCATGCTGGAGGATGCAGAGTTGTTTCCATGCAGAAAGACCGCAATCATGCCAGGCAAGATGGTACTTTCCTACAATGGTGCCTCTGGAGTTGGTCCATCACATAAGGAATGCTGCTATTCCTCAAAATGTAAGCGTCATGCACTGAGCCAAGATAGTGGGCATTTTCATGGGAGATGTACTGGTCTGCCAGACACACCATCTGTACATTCATGGAATGGTAGCTTTTGCGGTCTCTGTACACCTGTTCATTCCTGCGGGGGGGGGGACAAATGCCACATGTGTACCATCAAAGACACCAATGATTTTGGGGATATGTCCCAGGGCATAGGATTCACCTTTCACTGTGGGCAAATCCTCCACCTGAGGGAAAACGATGTAGCTGTGTTTCAGCAGGGCAGACAACACTCTGGACAACACGTTAGAAAACATTGGCTGTGACATCCCTGATGCTATGGCCACTGTTGTTTGAAAGGAACAACTGGCCAGGAAATGGAATACTGACAGGACCTGCACTAGAGGGGGGATTCCTGTGGGATGGGGAATAGCTGACATCAGGTCTGGCTCCAGCTGGGCACACAGTTCATGGATTGTGGCACGATCAGGTCTGTAGGTGATAATGATGTGTCTGTATTCCATTGTTGACAGGTCCACCAGGGGTCTGTATACCGGAGGATGATGCCATCTCATCGTCTGCCCCAGGGAATGTGCCCTATGGAGGAGAAGGGTGAGCACAGGGTCATACACCACATCTCTTGCACAAGGGTGTTTTGAACTATTGTGATGTAATCGTTGTGTGGTGCTGTCTGTCCGTATTCCCAAAAGTGCTGTGACTCAGTTAGTTGCCCTGCCATGTGGCCCCCTGAAATGGCGGCCGCCTCCCCTGTAAGGAGGGACAAGAGGAAATGAGGTAACTGTGCTGGCGTTGTGCAGATTCACGGTAGGCGGCCGAGGATCGCGACGCAATGCAGCATTGGGTTCAGGAGCCAATGACGATGTACGCCGGCGGTGACTGTACGCACCGCCGCGGACGTAACCGCCATTTTCTATCTGTTCACTCACTTGATACCTGACCTTCAACAGGAGAGGACCTACACTGCAAGTGCTGCTGTGACCCGAGTCTAGAAGCAACAATGGCTACAGTGTCTGGGGAAAGGGCCCCTGCCTTCACCGCAGAGGAGTTGGACAACCTGGTGGCTGGGATCCTCCCCCAGTACACGCTACTCTACGGTCCTCCAGACAAACAGGTGAGTACACTGTGAGCGTGATGGATGGGACATTGTGAGAAAACAGGGCTGATTGCAGAGGCCCCCTAACTTTTTGCCCCCATTTTCCACTTTTTGCTGGTGTTTTCCTGACTCTGATGGTGCCCTGGGTACTGCTAACCAGTCCCAGGGCCTGTGCTCTGTGTAAAATGGATATGCAAATTAGGCTAATTATAATTGGCTAAGTTAACCTACCTATAAGTCCCTAGTATATGGTAGGGCATGTAGGTTTAGGGACCACAGCATAGGTGGTGCACCCATAGGTGCACTGCTGAGGTGCCCAGTGTCATTTTAAAGGCAGGCCTGCCTTGCTGGCTGCTTTTAAATTAAAGTTATATGCAAATTCGACTTTGGAATTAAAAGTAGTTCCAAAGTCTGTCTTATTTTTACATATAAGTCACCCCTAAAGTGTGCACTATGTGCCCCTAGGGCTGGGTGCCATGTAACTATAAGCAGGGACTTTATAAAAATAGTTTTATAAGCCCAGGTGAGGTAAAAACAGCCACATTCGTTTTTCCCTCATTGTAGTAAATGGCCTTCATAGGCTAGAATGGGGAGACTTTATTTTAATTTTTAAAGTCTCCTTAAATGAGGCATACCAAGAGTTTGGTAACAAATTAATTGTTGTAATAAATCCCACAACTTCCAGTTGTTGGATTTAATATAACTTGTTCAGGTAAAGAGTTTTAAACTTTACCTGAAAAGTTGCCAATTTCAGCCCTGCAATGTTTTTGCTGCTGTGCTCTGATTGGCCAGCCTCAAGCAGCTTGGCCAAGCTGCCTTGATGAGGTGTGAAGTGGCCTGGCTTCACACAAAGGAATGTGCCTGTGGGAAGGAATCTCCCCTCAGCAGATGGTGAGGCAGGAAGGGGGAGGGCTGCCAAACTGGTCTTCAAAGGCAGAGAAGGACATTTGGACCAACCAGCAACACCCCCACATCCTGAAACCCCAGACAACTAGGTGCCCCCTTGATTAGATTAGGAGAGGGCAGGAGAGGGGTGTTTATGTTTTTTAGCCACACCAGTGGGTGGGCTCAGCCAGATGTAACCTCCAAAAATCAGATTCAGCCATGATGGATTTTTAGAGAATGTTGCCTCCTGGGATTGATTTTTGCCACACTTCCCAGGAAGTGGTCATCACAGGGGGAAGGACCCTACACCTGACTGGAGAACCAGGACCCCCCTGCTTTTCACCCAGGAGCAAGGATAAAACTGGCAGACCTGCACCCACATCTCAGTTCCCTACCACATCCAACAAGGAAGAACTACAGAAGAAGAAGGACTGCCCTGCTGGACCCCTGGCCTGCACCTGGAACCTGCACTCAGAAGGACTGCACCAGCTGCTCACTTGGGCTTCACCACAAGAAGGACTTTGCCTGGCTTCAACTGGTTCAAGGAGGGACTCCCTGTTTGCTACAGGTGAAAAATTGCTATGCAGAGTCCCCTGCACCAACTCCTGAAGAAAGAGACCAGCTGACCACTGTCCAGTGGCCAAAAAGGAGTTTGCGCCGGGTGCATTCTGGGAGTTGTAGTCCGCACCCGCCAAGGACCATCTCAGAACTTCTGGACCCTTGGGGTGAGCTGTGGACCCCAAAAGAACCTTAAAAGGACATCTGGGAGAAGCCCCAAAAGTTTGGACAACATTTGTAAATAAGCTCCATAGAGGGACCGACCCGCCGCGGCAACTCTAGCCGGCTTGCCTCAACAGCGACCCGGCCTGATTTGATGGTTCGTCCCGGTAAAGAAAATCTCCGAAAAAGAGACTAAGGGCCTGATTCTAATGTTGGCGGGCGGCGGGAGCCGCCCGCCAAGCTACCGCCGCTGAATGACCGCACCGAGGTCAAAAGACCGCGGCGGCCATTTAGACATTTCCTCTGGGCCGGCGGGCGCTCTCCAAAAGAGCGCCCGCCGGCCCAGAGGAAATGCCCCTGCAACGAGGACGCCGGCTCAGAATTGAGCCGGCGGAGTTGCAGGGGTGCGACGGGTGCAGTTTGCACCCGTCGCGTATTTCAGTGTCTGCTTAGCAGACACTGAAATACTTTGCGGGGCCCTCTTACGGGGGCCCCTGCCGTGCCCATGCCTTTGGCATGGGCACGGCAGGGGCCCCCAGGGGCCCCGCGGCACCCCCTACCGCCATCCTGTTCCTGGCAGGCGAACCGCCAGGAACAGGATGGCGGTAGGGGGTGTCAGAATCCCCCATGGCGGCGCGGCAAGCTGCGCCGCCATGGGGGATTCAAAGGGCAGCGGTAAACCGGCGGGAGACCGCCGGTTTGCCTCTTCTGACCGCGGCCGAAGCGCCGCAGTCAGAATGCCCTGCGGGGCACCACCGGCCTGTCGGCGGTGCTCCCGCCGACCCTGGCCCCGGCGGTCTTAGACCGCCGGGGTCAGAATGACCCCCTAAGTCCGAAGGTAAAAAGTTGACCGGGACCTTCCAGCCAGGGTATCCGAGGAGGGCTCCATGGACGTCGGATCAAGATCCAGGTTTACCCCAGTCGAAGGATTTTCACCTCGAAAAAAAGACTAAGTCCGAAGGTAATAATCTCCACTGAGGATTCCAGCATCGCGTATCCGGAGAAGGGTTCCAGGAGGTCGGATTGGACTGGCAGGTTCGTCCCGCTGAAGAAAATCTTCGAAAAAGAGACTAAGAGGGTCATTCTGACCCTGGCGGGCAGCGGACGCCGCCCGCCTGGCGGGAACCACCAAATGGCCGCTAAGGCCCTGCAACACAGAGGCCGGCTCCGAATGGAGCCGGCGGTGTTGCAGGGGTGCGACGGGTGCAGTTGCACCTGTCGCGATTTTCACTGTCTGCAATGCAGACAGTGAAAATCTCCCTGGGGCCCTATTAGGGGGCCCCTGCACTGCCCATGCCAGTGGCATGGGCAGTGCAGGGGCCCCCAGGGGCCCCACGACACCCGTTCCCGCCATCCTGTTCCTGGCGGTAAAAACCGCCAGGAACAGGATGGCGGGAAGGGGGTCGGAATCTCCATGGCGGCGCTGCTTGCAGCGCGGCCATGGAGGTTCTGCCCAAGCAGGGGAAATCCGTCGGGAAACCGCCGGATTCCCTTTTCTGACCGCAGCTTTAACGCTGCGGTCAGAATGGGCAATGAAGCACCGCCAGCCTGTTGGCGGTGCTTCCGTTGCCCCCGGCCCTGGCGGTCTTGTACCGCCAGGGTCGGAATGAGGCCCTAAGTGTGAAGGTAAACTTTTAACCGAGGCCTCCCGCGGCCTGTAGCCGAGCAGGGCTCCATCGCGGTCGGCCTGAAACTTTGACTTTGCCCCGGTCGAGGTGCAACCAGATGACCCGATTGGCGCTTTTTGTTTCTAGGCGCTAAAAAAATGATAATTCTTTTAAAATTTATATCTCCAGTTCCCCTTATCTGATTTTATTAGTTCTGGTGTCATTTTAAAGATAAAAATATAATCTATTTTTATAAATTGGTTTTGGATTTTTAAACTGTTTCCTGTGTTTTATTTAATTACTGTTTCGTGATATTTGAATGCTTTACACTCTGTCTCCTAAGTTAAGCCTTGACGCTCGTTGCCAAGCTACCAAGGGTTGAGCTGGGTTTAATTTACTGAGACCTAACTGGACCTTAGTGGAGGTTAGTGGCCTATTGCTAAGTGTAGGTACCCACCTGCCCTTACCAATAACCCATTTTCCAACAGACATGAATGTATGGAGTGGGGTGGATGGAAGATACATGTGGGGGGGGGGCTGTGGCCAGCATGTGAGGGTGTTCAGTGTATGTGTTTCAGGGCATGGGTGGGAAGTTGTGGCCAATGAGTAAGAAGAACCGGAGGGGGTAGTAAAATCCATTCTTACTTCACTTTTACTCTAGGTCAGCGCCCACCAGAAGAAGGGTATTTGGCGTGCCATCGCCAAGGAAGTGCGGACCCTGGGGGTCTACCATAGACGAAGCACCCACTGCCGCAAAAGATGGGAGGACCTGCGCCGCTGGAGCAAGAAAATGGTGGAGGCCCAGCTGGGGATGGCCTCCTAACGTGGAAGGGGTGCCCGTCACAATATGACCCCCCTGATGTACCGGATCCTGGCGGTGGCATATCCTGAGTTGGATGGGCGCTTGAGGGCATCACAGCAGCCACAAGGGGGTGAGTACAGTGTCATTCAGCTGACTCTCCGTGCTGTATGGGGTGTCTGGGTGGGGGAAGTGGGGTGGGTTCCCCTAGGCCAGGGCAAATTTGCTAGGATAGGTCTATTGTTAGGCAGGCTCTGTGGCACTCCAACCCCAAAAGTGGTAGTAACCTTCTATACCTAGTCAGGCTCCTGTGGGTTCCCGGTGTGCATCAAATGGGCTTAGGCACAGTCCCGCATGGGCAGGTGATTTTCCTAAGAACAGTTAGTGCATGACCTAGTGCATAGGGCTGCTCCCTGTGTGTTGTGTCAGCCAACGGTGGTGTTGTTGCTGGCATTCGCTATGTGTCTCCTCTGTCTTTCTCCCCCTTTTTGTTTTGTCACCCTGTCCTTGTGTGCATTAGCATCATCTGGCAGAGGAGCATTGGCACCGGTGCAGGAGGGACCTCCAACCCACATGGCCCAGGAGGGTGAATGTATGGAGTCTGAAGGCACCAGTGGGACGGAGGGTGAGGAGAGCTCCACGACAGGAGGAGACACCAGCGACAGCGACTCCTCCTCTGATGGGAGCTCCCTTGCGGTGGCGGGCACCTCTGTGCCCACTGCAACAACAGGTACAGCTGCCCTCCCAGCAGCCCCTCAGCATGTTTCCCGTGCCTGCTCACCCAGGAGGGTGGGCATCTCCTTTGCCCCAGGTACCTCAGGCCCTACCCCAGTCGGCCCTGCTGCCCTCAGTGAGGAGGCTATTGACCTCCTGAGATCCCTCACTGTTGGGCAGTCAACCATACTGAATGCCATCCAGGGTGTTGAGAGGCATTTGCAACAAACATATGCATACCTGGAGGACATTCATTCTGGTGTGGCGGCCCAACAGAGAGCATTTCAGGCTCTGGCCTAAGCACTGATGGCAACCAATGTCCCTGTGTCCAGCCTCCCCCCTCCTTCTTCCACTACTCTGACCCAGTCCCCTCTACCTCAGCCTATCCCAAGCACACCATCAGACCAGCATGCACACTCATCAACACCCAAAAGTGGCTCAGGAAAACATAAGCACCACACATCCCACAGGCACTCACACAAGCACCATCCCCATGCAGACACAGCGACATCCACTGCCTCCACTGTGTCCCCCTCCTCCACGTCCTCCACCTCCCGCCCAGTCTCATCTCCACTCACACCTGCATGCACTACATCCTCAGCCACTGCCTCCATCACCAGCATGCCCATCACCACACACCGCTCACATGCAATCACCACTACCATGCACACGTCCCCTGTGTCCTCTCCCAGTGTGTCTGTGAGCCCTCCTCCAAAAGTACACAAACGCAGGCACACACCTACTCAACAGCCATCCACCTCACAATGGCCTCCAGCACATGCACCCTCACCCAAACTCAGAACACGTACACCTCCTACAACCACTACCTCTTCCTCCACTCCCAAACCCCCTCCATCTTCCCATCCCAGTGTGTCTAGAAAACTTTTCCTAGCTAACATTTACCTATTCCCTACACCTCCACCCCGTCCTTCCCCTAGGGCCAGGATGTCCAGATCCCAGCCCAGCCCCTCAGCCACAAAATCCTCGAGCACTGTGGTCCCTGCAAGTCCAGTAACATCAAAGGCGGCACCCATCAGGGCTGCCAGTGTGCCACCTAGTGAGGCCAAGGATCACCCTATTCCGCCACCTGCCAAGGTGAAGAAGGGGCCCACATGTCAAAGAGAAAAGCTGCAACAACCACCCAGCAAGGCCTCCTCCAAGACAAAAGAGGACAGTGCCAAGGTCCCAGCAGTGACTTCCAAGGTGGGGAAGGGACACAAGGCCAAAGGAAAGTCAGCTCAGGGAATGGAGCCTCCGGGTGAGGCACTGGTGTCACCCCTTCTGCAAGACAGAACAGCAATCTCTACGGCGGTGTCCACCGTCGCAACCACCGCCACCTGCACCACCACCTGCACGTCTGCTGCCTCTGCAACAGTCCCCAGCATCATCCCCAGTGGGCAGCTGTCCGAGACTGCAGGAGACGTCCTAGTGTCTCCCTCCACAGGTGCTGACACCTGCACCCCCGGCAGCATCTCCGCCGCAGACACCGCCGCAGCCACCGCCACCTGCCCTGCGACGTGCCCAGCCAGTGCCACCACAGCCGACATCAGCAGCATCCCCAGTGGGCAGCCGTCCAAGGCTGCAGGAGACGTCCTGGACCCTACACACACTACATGAGGCATCACAACCAGCACTGGCAGTACCAGCAGTTGGCAGACTAAGTCGCCGCAGGGTGGAGGATGTCTCTGCCTCCATAGAGTATCATGCTACCTGTTCCCAGAAAATCTCTTGGCTCAGACAGCCAGGTGAGGGAATGGGAACTGCCACACCCCAGGTGCAGCACTAAGGGCACCAAGCCCCGTCCAGAACCAGTGGAGAACTGCATCCACTACCCCAGTCCTTGGCAGGATGAAGCACTCGGGGCACAAAGCTCCCTCCAGAAACAGTGGAGAACTGCATCCACTCCAGAGACTGTGGCTTTGCACTCCCCAGGACCAAGCAGTGGGCAAACCACCCATTTGAGAGACTGTGGCCTTGCACTCCCCAGGGCCAATCAGTCGGCAAACCACCTACTTGAGAGACTGTGGCTCTGCATTTCTAAGGACCAAGCAGTGGGCAAACCACCCACTTAAGAGACTTGAGAGCCTGTGGCTTTGCACTCCCCAGGCCCAAGCAGTGAGCAAAGCACCCACTTGAGAGACTGTGGCTTTGCACTCCCCAGGACCAAGCAGTGGGCAAACCACCCACTTGAGAGACTTGAGAGACTGTGGTTTTGCACTCCTCAGGACCAAGCAGTGGGCAGACCTCCCACTTGAGAGACTGTGGCCTTGCACTCCCCAGGACCAAGCAGTGGGAAAACCACCCACTTGAGAGACTTGAGAGACTTGAGAAACTGTAGCTTTGCACTCCCCAGGACCAAGCAGTGGGCAAACCACCCACCTGAGAGACTGTGGCCATGCACTCCCCAGGACCAAGCAGTGGGCAAATCCACCCACTTGAGAGACTTGAGAGACTGTGGCTTTGCACTCCCCAGGACCAAGCAGTGGGCATGGAGCCCCCTCGTGGAGCAGTGGTGTCGTCCCATAATCCGGCTGAGGTGCCCCCCTCCCCTTCCCCCTGAGGTGCCTGTTTTTTTTCGACCTGATGCCCCAGCAGTGCTCTCTCTGTTTTGAGTCAGGTGTCATGTTTGGGCTTCGCCCATGCTTTTTGGGATCACTGGTCCAGGGACATTGAATGGAATAGTCTACCGACTTGTGTACTTGCTGTAAATATTTGTATATATTGATCTTTTAAAGTTATGTTGGCCTATCTGGATTTTCGATGATTACACTTGTTACAATCATTTCATATGGTCCTTGCGTTCTTCCAGGGGGTTACGGGGAGTAAATGTAATGTTGCTGCATGTGTTTATGTGTGTGTTGTTGGGGGTGGGGATGTTGCGTGTTGTGTGTGTGTCACTCTCTTTTTCCTCCTCCCCTCCCCGTGTGCTAGGTGCAGTACTCACTGTGGTCGTTGCCGCCGTCTTTGATGTTCCTGGCAGAAGAGGAGGTAAACCAACATTGGTAACACCTGTAACTCGGGCTCCGTGGCGTCCTGGTTCCTCGTTGGGTGTCTAGAGGTGAGTGGTTTCCCTTCCAATTCCTGTTTCCGCTGTGCTTTTGATGTCATTGGTACCACCTGGGAAAGCTGGTGGATTGGTGCCTTTTAATAGTGTGGGCGGTACATTGTCTTCTGCCTGTCTGTTGGCGGTTACCACCGCAGTGCTTGTTGCTACCGTCGTGGCGGTCAGAGTGTTAAAGTGGCTGTCTGTGTTGGCAGTTTCCGCCATGGTCGTAATTCCATTTTTTTTACCGCCGGCCTGTTGGCGGTATTACCGCTGCTTTATCACCGACTGCCAGGGTTGTAATGAGGGCCATAATATGTGGTATCCCCATGGGGAAATGTGTTAGAAAACTCAATCAAGGAATCTATTTGGCAGAAAAACGAATGTGCTCATCCAGCCGACTTAAGGCCATGTCAAAATGTATCCTGGTAAGAAATAGCCCTAGAAAAACAGGGGATACCAAATATTATAGGCCATATGGGCCATTATGCTTGCTTTACTCAAAAGGAGACAGATGTGAAAGCTTGTACAATTATATACAAAACGCAAAACAGGACTGTAAACTTCTAACAAATAAAAGGGCATTTAAACTGGTCAGTGTCTAAAAGGAAACCTCTGAAAAGTGGGGACTAAGATATATCAGTGCATTAGCAGTTATGTTTGATATGCCCATACAAATAAATATTGGAAAACACAAAGATTGGTGTACATTGTTCTGAAAAAAATATTGTGTTCACTTAACCAATATGGACATGTCGTGTTAGTTACCCATTTTGATTTTTTTTCAAGATGTGAAATACAAAATGCTATAGAAAAGGGGGAGCATGTATTGTAACTGGTAGCACCCTAGATTGGTTACTGGTACCTGGCACACTGACCAAACCAAGTGAAGGGAGTATCCACCACCAAAACCAAATAACATATTGAGGTTAAGGATATTTTTTCATTTTGAGTTTTTTTAATGTGAAAGCTTTTCTCTTGTATTTGACATGCCCTTCACTTGGCATCTAAATTAAGCACCTAGTACGCCTATGTCTATAACTATAAACCCTGACAATATCTTTTATGTGTTAAAGTGAAACATGTGCTGCAGGTGTCGGAATGTCTGGATTCTCTGTGAGTTGATGACTATTGCACTATTGATTCACACACAGCACTTTTGGGCCCATAATTATAGATGGTTAGCGTCGCTTTACCGCCATTTATTTTGGCACTAAAACAGCGCTAACCTAACTGCATGTTTATATTTTGACACTGGACCCGTCTAGCATCAAAATATTGGGGTTACCGCCATTTCTAGGATGTGCAAAACCACCTTGCGTCAATGAGATGCAAGTTAGGCGTTCCCGTCCTAAACACAACGCTAACCTCCTAGCACCATATTTAACTCCTGATGCAAAAATAACACTAAATAAGGAAGCAGACTCAAAAAATGGTCCGATTATCATCAAATTTTAACACCTGATCAGACCAAGCATTAAAAAGAGCCTTACACACCACCACTCAAGGGAAACACACAGAAGGAGCTTTGGAAACATCTAGGACAACATGGAAGTCATACTGCTCTAGCTTGGTACAGGCCACAGACGTCTGCGAAGAAAGTAGATCCCTCCACCATCACCGCAGCGACCCTAAACACCACCACAGCAGCCGTAAAGGCAGTGCAGAAGGAGGGACAGGATATTCAGACAGCGGACAACCATCCTGGGAATGAGGGAACAAGATGTGGTCCGGTTGTACAGACTCAACCGGGAGTCCATTGTAAGCCTGCTGCACCATATTGCACCATACCTCACAGCAAGGATGCAAGCTCCCCATAACATTCCACCAGTGACAAAACTCCTCACTGTCCTCCATATGATGGCATCTGGATCATTCCAGATAACAAAGGCACAAGTGGCTGGCATCTCCCAGTCATCGTTCTCCATCTTCCTACCAAAGGTTCTGGACGCAATCCTAAGCCTCACAACGCACCACATCTTCTTCCCAAACACCTAGCATCTGCAACAGGAAGGCAAGCAAGGATTCTATCAAATTGCTGGGTTTCTGCATGTGCTGGGTGCACCGGACTGTACCCATGCCCAACTAGTGCCACCTGCAGCAACAGAACACCTGTATAGGAACTGCAGGCACACACACTCTATCAATGTGCAGGCCATCATGGACCACCGTGGGCTCTTCAGCAGCATGCTGGCAAAATATCCTGGCAGTGGTCATGATGCATACATCTTTCATCACTGCACCATCAACCATATGTTCCAGGATGGCCAATAGGGCAACGGGCTACTCATAGGTAAACCACCCTACCACTCATTCCACACAACACACCAACAATCTAGGACAAAAAAGATAAACATCACACTAAATACACATGGCCACAGGGATGTACAGACATCAGTACACATGTGACATGCCACACTACACTGCATACATTGCATGTCACAAACACATACACCCAAATGTTCATAACACAGCCACACCCTGACTGGTACACCACTTGTCGACAGGTGGAGCCAAGTCCCCTTTGCACACAGAAGCTGCTCACAAACCACTACAAGTATCTACAGGTTGGCAACTAAATAGAGATCTCACACACACATTACATCAAACAAAGTAGCGCACAGGCATGTCAATGGCATAGGCTACGGTCATTTTGAGGAAGGCACACATAGGCACAGTCCCAAATAAACAATGGTGTGCAAGCTTCTGGCAGAACCTACATCAAATGCCACCCAAGTGGTGCCATAAAAAAAAATATATCAGCTACACATAACTGACATACCAGTAGGGTGCACATACACACGTCTGCTGCATTGTGTTGCACAAATACAAATACAAAATTACCTGCTATTAAAGACAAGTGGGCTGAATCATGAGAAATGAGGCAGCACCTACTCCAGTGCCACCTCACATGCACCCTTAGTGCCCCCTAACAAAACTATGGCCCGCATTATAACTTTGGCGGTAACTGCCCCCTACCGCCATTTCGACGGGCACCAACATGCCGCCGCCATGGCTACCAGCTGTAAATGCATATTATGACTGCCAAAGGTATTCCGCCAGAATGCTGGCAGAACACTGCCGACGGTCTTGGCGGTGGACGGCGGTAAGGCAGCGCTGCTGACAGCAGCACTGTCACGCCAGCAAAACACCGCCAACCGTATCATGACCAATGATACGGCCTGGTGGTGTTTTCCTGGCGGATGCTGCTGCTGACAGCAGCGCTATGGACCATCTCCAGCCGGAGGACCCCCTGCAAGCAGGTAAGTCGGGTTCTCTGACAGGAGATGGGGTGGGGGGTGTAGTGTGTATGTGGGCAGTGTAGTGTGTATGTGAGGGTGTGCGTGTATGTGTTTGTATGCCTACATGCGGGTGTGAGTCACATTGAATGTGTGCATGAATGACTGAATGTGTGTATGTTGTGTGATGTGAATGTATGTGTGCGACAAGGTATGTTGGTGTATGTTGTGGTGTGTGGGCATGTACGTGTGCACGCATGGTTGGTGGTGGGTATGCGTGCGTGCATGTATGTATATGGGTGCGCGTGTGGCTGTGTACATGTGCGGGGGCAGGAGAGGGAGAGTGAGGGTGGGGGAGAACTCTGGGGAAGAGGAGGGGGTGGGAATAACATTATCAGTGCCATGGAAGGGATTCCCTGCAACTAATAGTGCCTACCGCCATGGTTTTCGTGGCAGTAAGTTTGGCACGAAAACCATGGCGGTAGGCCGGGTCATGATCCCGAGGGTGGGATTGTGACAGCCGCCGGGCTGGATACCGAAGTTTCCTGCCCAGTGACCGTTACCACCCTGGTGGTCGGTGTGTTAAAGTGGCTGCCTGTGATGGCGGTTACCGCCAGGGTCAAAATCCCATTTTTTTACTGCCGGCCTGTTGGCGGTATTAACGCTGCTTAAACACCGACTGCCAAGGTCGTAATGAGGGCCTATATCCATTGCAAATACCAGAAACGGTCCTCCATATTGCTGAATCTGTAAAAACAACACTAACTATCATGGATGTCATAGTAGGACTCGATAGGAGCATAGAGGGCATTCTTGACTTCACATGCACTGTGTACTAAGGGACCCATGTTAAAAATAGCTGTACCCCTTCCCAAAGCCTGCACTGTGCATGTGTAAAAAGTTTCCATCAGAAATCATGTATTGGAAGCTACGAGATACTACTGCACCAGATTTCATCATCGTACTAATGTGTTAGACACAATCATGTACACTTGATGGCTGGCACAACCATCATCTGCCACAAAGGGTCACAAAGTGTCACACTGCATGCATAGTGCCACATGGTAAGGTGGACTGCACAGTCTGGCTTTGTAGGGCAACTATGGTGCTTCAACATCTGCTGTCACCATTGTGGTACTAGTAGGTGGTAGGTTCCATCTAACAATAGAACACCACTTCAAATATGGACTACACAACACATTTATCTAAATCATAACCATCATTTTGGGAAAACATAAATTTACCCAGGCCCTTGAGCCACTACCCAAGTTTGTCATGTCCATCAACACAGTCTAATGAAACCATTTCACAAGAACAGGAACATACTCTGTATCACAAGCAAGTCTGTGTCACCATTCCAACTAAAAAGTACAACTGCCATGGTATGTTCCAAACCACTATCAACACTTACCAACACAACTTCTCTCTATCCTTTGCAGCTGATCAAGAGTACTACATAAAGCCCTATGTGATGACCCTATTTGCCAATCCCACAATGGTCAATGGTGGAAGAGCGTTCCTACAATGAAGGGACACAGGAAAACTTGCAATGTGGTGGAGAGAACATTTGGGC
Organism: Pleurodeles waltl; assembly: GCF_031143425.1. Taxonomy (NCBI): domain Eukaryota; kingdom Metazoa; phylum Chordata; class Amphibia; order Caudata; family Salamandridae; genus Pleurodeles; species Pleurodeles waltl. The sequence goes on along the minus strand of NC_090440.1, from coordinate 477,731,723 downwards.
TCCTGAAATCCAGGTTCAGGTGCCTGGCCCTGACAGGAGGAAGCCTCTTGTATGTTCTACCACTTGTTTGCAAGATCATTCTGGCATGTGCAATCCTGCACAACATTTGTGTCTGTACAAATATCCCCTGGAATGAACTGGTTGATGTCACCAACGAGGAGGAGGATGACGATGGAGCAGATATTGTGGAGGGGCAAAAAATTAACACTGCTGCAGGAGTTCATAGGAGACGCCACATTGTTGAGAACTTCGACACATAGGTGTTCATTATGACATTGGTGGTGAGTGATAAAGTGGCAGAAATATCACCAACAGGCTGGCGGTAATTACTGCCAAATTAAGACCATGGCGATGAGAACTCCATAGACAGCCAATGTACCACACCATCTGCCAGGACACTAACACCACTCACCACGGTGGTAGCCAACAACTGTCAGGCGGAAGACAAGGTACCACCCACCATATCATGACCTTGCAATCCACCATGTTTTCCAGGGCAGAACCAATGCCATCAAAAGCTTGGCAGAAACACTGCACAGAAGAGCAAAGACTCACCATCAGAGACACAGAGAAGAACAACGCCACCATGGAACCGAAACTGCAAGTCTTCCCAATGCTTTTTTACATGCTCCACCTGGAACACCAATGCTGACAAAGACAATGACGGTGAGTACAGCCACCTGGCACACAAGGGAGGGAGAGAGGAAAAGGATAGTGACACACACACGCACAACACACACCTGACACACACATACCATACACACAACCCGCTGCAGACGTAAACTAATGGCTCATAACACACAGCATAATAAAACAAGGACTATATTTCAGAATTACTGAAAATGTATTAGCAAGGCAAAAGCCACCACATGAACCAGATATGTACAATTGTCCACAAAGGGCCAATGCCCAGTTCAAAGGACTAAGGGCTCACATGGCCACAGGACACAGTCCAAGGCCCAACTCATTTCCTGATAACATCCTAACAGAACTGTGCAGGGGCATCATTATTGAAGCGGGCAGGCACCTCAGGAGGAAGGGGGGTGGGGGACACCTCAGCTGAAGTCAGGAACTTGCCCACTGGTTCTGGAAGGCTGCTGTGTCTCAGCTGTGGAAGCTGCCTTCTGGGCAGCCTCCGTTGGAGGCGAGGGCTACTGTGTGGTAGCTGGAGGTGAGGGCTTCTTCACTTTCATGGCAGGAGGTGAGTACTTCTTCCCTGTCCTGACTGTTGGAGTGGGATCCTTCCCCTTCCTGGCTGATGGTGTGGGATCCTTCCCCTTCCAGGCTGGTGGAGTAGGATCCTTACCCTTCCTGGCTGGTGGAGTGGGAGGAGGAATGGGAGTGGAGGTTGAGGGAGTGGTTGTTGAAGGAAGTCTGCTGGACTTGGGTACAGGTGCATGGGCAGTGTGCTGGTGTGAGGTGGATGGCTGTAGGGTGTCTGAGCCTGCGTTTGTGTCCTGTAGGAGGAGGGACAGACAGGGTGGGAGAGAACCAGGGGACTTGTGGATGGATGTTGTGGAGTTGTCTGCAAGTGAGGTGTGTGTGCTGCTTGGTGTGGCTATGCTGGTGGTGGATGTTGAAGCAGTGCATGCAGGGGTGAGTGTGGATGTGACTGTGAGGGAGGTGGAGGAGGAGGAGGAGGGGGAGCCAGTGGAGGCAGTGGATATGGTTGTGTGTGCAACTGTGTGGTGTCTGTGTGAGTGTTTGTGGGCTGAAATGTGGTGCCTGTGTTTGACTGTGCAACTCTCGTGTGATGTCTTGTGTGCATGCTTGTCTGTATGTGTGCATGGGATGGGTTGGGGTTGAGGAGACTGGGACTGGGAAGTGGTAGTTGGGGGGTGGCAGGAACAGGGACAATGGCTGCCATCAGAGAGGAGGCCAGATCATACGTAGATCAATGTTGGGCCGCCAATCTACCGTGGATGACCTCCAGGAATGCATTTCATTGCTGCATCTGGGATGCCAGCCCCTGTATGGCATTCACATTGGTTGACTGCCCTACTGAGATGGATCTCAGGAGGTCAATAGCCTCCTCACTCAGGGCAGCAGGGCTCAGTGGGGCAGGGCCTGAGGTGCTTGGGGCGAAGGAGATGCCCACACTCCTCGGTGAGCTGGCATAGGCAACTCGCTGGGGGGCTACTGGAAGCGCAGTGCTGGTATGGGGGTGGTGGATGTACCTGCAGCTGGGGTGGTCATAGAGGTGTCCGCCACCACCAGGGAGCACCTGTCGCTGCAGATGAATAGGAGGAGGAGACAAACCGCCTTGTTCAGACCCCTTGTGGACTTGGCTACGCTGGAGGACAGGCACATTATACTAACCTATAGACTGGACAGGGCCTCAATCACAGAGATGTGTGCCCAATTGGAACCTGACCTAATATAAGCTATCAGTCATCCCACTGGGATCCCCCCTCTTGTGCAAGTGCTATCAGTTCTCCATTTCCTTGCAACTGGTTCTTTCCAAGTGACAGTGGGCTTGGCAGCAGGAATATCAGAGCCAATGTTCTCAATCGTGCTGCCAAGGGTTCTGTTTGCCCTGGTGAAACACATGTGAAGGTACATTGTTTTCCCCCACATGGAAGATTTGGCCACTGTTAAGGCAGGATTCTATGCAATGGTCCATATCCCCAATATTATTGGGGTGATTGACTGTACATAAATTGCGTTAGTCCCCTCCGCCAGAATGAGCAGGCGTTCAGGAATCGGAAGAGTTTCCACTCACTCAATGTGCAAATGGTGTGCCTGGTTGATCAGTACATCTCCCATGTCACTGCCCAGTTTCTTGGGTCAGTGCACGACGCCTTTGTCCTGGGGGATAGCAGCATCCCAAATGTGATTGGCCAACTACAGAGGCACAGGGTGTGGCTAATAGGTGAGCCAGACTCCCCACCCACTGTATGTCAGTATGTGCCTTGAGGTGCTATTTCCATAGGATTAGGTAAGGCTAAAGTTTGTCTCTCACTATTTGCAGGTGACTCTGGCTACCCAAACCTTTAGTGGCTCCTGCCCCCTGTGAGGAATGCCAGGAGAACCATTATAATGAGGCACATGGGTGAACCAGAAGAATAATTGAAAGGACCTTCGGTCTCCTGAAAGTAAGGTTCAGGTGCCTCCATCTGACAGGTGGATCCCTGTGCTATGCACCCGGGAAGGTCTGCCAGATAGTAGTGACATGCTGCATGTTGCACATCCTAGACCTCTGACGGCATGTGCTTTTTCTGCAGGAGGATGAGACTGGAGATGCCCCTGTGGCAGCAGTGGACCCTGAGGACAGTAAGGAAGAGGAGGCGGAGGATGAGGATGTGGACAACAGAACATCAGTTACATGTCAATACTTCCAATGATACACAGGTGAGACAGTGGAACTGATCATTGCTCTGAATATTGAGTTCATCTGTGTGACTGTGGCAAGATGGCATTTGCTTCCTTTGCATCTAAACTTACTGTCACTTCTGGCTTGTAATCTTACAGATGTTGGAGATATGACAAGTGATTACTACAGACAGATGCAGGTCATTAATTGTATGCTATCACAGCGTCCACATCATTTGCACAAGATGTGACTGTTCCCTTAAAATACTATCAGTCAAGTTGTGTTCAATAGTGTTTATTGTTGTGATATAAAATTGAGGGTAAAGTGCAATGGAATGGGTAGATGGTAGAGTAAAGTCCAGGGTATTGTTCCAGTCTGATTGTAGAACAGGTGCAATATCCAAGGGGGCATAGGAAGGGGAGCAATCGCAGTTCAAAGTAGACAAGGTGACAGGGTGGGACACAATGGGGACAATCAGGACAGTCTCATTTTCTGGCAGTGGTCTTGGTCTTGACAAGTGTCTCTGGCTTCTGTCTGGGTCACAGGGAACGTTTGCAGTGTGGTTCACCCTCTGCAGAGGGAGGGCTGCTGGCGGCCTGTGGGTCCTGTGGCAGGGCCTCCTGCCCACTAGCTGCAGTGGAGGTGGTTCGCTGGTCAATACACTGGCTAATGGTAGGGGCCCGCTGGTGTGCTGTCCATTCTATCATGATGTTGGCCATGTCTGCCAGCACCCCTGCTATGGGGATCATAGCGGTGTTGAGAGCCTGCAAGGGAGGGAGGGAGGAAAAGGATAGTGACACACACACGCACAACACACACCTGACACACACATACCATACACACAACCCGCTGCAGATGTAAACTAATGGCTCATGACACACAGCATAATAAAACAAGGACTATATTTCAGAATTACTGAAAATGTATTAGCAAGGCAAAAGCCACCACATGAACCAGATATGTACAATTGTCCACAAAGGGCCAATGCCCAGTTCAAAGGACTAAGGGCTCACATGGCCACAGGACACAGTCCAAGGCCCAACTCATTTCCTGATAACATCCTAACAGAACTGTGCAGGGGCATCATTATTGAAGTGGGCAGGCACTTCAGGAGGAAGGGGGGTAGGGGACACCTCAGCTGAAGTCAGGAACTTGCCCACTGGTTCTGGAAGGCTGCTGTGTCTCAGCTGTGGAAGCTGCCTTCTGGGCAACCTCCGTTGGAGGCGAGGGCTACTGTGTGGTAGCTGGAGGTGAGGGCTTCTTCACTTTCATGGCAGGAGGTGAGTACTTCTTCCCTGTCCTGACTGTTGGAGTGGGATCCTTCCCCTTCCTGACTGTTGGTGTGGGATCCTTCCCCTTCCTGGCTGGTGGAGTGGGATCCTTACCCTTCCTGGCTGGTGGAGTGGGATCCTTCACTGTCTTGCCTCCACAACTAAGAGGTGCCTCCACTGTCCCCGTGGACTGTTTGGCTGAGGTGCTGGGCTGTGTCATTGGGACCCTGTTCTCACGGGTAGGACGGGGGGAGTGAGGTGAGGGAAGATATCAAGTTGGGCAAGGAAAAGCATCTTAGAGTCGGTGGGGCAGGATGAGGGAGGAGGAATGGGAGTGGAGGTTGAGGGAGTGGTTGTTGAAGGAAGTCTGCTGGACTTGGGTACAGGTGCATGGGCAGTGTGCTGGTGTGAGGTGGATGGCTGTTGGGTGTCTGAGCCTGCGTTTGTGTCCTTTAGGAGGAGGGACAGACAGGGTGGGAGAGAACCAGGGGACTTGTGGATGGATGTTGTGGAGGTGTCTGCAAGTGAGGTGTGTGTGCTGCTTGGTGTGGCTATGCTGGTGGTGGATGTTGAAGCAGTGCAAGCAGGGGTGAGTGTGGATGTGACTGTGAGGGAGGTGGAGGAGGAGGAGGAGGGGGAGCCAGTGGAGGCAGTGGATATGGTTGTGTGTGCAACTGTGTGGTGTCTGTGTGAGTGTTTGTGGGCTGAAATGTGGTGCCTGTGTTTGACTGTGCAACTCTCGTGTGATGTCTTGTGTGCATGCTTGCCTGTATGTGTGCATGGGATGGGTTGGGGTTGAGGAGACTGGGACTGGGAAGTGCTAGTTGGGGGGGTGGTAGGAACAGGGACAATGGCTGCCATCAGAGAGGAGGCCAGAGCCTACGTAGATCAATGTTGGGCCGCCAATCTACTGTGGATGACCTCCAGGAATGCATTTCATTGCTGCATCTGGGATGCCAGCCCCTGTATGGCATTCACATTGGTTGACTGCCCTACTGAGATGGATCTCAGGAGGTCAATAGCCTCCTCACTCAGGGCAGCAGGGCTCAGTGGGGCAGGGCATGAGGTGCTTGGAGCGAAGGAGATGCCCACACTCCTGGGTGAGCTGGCACAGGCAACTCGCTGGGGGGCTACTGGAAGGGCAGTGCTGGTACGGGGGTGGTGGATGTACCTGCAGCTGGAGTGGTCATAGAGGTGTCCGCCACCACCAGGGAGCACCTGTTGCTGCAGATGAATAGGAGGAGGAGACAAACCGCCTTGTACAGACCCCTTGTGGACTTGGCTACGCTGGAGGACAGTCACATTATACTAACCTATATACTGGACAGGGCCTCAATCACAGAGATGTGTGCCCAATTGGAACCTGACCTAATATCAGCTATCAGTCATCCCGCTGGGATCCCCCCTCTTGTGCAAGTGCTATCAGTTCTCCATTTCCTTGCAACTGGTTCTTTCCAAGTGACAGTGGGCTTGGCAGCAGGAATATCAGAGCCAATGTTCTAAATCGTGCTGCCAAGGGTTCTGTTTACCCTGGTGAAACCCATGTGCAGGTACATTGTTTTCCCCCACATGGAAGATTTGGCCACTGTTAAGGCAGGATTCTAAGCAATGGGCCATATCCCCAATATTATTGGGGTGATTGACTGTACATAAATTGCGTTAGTCCCCTCCGCCAGAATGAGCAGGCGTTCAGGAATCGGAAGAGTTTCCACTCAATTAATGTGCAAATGGTGTGCCGGGTGGATCAGTACATCTCCCATGTCACTGCCCAGTTTCTTGGGTCAGTGCATGACGCCTTTGTCCTGGGGGATAGCAGCATCCCAAATGTGATTGGCCAACTACAGAGGCACAGGGTGTGGCTAATAGGTGAGCCAGACTCCCCACCCACTGTATGTCAGTATGTGCCTTGAGGTGCTATTTCCATAGGATTAGGTAAGGCTAAAGTTTGTCTCTCAATATTTGCAGGTGACTCTGGCTACCCAAACCTTTAATGGCTACTGCCCCCTGTGAGGAATGCCAGGAGAACCATTATAATGAGGCACATGGGTGAAACAGAAGAATAATTGAAAGGACCTTCGGTCTCCTGAAAGTAAGGTTCAGGTGCCTCCATCTGACAGGTGGATCCCTGTGCTACGCACCCGGGAAGGTCTGCCAGATAGTAGTGACATGCTGCATGTTGCACATCCTAGACCTCTGACGGCATGTGCTTTTTCTGCAGGAGGATGAGACTGGAGATGCCCCTGTGGCAGCAGTGGACCCTGAGGACAGTAAGGAAGAGGAGGCGGAGGATGAGGATGTGGACAACAGAACATCAGTTACATGTCAATACTTCCAATGATACACAGGTGAGACAGTGGAACTGATCATTGCTCTGAATATTGAGTTCATCTGTGTGACTGTGGCAAGATGGCATTTGCTTCCTTTGCATCTAAACTTACTGTCACTTGTGGCTTGTAATCTTACAGATGTTGGAGATATGACAAGTGATTACTACAGACAGATGCAGGTCATTAATTGTATGCTATCACAGCGTCCACATCATTTGCACAAGATGTGACTGTTCCCTTAAAATACTATCAGTCAAGTTGTGTTCAATAGTGTTTATTGTCGTGATATAAAATTGAAGGTAAAGTGCAATGGAATGGGTAGATGGTAGAGTAAAGTCCAGGGTATTGTTCCAGTCTGATTGTAGAACAGGTGCAATATCCAAGGGGGCATAGGAAGGGGAGCAATGGCAGTTCAAAGTAGACAAGGTGACAGGGTGGGACACAATGGGGACAATCAGGACAGTCTCATTTTCTGGCAGTGGTCTTGGTCTTGACAAGTGTCTCTGGCTTCTGTCTGGGTCACAGGGAACGTTTGCAGTGTGGTTCACCTTCTGCAGAGGGAGGGGTGCTGGCGGCCTGTGGGTCCTGTGGCAGGGCCTCCTGCCCACTAGCTGCAGCGGAGGTGGTGGGCTGGTCAATACACTGGCTAATGGTAGGGGCCCGCTGGTGTGCTGTCCATTCTATCATGATGTTGGACATGTCTGCCAGCACCCCTGCTATGGGGATCATAGTGGTGTTGAGAGCCTGCAAGGGAGGGAGGGAGGAAAAGGATAGTGACACACACACGCACAACACACACCTGACACACACATACCATACACACAACCAGCTGCAGACGTAAACTAATGGCTCATGACACACAGCATAATAAAACAAGGACTATATTTCAGAATTACTGAAAATGTATTAGCAAGGCAAAAGCCACCACATGAACCAGATAAACACAATTATCCACAAAGGGCCAATGCCCAGTTCAAAGGACTAATGGCTCACATGGCCACAGGACACAGTCCAAGGCCCAACTCATTTCCTGATAACATCCTAACAGAACTGTGCAGGGGCATCATTATTGAAGTGGGCAGGCATTTCAGGAGGAAGGGGGGTGGGGGACACCTCAGCTGAAGTCAGGAACTTGCCCACTGGTTCTGGAAGGCTGCTGTGTCTCAGCTGTGGAAGCTGCCTTCTGGGCAACCTCCGTTGGAGGCGAGGGCTACTGTGTGGTAGCTGGAGGTGAGGGCTTCTTCACTTTCATGGCGGAGGTGAGTACTTCTTCCCTGTCCTGACTGTTGGAGTGGGATGCTTCCCCTTCCTGGCTGTTGGTGTGGGATCCTTCCCCTTCCTGGCTGGTGGAGTGGGATCCTTACCCTTCCTGGCTGGTGGAGTGGGATCCTTCACTGTCTTGCCTCCACAACTAAGAGGTGCCTCCACTGTCCCCGTGGACTGTTTGGCTGAGGTGCTGGGCTGTGTCATTGGGACCCTGTTCTCACGGGTAGGACGGGGGGAGTGAGGTGAGGGAAGATATCAAGTTGGGCAAGGAAAAGCATCTTAGAGTCGGTGGGGCAGGATGAGGGAGGAGGAATGGGAGTGGAGGTTGAGGGAGTGGTTGTTGAAGGAAGTCTGCTGGACTTGGGTACAGGTGCATGGGCAGTGTGCTGGTGTGAGGTGGATGGCTGTTGGGTGTCTGAGCCTGCGTTTGTGTCCTTTAGGAGGAGGGACAGACAGGGTGGGAGAGAACCAGGGGACTTGTGGATGGATGTTGTGGAGGTGTCTGCAAGTGAGGTGTGTGTGCTGCTTGGTGTGGCTATGCTGGTGGTGGATGTTGAAGCAGTGCAAGCAGGGGTGAGTGTGGATGTGACTGTGAGGGAGGTGGAGGAGAAGGAGGAGGGGGAGCCAGTGGAGGCAGTGGATATGGTTGTGTGTGCAACTGTGTGGTGTCTGTGTGAGTGTTTGTGGGCTGAAATGTGGTGCCTGTGTTTGACTGTGCAACTCTCGTGTGATGTCTTGTGTGCATGCTTGTCTGTATGTGTGCATGGGATGGGTTGGGGTTGAGGAGACTGGGACTGGGAAGTGGTAGTTGGGGGGTGGTAGGAACAGGGACAATGGCTGCCATCAGAGAGGAGGCCAGATCCTACGTAGATCAATGTTGGGCCGCCAATCTACCATGGATGACCTCCAGGAATGCATTTCATTGCTGCATCTGGGATGCCAGCCCCTGTATGGCATTCACATTGGTTGACTGCCCTACTGAGATGGATCTCAGGAGGTCAATAGCCTCCTCACTCAGGGCAGCAGGGCTCGGTGGGGCAGGGCCTGAGGTGCTTGGGGCGAAGGAGATGCCCACACTCCTGGGTGAGCTGGCATAGGCAACTCGCTGGGGGGCTACTGGAAGCGCAGTGCTGGTACGGGGGTGGTGGATGTACCTGCAGCTGGGGTGGTCATAGAGGTGTCCGCCACCACCAGGGAGCACCTGTTGCTGCAGATGAATAGGAGGAGGAGACAAACCGCCTTGTTCAGACCCCTTGTGGACTTGGCTACGCTGGAGGACAGGCACATTATACTAACCTATAGACTGGACAGGGCCTCAATCACAGAGATGTGTGCCCAATTGGAACCTGACCTAATATAAGCTATCAGTCATCCCACTGGGATCCCCCCTCTTGTGCAAGTGCTATCAGTTCTCCATTTCCTTGCAACTGGTTCTTTCCAAGTGACAGTGGGCTCGGCAGCAGGAATATCAGAGCCAATGTTCTCAATCCTGCTGCCAAGGGTTCTGTTTGCCCTGGTGAAACACATGTGCAGGTACATTGTTTTCCCCACATGGAAGATTTGGCCACTGTTAAGGCAGGATTCTATGCAATGGGCCATATCCCCAATATTATTGGGGTGATTGACTGTACATAAATTGCGTTAGTCCCCTCCGCCAGAATGAGCAGGCGTTCAGGAATCGGAAGAGTTTCCACTCACTCAATGTGCAAATGGTGGGCCTGGTTGATCAGTACATCTCCCATGTCACTGCCCAGTTTCTTGGGTCAGTGCATGACGCCTTTGTCCTGGGGGATAGCAGCATCCCAAATGTGATTGGCCAACTACAGAGGCACAGGGTGTGGCTAATAGGTGAGCCAGACTCCCCACCCACTGTATGTCAGTATGTGCCTTGAGGTGCTATTTCCATAGGATTAGGTAAGGCTAAAAATTGTCTCTCACTATTTGCAGGTGACTCTGGCTACCCAAACCTTTAGTGGCTCCTGCCCCCTGTGAGGAATGCCAGGAGAACCATTATAATGAGGCACAATGGTGAACCAGATGAATAATTGAAAGGACCTTCGGTCTCCTGAAAGTAAGGTTCAGGTGCCTCCATCTGACAGGTGGATCCCTGTGCTACGCACCCGGGAAGGTCTGCCAGATAGTAGTGACATGCTGCATGTTGCACATCCTAGACCTCTGACGGCATGTGCTTTTTCTGCAGGAGGATGAGACTGGAGATGCCCCTGTGGCAGCAGTGGACCCTGAGGACAGTAAGGAAGAGGAGGCGGAGGATGAGGATGTGGACAACAGAACATCAGTTACATGTCAATACTTCCAATGATACACAGGTGAGACAGTGGAACTGATCATTGCTCTGAATATTGAGTTCATCTGTGTGACTGTGGCAAGATGGCATTTGCTTCCCTTGCATCTAAACTTACTGTCACTTATGGCTTGTAATCTTACAGATGTTGGAGATATGACAAGTGATTACTACAGACAGATGCAGGTCATTAATTGTATGCTATCACAGCGTCCACATAATTTGCACAAGATGTGACTGTTCCCTTAAAATACTATCAGTCAAGTTGTGTTCAATAGTGTTTATTGTCGTGATATAAAATTGAGGGTAAAGTGCAATGGAATGGGTAGATGGTAGAGTAAAGTCCAGGGTATTGTTCCAGTCTGATTGTAGAACAGGTGCAATATCCAAGGGGGCATAGGAAGGGGAGCAATGGCAGTTCAAAGTAGACAAGGTGACAGGGTGGGACACAATGGGGACAATCAGGACAGTCTCATTTTCTGGCAGTGGTCTTGGTCTTGACAAGTGTCTCTGGCTTCTGTCTGGGTCACAGGGAACGTTTGCAGTGGGGTTCACCTTCTGCAGAGGGAGGGGTGCTGGCGGCCTGTGGGTCCTGTGGCAGGGCCTCCTGCCCACAAGCTGCAGCGGAGGTGGTGGGCTGGTCAATTCACTGGCTAATGGTAGGGGCCCGCTGGTGTGCTGTCCATTCTATCATGATGTTGGCCATGTCTGCCAGCACCCCTGCTATAGGGATCATAGTGGTGTTGAGAGCCTGCAAGGGAGGGAGGGAGGAAAAGGATAGTGACACACACACGCACAACACACACCTGACACACACATACCATACACACAACCCGCTGCAGACGTAAACTAATGGCTCATGACACACAGCATAATAAAACAAGGACTATATTTCAGAATTACTGAAAATGTATTAGCAAGGCAAAAGCCACCACATGAACCAGATATGTACAATTGTCCACAAAGGGCCAATGCCCAGTTCAAAGGACTAAGGGCTCACATTGCCACAGGACACAGTCCAAGGCCAAACTCATTTCCTGATAACATCCTAACAGAACTGTGCAGGGGCATCATTATTGAAGTGGGCAGGCACCTCAGGAGGAAGGGGGTGGGGGACACCTCAGCTGAAGTCATGAACTTGCCCACTGGTTCTGGAAGGTTGCTGTGTCTCAGCTGTGGAAGCTGCCTTCTGGGCAGCCTCCGTTGGAGGCGAGGGCTACTGTGTGGTAGCTGGAGGTGAGGGCTTCTTCACTTTCATGGCAGGAGGTGAGTACTTCTTCCCTGTCCTGACTGTTGGAGTGGGATCCTTCCCCTTCCTGGCTGTTGGTGTGGGATCCTTCCCCTTCCTGGCTGGTGGAGTGGGATCCTTACCCTTCCTGGCTGGTGGAGTGGGATCCTTCCCTGTCTTGCCTCCACAACTAAGAGGTGCCTCCACTGTCCCCGTGGACTGTTTGGCTGAGGTGCTGGGCTGTGTCATTGGGACCCTGTTCTCACGGGTAGGACGGGGGGAGTGAGGTGAGGGAAGATATCAAGTTGGGCAAGGAAAAGCATCTTAGAGTCGGTGGGGCAGTATGAGGGAGGAGGAATGGGAGTGGAGGTTGAGGGAGTGGTTGTTGAAGGAAGTCTGCTGGACTTGGGTACAGGTGCATGGGCAGTGTGCTGGTGTGAGGTGGATGGCTGTTGGGTGTCTGAGCCTGCGTTTGTGTCCTTTAGGAGGAGGGACAGACAGGGTGGGAGAGAACCAGGGGACTTGTGGATGGATGTTGTGGAGGTGTCTGCAAGTGTGGTGTGTGTGCTGCTTGGTGTGGCTATGCTGGTGGTGGATGTTGAAGCAGTGCAAGCAGGGGTGAGTGTGGATGTGACTGTGAGGGAGGAGGAGGAGGAGGGGGAGCCAGTGGAGGCAGTGGATATGGTTGTGTGTGCAACTGTGTGGTGTCTGTGTGAGTGTTTGTGGGCTGAAATGTGGTGCCTGTGTTTGACTGTGCAACTCTCGTGTGATGTCTTGTGTGCATGCTTGCCTGTATGTGTGCATGGGATGGGTTGGGGTTGAGGAGACTGGGACTGGGAAGTGCTAGTTGGGGGGGTGGTCGGAACAGGGACAATGGCTGCCATCAGAGAGGAGGCCAGATCCTACGTAGATCAATGTTGGGCCGCCAATCTACTGTGGATGACCTCCAGGAATGCATTTCATTTCTGCATCTGGGATGCCAGCCACTGTATGGCATTCACATTGGTTGACTGCCCTACTGAGATGGATCTCAGGAGGTCAATAGCCTCCTCACTCAGGGCAGCAGGGCTCAGTGGGGCAGGGCATGAGGTGCTTGGAGCGAAGGAGATGCCCACACTCCTGGGTGAGCTGGCATAGGCAACTCGCTGGGGGGCTACTGGAAGCGCAGTGCTGGTACGGGGGTGGTGGATGTACCTGCAGCTGGGGTGGTCATAGAGGTGTCCGCCACCACCAGGGAGCACCTGTCGCTGCAGATGAATAGGAGGAGGAGACAAACCGCCTTGTACAGACCCCTTGTGGACTTGGCTACGCTGGAGGACAGGCACATTATACTAACCTATATACTGGACAGGGCCTCAATCACAGAGATGTGTGCCCAATTGGAACCTGACCTAATATCAGCTATCAGTCATCCCACTGGGATCCCCCCTCTTGTGCAAGTGCTATCAGTTCTCCATTTCCTTGCAACTGGTTCTTTCCAAGTGACAGTGGGCTCGGCAGCAGGAATATCAGAGCCAATGTTCTAAATCGTGCTGCCAAGGGTTCTGTTTGCCCTGGTGAAACACATGTGCAGGTACATTGTTTTCAACCACATGGAAGATTTGGCCACTGTTAAGGCAGGATTCTATGCAATGGGCCATATCCCCAATATTATTGGGGTGATTGACTGTACATAAATTGCGTTAGTCCCCTCCGCCAGAATGAGCAGGCGTTCAGGAATCGGAAGAGTTTCCACTCACTCAATGTGCAAATGGTGTGCCTGGTTGATCAGTACATCTCCCATGTCACTGCCCAGTTTCTTGGGTCAGTGCATGACGCCTTTGTCCTGGGGGATAGCAGCATCCCAAATGTGATTGGCCAACTACAGAGGCACAGGGTGTGGCTAATAGGTGAGCCAGACTCCCCACCCACTGTATGTCAGTATGTGCCTTGAGGTGCTATTTCCATAGGATTAGGTAAGGCTAAAGTTTGTCTCTCACTATTTGCAGGTGACTCTGGCTACCCAAACCTTTAATGGCTCCTGCCCCCTGTGAGGAATGCCAGGAGAACCATTATAATGAGGCACATGGGTGAACCAGAAGAATAATTGAAAGGACCTTCGGCCTCCTGAAAGTAAGGTTCAGGTGCCTCCATCTGACAGGTGGATCCCTGTGCTACGCACCCGGGAAGGTCTGCCAGATAGTAGTGACATGCTGCATGTTGCACATCCTAGACCTCTGACGGCATGTGCTTTTTCTGCAGGAGGATGAGACTGGAGATGCCCCTGTGGCAGCAGTGGACCCTGAGGACAGTAAGGAAGAGGAGGCGGAGGATGAGGATGTGGACAACAGAACATCAGTTACATGTCAATACTTCCAATGATACACAGGTGAGACAGTGGAACTGATCATTGCTCTGAATATTGAGTTCATCTGTGTGACTGTGGCAAGATGGCATTTGCTTCCCTTGCATCTAAACTTACTGTCACTTATGGCTTGTAATCTTACAGATGTTGGAGATATGACAAGTGATTACTACAGACAGATGCAGGTCATTAATTGTATGCTATCACAGCATCCACATCATTTGCACAAGATGTGACTGTTCCCTTAAAATACTATTAGTCAAGTTGTGTTCAATAGTGTTTATTGTCGTGATATAAAATTGAGGGTAAAGTGCAATGGAATGGGTAGATGGTAGAGTAAAGTCCAGGGTATTGTTCCAGTCTGATTGTTGAACAGGTGCAATATCCAAGGGGGCATAGGAAGGGGAGCAATGGCAGTTCAAAGTAGACAAGCTGACAGGGTGGGACACAATGGGGACAATCACGACAGTCTCATTTTCTGGCAGTGGTCTTGACAAGTGTCTCTGGCTTCTGTCTGGGTCACAGGGAACGTTTGCAGTGTGGTTCACCTTCTGCAGAGGGAGGGGTGCTGGCGGCCTGTGGGTCCTGTGGCAGGGCCTCCTGCCCACTAGCTGCAGCGGAGGTGGTGGGCTGGTCAATACACTGGCTAATGGTAGGGGCCCGCTGGTGTGCTGTCCATTCTATCATGATGTTGGCCATGCCTGCCAGCATCCCTGCTATGGGGATCATAGTGGTGTTGAGAGCCTGCAAGTCTTCCCTGATCTTCTGATGGTATTCCTCCTGCATATGCTGTCAAGGATCTGGCCCATCGTGTCCTGGGATTGGTGGTAGGCACCCAGGATCTTGGTGAGTGCCTCCTGGAGAGTCAGTTCCCTGGGCCTGTCCTCCCCCTGGTGCACAGCGGTCCTCCCAGTGTCCCTGTTGCCCTGTGCCCCTGAACAATGTGCCCACTGCCACTGACCCCAGGTCCCTGATTGTCTTCGGTGTGAGGTGTGGACTGGGGTCCCTGTAAAGCTGGGCACACCTCTGATTGACGTGTCCTGGGGACAGAGGTGTGGGGATGCTGGGTGGGTGCTGTGGTGTTGGATACTGATGGGGAGGTTCTGTGGTGGACTGTGAGTGGGCTAGGGTGACCGCCTGTCCAGTGGTCCCTGATGGGCCAAGTTATTGATCCAGATCCTGAAGTCTGGAGTTACTGTCATCACTGGGAGCATCTTCTGTTGGGGGACTGGTTTGTTGTGACACCTCCTCTCTAATAACAGTTGCTAGGGCACCTGCAGGGATGTAAGTGATGTGTTATGGTTCATGCCTGAGACATATTGTACATCCCTAGCTTCCCCTCTATTGTTGCTGTTTTCCTGCCACCTTTGTGTATGGTGATGTATTGTGGGATTGTTAGTTCCCCTATGCTGTGCATGCTTTTGTGATGGGTGTCCTTGCAGGGCTGGGAGGGCTGTCCATGCATTGGTATTGCATGCAGGGCTAGGCATTGTGGTTAGTCATATGTGTAGGTGCAGTGTGTGGGATGTAGTGGAGTGATGGGAGTGAGGGTGTGGGGGTGTGATGGCATGCAGGCTTCGGGGGTGATAAGTAGTAAATGTTGACTCACCAGTGTCGAATCCTCCGGCAACTCCAGTGAGTCCCTCAGGATGCAAGATTGCTAAGACTTGCTCCTCCCATGCTGTGGGCTGTGGGAGATGAGGTGGGGGTCCACCAACAGTCCTCTGTATAGTGAACTGGTGCCTTGCTGCTGTGGAACGTACCTTTGCCCATAGGTCGTTCCGCCTCTTCCTGATGTTTTGTTGGCGTAACGGTATGGGTGTTGGTACCAACACTTTAGCACTGACCTTTGGACTGGCGGATTTGTGTATGTGACAGTATTCTGTCGGATGTTGGCGGCTGTCAAGGTGGAGGTAAGCGGGATTTACTGCCAATGTGGTAATGAGGACCACGGTCACTATACTATAAACATCACATTGAAAATAGCACAAATAAATCACTTTGCACCTGAATCTCCTTGGTCTACTCATTCTCCACTACATACACCATCGTAATGTGACTCAAAACTCAGTGAGCAGGTAAATAATACAAAGGTGACCAGTATGGTAGCAACATCATTTGTGACGTCGGGCGGTTTACTGCCACCATCTCACATATCAGTGACACACAATTTGCGGCCATGTGACTGCTAAAGGTCTAGATCCATGAACCACTACATATCTTGTTCCATCAAGTGGGCAAGGTGCTAACACCTAGCCCACTCACCACAACAACACCATGCATAACAGGATGTATGCAGGGGTGCACACATAAGGTAGGGGCTGGCAACACATGGATATCAATTTATGTAGGAACTGAACACTGTCACTACTCATGGTGACAGTAGCTTTGTCTGTATGGCACATGTGTGACAAGGGTGGAACTGCTAACTGTGGTCCTTCAGTAAATGACCAGGGATTGTAGCCATAGTCCAATGCTGAGCCTTCACAGTGTATCCATGGGAATGTGTCCTGGCACTGCGATTGGGCACAACCATTGCATATGGTGGACTGTACCTCACGTGTGGCACACATGTTGGCTGTGGAGTGTGCAATGAGTTGCCTGACTAAATTATCAGCTCTAGGTGCAGAATCACTATCCAAACACATGACCCATAGTCACGATCCATGGATTTATTAGGACAATGCACCACCAGATTTTTATATGGGTCTAATGTAGGCAAAGTGTCTAATTTTCAATATGTACAGGAGGGGCACACTTGGCTCACAAATCTGCTGTCTTGACACATGCCTAGAGCAAATCCAGGCAAACATGTGAAGACTGATGTACGGGTGTATGTCCTAGGTAGCAACAGGTTTGGCAGTATCAACAACCCTTGACGTGTCTGCATGTATACCTACTATGCTGTGTATAAATGCATCACACAGCACAAAGCAATACACACCACTCATTGTCACTCACATGCCAGAACAAGTGCATGATAGCAACAGTAACAAATTGTCCCATACATGTTGTGGCCTCCAGTAACACAATCAGATGTGGGATGTGCTTCTATGTTGAGCATTGTTGAAAAACTTCTGAGACACAACACCAATCGGAGTGTGAGTAGCCCTAACCATATCTGTAGCAATTGGCAACTAGGATGATTTCACACCTCAATATCATTCAGTCATGGTAAGAGTTACCTAGGAAGAGGCATGCTGGAAGAAATGCATACCCACGTTCAATGGCAGATGGACAGCTTTGAGACAGCTACAGATACTTGCAAATACAACACAGGAGGTGAAATAGAGACAACACAAGTGCTGTGGCAGGAGTAATGTCATGTGTGTGTAGAACTCATGACATCTCGCAAATACCGTCAATGGAACCGTAACTGTCAAGTACCCATTAGAAGGAAATGTGAACATCTTCTAATTACACAAGTCATAGGTTGCATCATGTCCATGAATGACCAGACATTGTTGCTGTAGAAGATGTGTACAAAGTGCAAGCAGCCTAAAAAATGGGAGCAATCTAGGTGACAATACATGCCTCACCAATAGTGCAGGAATGGAGACGAGACACAAGTAGACCAACACTGACCGACCACACATCAATGTCTACATGTCAACATTTCACATATGTACAGAGAGGGTGGGCAGGTCAGTACAAAACCCAGTCATGTTGGGCAGCAGCATACAATGGTATTTGCCCATCGCATGCCACCATGACAGGAGGCTGTGACAGACAACACCATCTGTACCATGGCACGTTTCCAAAATTGAAGTCACAACTGATATACAAGCCCAATTTGCTGTCCAAGGAACCAACTAAGGACATCAAATAATGTCAGATGTCCTATATGTGCAAGCACCCGAGCTCTGTACATGAGACTGGAAAGCTGACATCAAGTACCACAGAGGAAAATGTGATATCCTGGTCTGTATTATCACAATTGTGCATGTGTCTGTCTGCTGGGGGGTGTGCATAGCTCTGCTGAGTAGCAATCGTGAAGAGGCTAGATCCCTGCTCAATAAACCCACACACCACTGCTCTTGCTACATTAATGAATTACATTGTGAGGGGTCTGATACATAGGCACAGGGGGCTGAGTAAACTGGAGCTCCATCAACTTGCCCCTTCACATGCAACCATGGGTTTGTGTTGCCAGTTGTGATGATGAGAAGGCTGCCATCTATGCCAGACTGTTACACAGTGGTATGACATTGTTTGTGACTGTCATAACAATCATGATGTGGACAAATGTGAGTGCCTATTTGATAGTATGCACACGTATGCCACATATCTCATTACACATGTACCAATGGCTCAGGCATGGTAATGTGTATGGATTCTGAGCAAAAGGCAACCTAGCACAATAGTAGGGGCATATGTATCACAAGATCAGTGACTGTAAGAAATGACCTTCACACGTGTTCCGACATATGGAAACATAGGTGGCACTGATGTGACAACACATGCAATTGACTTTGATAAATTCCAACATGTGTACATGCAGGAAGATAGTAATGTGAGGTTCCACATCCCATGAACACACCACTGTCGTCATATGTTACAGTTATTACAAAACACACGTCAACACACACACACAGCATATACCAGTCTTCACCAACACATGTGTACATCACATCTCCTGCAACTAAGATGCATGGGCGACCAAATGGCACATGTGTAGCAGAGCAACATGAAATAAAATCCAACAACACACCACCTAGTGAACACACATGCACATGCAAGTTGGCAGGGTTTACTTGATATAATTGCAGTCCAAGTCCACTGAATACTGTGAGTAGAAACTGTCATAGTTGTCACATGCTTTACCATGTGTTGGACATAGGTCACCATATATATTGTGTTGTAGGTATGTGTACATTTGTATCTCAGACATAACAATGTAGTCCACCCACACATTAGTATGCATACAAATTTGTACACACATAGCACACATGTGCCAACATTTGTGTGGACACAGTGTAGCTACATATGCACAAGCTCTGAGTAGTTGCATTCAGCAAACTCACAATCAAACCTGTAGGTTCAACATACAATTGTCACCGTAGTGACAGTACTGGACATACATGCACATGTTGCCATTACGCATATACAACATTCTTGCACAGCCCATGTAACATGTTGAGTTAATCAGGGTGCACTCAAGGCCTACAATGCTAAAATCCATGCAAATTTGTCATGCGTCAAAAATGAATTATGCAAATGCATAAAATACTCATTGCAATGTTTGTAAAATGATGCCTGGGCCCTGAGCGGCAATTACACGTACACACACCTCTGAACGCACCAAGGTGTATAATCCACGCATGACCGTCATGTGTAAAAACAATTCAGGCATACACATAAACCATACAATACCCCTAAGCTAAAAGACGCCTAGCCCCTGAGCATCTATTGCACGTCCACAGGCCTTTTCACGCTAACGGTGAGAAAAACAACGCTTGACCATCATGCATCAAAAAAAATGACACATGACTGGAAAAGTGATGCACACACCCAGAAAGTGATGAAACAAGACATCCTGCCTTCAAACATGGTACAGTGAGTTCACTTTCACTTTAACTTCAGAGTCTTAGGCCCTGATTTATACTTTTTGGTGCAGAACTGCACTCAGGCAGTTTTGCACCAAAAAGTTTAGCACCAGCTTGCACCATTTCTGTGCACCAGCCAGGCACCATATTTATGGAATGGTGCAAGCCGGTGCAAAGGATGGGGTAGCGTAACTTTTTTTTACGTTAGTCAGGTGCGGCTGGTGCTATGGAAGAAGGGGGTTTTGCTCCAAAAAATGACGTTAGGCAGGGTAGAGTAAAAAAGATGACTCTAATCTGCCTACAGTCATTTTCTGACGCAAAACCATCCATACCACATGACTGCCCACCACCCCAATGGCCAGCACAGGGGACCAGGGTCCTCTGGGCATCGCCATTGCACCCAGTGGCATGTAGGGGGGACCATTTCAGGGCCCCCTATGGCACTCAAAAATAAAATGCAATACTTACCTGTAATTACCTGGGATAGGGTTCCCCATCCTCCATAGTCCCTCTGGTGTGTGGGGGGTGTCCTTGGGGCCTGAGAGGGCACCTGTGGGCTTATTCCATGGTGTTGCAGCATGAAAATAGGCCCACAGGTCCCCTAATGCCTGCCCTGGCCCAGGCGTTAAAAAATGGGGCAAAGCAAGCTTTGCACAATTTTTTGACCGCTCCTCCCTCCCGTGCACCATTTTTGCACTAGAGTATAAATATGGCGTTAAGGCATAGAGTCATTTTTGTGCACGGGAATGCCTACCTTGCATCTCATTAAGGCAAGGTAGGTTACCACTTCCAGAAAATGACTTTAACTCCATGAACTTGGCGCTAGATGGGTCTAGCGCCAAAGTATAAATATGGGGTTAGTTTTAGTAGACAACTAACCTCCAGATGGTTGTGTGAAAAGTCTATGATTCTTCCCACACCAGATCTCAAGCAGTTTTCACAACATGGTCCTGCCACCAAGATATTTGTGAGTGATATATGCATATCATGTGAGTGATGTGTGCGTACCTGGTACTTTGCTGATGTCTCACAGGCATGTGCAAATGATGTAGAAATGTTTCTGGATACTGTTGAGGCACCCACTTCAGTGCCAAACTCACCTTGGGCCTAAAGTCACCAATACATCCACCATGTGTGTGCTGTTTAACACATGTAGCACTATATTGCACAGGGAAGGGGGCTTCAGTTGTGGAATGTGTTAACAACTCTGATGTGCAGCTCAGGTTTACAGCCAAACTTTCTGGGAAGTTTCAATCAGTTGTACATATGGGCTCAGGTTAGGTCTTACACCAGGGCCCTGTTGTTTGAAGTATATTTCTGTCATTCTAGTGACATGTACATGATACTGATGATGGCTGGTAGGAAATAGTCATAGATGAGGAGTATGTCATTTTTGAGAAATGTGTGTTGGACTGTGGGGGTCATTCTTACCTTGGCGGGCGGCCTCGTCAGAACACCGCACCGCGGTCGAAAGACCGCTGCGGTGATTCTGAGATTTGCCCTGGGCTTGCGGGCGGCCGCCAAAAGGCCGCCCGCCAGCCCAGGGGAAATCAACCTTCCCACGAGGACGCCGGCTCAGTAGTGGGAAGGTGCGACGGGTGCATAGCAGACACTGAAATACTTTGCGGGGCCCTCTTACGGGGGCCCCTGCAGTGCCCATGCCATCGGCTGAACCGCCGCGGTCAGAATGCCCTTGGGAGCACCGCCAGCCTGTTAGCGGTGCTCCCGTGGTCGGTGACCCTGGCGGTCACCGGCCGCCAGGGTCAGAATGACCCCCTGTATGTGTTATCTGCAGTGGCAGTGTACATAATATGTCTGTGCAACCTCCACCCAATGCTGAAACTGATGTGTACTTCTCCTCATGTTTCAGCTGCCAACATGACTGAGGCACAGAGGAGAGAGTTCCATAAGAGGCCGAATGTTACTGCCACATAATAGAGGTCGAATGGGCAG